>NW_012151951.1:10804797-10897928 GCF_000956105.1 Propithecus coquereli
AAAGAGATACAAGTAGAACTACCATTTGATCCAGCAATCCCATTACTGGGCATCTACCCAAAAGAACGAAAGTCGCTCTATGAAAAAGACACCTGTACTCAAATGTTCATAGCAGCACAATTCACAATTGTAAAGATGTGCAAACAACCCGAATGTCCATCAATACATGAGTGGATTAATAAACTGTGGTATATGTTTACCACGGAGTACTATTCAGCTTTAAGAAACAATGGTGATATAGCACCTCTTGTATACTCCTGGAAAGCAAAATATGCTGAAATAAAAAAAAATAAAATAAAATTTTGATGGATATTGCCAATTGCCCCTACAAAATGGTTGTACCAATTTACATTCTCAGAAACTTTTTAAATTAGTACTGTTCCCTGAAAATGAAAGTGGAAAAGCTGGAGAATAGAAACCAGGAAACTTGACCAGGGAGGGAGAGCCAAGAAGCCACAAAAACAATGGCGAAGTCACTTCACTATGCTGTCTCTGGCTGGGCCTGCTGAGTTTGATGCGTAGTAGGAAAGAACTGAAGAAAGGCTCTGCTGATTAATAAACACTTCTCAGCAAGTAGGACTTGCAAAGTCAGTTTCTCAGTAATAGATACTTAAAGAAAAAAATAGAAGTTTTGAAGGGAGACCATCTTCTAATCTACCTATCTGGTTTTGTTCAAGGATCTCTGTACTTCACTCCAGGAGATGAGAGGCCTTTTGGACGAGGCTTTCTTTCAAAAACAACAAGCACAAAATGTTTGAGTGGTGGTAATTTAATTCTAACACCCCTCAGAATTCCCAGAAGAAACAAGATCCAGCGCAACAGATGATTAAGTCATTCAGGCAAAATGGAGTTTAGGGGACTGACGTCGATAAATTGGCTCTTTCTGGCCTTCCCTAGCTATATTAATAAAACTTTCATGAAACATCTTAACCCTGTGCTTGTCAAGCTCTGAGGAAATCCATTGCTGTTTCTCTGTTTGAATTTTCTAAGAGTGGAACAAAAAGATATCTGATCCCAAGATAAAATCCCATGAGTGCCATCACCTGCTGCCAAGAAACTTTCTTCTTGAAAAGTAGGAATGAAAATTAAGTTTGTAAAGGAAAAACAAATGGCCAGAAGCAGGAACACTTGCTGCTGATATTTTCTCCAAAGGATCACCTTCGATGTGTAGAAAAACTAGCAACTCATTTCCATCCACTCTCCCTTTTCTGATATCATAAACTGCCAGGATTTTACCTCTTTTGACAAAAGTGTTTTAGTAATTCATTTCCATGATCCCAAGTTGTCCATACCAGCCTGATAAACTGCCTGTCACAATCCAACAAAAAAGAAATATCTAGGAGATACAAGTCAATTTACATTAATTGTAGTACATATGTTCCACAAAGTTGCCACAAACACCAAATTCAAGAATACTGAACCATTGCTCCTAGTAGAAATATAGGTTAGGTTTCTGTAAGCCTGTGGTTACATTTTCATCAACAGATCAGTATATAGCCTTGTTTAAGAACACCTTATTTAATATATGCTGTTGATTCACTAATATTGAACTCATGGCCAACAGCACTATGACTCATGCCGGAATGAAGTTTCTCTAATGCGTACATTTTCTCAATAAGGCACATCAGAGCCTTCTTATACTAAGAACACTAGACAGCACTTCAGCACCACACATGGGGCCATTTTAAATAGCAAAATCACCAACAAAAAAGCAAAAAAATACAAAAAACATGGCATTAAATACACCACATTTATTTACAGTATGAGAGTTTAAAACAAGAAGGTAGAGCATCACCTTGTTCTATCTCTGCTGGGAATGTGTGTATTGGGTGACTCCAATTTTTTACCACTCCGTGCATGTTTGTGAATGACTATGAAAGCAGCACAAGTATTGAATTTGGGGTTACGAATAAATTGCAGCAAGTAGATCAATTTTCAGATACAGAACCTGTGAATATTGAAGATTTACTCTGTTTCCCCCTCAGGGCTGGTCAGACCTTGCCTTGAGGTAATCCACCCCTGCTTTGCCCTTCTCAGCTTCTCTGGGTGTGGCCCAGTTTGCCCAGGACAGCTCCCACAGGTGGCGCTTCCTTGTGAAGGCGCTGAACAAGGCACGATGGAGAGGTGGTGTGGAATAACTCTCCCCTCGCCTCATCTGCTGGTGAATACTGGGGGAGAAACAGGCTCACAAATAATGATCATTTGAATCCCAGGGTGGCAAGTGGCACTATAGGCCAATGAGGTGGAAGAGATGGTAGAGTACAAAGCTGTAAAGTACTTCCTATAGTTTTCCTTAGTATTCTTTATGCTCAATTAAACCATCTTATAGCATAAAAATAATCATTCTTTCAGAGGAGATACTGGGAATAGGATCATCAGATTCTGCCTATAAAAATACAGGACATTCAGTTAAATATGACTTTTGGATAAACAAAAATGATTTTTTGGTATAAGCATGTTTCATGCTTATACTAAATACTTGATACTCGTACTTTGGTATCAGCATGTCTACTGCCATGTGCAGAGTCAGGCAAACAGCCGAGGAGGGGAAGAGGCTGGGAGCTGGGAGACGCCTGGAAGCCAGGGGTCAGGGCAGGAGGAAGAAATGGTTTTCTTCCTGGCTCTACTATTCCCACCTAAAAGTCACTTAGATTTTGTTCAACTGCTGTTTTTTTAATCTTTGTTTTTATTTTAGTTTTATTTTATTATGATAAGAACACTTAACATGAGATCAATCCTCTTAACAAATTTTTAAGTGTATAATGCAGTATCGTTGACAATAGATACAATGTTATTCAGCAGATCTCTAGAGAATATTCATCTTGCTTAAATGGAACTTTACGCCTATTGATTAGTAATTCCCTATTTCCCCCTCCCTCAGGCCCTGGCAACTACCATTCTACTCTTTGGTTCTACAAATTTGACTATTTTAGATACAGGATCTGTCTTTCTGTGACTGGCTTATTTCACTTAGCATAATGTTTTCAACGTTCATCCATGTTGTCATATACTGTAGAATTTCCTTCTTTTTTAAGACTAAATAGAATTCCATTGTATGTATATACTGCATTTTCTTTATCCATTCATCTGTGGATAAACATTTACTTTGTTTCCACATCTTAGCTGTTGTGAATAACACCGCAATGGACTTGGCAATGCAGATATCTCTTCAATATCCTGATTTCAATTATTTTGAATACGTGCCCAGAAATGGGATTTCCCTTTATCTTTTACATGACAATAATTACTTCTCTTCACTAGGCAATTGGGACAACCAAGTGAGATAATGTATACAAATCCCCTGCACAGTACCCCCAAATGAGTCATTGTCATTAGTATCATTATTCCTATCCAAGGCAAGATGGAGAACCAGAACTTCTGTGACCACCCAAAGCTATGGATGTTTTGTTCTGGCTTTGTTTTTTTTGCAAGTTTGTTGTGGCCTGGAAAATACCATCATAGAAAGGCACTGAAAATTGTTGTGTATTTCAACATAAGAGAAAATAGCTTGCTTCACAATTTTTCTGCTAATTTCCTTAAAGTTGGGTCTCAACCATGAAAAAGTAAAAATGTCAATTGCATATCTGTTTGTATATCTCATCTAACATCTGCATATTTGGAAATTTCTAGATGCCAACTTTTCAAGTTTTAAAATGGATACTTGTTTACTTCATAATATATGACTGTGAAACTCCATCTATTTTATTTTATACGTTAATTAGCATTCCTAAAGTGACTTATGCACAAATTCGATTTACTTCTTGCTTGCTCCCTTGTTAGGAATAAGTGACAATGGGTTTGAATGATAAAGAACTAATCAAGAATCATGGCAGCTCACTCAGGAACTTCTCTCAAATGGAACCATGGATTTGTGTGGGTTTTCTTATTTAATTTTCATACTCAAGAACTCAATGGTGGCAGCAATATCCTTGAGCAATAACAGTAGAAGTCATTTATTCATTCATTCAACAAATATTTATATACTGTGTGACTGCAGTGGGCCAGTGACTGTTCTAGGCACTGGAGAACCAGCAATGAACAAAAAAATGACAAAAATCTCTGCTCTCTTTGAGCTTACATTCAAGAGGCATGGAGGACAGACAAATAAATAGATACAATGATGGAACTTGGTTGAATGTCTCTGCTATACAACAGATCCTCTGTCGGAAAAGGAGGTTAGAGCCCAAGAGATAAATGGGATGGACCAAGAATATGGACACGAGACCTGCCCACAGGTGTCCTCCATCAGAATGGCATAGACTACATATGGCACCTGGTGATAGGCAGCTGTTGAGGAAAATGGTCAAGATTGGAGTGAGCCAATGTAGGCTAACAGAGGACACAGGGAGGGGTCAGGCAGGACTAGGAGGTGAAGCCCTGGTGCTCAGAGCAGCTCTCCAGCCCCTGCAAGTTCTGGCCAGAGAAGAGCAGACCTTCTCTCTCAGATGCCCTGGGGTACAAGAGAGGCCACCAAGGCAGGAAGGTGGGCACAGGAAACATGGCTCAGATACTACAGTGGACCACAAGATTGGCAGCCTGATCATGAGGGTCAGGCCTCATCCATTCTATCAACATTCATTGAGCACCTTCTATGTGTCGGGTACTGTTCTAAGTAGGGGGGATATAGCAGTGAACAAGACAGACAAACCATTCTCTGTGGAGTTTGCATTTAGAGGTGCACGTTAAACCATCAACAAATAAAGCAAAGAAGGAGCACTGAGAAGGTGTCTGCACATTTAAATAGAGTGGTCAGGATAGGCCTTACTGAGAAGAAGACATTTGAGTTATGATTGGAAAGAAGTGAGGAAGGAAGGTATGTGGCTAAGTGGCAGAGGAGGTTTACCGACAGAGGAACCAGCAAGTGCAAAGGCCCCGAGTACACCCAAGGCACAGGGAGGAGGTCAGTGTGGCTGGAGCAGAGTCAGCTCTGGAGCGGACGTACAGTGGTAATTACCAAGGCCGGAGAGGGGATGGGTGAATGAGTGTGAGAGAGAGGGAAGAGGAGAAGATACATCGAGCAAACTTCCGTTTTACTCTCAATGAGATGGGAAGCCCATGGGAGAGCTGTGAGCAGAGGAGCATCATGGCCTGACTTAGGTTTAAACAAGCTCATTCTGGCTGCTGTGTAAAAGTGACTATGGAGGGGCCAGGGCAATTCTAAACTCAAGACACTGATGAGGCCATCATGTAAGAATGCCATTGACATTGAGTCAGCCCAGCTACTGCCCCTGGTTTCTTACATTCCTTTGTCTAAGCACAAGATTGATGACAGAGCCCAAACCAGGGGACTGGCTGCTACAGCAAGGGACAAGGTGACCCCAGCTGTGACAGAAACAGGTCAGGAAGGCAGAAGTCACAGAGATTGGTGGCTCTCAACCCCAGTTTCACATCATCACCTCAGGGAGCTTTTCAAAATGTGATTCAAGACCATACCTATAGAGATCCCTATTTAATGGTTCTTGGATGGGGTAGTTTACAAAGCCCCTAGGTGATTCTAATGTGCAGCTTGGACTCAGCACCACGGATGGGGCCATTGCAACCTGACACGGCAAAAGAGCAGGTGATCAGACATCCATTCATCACTCATTTCCTAAATATTTATTATGCCCAGCTGGGAGCTGCACAGCCCAGCACACAGAAAGTACTCAGGCAGTGCTACAATTTACTGGGATTAACAATGAGGAAGGTTGAAGGGCTTTGCCCTAGGGAGGAATATGATCATGTCTATGCTTAGGAAGCTTCCTCTGGCAGTGCTAGGCAAAATAACTGTGGCTGGGAAAAGAACTCAGTGCAAGGGAGAATGGTTAGAGCAGAGTTCTCAATCTTCAGTATGTATCAGAATCACCTGGAGTGTTTGTTAAACCAGAGATTGCTGGGCTCGGCCCCCCAGAATCTCTGATTCAAGGCACCTGGAGAGGGACATTTGAATTTACATTTCTAACATATTCCCAGGTGACAGGATGCTGCTGGTCTGAACACTTCATTTTGACAACTGCACTGCATCAGCACGGCTGTGGCAAATGGTCAGGTGAGAGGCAATGGGGAGAAGGGAACAAGCAGAGAGATGTTGCACAGGCAAATTCAGTAAGGACGTTGCAATTGAGTGGCTGAGGCAAGCACTTGGGGGAGAGCAAAGGAGAGGAAGAAGTAGTCCCTGAGGATGCTGAAGTCCACATGAGTGTAAGTCACCCGAGAAGATGAGCAGCCCTCTTTGTAAGGTATTTATTTTAGTTCCTCTGTTAAAAGCAAAAGAGGTCTTTGTTTTCTCTATACAAGTTTTTACTTTTTCCCCCCTACTAAATAGTACAATAAATTCCACTGCCTTATTTGTTTCATCAAATAAAAGAATGCCTGCCAATATCTGTTAGTCTAACATTATAGTTCAATTCCAGAACATCTTGTAATGGTTATTTCTAACATGTTCTGGAATCCGTACTTAGGGTACTCAGTGCCTTAACCAACCCACATTTGAAATTGAATTGCTAGTGTACGAGCTTATCAAGGTTATTATGCTTGCAGAATAATTTATGCCAGATGCAGACCAGGGGGGTCCATCCTCTGATATTGTAATTATTTCAATAATCTATAGACTCAAAGACTAATGATAGGGCACTAAATGTTATGAAAAATGTTTCTATTTTTGACTGACTTTGCTGGTAGATGAAACAATACAAATGGTTTAAAATTTGTTCCTCATGAAGGGATATGAGATTGGAAGACCCATGCCTATAATTTAACCTAGTATAGTGTTCAGGGGATGTTTAGTAGACTCGATAGTCTGTAATTTGGAGAAATGATAGAGATGTCCTTTTTATTGTCTGGCTAGAGTATAAAGCACAGTCTTCAGGCCCCCTGCATCTTGCCACCTATTTAGGAAATGCAAATTCCTGGGCCTGGCCTCAGACCTTCTGAATATTTTGGCTTAAACCTCAGAATCTGCTTTTAAAATAAGGACCACAGGTTTAAGAGCCATTGAAAAAGAATACACTTTGGTTCCAAACAGCAGGCAATCCATGCAAGAAGGTAGAGCAAAGAAGTTTTACAGGAATTGGGGTTTCCACACAAGCCTATTTCTATATGCAGTTAGTATATATAAGCATCAAATTTCAGAGCAGAAGAAAGAGGCACACTCAGTCCAGCACCAGTAGCTCACAGATGACAGGTAAGAGGAAGCTCCAACCAGAATTCAGGGCTTCTTTTTCTTAATCCAGTGTTATTTTTACCGACTGTGATAACCTTACTTATTTAGTCATTTGTTTTTGTGGCTATCACCATACCAACGGTCTTGTGGTCATCATACAATTTACCTTGCTTGCCAGCCACAAATTATACATTTGTTCACTAAAAATAAAGAAGCCCATCTGAGCAGGGATCTCAAAACTTTTATGTTTCCTTCTAAACATAATTTACTGACATACATTTTATCTTTTCCTGATGCTAATGGTGAAAGGTTCTAGATACTTTTGCTTTCTTTTCAGCTTTATTGAGGCATAACTGACATACACTAAATCGCATGTGTGAAATTTTGACCTGTGATATACATATACACCTGTTAAATCGTCACCGTAAATAAGATAAGAACATATCTATCTCCCCAAAAGTTTTCTTGTGTCCCTTTGTAATACTTCCCTTACCTCCCTGTCACCAGAAACCATTGAACTGTTTTCTGTCACAATCGATTTTTTCATATTTTCTAGAATTTTAAATACATAGAATAATAGAGCATATACTCTTTTCTCCCCTCTGATTCCTTCATTTAGCATACTTATTTGAGATTTCATTCACGTTGTCGCATATACCACTAGTTCTTCCTTTTAAATCACCGAGTAGTAACCCATCGCACAGATGTGCCACAATTTGTCTACCAGTTCATCTGTTGATGGACATTAGGATGGTTTCCAGTGTCTTGCTATTACAAATAAAGCCGCTGTGAACTTTTACACACAAGCTTTGTGTGAACATATGTTTTCGATTATCTTGGGTAAATGCCTCAGAGTGGAATGGCTGGATCATATGGTAAGTTTATTTTTTAAGAAACTGCCAAACTGTTTTTCAGAGTGGTTTTAATCAGTGTACGTTTCCACCAGCAGTGTATGAGTTTCAGTTCCTCCATCTCCTCACCAACACTTGACATGGTCGATCCTTATCATTTTATCCATTCTAGTGCATGTTAGTGGTATCTCATCGTGTTTCAATATTCACTTTCTAATAACCAGAGTTTAAGACTAGCAAATGTTATTCTGGTTTTCAAAGAGAAGGAAAGAATGGGATATAAATACAAGAAGCCAGTAAAGTCAATATCAGTCCTTGTCGAAATTCCAGAACAATTAATCAACCAAGTAGTTAATAAATATTTAGAAAAGACTGGCAGTATCACTAGCTGCCAACCTAGGCTTAGTATCAACAATTCATACTGAGCAAAGACTGTTAATATTTTGATGAGGCATTATTAGATCAGTTGGAAAGAAAAAAATATAGGATGTAATCACTAAATATAGTCATCAAAATAACACAGTTGCGTTTCATGACAAGAAATACTTATGTGCTCCCAGGTTTTTGCATCATGGGCCCTCTGCATTTTTCTGCTTGCCAGCCTTGTTTGTCTCCACGCTCTCGTTCTGCGGCAGCAGGGATCTCTTTATTTGTTGTTGGGTTAAATCCAAGTCTTCCAACAACCTCATGTTTGATGACACTGATTTCTGTTTCAGTGTGTACTTTTCCATTTACAGTGGCCCTCTTCCAATCTTCTACATGTTTTTCCATTTAATCTAGCTGTCAACTCAGGATATTTTATGAAAAATAACTTGCACATTGCTTGCCCTTAAATTTTTATAATTTTCTACCTGCATAACTTAAATATAATGGCCTATAATATATCCTTATTTATTATATTATTTATTGAATATTAAGTTCAGGGGTAATCTTGTTATTCTAGTCAAAAGGTCCATATCTGCTAATATGTAACAGGTTTTTCCCCCTTTCATATTGTAGGTATTAAACGTTCAGTTTTAGCCTTATTTTCAGTTTCCTTGCAACTCTCAATCCTAAAGCAGTTCTGAGTTTAAGCAGGTCTTAATCTACATAGAGTGCTTACTATTAAAGTTGAATAGTTTCCCAAACCTGCTTCAGTTGTCAGCAGGAAGCAAATTAGAGGGAGTTTTCATAAATGGGGAAGAAAAAAATGATCTCCTTATGGATAAGGGGTGGTTATGGAGTGTTTTCCTAGAATGCTCCCAATATGCTTCCAGAAATCAAAGGGCATTGTGCCTTGCTACATATTCCTAACAATTTCTGGAGGAGAAAAAAATGCTTTAACTGAGTCAAAATGAGTAAATTTTTATCTTCTTGTTTGAGATAGAAAATTTTTAGAAAGATTGCTCACTACCTTCTCTTTCCTAAATCAGGAAATTGTCAACAAAATGTCTTGCCACAATGGAAAGAGCTAGTAAATAATCTGAAACCTGCAATTATTAAGAGAAATCTCTACAAGTAAAAAATAAATCCTTTATTCCAGTATAGAAATAAGATCAGCTGGAAAAGTAAGAAAGTTGTGTTTTTAGTGTTTTCTATGAAGATTATTTTCATTAGATTATTAATATATCACAAAAAAAATGTTCTAAATATATTCCAGAAGCTAATTTGCAGTACCTGAAAAACAAGATCATATCCAAATAAGGCTACAGGTATGTCAATTGCCATTCTTTGCCTGGAAGGCAGTTTTCTGGTTTTTGTTTATTAGCACCCCATGATTTGAATTAGTAGAGTTTACAGCAGCAATTCTCAAAATACAGCTCTGGTATCATAATCAGCTAAGGAGCTTGTTAAACATGGATACTTGCACTCACTGCAGACCCCCTGAACCTCTGGAAGGAGAGTCCAGTAATTTGCATTTTGATCAAGCATCCAGGCAATTCCCATGCTCACTGAAGTTTGAAAACCACTGCTTTAAACCGCTGAAGAGGATGTGTTATTGGTGCAGTCTGGTTCTAACAAATAGGATCATTACAGATACAAGAGTAAATTGAATATTTTTTTATTTTGGAATCCAATTGTAGTTTGTAAATCATGCTAATCTATTATCTTAAACCTACTTGTAAGCTTGGGAATTTCCTGAAGACAATTGGAGATTTATTTTATCAAGTTGAACTTCTGTATACACTATGTAAAGCCTTCCACATTCAATTTCTTGCATATAAAAAGGTACATCATGATCTGTCCTTACACATTGGTGCTTTGTGAGCAAACCTTTGATGGGACTATGAGACTAATTCATCTTACACCTACCCTGCAAACTTTCTTCAAATATGCCTAGTTTAGTGCCTGGCATACAGCAAGCACTCAGTAAATATTTACTTCAGGAGGAAATAAATGAATGAATAAATGTTTGCTCATTTCATCGTTTCTACCCCTTCTGGCCTCAAAACCTACGTGTCTTATCACAGTAATTTATCATCCACTTAGGTTTCCAAGCCACAGCTTAGAGAGTTACCCATGAGCCACCTTCTTATTCACATATTGGTAACTAAATCCTCTCATGTTTGTACTATCTAGAATTTTCTCACTCCCTCATAGCTTCAAGGTTTGATTATGTGATATGTTGGTAAAAGGAATAATCAAAAGATGTAAGGATAATGAGCATGTATATAGCTAAGAATACATCCAATGGTTGTAGAAAACATTATCCTACAGAGTGAAAATCAATCATTATGACTGGAATTTTTGGGTTTTTTTGTTTTTGTTTTTTTTCAAACCAATATTGCCCAAGCTGGTCTCCAATTCCTGGACTCAAACAATCTTCCTGCCTCAGCTTCCCAAGTAGCTGGGTTACAGGTACACAACACCATGCCCGAAACAACTGAAAATTTTAACACAAACCTTTTAGGAATTTTTAAATCAAGTAAAAAGAAGCAAAGATTGTAGGAGATTTGAATGACATGATTAATAAGTTCAAACCAATAAATGTAGAGAAATGTATAACTAACAGAATATACATTTTTTTAAGAAACTTGGAATATTTGCAAAACTCTGTTAAATTTCAAATAATCAACATCATACAATGTTCATCATGCAATAAAATTGGAATTCAACTACAGAATCTTTTCAAAATTTCATATGCCTGGAAACTAAGTAACATACTATTAAGTGACCCTTGGGTTAAAAAGAATACCATAGGAAGACTACAAAATACTCAGAACTGAGAGAAAAGGAAATACTACATGCCAAAATTTTTGGAACACAGCTAAACAAGTACTTAGAGGGAAATTTCTAGTTTGGAATACAGTTGCCAGTAAACAAGAAAGATTAAAAACAAATGCTAGGCACTTAACCCAAGAATCTGGAAAAAGGAACAACAAGCACACACCCAAAGTAACAAGAAAAGGAAACAGTAAAGATAAGAGGAAGAAATCAGGAAAAGTTACAACAAAAGAAAATCAGGGAAGATTAACTGTGCCTGAAACTGGTTATATTGAAAAACTTGTAACATAAACAAACCATTGGGGTAAGATGTGGGAGGGGGGTGAGGGAGAACACACAGTACAAAAGTAAATAAACGCAGAATGAAAATTAATAACTATGAATAATATATACACGTTATAGTTTTCACTTATACTATATGCAATGTATGACTTACATATATATTTCTATTTTATATTGTATTTATGTCTGCAATATATATAGTATCATACATGATGCTATATATTTTTACATTTATATATAATGTAATACAGCACCTAAATATTGTATGTATATTGTATGTAATATTTTGCATAGTATTGTGTATATATATTATATTCTTTAATTCATATATTTATATAGCATATATTATATAAGCACACAAAATTATTACATTATGAAAAAAGAAATAATAGCTTCAGCAGAAATTAAGGGAATAACAATTATACAGTAACTAATTTGATATCATAGATAAAAAGGAAAATATAAAATGCCAAAATTGGTTCAAGAATAAATTAAAAACTTTAATGAACAAATGGAAACTTAAAAAGTGAAATAATAATAAAATCCTCCATGCAACAAAAGCTGTAAGCCCAGATAATGTCATAGGTAAGTTTTATCACACATTCAAAGAACATATCCTTATTTTATAAGTCATTATAAAATATTGGAAAAGAGGAAAAGTTGTTCAATTCGTTTTATGTGACTAGTATGACCTTCATTCCCAAAGCAGCAGGTAAGAAGAGGTCAGAGAAAGAAAATTATAGAACTATTTCAGGAACATTAATACAAAATCCTAAATAAAAATATTTGCTAAGCAAACTCAAGAGTATATTTAAAATAAGACATTATGATTAAGTAAAGTTTATTCCAGAAACACAAGGTTGGTTCAGCATCAGAAATATATACATGTTCTTCACCATAGTAATAAACTAAAGGAAAACAATCATATGATTATCTCAACTGGTGCACAAAATTACAACTAGATAGGAGGAATAAGTTCTAGTCTTCTTTAACACTATAGAATGATTATAGTTAACAATAATATATATTTTCAAATAGCTAGAAGGAGGATATTGAATGTTCCCAACACTAGAAAATGATAAATGTTTGAGATGATGGATATGCTATAGGATCAGACCCTGATCTGATCACTATACATTATAGGTATGGCCAACATCGCTAGATACCTCATAAATGTGTATAATTATTGTGTCAATTTAAACTTTTTAATAAAAAATGAATAGGTAAAAAATTAAAAACTTTTTGATAAGATTTAAAAGCTATAATTTTTTAAAATGTCTCACAAAACAAGAATAAAAGGGAATTTCCTTAACTTCATAAAGACTTAATACAAAAAAACCTAGAGCAAACATCATTCTTACAGAAATTTTAAAATTTTCCATTAAGCTCAGAAAAAAACAAAGATGCTTACTATTACCATTTATGTCTCACAAATGCCTTTTTAGACAACAAAAAAGTTAAGAGAGGTAAAGATTGAAAGGCAATATTTCAACTCTCATTATATGCAGACAGTCACCTAACCAGAAAAGCCAACAGAATCAACAGATAAACCAATAGAAGTTATGTGAGAAGTTAGCTTCCTTGCCAGCTAATGATTCTTACTGGTGTCGAAGAATGTTACAAAATTCAATAGCATTCTTCTACACCAGTAAGAGTTGATTAGAAAATATTACATCATTACAAGTGCAACAAAACCTATACATATTTAGGATTTCGCCTAACACTGCAGAGAATCTTGATAGAAAAAAAACTTAAAATTAATTATAAAAGAATACTATGTTCATGGAGGAATAATGTCTTTTAGTAAAGATGTCAATTATCCCCAGATTAATTTCTAAATTTAATGCAATTCCAATCTAACTTACATAGGATTTTTTTGGGCAACTTGACTTTCTAAAACTTATAGGGCAGAACACAGTTGCATAGATAGCTACGCCAACTTTGAAATGGAAGAGCAAAGAAGGCGGCTGAACCTACAGATATCAGGTCATACTACAAAGCCAAAGTAATAACAAACAATATGGTAGAAGCACACGGAGAGATAAATAGACCAGTGGAACAGGAATAGCATACAGAAATAGATCCACAGAGCACTGCTAGGTGATGGTAGTGGCCACAGAAATCTAGAAGAAAAGATAAATTGCCAAGTGTTAACAGGATAACTAGCTGACAGTATGAAGAAAAATAAAACTGTATCCCTACATTGCACAATATTCAGAACAAGACTAAAGACAACCTTCTTTCACATCATGTGAAACATGGGTACCAAAATCTCTCAAGTATTACTTCTTATAACAGAATAATGAGTAACACTCTCAGTTCTAGTTAAAATCAGGAAAAATGGTGCCAATTCAGTTTGGGTCAGATGCTCACTCACAGGGATAATGTTGCATAAAACCAAGCCATGCAGATGAGAGACATACTAAAGAAATGGGTGCTGAGCAGACAATGTCACACTTACTCACTTTACAGAACACCCGCAGTAAATGTATTGGAATAAAATAAGGTCCACTGGCCTTCTATAAACTTTATTTTGATGAACTTTATTTTCTCTACCCTTGGAATATCATATAAAATATGTTGATTTCAACTAGAGAAAAAGAGAGTTGCTTCATAATGGCAAGCGGTTTTCTTCAACAGGAAGATAGAAGGCTTCTAAATTTATATACACCTACTAACTTGACATTAAGAATAAAAGGCAAAATCAGCACAAGGAAGAAAAAAAAATCCATACATTTAAAAACATCTTCCAGAAATATGTCAATTTAGTCCAAATCACCTAGCTTACCACTGCCAGGAGCAAACGTATCACATGATAATTCTTAAGAGCTTGAGCTTCTTAAGACTCAGTTGGCAAATGATATCAGAGAAATCCTGTTTCTGGCACAGAGGAACTAGATACAGTAGGACACCATGTCAAGAACACTGAACTTGCATCAGGTTTAACTCTCACGAATCCTACTACTGGGTATCATCTAATGGTTGGATGTTTTAAAAGCAACATGGCAAAGAAATCTTTGTCTTAATTTTCTGAGATATAAAATGAATCCAAGCAATTCTACGGCACGTGCAAGAGTATATCTTCTTTTGGAAAAGTTAAGTGACGTAAGTTCAGAGGTGGTCTTATCTCACAAAGCAGATAGGGCTTTCAGAAGTTGAAAGATTGCAAACCATTTATATTTATTGAGGATTTAATAATACTAAAATAATAAATGCCAAAAACAGAGTGATGAAATTTGTGTAATATTACTTCAAATGTTACGTTTAGCAAATAAACGCGACATGATTAAAATGATTGTACGTGTGTAAGAAAATATTTAAAACTGTAAACTAGAGGATCTTGATGAATGTGAGGTCTGGGCTGAATGTTCCTCTTCCCCAAACCCCATCACACCATACCTCACTCCCTCTTTCCGCTAACCAAGACCCACGCAGGCCCCAGGACATGTTCACTGTCACTTTGATTTAACTGCAACAGACCTAACGTAATGATCATGGTACTTACACTCGTTGGGATTATATCTTGCTCACATTAAGATCATCATTGCTTTCTTAAAATGTTAAATCCTCTATATAGGATCAGATAATTCCCACAAAACTACAAGTGGAATGATTCCTAAGAGGAAGCTTTCTAATCAGAATACTTTCTTAAACATGTAAGTTGAACCTACAGTGAAACTTCCCTGGGACTATGTTAACCTTGAATGATCATAATATTGAAAGGGGATAGAATTCACAAACAAAAAAGGGAGACGATTAGCAGAGGCCAAGGAACCAGCTTTGATGGTCAAAATGTATTCTTATTTAAAATCACTGATGGGGACATCAGCTTTGAGAAGCTTGGTCATTTGTCCATATTCCCACAGCTAGAAAGTAGTAGAGTCTACATACATTCCTCTCTTTCTGGTTCCAAAAACCCACACGCTTTCTATTTCACGTGCACTGGCTTATCGTATTCAGGTGTGTTTGCTAAATTCATTTATTCATTTCATTCTTTTTTCATGTAATCTACACATTTAATAAATAAATTTTTATGAGAACCTAATCATAAAGACACTGTGCTAGGTCTAGAGATACCACAGGGAACAGAAGGAAGACCATTGCCCCTGCAAAACATGCATTCTAGTAAGAAGACATAATACAATGTTTAAAAAATTAATATATTTGGGCAAACAAGAAATGAGGGGAGGAGTTAGTTCAGAAGGACACTACACACAATGAGAAATTAAATGTTTCAAGCAGTAGAAACTATACAAATGTAAATGTTTGAAACAAGAGCAAAGAGGTCAAGGCTGGCCTGGTTCCTGCATACAATATTATTATAGTCATAATTTTGTAAATTATTTCATCCTGCTTCATTTAGTAAATAGATAAAAGATAAGGAGGTAGGTAGATATACAGCAAGACAGAGGGTGATAAATAAATAGATGATAATTGATAGAGAAAGAGTCAGGGAGGGAAAGCAGAAAGGCCACCTATAACTAAGGAAAAAGCATGAGCACTAACTTTGGACCAAATAACTTCTTGCATACCCCCCCCCTTTTTTTTTTGCAGTATTAACAGAAATTGTCACTACTTGGACTGATGGTCTGATGATCTAAGGCCAGCTCATTTGTTGTTAAGACTACACCACTCCTGTATAACTCCTCTGGAAGCCTTGTTTATGTTTCTGCCTATACATTATTTCTCATCAAATGCAATTCTAAACTAGGATGTGACAACAGTATAAATAGTCACAGACGTCAGATCTGCCACTTGTTTTCTGTTGGTTTGTTTTTAATATTATATGTTTAAACTGTCCATGAGTTCTGACCTTCTGGTCATTGGTCTAAAATTAGTGAAGTGGGGCCCTTTATAGGCAATCAAATGGACTCTGTCACCCCTTAGCACACACCATACTCCTTAGGCACATGGAGTGAGGGTGCAGGACAGAGCACAGCTGGGTAAGTCAGAGACCACTCACTCTTTGAAGGGCATTTCTACCGTTGCTATTGGAGGGCAGAAACTTTAACCTAAATGCATCAGCTATTCTGCTCATCCTCTAGACTAGACCTAAAGAGAATATATATTCAAAAAATGGATCTCCTATCTCCCTAGGCTTCTTGATCCTGATTATATTTTAAATTAAAAGGAAACTAGTTTTGATTTTTTTCATTTATTCCTTCATAAATTCATTCAGTCAACACCTGTTAAGCACCTACTATGTTCCAGTTTCTAGTAAAGAGCTAGGGAAACAAAAATCCATGAGCCATCGGTCCTGTCCTAGAGAAGCTCCATTCATTCACTAGCTCCTGGGTGAGCCCAGGCAGAAAGACACGTTGCTCACCTTGTATTTTGTAACAGTCCTACCCATCTAAGCAGACTTATTTATTTAACTTTCTTGTATAGCTGTATATTCTAGGTCTCTAGTTAGGTCCAGGCTCATGTTTCCAGAATTCACATGAATTTCCATAGTTTTAAATTTCTGTAACTTCCCAAATGTAACTTGTTTCTAACAAAAACATAAAAGCCTTCAGAAAAATAATAGCTCATATCTTTGAAAAATGTAAGAAAGTAGAAAAGCAGTAGGGAAAATGGCCTTATTCATGCCAATTTTATTATCTTGGCTGTATCATAAATAAATGGAAGTGAGAACTAGGGAATGAATTTGGCTTTTTAAAAACAGATGTTACTCTCACTTGGGTACTAGAGTTTGACAACTGCTTTCCAAAGTATCAAACAATGACATCTAATTTCTTAATGAAACCAGTACTTAATAATTATGCGCAAGGAACTGTGCCAGACACTACTGATACACAGATAAATGTGACACAGTTCCTATCCTCAAAGAAGTTTGCTTACCAGCTACCTCCTAACTGGTAGTAAGTCACAGTGGGGTCCCTGTGACTTCCTAAGAGTTGGGTACTGACTGCTATCAGGTTATTAAGTATGGAATGTCTGATTTCCTTACGTACTAAGTTTGACAGCTGATATCTCTGACATTTCACTTTGACACTTCTTGCTTTATTTTTATTGTGAAGGTACATCCTCAGTCTTTCAAGAGCATAGTTTGGCTTGTGATTATCTTTCAAATTTTTTAGAGAATTTTTTGTGAAACCATGGATAAGTCAAAAATTCGTGTTATTTTCAAATATGAGTTGTGTCATGGAACCAATGCAGTGCAAACAGCTCAGAACATCAAAGTGGGAAGGATGTGGCTAAGGAACGCACAGTACATCAATAGTTTGAGAAGTTCCATTCTGGTGAGTTTAATCTTGAAAATGAGCCACAGGGGTGACCTGAGACCCAGGGGGGTAATAATGAGCTGAAAGCTGTAGTGGAAGCAAATCCATCTCAACCCACACATGAATTAGTAGCAAGGTTTATCATTACTATTCCAACAATATTGGACCATTTGAAATAAATTGGCAAGGTAAAGAAGCTAGATAGATGGGTACCACATGAATTAAATGAGTGTCAGAAGAGAAATAATCTCAAAACTTGCCTTTGTTTGCTGTCATGACATAAAGGAGAACCATTTCTACACTGTATTATTACATGTGACGAAAAATGGATTCTTTTTGACAATCGCAAGTGTTCAGCACAATGGTTGGATAAAGATGAAGTGTTGAAACACAATCCAAAACTGAATATTCATCAAAAAAAAGCTAATAGTGTGTGTTTGGTGGTCCAGCACTGGTATTATCCACTACAGATTCATGAAACCTGATCAGTTGATTACAGCAGATGTCTACTGCAACCAATTGGATGAAATGATGAGGATGTTTGAGATTAAGCAGCCAAGATTGGGCAACAGAGACAGGCCAATCCTCTTGCAAGACAATGCTCAACCACATGTTGCACAACGATGCTCAAACTTCAGCAGCTGAACTTGGAAACTCTCCATCATCACCGTAGTCACCAGACCTTCCACCAACTGACTACCACTTCTTCTAGGTTTTGGACCACTCCTTGCAAGGAAAAATATTCAATTCTCACCAAGCTGTGGAAAACGCCTTTTGCGATTTCATCGCCACTCGCTCTCCAGGCTTCTTTGCTACTGGAATACACAAGCTACTGTTAAGATGACAAAACTGTGTCCAGAGTTCAGGCGCATATTTTGATTAACTGCACTGTTTCTTGTTTGAGATATAATAAACTACACTTTTTATGCAAAATCGGACATTTCATATTTAACACTGATATTTTAAAACTAATGTCACTAGATAACATTGTTAAGATGGTAATGCATCTCTACCTTAAGCCCAAGACCAAAATAACTCAAGAGCTCACAGAAATCTGAAATAATACACAGGTAGGTAAGGCATCACATGGCAGGCTCTGACTGAGTCCATAGGACATGTGCAGCCTGATTCTTAATTTGGAAATCAAAGACAGATTGCAAACACTTAACTCAAAGGGAGAAACATTTTTGGGGAGGTTATAAAGGAAAGTGATAAATGATGAAGAAAATACGACTTTGAAGGTTGTGAAAAGGCCTGGGGAGTGATGGGTCACATTGTCCCAATAAGATGTCAGAACACCCAGATCTGACTAGTCTAACACATCTCCCCTAAAAGGCCCAGAGAAAGAAGTGGTATCACTCAATTCCATCAGCCCTGTGTTCATAACATTTGCTAAGCTTTCCAGTGTCCTCAAACAACCATTGTCAGAGATGCTAATGACATGAGGAGAAATGGAAAAGAGCATCGTTAGCAGACTGTCTATCCAGAATCTTAGATCAGTTACTTAACCTCTCCAGTCTTCAGTTTGCTAACTTATAAAATGTGGGTGATTTTGGATGATTAGATTGAATTACATAATGAATATGGAGCATCTATTAATAGTATGTATGTAGAGCACATTGCCGCGGATTAATAAATGTTGGCTTCCTGGAAAAAAGGATTTTAAGATTCCCACAGCACATACCCAAGGCTATATTTGTGAAGATAATGGTTAAGCTGACCAACAGGAAGTAAAGAACAGATTTGTAAATGGTGAATATTGGAATATAAGCTAAGAGTTTAGATGATAGGGAAAGGTCCCAGAATACGAACAGAGCATGTACTGAACTCAATGTCTCCTAGGAGAAGGGCTCTGTAGTGTACATCTCTTATTCTTTGTGGCCACCCAGGACCTTTGGAATACACTTCCTATAGCTGGGGAATTTTCTTCCTTGTGAATCTCCCCTCCCAATAAGGAAGGCAGGAACCTACTCACCTTTCATCCCTTGTAACTGTTAGAAAGCAAGCATGTGATCTGAACTTGTCTTATAAGATGCATCTGAGGAAGACCCCAACTCAGAAGAGAGTAACATAAAGGAAGAAGTCACCATGAGGAATCCAGTCTGGTGAAGACTGAAAGAGATCCATCTTCCAGAGGAAGAAGCCTCTGAATAGGGAAGAGACCCTATTGGCAGTGTTCTTGGCCCAGCATTCAGAAGGCAATGGGAAACACCTGTGCCAGGTGAGCACAGCAGTAAGATCTCTACTGGAACAGCAGATGGTGCGATTTGGGTGGTGCTCCTGGCTGCATGGCTGCCAAGCCTGACTCTCTGGCCCTTCCAAATAGTCTGTAAATTATCTCATTGCCTTTTCTACATAAACTAACCAGAGGGCATTCTGGGTATTTGTGACCAGGTACCCTGACTGATATTGGGTCTTCAATATACTTTCTGCGCATACTTGGAACTGTACTCAAAACAGGCAGTTCAATGGGAAAAGTGGGTAATCACTCCTGCCTAGAGAAGGGAATGATGGAAAGACTCTGACCTTGACCCTCTGAACTCCTCTCAATCAATCAATCAATTGTGCTTTGACTCCATTGACTTGACTCAATCTTCCACTGACTCCTGCCAAAGTCAGCTAGCTTTATGCGAGATGTAAGCCAGATGTTTTCATTTATCTTCTCAAGGCTGAACAGACTACCTGGGTTTGTCCCATGTCCTTGATCTGATCCTCCAACATTCTTGCAGTGGATATTTATCAAGCACCTACTAATTACCAGGGACTGTTTTAAGCATTAGAAATATAGTGATGAACAATACAGATGAGGCCCTTGTTCATTATGGAAAATAATACAGTTTAATGATGACTATGCAAACAAATGAATAATATCACAAAGATCAAAGTGTTATTAAAAATAATAACACCAATAATATGCTTGAGATTTATTGGGGAAAGGGGCTGGGAACAGAAGCTCTGCTTTAGAATGTGGGTAAATCCCTTTGAGAGGCAGTGCTATGAAAGCTGAGGTCTCAGTGGTGATGGGGAACATCTATGAGAAGATCTGAGGAAGACTCTTCCAAACAGAAGTGCCACTAAGGGCAAGTTCCTGAGAGGTACAAGGTTGGCATGCTCAAGTCTGAAGTTAACATAGAGGCTGAGGTCCTAATGAGTCATCAAAGTGGATCTGTCCAACAGGAAGTTGAGTGCATGAATCATCTAAAGCATGAAGAAGTGACTGAGACAGAAAATATTGTCTGTATCATCAGGATAATGGTGGTAATTAAAACAATGAGAGTTGGTGACATTAGCCAGCCAGAGCAAGTAGAGAGAAGAGCAGATGGATCCAAGAGTGGGACTCTGGAGAACCCAAATATTTAAGGGATGTGCATAAAAGAAAGAATCAATTAAAAGAGAGAGAATTGTCCAAGGAGGAGAAAAATGAGTATAGTGTCATAGAATTCTAGAAAAAAGATTTCAAGAAGTAATAAGTGGTTGCAGTTTGAATAAATTTATCCCTTTTATGTTAACAAAATTTAAAAGGAGGTGTGTGTGTGTGCATGTGTATGTCCATGAATAGAAAATATCTGGAAGTTACTTATAAAGAAAATATTCATAATGGTTATCACTGGGGAATTGAATTAAGAAGATGGGAATGAGAATGAGGAAAACTTCATGTCACCTTCATACATTTCTCTACTGTACTTTTTATAGTAAGTAAATATTACCTTTATAATTTTGTATCGTAGCAAGGGTCACATGTGGAAACTGTCTACAATATGAGGGCTGGAGAGTTCCCACTGGATCTGGCTGTGGGATCAGGCAGCCCAGCATCTCCAGACATGGAACCCCAGACCAAGACATTTGGTGGAGATTCTTAGACTGCAAACAGAATTTTTAGCAATTCATGCTATTCAGAAGGCAAAATGAACATATAACACATGAAGAAAAATTTTTCTCATACAATCACATATTTAACATCATGACAAATGCACATCCTTCAGTTGTTCATCTCAACCACCCAAACTTAAAGTATCACTTTTTGGAAGCAGTACACTAACATATAACATGTACTAAATCTGTATTCAGCTACCATTACTTAAAGAGCACTAAACCAGTTTACTTCCCTTGGAAGAAGGGAAACTGTACAAAACAAGCAGAAATTTATTACTCATTCATCAAACACATATTGAGTGCCTACATTATGTCAACACTGATGGCAATTTTGCCAAGAAATGGGAATAGAGAAGGACCTATAGTCCACAGAAGATGCAAAAGACCCCATAACAATGGTCAGCCAAAGGTAGCCATGAGACCACAGGTGCACCACAAGGTGTACTGACCACAGGAGCCTATCTGCTCTCCTTCCTGAGACCCCACAAAAATGATTGGAATACTCTCTCCCAGGAAAGAAGCGAGATTTAGAGTTAAAAACAGCCACTCTGAGTGACGGGAGGAGAAGGTGACTACGTAACTACAAACAGGCTTCAGTAACACAACACTCCACTTCTGAAAGTTTACCAGCTTCTAATTCCAGCCCGTATGAATGGCACAATATGCTACTGGGCTCCGGAGGAGGGAGAGTTTGCTCTCAGCTGAACATACATTACCTCATTGCAAGAACAAGTTAACAGATATATGTTTTCACAGGCTTAATCTCAAAAAATAGTTTGGAATACAATTTGAGTGAAAAAATATATAATGGATAATATTATATTAAGTGCTGGGTTCTGAACGTAATGCAATTCTAACCACTGAGCTACAATAAAGGAGTTGTCTGAAGTCTTTAAAAGCTAACAAATAAATCTTAAATGTCCACAAATCACCCTACCACCTGCCAATGAAATAAATTGCTTTTGAAGTGCTGCTGAAACGGGGTGAAAAGAATAAATGGGATTTTATTGTAAGCTCAAGCTCAGTTTGTTCCCTTAAATGCTAACTTTGAGTCCTAACAGTGTGTTCTCATTAGTTACTACTAGCTGTGATTTTGACCCCAACCAGGTCTTTGTGCGGGAGAGAAGGATCACTGTCATTGTAGCCATTAATTAAAATCAGTTATATAAAAGGAATTAGAAAGTGAAATACCCTTTTCACAAAAGATAAGGGGGAAACAGGAACGGTAGGGAGTAGGTTGTCACTTCTCTTAGGAAAATCATTTTGAACAAGAACTGGGAAGAAAACAAATGTAATGATCATGCCAAGGCTGTTAAGAGAAAGTTCGGGGAACCTGTGGAAAGTGTTTGTTTCAATGCTGTTGACATTCTTATAAAGATGTAAGAATGTCTAGACCCTGGGCTTCCAATAGTTCTTTTATTAAGCTTTCTAATATATGAATTCGCTTTCTTCACACAGGCTCATAATGTGTCTTCTTTGATTTACCTACATATCAATCAGCTGTGTGAAACTTAGGCTTCTGGGGAGATGATCCTGGTCATAGAAAAATATATGTTTTACATTTTGGCAGTCAGCTGCCCACATAATTGCATGACAATTGCCTTTGCATCCACATCATTTGCAAGATGCAAACAGGGTCTCACTCTTGGGAATTTAGATGCTGCCTCAACTTAGGCATCCGCTCACCTGACTGGGGTCCTCCATATTGACTCAGCTACAGCAGTGAAAACAGCCTTTTCCGGTCTCCGCCAAGGGGAGCAGGAAATAGCTGGGCCCTTCTACCTCAACCGCAGTAGCTCTATTTTAATTCATTGATGGTACATACAATTTGTTTCTAGAAGTTTTCGAACAAATGACCTGATGAATTAAAATAATACAAGTAGCAATTTACACAAAAGTTTAGAGTTGGAAAGGATCTCAGTGTCCAGATAAGGTATAGTTTTGAAAGCTTGGGTAAGTCCAATTTCCTCACTTTGCATAAGAAAGCTGCAGTTCAAAAGAAACACTCTTGTGAGCAAACTATGTATAGTGCTCACGTATAGGCTGCTGCTGTAACACTCTAGCAGAGTCAAACACAGGGAGAGGGAGAGGGAGATGGAGAATTTACAACGGGGCTGGAGAGCAGAGGGAGAGAGAATTTACAACAGTAAAATGCACAGATATTAAGTACTCGGTTAGTTTGATGAGTTCTAACAAATGTATACATTTCTATGTATATGTCCTATCAAGATGTAGAACAATTCCATTACCTTAGAAAGTTTTCTTTTGCCCCTTTGAGGTAAATCCCACTCAACTCCTACCCTATGTGATCACTAATCTGATTTTTATCAGCATAGATTAGCTTTTTTCTGTTCCAGAGCTTCACATAAATGGAAGAGTATAGTACATGCACTTTCATGTATGGCTTCTTTCACTAAGCATAATGTTTTTAAGATTCATTTATGCTATTGAGACTATCAGTTGTTTCTTCCTTTTTATTGCCGGGTAATATGCTATTGTATAATATAAATGCACCACAATGTATTTATCTATTCTCTTGATAATGGACATTTGGGATGTTTCCAGTTTGGAGCTATACACATTCATGTACAGGTCTTTCTGTATACATATGTTTTCATTTCTCTTTGATTGCTACCTACAAGTAGACATAGGATAGGTATATGTCGAACTTTATGAGAAAAAGGCAGACTGTTTTTCAAAATGGTTATACCATTTTTCACTCCCACTAGTTCCACATCTCAGTCAATATTTGGTGTAATTGTTATCAACCAGGTTCATTCTGCCTCTCACAGCACGCTAATCACTGAGATGGCAGGTTTTGCAAAAGAGAATGAGGTCATTCATAAGTGAGAAGGTGGGAGAACAGGTCTTAAACCCACCTCCCCGAAGATAAGGCTTAGGAATATTTATAGATTAGAGAAGTGGGGTGTTCTAAGACATAGGGAAAGACAATTGGCAGTGAGGGAAAATAAAGAAATCAGTGATCTATGCAAGCACAGTCAGGGTTCATGGCATTGCACAGCACGTATGTTCAGAAAATGGCAGTGTTAGCATGATCTGAGGGTGGAGTTTGGGGCCCTCTAACATCAAAAGGCCACCTCTCAGGCATTTGCACAGCCCCAGCTGAAGGGTTGGTGGTCTCAACCAGTCTGAACTGGACAGGAGCTGCTCCAAGCTCCTGAAAGACAACTGAAGCAACTGTTACCATGGTGACTCATAAATGTTATCTATAAGGTAGCCAGTGAAGGTTAAGTTACAGTGTTCAGTGTGAGGCCTTCAGCTGCAAGGACAAAAAGTAACAAAAAGCAACCAGGACAGGCTAAATTTGGCAGACCTGATCAGATTAACCCCTCCATTTCCTCACCAGTCTTTTTAATTTTACTGTACAAGTGGATGTGTAGTGGTATCTCATTGTGGTTTTAATTTGTATTTTTCGGATGACTAATGACATCGAATATATTTGCATGTGCTTATGAGCCACCCAAACATATTCCTTTATGAAGTATCTATTCAAGTCTTTTGCTCATATGTAAATTGGGTTGTCTCTATTATTGAATTGTAGGCATTCTTTCTTCATATATTCTGGATATAAGTCCTTTGTCAAATATGCATATGACAAATGTTTTCTCCTAATCTGTGAATTTGGTATTCATTTTCTTAACAATGATCTTAAAAAGTCTGATCTCCTAATGATCAAAAGTGTTTAATTTGATGAAATCCAATTTGTAATTGTTTTGTTCTTTATAGCTACTCCTCTCTGGGTCCATCTAATAAGTTAAGTCTGATCCAAAGTTGCAAAAATTTTTCCTATTTTTTTCTAAACAGTGTTTTTCAACCTATTTTACATGTGATTAAAAACACATGTAAAATAACAAACAAAAGCAAAACAAAATAAAACCCTGTATTAGTTGCCTAGAGCTGCCATAACAAGGTTACAAACTGGGTAGCTTAAAACAACAGAAATTTATTCTCTCAGAGTTCTGGAGGATAGAAGTCCAAAATCAAGATGTCAGCAGAGCCTGTTCTCTTTGACAGGTCTAGGATCTTTCTCTACCTTGCCTCTTCTTAGCTTATGTTGGTTTGCTAGGAATCCTTGGTGTTCCTGGATGCTTCACTCCAGTCCCTGCCCCCATATCCATATGTCTTCCTCCCTGTCTATCTGCCTCTGTGTCATTTCTCTTCTTCTTATAAGGACATCAGTAATATTGAATTGGGGCCCCACCCCGCTCCAGTGTAACCTCATCTTAACTTCTATCTAAATTATATCTGCAAAGATTCTATTTCCAAATAAGGTCACATTCATAGATACCAGGGGTTAGGACTTTAAGATGTCTTTTGGGGAGACAATTCAACCTACAACACTCCCAAAGGAGTGTTTTTAGATGCATTTTTCCTGATCACTCCCACATGAAATGTTAATACCACAGATTTACTGTATATCCATTAACATTTATGTACTATGGTTCTTTTGAGGGCCACAGACCATCTATCTTTATAACAAAACCACACCATCTACATATGCAGCTTTATAGTACGGCTCTTCTTTTCAAGATTATTTTGGCTATTCTATTAAATACATTCTTTGCATTTCTAAGTAAATTTTAGAATCAAAATGTCAATTTCCTCAAAATAAAAAGCCTACGGAGTTTATACTGGCATCATGTTGAATGTATGGATTAATTTAGGGACAATTATCATTTTAGAATTATCGTTGAGTCTTCCAATCCATGATCATGGCATATCTTGACATTTAGATCCTCATTAATTTCTCCAGCAATGTCTTGTAGTTTTCAGTATATAGGTTTTACATATTCTTTGTTAGCTTTGATCCTAAATGTTTTGTGGTTTTTAGATGCTATTCTAAATAATACTGTTTTAAAATGTGCACTTTACAGAAGTTTTTTTGCTGGTATGTAGAAATACAATTGTTTTTTGTATATCAACGTTGAATCCTACAACCTTGCTGAGATCATTTATTTGTTCTAGTGGTTTTATGTAAATTCCCTAGGATCATCTATGCTCATAACATGTTGTCTATGTTTTCTTCCTTTTCAATCTATATCTTTTCTTTGCTGTACGATGTGGCTAGAACCTCCAGTACAATGTTGAATAGAAGTTGTGAAAGCAGACATCCTTGCCTTGTTCTGATTTTAGAAGAAACATGTTAAGTATTTTACCATTAAGTCTGATTTTAGCTGTCGATGCCTTTGATCAAATTGAGAAAGTTGTCCTCTAGTCAATAGTTTGCTGAGAGTTTTTATGAGAAATGGATATTAGATTTTGTCAAATACTTTTTCTGCATCTATTGAGATGGTCATATGTTTTGTTTTTGTTTTTTCAGTCTGTCATGTTGAATTACATTGATTAATTTTCAAAGGTTTCATTAACCTTGCATTCCTGTGATAAGCCCCTGTTGGTCATGAGATACATACACACACACACACACACACACACACACAGTTGGATTAGATTTTATAAACTTCTGTTAAGAAATTTTTCAACTATGTAGTTTTCTTTTTTTGGAATGTTTATGTTTTAGCATGAGAGTAAGGCTAGCCTCATGGAATGAATAGGAAAGTATTCCCTTCTTTTCAATTTTCTTTAAGATTTTTATATAGAATTTCTTGTCTTTCTTCCTTAACATTTGGTATAATTCACTAGCAAAGCCATCTGGGGCTGGATTGTGTGTGTGTGTGTGTGTGTGTGTGTGTGTGAGAGAGAGAGAGAGTGTGTGTGTGTGTCTGTGCGTGAAGGTTTTTAACTACAGATTTCATTTCTTAAACACATATAAGCTGTTTAGGTTATCTATTTTCTCTTAAACGAAATTTGATAGTTTGTGTCTTTCATGAAATTGATCCTTTCATCTAAGTTGTCAAATGTATTGGTATCAAGTTGTTTATAATATTCCTTCACTAGCTTTTTAACCACTGCAGAGTCTTTACTGATGTCACCTCTCTCATTCCTGATGTGAGTGATTTGTGCCTTCTTTCTTCCAGTCATGATCAGTCTGCGTTGAACTTAATGAATTATACTGACCAAATCAAGGAACTAGATTTTGGTTTCATTGATTTTCTCTATTGGTTTCCTGTTGTCAATTTCATTTATTTCTACTCTAATCCTTATTATTTCCTGTCTTCTCCATAACTTGGATTTCATTTGTTCTTTTCTTTGTAGTTTCTTAAGGTGTAAGCTGAAGTCATTAACTTGAGATCTTTCTTATTTTCTATTATAGACATTTACTTTTATAAATGTCCCTCTAAGCAATGTCGTATAGCAGCATCCCACAAATTATTACAACTTCATTTCTATTCAGTTAATTTTCTTTTTTATTTATTCTTTTACCCATGGAGTATTAAGATTCTTAGATGGCAAATAAGCGTATGAAAGGTTGTGTATATCCATACAAAGATTTGTATACAAATATTCATAGCAGTTTTATTTGTAATAGCAAAGAATTCAAAACAACCCAAATGCACATCAAGTGATTGGATTTTTAAAAACTCTTATATACCCACACAATAGTATACCACTCAAAAATAAAAAGGAATGAGTATTAATACACACAACAACATGAATGAATCTCAACACAATTGTGCTACATGAAAGAAGACAAACAAAAAAGAATACATACTGTATGGTTCCACTAATATAAAATTTTGGAAAATGCAAACTACTTCATAGTGATACAGATCACATCAGCAATTGCCTAGGGAAAGTGGGAGAGGACAAGGCGGAGTAGGAGGGGGGAATTCAAAGGGGCAAGAGAAACCTCTGGGGGTAGTGGATGTGTTCATTATCTTGACTAGAATGATAATTTCATAGTTGTATACATATGTCGAACCCGTCATATTTTACATATTAAATGTGTGTAGTATTGCATATGAATTATACCTCAATACAGCCCTTAAAGAAAAAAAATAATAAAAATCCATAGCAGTGCTGCTCAGCGCGTCAGAGCAGCTCCTGTGAGTGGACTACCTGGCCAGAGGTTGCCTTTTTCCCTGACTTCAGGACCTCTGCAGGGCTTCGACTCAGTTTCTGTGTCTACTTGATCCTCTTCTAGTCTCTCTGTTTCCCTGTCCTCTGTGTGTTTGTGTGTTGTATTAAAACTCCGCCAGAGAAGATCACAGTCGAAATTCAGTAAGGAGCCTCAGAGGCCGTGCGATTCTCTTTTTCCTAGTGTATGCGTGATTGTCCTTGTTAGATTAGTCATTAGTGCATCCAATTTCTTGTTCAGTCTGTTGTGGCCAGGGAATCGGGGGCCATGACATAAAGTAAAGCAGCCTGTGAGGCAGGAAGTGTCTTTTGCTGCTTCCCCGAGAAGAGGACTATGGCTGAGGGTGTTCTTGGACTCGTTTCCTCCTCACCGTTACAAGTTAGGAGGCTCCATCTCCCTGTTCACATGGGCCTCTGGGACCTCAGGCAACCCTCCCAGGTAGCAGGTTGCTGACATGGGCTTAGCAACTACTCCCCATCCTCTTTAGAGGGAGGAACTCCCAAGACAGTGAGCACTTCAGCTCCTGCTGCAAGATAAGAATAGCAGGCAGACACTGACACGTCGCTGAGTTGTCTCCAAAGCACAAACGGTTCTCAGGCGCAAACACATTACATAAACAAAAATTGTTACTGTATTCTCCCTGTGTCAACTCCTGGACTGCAGAAAAGCAGAAAAGGTTAAGGGTATGGTACATCTGCAGATCTTGCATTTTCTACAAATGTGTGACAAAGAAAGGGAGGAGGAATTGTCATTTGAAAAATTAGAGTATGTTCTACTGTCTCCAAAGGTTGCAGACTGTCGGAAAAGGTCACACTCAGAAAGAAGAGAGCAGGCAGAGGCTCCTCTCGGTAAAACATGGACCTCTCCATCTCAGCTACTTTCTCCGAGATCCAGGAACAACACAACCCTGGTGCGAGAGTTTATTTTAGTTCTTTGGACTGCTGCTTCTGCCAACAAACTCCTTGCTGCCTCTTTGTCCCACCTCTTGTTCCACTGGTCATTTCCACACAAAGAATTGAGAGCCCAGCACTGAGCAGAAGGAGGAGTGGAAGCCCGAAAGTTTATTGTTAAACTCACTCACGTCCTTCTGAAACTCGTGCACGTGTTGTAAAAGGTTGGACACAGGACATGGACTTCTAGCCTAAGAAAGTTCTCCCAAATTAGGGCAATGGACCTGCAGCTTTTCAGTGGAGCTTATTTTGTCTTTTATCATCACCTTTTCTCATTTCAAAGAGTTTCTTTTTCAGTGACTACTCCAGAACCAGTAATATGACATGCGATGGACATTACAACGTCAGAGACAAAAAAAGAAAAAACAATGGAGCTGGAAACTGTCAACAAATGTAAATCAAATAATTACTGTGACCTGACAACAAAGAGTTCAGTGGTTTGTCCTGTGGTTAGGTACCCATCACTGAAAACTGGGATACTTCACTATGCACACACGCGTGCACACACATGCGCGCACGCACACACGGACAGGCCGCAATATGAAGTGGCAAAAGGCACAGAATTTAGAATCATCTAATTGGGGCCATGTCTCAGCCTTGCACTTACCAGCTGTGAACAAGTCTCTTCCCAGTCCAAATTGCAGTTTCTCATCAGCACACACGGATAGCAATATCTGGGCCACTCGTTTCCCAAGGGTATTGTGAGAATGAGGTTATGTAGAAAAAGTGGTTACTGTATGCCAGCGTGTTTTCCATTAATATAATTCTCTATAGAATAACAAAAGGCTTTTAATGATAGAGGAGGTTCACTTATTCATTCACTCAACAACTGTTTATTGAGTGCCTACTCCGTGCAAGACATTTCTACTTCTTTGTAACAGTCCTTTTAGTCTTTCAGGTTCCTCGGTGATTTTCTATTTGAAAATGAGGATTTTATTGCTTCTATATTCTCTATGTAACTTCTATATATAAACTTCTATATAACAAAAAGGTATGTATACCTCTTTGTATACACACACACACACACACACAGAGATCATGTCAATGTTATTGAGAAAGGTGATAAAGATAAAAATTAAAATTTAAGAATAACAATGACTTACCCAGCAATATGCTATGCTAAAGAATTTTTTAAAAGACATCACAGATAATTGTTCCTAGCAACTTCATAATCTGTGCTCTAAAAAGCAAAAATAGGTCGGGCACGGTGGCTCACGCCTGTAATCCTAGCACTCTGGGAGGCCAAGGCAGGTGGATTGTTTGAGCTCAGGAGTTCGAGACCAGCCTGAGCAAGAATGAGACCCCGTCTCTACTAAAAATAGAAAGAAATTAGTCAGACAACTAAAAATATATATAGAAAAAATTAGCCGGGCATGGTGGTGCATGCCTGTAGTCCCAGCTCCTCGGGAGGCTGAGGCAATAGGATCGCTTGAGCCCAGGAGTTTGAGGTTGCTGTGAGCTAGGCTGACACCACGGCACTCTAGCCTGAGAAACAGAGCGAGACTCTGTCTCAAAAAGAAAAAAAAGCAAAAGTACAGTTTGCAGCCTTTATCATCATCATTTCATCAGACCTTCCAAGCTACTGCAATCCACCATCCATACTTTCCATTTCTTTCTGACCATCCATGTTCTGAAGTACTTTCTAGTTTAAGGATCTTGTTCCCACAAATGCTTCCTTATGCTACTTATGGCGACTTTCTTCATCACTAGCCTGTTCCTACTAAGTCAGTGTCTAAGCTCAAGCAGACAAAAACAAGAGGACAGAATTTATGCTCAGAGATTCTAGTCTGCTTTGTCTTGAGCTTTAGTTTATTTCAACAGTTTAAAAGACTGTGGGTGACTTACTGAAAGTGCTTCATGAATAAACAACAAAAAATTGACTCCAAAATTGGAGAATGATTTGGGCTCCATGTTTTTCTTGCTGCATAATTTAGAGTTTGAATAAATAGACAAATTAATTTTAATTCAAACCAAAATAATCACTGCTTTAGCTTGACATATTCATCAGAGTACTTCAAATACAAGTTTGGAATAAAATATATGCTATAAAAGTTTGTGTTGTTCTTTTAAATTCCTCATTAAAATGTCTGGGGAATGGCTTCTTTCCTTTTAAAGTGATTTATGGCTCCTATTGTATGTACAGGATTTTATTACATTTTTTTTTTACTGTGTCTTTTTATTTGAAAATGCAAATTAAAAAAGTAGTAAAGGAATGAAATAAAAACTTAAATGGAATTTTCCAGGACAGATCCAGAAAGCAGGTAGAGTCTAACTTTTCAGACCTGGGAGGGGTGGAGTCAGCTGTCATAGTCCACCTTAAGCTGACACAGGGTTGGAATACACAGGCTGTGTATTCTACTCCCTCCTCTTCTTGGCGAGGAGTACAGGGCTACACTGCCCCACCTGCCACCTTGTATATACACATGGCTACACCACCTGCACCACCCAACCCTCTCTCCTTGCTACTGTCCCATTTCTCTACCCTTACTAGGATGCATTCAAACCACAAAGAGGAAGGAGCAACTTCACAGAGAGCCCCTAAGTCTGGCAGCTTGAATAAGTGAGTAGTTCTCCACTTTGGCTAGATTTGAATAGAAAATTATGCAGAAAGTGATGCTGAAAGAACAAACGTTTTAGTTCTCCAGCACCCAGGATGTTCTTTGAAGCAGGAAAGACTGGGCTAATGAAACATTTGCCTGAGTGAAACAAGAGAAAGAGCTCCTGTTTACAACCTTGTAGTGTGATTACTAGGGGAAGACCACCCTCACTGCTGCACCCAAGCTCCTTTGTGCTAACTCAACTCCAACTACCCCTTGGTTCACCCACTACTAACCCATTCCATAACCACCAGTCTCTTTGGAAACTTAAGTCCTCCCATGGTATAAAGTCACTGTGTGTAAATAAGATTCAACTTCTTTAAAATGGGCACAGAGGCATGCCCTCTGACCAATATTATCCTTTTTCCATTTTTGTAAAAGTAAGTGTTCTTTTCAGTTGTTTACAAAGCAATCATCACTGTGTCCTCCTTCGTTGCAGCAGCAAACCACAGAGGGAAAGGAAGGGTGGCAACGGAAATGTCACACAGGAGGAGCAATCAGTTGTTACAAAGATGAACTGTGTGGGAAGAAGAAGGCAAGAACCGCACAGCATTTTGCTAAATCTGAATTCTTTGTTATCAGTTCAAATAAGTGACAAAAATGGGTAATTACATAGCAGAAGTGTTCAAGAGAATTGCTGGATTGAAATCTAGTGCATCCTCATTAAGTCATTGGAGACAATATTCACTGCGTATTCTTTACAGTACAGAGTCTGCCCATGGTTTTGATCTTTGAACCTGTCGCTTTAAAAATGGCAAAAGAAAGCCTATTTCAACATAGCTGTCAGAGACAGCATCAGCATATTTCTCCTCTATTTCTTCTCTGCATTGTCTGCCTTTCAGGTGAGTAGATCCCCCTCTGAATTAAATCGCCCTGACCCAACATCCCATTATCTACAGAGAAACAAAAAGAAATGACAAAACTATTTTCTGTAATGGTGACTATGGTTTGGTTTTTATAATGAGCTCAAAGAAAACTGACTCTTTTTTATATTCAAAAGGAATAAACCTTTTTTAAAAGCTCAAAATGCCTTGAATTCTGAATCTTGTTCTCAAGAATTAATTGTGACAGAGCATTATTAAAATGCTTCATGTGAGGCATGCTATGTACATTATACATTCTTTTAAAAGCATGTCAGAAGTTATACCAACAATACGCTAAGAGTGTGGCTTCAATCCTGGAGGACAACTTTGCTTGCAGTGGTTGTAAACTTGGGTTATCGGTGCCTACCTTCTGGCCCAGGAGACCAAACAACTTCATAGACAGTCTCCAAATACAAAGAATTAAGGCATGATTGTTTCTGAAGCAATCATGAAAGATACATTTCATAAGAAATCTTCACAACACCACTGATTGGATTTATAGAACTAATAGCATCTTCTGCCAAACAAGAGCAAAACCTAAATTTGAAAAAGCAAAAAAATCTCCAAAGCAGAGACTATTGTTTGTTTTCTCACTATTCGTTCCTTCCTTCTTTTGTAAGAGAACAGGGCCCTGCCTCATTAGGTGTGGCAATTTGCCCAACTATAAAACTTTTAATACATTGCCTCTCTCGTAGATGGGGTGGTTAAAGAGATACGAGTGCAGGTCATTGAATGTGGTTTTTTGAGAAAGGAATTGACTCAGATGGGAGGCAAGATGAGAAAGCTATAGCTATTGCAGTCATCTTGTAAGAATGAGATTATCCTGAGGATGGAAGCCACTTACTAACAATAGTGGAACAGAAAGATGGAAGGAGATTTGATCCTAGATGACAAGGAGTCAGCAATGCCAGTCCTTACTAGCCTACTTCTAGAGTTCTCTTTCATAAGAAAAAAAATGCACCTGCGTCTTATTTAAATCGCTATGACTTTGGGTCTTTCTTACTAGCAGCCAAACCCAAACCTGTCTCCCTGTTACCTTCCTAATTGTGTTTGACAGATACGATTGAAATATTAAACTAAATTATCAAAATGTAGCTTCGATGATTCCAAGTACGGAAAAATAGAATTCTGCAGTTCTTTAGCATAATAATTTCAATGGAAAGAATTTCTGGAATGCAAGAGAGGCATAACAAAAAATAATTTTGGAAGGATTAGGAACACTTCAATGTATCTCAGTTGTCAAAAAAAATAGAAGAAGACCCGTTATAAAAAGCAAATCATGAACATTGGCCTTCAGAAGGGGAGAGTCATATACATAATATAATCAAAACCCAGGAAAACAGGCAAGATCATGTGGCAAAGGAGGAATATTGTGTTTAATTAATTAATGGGGGTGAGCAAAATAGGAAAATGGTATAGGCCACTATAAAGTAGAGAAATTCTTAGCAGTAAGGAAAACAATCTTCTGAGATAAGAACTTGAGACCTGTGGAATTATACAGTAGATGTGGCATATCTGTGATAGAGGGTGACAACTTTAGCAGGGACATTTAGACATACTGGAATTAATTAGGTTCTGGGGCCTAGAGAACCAGGCTCTGGGCTAAGCTTCTGGGAACAAGTCTCAAACCACCTTGTGGGACCAGCCTGATGAGACAGCTGCTGACCTGCCGTGGCCACCCTGAGCAATCCATGCCACTTGCTTCAAGACCCCACCAGTGCTTCCCTTTCTGCACCAGGAGCTGACCTCAGCTGGGCCACATAATCAGCAACAAGCCCTATTTCCTCACAATGCTCTCTTCTTATGTTTGTCACAAATCTCCCTGCAAGAGAGCCTGGAAATTTGAGTGTTGACTTCTACATTGGGAGGCAAGACTCACAGCAAAGGAATTTCCCCAAATACACAGACAGACTCATCAAAATCTGATGGGAAGCCACGAATAGGATTCAAGTACACCATATGGCTTCTGAAGATGAAGAATTCAGGAGGTTCTGGCTACTAACCCTGGGAGAAGAAATAACTCATTTAAGAATTCAATCAACTGGTCAAAGTCTAGTTTCAGTCTGAAACTAAAGCCACCCAGGACTGAGCTAAGAAAGTCATAATGTCCATGATCCAAGATGCATGTGTCCTTTCAATCAACAAATAGTTACTGAGCACCAAATACATGCCAGGCCCTGTTATAGCACTGGAAATTCAGCAGTGAACAAAATTGATAGAAAGTCCTTGTGGCCATGGAGCTTGCACTTCACTTACAAGACTAACAGGACCTGAAAGGCCATATTTAAGAGAGAGCCATTGCATGCTTATGGTTCACCCACACACACTGAGCTGTGCTTTCCTAATTCCTTTCCCAGTACCTTCCCAAGTGTACTTTGCCAAATGATAAAAATATGCTACAAGAATAAAAGGGGATCGGTGATTGAATACATTTGAGATATGACGAAACACGAATAGACAGGTTTATTGAAGGCAGGAAGGCATTAACATATTATTGTGCTTTGGAAACGCCCAAGAAGGGGATAGAGTACGTATGACGTGTGTCCCAAACAACATGATCACAGAACCTTTTTAATGAATCATCTTGCAGAACAAGAATTCCCAGGAACATTTTAGAAAATGCTTCCTTTCTCTGTAACAAAGTTGATTTTGTTCTCTGAAAATAGCTGCTGGAGGAAGTGGAGGATGTGGCCCATAATAGCAGCGGTGAAGCTTGGGTTTGGTTCCGATGCAGCAGACCAAAGAGGAGAACACCCCTTGCTCCCCAAGTGAAAACAGCAGGAGAATGCAGCAGTGTCTATGAGAACGCTGTTTTAGGAGGTCCTAGGCAGTTTTCACATAAGAGAATTTGCTTAAGGAATAAAACAGAAAAAGAACATCATAGATGAGTTGACAAGGGAATCTGACAATAGAGAACTATGTAAAATGTGTTTAATGAACCATTTTATATTCTATTAAGGGGACTTATTCACAGAAAAAAATTAATTAAGGGTCATATACAAAAGAAACTTTTTCTTTCTCCTGAGAAAAATATGAAATGCGCAATTGATAGCTTTTCAAATTACCAACAGGGAGCACGGCATTGGAAGCAGTAATTTTAATCCCTTTCTTCACCAAACCTTTCATTAGAACCACAAAAAAAAAGTAGCAAATAGCTCTCATTTTAATCTGACCTGTGCATACCCTTATGAGGTACTGGTGGATAGGTGAAAAGTCAGAGCACAACTCACGTGCGTGTGCACACACACACACACACACACTTACACGTGGGAAATTGAATTATCTCTACAGGATGGAAGAAAAAGCCTTTAGGGAATTGGCAGGTCACAGAAACCCTTGAAGGGAATAGTAAGAAGCCTTGAGCACAAAACGTAGGGAAATACTTTTGAAGGAGTATGTGAATCCTACCTCCTTTCCCCAGGGGCCAATGTCAGATGACACAGATCAGCGTTTTGAACTCTGAGCCATCCTCCATCCTTCAAGAGTCCTGACTTAGAATATCAAAGGTAGGGAAAATTGTTCATTCCGTGTCTTCTGCGTTGGTAGATCATGAAACACCACGGTATGTTTGAAGATCTGCTCAAAATGGACACAGTGGGGAAACCTCTGGGATAGGTGATTCAATTGTTTATTTTCTAAAACTCAAGAGGTATTTTTACAGGGTCAGAGAAAAAGTCGTCAGCCTCGAAATACACAAACAAAATAATTTCTGATTGAAAAATCTTGCTAGACCACCCCTCTCTGCATTATTAGCTTTTCCCAAATTCAGCGTATCTGATTCAGCACATGAATACTGGGACCATCCCGGCGAAACTAAGTTTCAAAAATGATTATGGCATAACTGCTGTAGCCTCCAAACTATGAGAGGTAAATTAAAGAAGTAACTGGCATAGTCCTGCCCTGGAGGAGCTGATGATCGTTTTGAGGAGATGAGATTGTACGTGGGAAACGAAGAGATTTGTAACAAAGGAAGCCACAAGTGGGAGCAGACCCCAATCCCAGTGTAGCCCGATGGAGAAAGGGCCGGCTTCACAGAAGGAAAGAATCAGCACTGACAGATGGCTTCGGAATGTGCTTCAGAGAGGCCAAATGGGACAGAGAGAAACAAAGCAGATGGGAAGGAACCCTTCTAGAAGCCAAAGCTAGAGAGAGTCGGGAAGAGAAAGAAACAAAAAGATTGTTGAAAGACAACCCAGAGAGCCAAGAAAGGGAGACATTCTTGGCAGCCTGAGATGGTCGTGTCTGTTGTCCTTCATTTTCACCCTCCCTACTGTTCTCTTAAAATATTTTTCAGATTTCTCTACTCATCGCAAAGTATTATAATCATTTTGTTTATGTGTCTTTCCCCTACTAGACAATAAACTCCTCCAAGTCAGTGGCCAGGCCTTATTCAACTTTGGAGCGTGCAGCAGAACAGCAGGACAGAGTGGGCACCCTAATCAGTGATCTTTTCACTGACTGCAGGGACAGGGACAGCTGCGGAGGGGCTGTCCAGTAGCCTGGGGACACGGAGCATGAAAGAGTCATGAAAGAGAAGAGTCTGGCAGGATCTAGGAATCAGGTCAGCGGTCTGAGTAGGTGAGTCTGAGACTGAGAAGAGAGAAAGCTGAGGAAAACTCTTGAGACTAACCCAGCATCCATTTCATTCTCATTCCGCTTTCTCCCCTAAAATTGATGTTTCTGTCCAATTCCCTCCTTTAAAAGATAAAAGAAATGGCTTAAAAATGCAGCCTTCGTTGGACATCAGCCAGAGTTCTCCCAGAAGATATATTAAAGTCTCTGTCCAAACAGAAGAGCAGAAGTTTTTGAAATTGCTGAGTAGAACACTAATTATTTCCAATGCTTGCCAAAATAGGAAAGAGAAAGAAAGTGTCCCATTTGTAACCTGACCATAAAACCTCCATCCAAACCACAGTTATTAGTTAGTGTTAGTGTGGTAAAGCCAAGGCCTGCCAGAATGAGAAGCCCCAGAGCTTCTCGTGTGGTCCTGTTGGTACCTTCCTAACCTTGCATGGCCCAGCACCTGCGTGTGCCCTTAGCATCTGAGCACGGCTATCCATGATGCAGAGGACAGCCAGTCCTACGGCAGCATAGCCATGGCTGTCCCTACTCTGCCCATATCAGTGCCATCTTCTCATTTCATGTGCTGGCAACTTCACGAGGCAGAGCCTCTGGATGGTTCTCTTCTTATAAGACCTACTAAGAGCTATGTTAAGCTTCCTCTTGAAACTTGATAATGTATGTGAGTGGTAGTAAAAAATGCAAACCAACTGTTTCAATTTCCCAAAATCATACATTAATCATTATAGTTCTTCAGAAATATAGATAGAAAGGTATAAATACAGAATCAGAGTTACTTAGAGGCAAAGACTTTTTCAAATCATGATAAAGTATATATTTAGAAAATATTTAAAGGCAAGATCCATTCATTCAATGTCTAGGCTGTAAATTTTGTTTAATCCCTTGATGAGACACATGCAATTTCCTGTGCCTCTCTGAATCACTGTGACAACGGTCTCTCCCCCACTGGACAATAAGCTACCCAAGGACAGGGCCTCGGTCTTATTTACCTTTGCATCCTCTGCCAGGAGAGAGGTAGTCTCATAAGCCACACTCAAAACCATTGCTGAATGAATGAGGACTGAATCTTCATCTCAAAAAGTCTATAAAATTGTACTAGGGCAGGGAGGTGACACATAGTATTAATATAATGTCTATAATACAAAGTAGAAAGTTATACATTTTATTAATATAAAGGAAGTTTAAAACAAAGTCCAGTCAATTCTATTAGCAGCAGCAGTTGTATTCTATAAAGTTGTGGCGAACACTGAATTAGTAAATACTAAACTGTTGCTCCTAGGCGAAATACAGGATTTAGGTTCCTAGGAGCCTCTAGTCATAACATTTTTATCAACCGAACTGCCATTGTATAGGTTTGTTTGCTGACTTCCTTGTAAAACAAGCCAGTCTCATCAGCATTGAAAACCTGCTTGCTCTTCCACACAACCCTCGTCCTGTACAGTATTAGCAAGTATCTTGTAAGTTCTTCTGCAGCCTTCTGTTCTGCAGAATCTGCCTCACCTGCAAGTCTAACGTCTTTCACACCATATCATCTTTTGAAATGTGTGAACCAGCGAAGCCAATGCTAGCCAAGAAGAGTGTCTTGTTATCCTGACCCTGGGTAAGGTGACTATAAATTTCTTTGGTTTTCAGGCTCACAACCATACTGTCCACTACATGCTTTTTATCAGTTATCATCTCAGGAATCCACAAATTTAGCTGCTTTTCCATCTTTTCCATAGCTGCATCACACACTACAGATGTCACTTTAGTACTTTTTAGCCTCAGAAATAGATCAGTGAATTTCCGCTTCCTTTTTTCTAGATGTACTGTACTGTTGATTAACATTGAACCCATCACCAACAGTACTGTAACTTGTACAGAGTAAAGCTCACCTAACACATGTATTTTCTCATAAGGCACATCACAGCCTTCTTGCTCTTAGGAACACCAGACAGCACTTCCACACTACACTTGGGGGATATTGTAAACAACAAAATTATATAACAAAAAGCACAAAGATGTGAAAAATGCGGCACTAAATACACTACACACAGATCTCTTTATCTAGCATGACAGCTGAAATAAGAAGGCAGAGAATCACCTTGTTTGACTTCAGCTTGGAACATGCACATGTGGGCAACTGAAATATTTCACCGCTGTGTGTGTGTTTGCAAGTGATCACAAAAGTGCCCTGAGTATTGATTTTGGATTTATAAGTAAATTAGTGAGCAGGTGAATTAGCAAATACAAAACCCAAGAATAATGAGGAGCTACTGTGCTATGGAAATGAGGTTCAGAGGAGAGACAGTTCTCTCAAGGGATTGTTTTGAGATTCAAATGAGATCACACAAATAGAGTTCCACGCCATGGCTGACATAGAGTTGGTAGTCAAGATTCCCATTCTCTTTGATAAAATGAGACCACACTTCAGAGAGGAAGTAACTTTGAGCCGGCCCCTGACAGATAGGTAAGACATGGACTTACACGGATGAGAAGAAAAGTATTCCAGGCAGAAAGACAATACGGAATCACGGAAAAGAGGCAGGATATTAAAGAATGTGTACAGGGGAGATCAAATGGCTACACCTGGCTGAATCCTACAGTGTATAAAGGAACTTGGTAAGAAAGAATTTGAAAAGGCAGGTTGGGCCAATTAAATTAAATTCGAGGCCAAGGAATCTGGACACAATTCAACAGGCAGCAGAGAGCCTTGCTGTTTTTTGAAGAGGAAAATAGTGATCTAAGCTGAGTTTCCAGAAGAATAAGCCAGTGAAGGTGTATGAAATGAATGGTGAGTGTGGGGCTGCAACTCAGGAAACCACTAGGAAAGGAAGAGCACCACTGATTGCAATAATCATGTGGTAATTTTGTGACTTTAGAATAATTTAATAAGGGTTAAAAGGAAGAAAGAGGAAGGGTTTCAATGAAATATCTTCCCAAACCTCTCGATGAGGAGAATTACTTGAGCTCTCGTTGGTAATATGAACTCCTGGGTCCCAACCCACAAAATGAATCAGAATCCCCGGGACAGTGGTCTGGGGATCCAGCTGTTTACCAGACCCCTCAGCTTATTCTTTCCTTCAGGGAAGTTTGGGAAACACTGAATCTGAGCTGTAGGAACTGGGAACAGCTGCTCTGCTTTAGGTATTTGAGCTGTGGACAACAGCAACACCTCCCCTGCAATACTAGACCCCATGTGCACAAGCTCCAGACTTCGCTACTGTTGGCTTATTTTGTAAGCAAGTCTACTTTCCTGAAGAAGCAAGCATACTATAAATAACTACCATGGAACCCACACCCTGAGCCTAGTAGTGAGGAAGTGCAATTGGCTTCATGAATAAATCAATCTTTTCCCTTTTTTTTTTTTTTTTTTTTTGAGACAGAGTCTCACTGTGTTTCCTGGGCTAGAGTGCCGTGGTGTCAGCCTAACTCACAGCAACCTCAAACTCCTGGGCTCAAGCAATCCTTCTGCCTCAGCCTCCTGAGTAGCTGAGACTACAGGCATGCGCCACCATGCCCGGCTAATTTTTTCTATATATTTTTAATTGTCTGATTAATTTCTTTCTATTTTTAGTAGAGACAGGGTCTCGCTCTTGCTCAGGCTGGTCTCGAACTCCTGAGCTCAAATAATCTGCCCGCCTCGGCCTCCCAGAGTGCTAGGATTACAGGCGTGAGCCACCGCGCCCGGCCGAATAAATCAATCTTAAAGAGGAATTTTATTAAAAAGCAGAGACAACTGACTATATTAATGTGAAATAAATTTTATACTTTCTAATTCATTCACTTGTGATTCTTTTTTAAGTCTAATTACATAATTCTATGAACTGTTTAATATGAACTGTAACTGCTAATATAGAGCAAGAATACAAAGTACCTTCTATATTTACACTTAAGTAAACAGGTATGAAGCAAGTAAAAATCTGTTCAAAATTGATTTAGAGCCTACTAATGAACTGTGAAGATCTATTTTATTATCTGTGACATAATCAATTATGTGGAACACTGAAAGAACAGGAAGGAAGAATTAAAATTTTCTACAAGTAGATATTACAAATGGTTAAGAAGTCGCTAGTATCCAGGGTATTTTTAGCACATGCTATTGATAGGTTGAGTAGGTTGCACTATATTGAAGAACGTTATAGAAAATAAACAATGGGCATAAAGCTACACTGAGGATTGGATTTGAATTTTTTTTTAATTTCCCAGATATAATTTATGTACTATTTATTTCCAAACAAAGATCAGAAGTCATATAATATTGGCACCTCAAAAATTTAAAGATGATTACATAATTAATCACAGAGTAAAAATTTCTTAGCCTACTGTACCACCTTGCCTATAGCCAATCCCTGATAATCACTCTACGTGGTCCCATTTGTTTCTTTAAGATAGAATAAGGAGTTCAGGTAAATAGTAGCATGTATTTATTAACAACATCCTTCATTGTGACAGAAAGTATGATAAACAACAATGAAAGTGCATTTAAAAAAATTAAACGCCATGGATACCTGATCAAAACCTTGTTTCATCAGCAACATTACAATTCAATACATTCTATTAGTATACAGTATGAGCCATGGAAAATTACAATGCAACATTCACCAATGTTCTTATGAAATCTGTGGAAATTGGTATTTCTTGGTTTTCTGGGGAGGCCCCATAGTGTCATAGAGAGTACCTGATTACTTAGAGGCCACAGGCCTAGATGTGAATCCTGGTGGCTTGATTTAGCAGCTGGGTAGCCTTGTGCACCTTTCTTCAACCCCTCTCAGCTTCCATTTCTCATCTGGAACATGGGAGTTGTAGCTACTACACAGAACGGTTTTGAAAATGAAATAAGAAAATATGTAAAGAGCCCAAATTAGGGCATTGGAATGTAGTAGCTATTCCGTGAGTGTTAGTTTCCTTATTCCCTCACCTTTCTGGTTTAGGTTATATCCATCATTTCCCAAATGCCGGAGTCAGTCTGGGTGTCTTGCCCTCGAATTTTTGGTGATCTATATGCTTTTACCTCTAATAAAGGTTATGAATCATCTCCCTAAATAAGTTCATGTACATATAGCATTTTGCAGACAATCTCTCATAGACCCCCATGGTACTCACTTATGGACCCCCTTAGGGTCCACAAATCCAGGTTAAGAATGCTGAACCTAAAGAATCTTGGAACACTTTAAACCACTAGTAAAAGACTTATGGTGTGTGAAAGATTTGTGCAAAAACTATAGAAAAGCTAGAGGTCCTATGCATCTCCAAAACACTATCTGGCAAGTTATGTATATCTGGTGTCTCAACTGACATGTACAAGTCCATCTTGTGGAGTCAGTACACACACACACACATACACCCACACACACACACACACACACACACACACTCCAAGTATCCATTTGCAATCACTAGTTTATAAGGAAACTAGGAGCATCATGGGGATAAGAGCTTGAACAATCTCCAATAATGGGATTTAGACATCTCAGCTATTCATGATGAAGTAGGAGTTGAAGATGCAATGGAAACCACTGAAGAAAGAAACAAAAAAGAAAATTCACCAGGCGAAGCAGATCAGTAATAAGGCATGGCAGGTCACAAAGAGGGAGAGTATCAGATGGTGACCTATTCTTGAAGCCTTCCAAATCCAGCTGTCTTGGCAGCATGTGTGACCCTGAGGAGAAAGGAGCCTATGTAAGAATGGAAAGAATTGTTACACTAAACTCCGCAATGCATCAGAGCATTACACTGAAGCCCATCCTACCCTAATTAAGTACAACGAAGAACAGAAAGCATTTCCCTGCCCACACCATGGAGGAGCTAATGGCATTGGTAGCAGAATGAACCAGTAGGGATCTAGGTCTAACTGGGGATAGAGATCCATGCAAATCAGGCAAAACAGCCAGAGCCAGAGCAGCACTAATTGGTTTTTGCAGAGAACAAAATAAGAGTGACCTCAGAACTTGAAGACTTTTGAAACAATCCAATATGATTAAAAATAAATAAATAAAGGAAAAAGAATAAAAAGGAATAAAAAAGACTTCAAGATGTTTGGGATTACATAAAGCAACTTAATTTATGAATTATCTGTATTCTCAAGAGGGAAGAGAGATTAAAAGTTTAGAAAATCTACTTAAGGAAATAATTGGTGAAAAATTCCCAAGTCTAGCAAGAGAGTTAGACATCCAGATACAGGAGACCTATACATTGCAAATACATTGCAAAAAGGACTTTATCATATTGTAATATTATAATCAGAATGTCTAAAGTCAAAGTGAAAGAAAGAATTTTAAAATCACCAAGATAAAAGTGTCTGGTCACATATAAAGGAAACTCCATTAGACTAACAGTGGACTTTTCAGCAGCAACTTTACAGGCTAGAAGAAAATGGGACGGCATTCTCAAAGTGCTGAAAGAAAAAAAACTGTCAGTCAAGAATTTTATATCCTGCCAGAATAAGCTTCATAAATGAATGAGAAATAAAAACTTCCCCAGACTAGCAGACACCACTAGACTTCATCACCACTAAATTAACCCTACAGGAAATACTCAAAGGGATCTTAAACACGAAAATGAAACGTAAATATTCACCATCATGAAGACACATGAAAGTATAAAAGTCTCAGGTCTCATAAAACAATCACATAAGGGAAGAACAGAAAGGAATGAAATGGCAACATGACAGAATTTCATAAAACCACAAAGACAAAAAGACAGAGAAAAAAAGAAACAAAGAATTTATGAAACAGCTAGGAAACAATTAACAATATAACATAAACAAAGCCTCACATATCAGTATTAACCTGCAACATAAATGAATGCCTTGCTTAATAGATACAAATTGGTAGAGTGGATTAAAAAACATGACCCACTGTATGCTGCTTACAAGAAATTTACCTCATCTGTAAAAACACATATAGACTGAAAGTAAAGGGATGAAAAAGATATTCTACACAAATGGAAACCAAAAGTGAAAAGGAGTAGCTATATTTGTAACATACAAAACAGATTTTAAATCAAAAACAGTAAAAAAAATAAAAGAAGGTCATTTTATAATAATAAAGGGATCAATTCAGCAAGAGGATATAACAATCTTAAATATATATGCACCCAACATTGGAGCACCCAGATTCATAAAACAAATATGACTAAACCCAAAGAAAGAAATACACAGCATTACAATAATATTGGGTAACCTCAACACTCCAATCACAACACTAGAAAGATCATCAAGACATAAAATCAACCAAGAAACATAGAACTTAAATTGTTCTTTAGACCTAATGGACCTAACAGATATTTACACAACATTGTACCCAACATCTACAGAATACACATTCTTTTCATCAGCACATGAAACATTCTCCAAGACAGACCATATGTTAGGCCACGAAACAACTCTTAAAAAAGTTTTAAAAATCAAAATCATATCAAGTATCTTCTCAGACCATGGTGGAATAAAGCTAGAAATCAATACAAAGAGGAATTTCAGAAACTATATAAATAGATAGAAATTAAACAACATTCTCCTGAATGATCGAGTCAACAAATAAAGATGGAAATTAAAAAAAAAATTGAAATGAATGAAAATGAAAACACAAGATTGCAAAACCTGTGGGATACAGAGAAAAGGAGTGCTAAAAGGGAAGTTTAAAGCATTAAATGCCTACATTAAAAAAGTAGAAAGATCACAACCTAACATTGTACTTCAAGGAACTAGAAAAACAAGAATAAACCAAACCCCAAGTTAACAGAAGAAAAGAAATGAAAATTAGAACAGAACTAAATGAAATAGAGACCAAAAAAAATATACAGGATTAACAAAACAAAAAATTAGTATTTTAAAAAGATAAAGGAAATTGATAAACCACTAGCTAGACTAACCAAGAAGAGAATGTATCCAAACAAACAAAATAAAAAATGAAAAAGGGGACATTATAACTGATAGCACAGAAATACAAAAGATTATCAGAGACTATTATGAACAACTGTATGTTCACAAACTAGAAAACTAGATGAAAGGTATAAATTCTAGAATCAAACAACCTCCCGAGATTGAACCAGGAAGAAATAGAACTCCTGAACAGACCAATAATGAGTAGTGAGATGGAATCAGTAATAAATAAATTTCCAAGGAAAAAAAGCCCAGGACCAGATGGATTCACAGCCAAATTCTACCAAATATATTAATACAAAGAATTAATACCAATATTCCTAAAACTATTCCAGAAAATTGAGGAAGAGGGAATTCTCCCTAACTCATTTTGTGAGGATAGTATCACCCTGATACCAAAACCAGAAAAAGACACAATAAAAAAAGAAAACTATAGCCCAATATCCCTGATGAATATAGACACAAAAATCCTCAACAAAATACTAGCAAGCTGAATCCAACAGCACATCAAAAAGATAATATGTCTGGGCATGGTGGCCCATGCCTATAATCCCACCACTTTGGGAGGCTTAGGTAGGAGGATTGTTTGAAGCCAGAAGTTCAAGACCAGAATGGGCGACATAGCAAGACCTCATCTCTACAAAAAAAATACATTAGCCAGGCATGGTGGTGCACAGATATAGTCCCAGCTACTTGGGAGGCTGAGGCGGGAGGACTGCTTGAGCCCAGGAGTTTGAGGCTACAGTGAACTATGACCATGCCATATAAGTAAATAAATAAATAACCATAATCAAGTGAGTTTTATACCAGGATATAAGGATGGTTCAACATACACAAATCAATAAATGTGATAAATCACATAAACAGAATTAAGAATAAAGTCCATATGATCTTCTCAATAGACACAGAAAAAGCATTCAATAAAATTCAACATCGCTTCATGATAAAACTTCTCAACAAACTAGACATAGAAAGAACATATGTCAAAATAATAAAAGCCATATATGACAAACCCATAACCACTATCATACTTAACAGTGAAAAGTTGAAAGCATTCTCTCAAAGAACTGGAACAAGATAAGGATGTCCACTTTCACCACTCTTATTTGACGTAGTGCTGGAAGAATAACATCAGCAAAGGCTCAGATTGAGTGTGTGTGTTTGTGTGTGTGCACATGTACAAGAGCATGTACATATATGTGTAAGCATGTGTACATGTGTGCAGCAAGTTATAAGTGAGTGGCCAAGTCTTAGTCCATTTTATGTTGCTATAACAGAATATCACAGATGCAGTAGTTTATAAAGAACAGGGATTTATTTCTTATAGTTCTGTAGGCTGGAAGTCCAAGCTCAAGAGCCTGTATCTGGTGAGGGCCTTGCTGCTGCATCATTCCATGGAGGAAGGCAGCAAGGTAAGAGAGTGCAAAAGAGCGATAGATGGTAAGAGAGGATCAAACTCACTTTTATAACAAATCTGCTCTTGCAACAAAAAGCCCACTCCTGAGATAATGACATTAATCCATTCATAATGGCAGAGCCCTCATGACCTAATCACCTCTTAAAGCTCCCACCTCTCAACACTGTTGCATTGGAGATTAGGTTTCTGACACAGAAACTTTGGGAGACTCATTCAAACCTCAATAGGTCACAAATCCTCCCTGCTTCATAGGCTTCTTCTCTGATCCAAACTCTTCTTCCTGGCTTTATTCTTGCCTATACCACTGGTCCAAGATGCTTCATAGAACAGGCTCTGGGGCCCGAGTGCTGGGTCCTAATCCTGTCTCCACCACACAGCACTGTGACTTTATGCAATTGTTTTAACTTTTCTGTCCCTCAATATTAATACCTGTATATGAATACACAGGTATTAATGTTAGTATGACCCCATTCACGCAAACCTGCTCTTAAGATTTGGGGGCATTCAAGTAACATACGCAAGGAAAAGTGATCACTCCTGTATTATAGGTGCCCAAATCATTTTCTCCACTAATTAATCACTCCCATCCCCTACTCTTTCCATGCACCCTTTCTCAGAGAGTCTGCACCAAGAATCCCTACTGAGTGGGCAGTAAGCAGGTCAGTTGCACCCACATGCTTAGCCACAGCTAATTGAACCAAGAATGGACACCTGACCCGAGCACCAGAATTCTCTTCCACAATTCTGAATTGAGATTGACAGAGTCAGACTTCGACATGCACCTGAAGTGATATAAAGCTATAGTCAGGTCAAATATGTGCAGCCAGGTGCAGTGGCTCACGCCTGTAATCCCAGCACTCTGGGAAGCCAAGGCAGGAGGATTGCTTGAGCTCAGGAGTTCAAGATCAGCCTGAGCAAGAGCAAGACCCCCATCCCTACAAAAAATAGAAAAATTAGCTGGGCGTGGTGGCATGTGCCTATAGTCCCAGCCACTCAAGAGACTGAGGCAGGAGAATCGCTTGAGCCCAGGAGTGTGAGGTTGAAGAGAGCTATGATGATGCCACTGCACTCTAGCCAGGGCAACAAGGTGAGACTCTGTCTAAAAAAAAAAAGGAAAGTATGTGCAAAGAAGGAAGAACCATTTTGCAAAAAATAGACAAAGATGTAGTCAGAAACAAAAGCAAAGATATGGGACCACAGAGCCCATGAATAGGGAGAGGGAAAGGAAGGCTAGCTGCACTTCTTACCCTTGGCTCAGTGAGGTACTCCTATGTCCTTCCAGTAACGTCCCTCCCCTCAGGTGCTCATGTGTGCTGGAGTGGCTTTCTGACCCTTGGCACCAAAAAATCCTAACAGGACTGCTCCCCACAGGCATTTAGCTAGGTCAGGTGCCTCTCCAAGTGTCGTTCTTGCACAAGGTGTGGCCACAGACAAGACCGGAAGCCAGATCATCCCAATTTCTGCACAACAGTTGCTACTGAAACAGCATAAGGTGTGGAGATCCTCATTGTCTCAGAAGGCAGGAGGCAAAAATAACAGTTTTCTCCAATTCAGGCTGAAAAGCTTGAGGTTTTTTTTGATGCGACTCTACATCATCAGCCCAAATTATCTACTAAATTCTCCCGTTAGATTAGTATTTTAAAAGTATCTTTTAATTCTCTGTTGGAAAGTACTTAAAAATAGCTATGAAAAAATTACATTTCAGAATTCTCATCCTTAACCTATATTTAGCTTTAAGCTAAAAAAATTATAAATGAGAAGAGATAAAAAGACTGTTGCAATGACACATTGTTCCTATTTTGGCTTGTTCAGGTAACATTCAGAACTGTCACTAGAGATGACGAGAGGATTTCTTCAAAGGCCAAGCCCAGGTGTTCTCTTTGTCATCTCTACATGCATGTGGGAGGAGAGAGGTACATGTGTGCATGTATGTACTGTGTGTGTGGATGTGTGGATGTATACATGAGTATGCATGTGTCTGAGTGTATATATGTATGAGTATGCACATGTGTGTACTTGTGTATGAATGTGTGTACATGTATGCAAATTCAGTGAGCAACCACATCCTCCTTGCTTCATAGGCTCCTTCTCTGGCCCAGACTCTTCTCGGTTTCATTCCTGCCTGCACCCCTAGTGCAAGACGTCTAAGAGAACAGGCTCTGGGGCCAAAATGCTGGATTCTAATCCTGGTTCTACCACACAGCACTATGACTAGGGAATTGTTTTAACCTTTCTGTGTCTCAATTTTCTCATCTGTAAAAAGGGGCTAATAATAGTACCTATATCATAATTTTGGGAAGATTAAATAAGTAGATATAAAACTATTAGAACTATGCTTAATACTGAATAAATACTTAAAAATGCTAAGTGTTATTAGGATTAGTCTCATCTCTTAGAAATAAAATTTCTTCTTTGATTGAATTCCAGATCCACTCAATTTCAGATTGAAACTGTTCTGCTTATTGGCAAAGCCCTGACTCAGTAGCCCTAGAGTAGAACCTAGAATTTTCTAGTATTAAGTTCTGCTATAAGGATCTATTTGTCCCTAGGGAGGCATCACTTCAGGGCTATCTCATTTTTAAGATTTATAACCTGATCCCCACCTCCCATAGGCCCCAGAATTGCAGATTATGTCCCATTTTCTCAAGAGTTCCATCTTCTCTACTCCTAACTCCCACACAAACACAAGCTTCTTCACATCTTCCCCATTCTAGAGACCCTCTGCTCATCTGGAAAAGACTCTGCCTACTTCTACCTGGAATAAGTAAGCACTTTAAAATCCTTGTCCAAATTACACAACCCTCTCAAGTACATCCTCTCTTTTCCTAATCCTAATAGACACAGAAAGTCCTATTTCTATTGGACACCTACTATCTTACGTTATATTTGAATCCATGCATTTTTTAGGGAAATTTGAAGAAGCAGCATCGTGTACAAGAAGGGATTGTTCAGGAAGCAGCAACGATTCCAGTGTGACCAGGACACAGTGTATGTGGGAGGGATGACAGAGAAAAGCTGAAGATGCTGAAAGGTCTTGGTGGTGAGGTCAAGGAGTTTAACCTCTATCTGCTTGTCAGTAAGGAAACATTGGGCAATTTTAGCAGGATAGAGTCATCATCAAATTGGCATGTGAGAAACAGCACTCCAATTGTAGCCAAAGTAAGGAATGGGGGGAAAGAGAGTGCGTATATGGAGGAGAGATTAAAGACAATTTTTAAAACTACCATTGAGAATGATAAGAAGTGGCTACTAAGATGGAAAACAAGGGCCAGTTTGAGAATTTAGATACATTCAACGGGACTTGAATTTTGAGATTTTGAAGGTGGTGAGAAGGAGGCATGAATTTAAGATGACTCTGAAGCTTCTGGCTGGAACAACCAGAATAAATATGGTATGTCTTTAACTAAAGTAGGTAATATAAGAGAAAGACAAATGGTGTAGAAGCAAGTTCAGTTTGGGACATGTTCATTTTAATGTTCATTTTAGATGCTCACAGGCTTCTAAGTAAACATGTCAACTAGGCACTTTGAAGTTCACATCTGGCACTCAAGAAAGATCTGGAAATATAGATTGGTATAATATACCAATATGGATATTGGTATAAAGACGGAAGTTTGAAACCTAGTGATGATGAAGTCAACCAAATAAATGAATTCAATAGAGTAAATGGCATTAAAAAAGAGAGAGAGCCCAAGATGGAAGCCTAAGAAGCAGCAGCATTTAAGGAATGGACAAAGGAAGACGGATAGTGAAAGGGAATATCAGAATGGCTGGAAAACAACCAAGAGAGAATAATGTTTCAGAACCCAAGAGAGGACTTAGTTCAGGAGGGAAGTGGTTGGAAGTGTGAAATGCCACCAGTAGATCAAGTTAAATAAGGACTGAAAAAAAATGCCCCCTGTATTTGGAAATTTGGTGAGGAAATTAAAAACTTTCACTTAGTAATTCCCAACAAAGTGATCTTCTCTCACATGGGGTGGAGGGCAGCGTGGAGTATATGTTACCACAGATTGAGAACGACCGCCTTAGCAAAGCATGTTCCATGGAGCACTAAGAGTAGAAGCCAGATTCCAGTACACTGAAGAAGTAATTTTGGAGAAGAGGAAGAAGTAAAAGGAAAAAGAATAGCAGACGGCTGTGCACCCAGCTCAATAGTTGAGTAGGAGCTTTGCTTTTATGGATAGGAGTCTGGGGAAAGAAGTTGGAGGAAAGGTGATACGAAAGGCACAAGACCAAAAAGGGATAACTGACTACCCTGTGAATTAGGAGTTGGAGGAAATTGGGATTAAGAGCAGAAACTAAGCAGGAAAAATAAGGCAAAATTTCAGACATGAAGAGAACATTCTTTGCACATTTCTACCTTTATTTTTTTCACTTTGTGATCTCTTTTTAGAACTGTAAGTGCATCAGAAAAAAACATAAAAAGTGATAGAGCCCAGAGGATAAAAAAGAGATTTCATACTTGTTGAGACACTGAACCCACACTAGGCTAGGAATTTTCATACATTATCTAATTTAACCCACCTAGCACCCCTAAGAATTATTATTATTCCAATTTTACGTAGGTGGAAACTGGGGTATAGAGAGAAAAAATGAAATGAAACACACACACAATAATGATGGAATCAGAATCCATCACTAGCAAGAGACAGAAGAAGAGATGGAAGGAGAGAGAGAAAGATGAGAGAGAGAGAGAGAGAGAGAGAGAGAGAACTTAATCTACATTAAAAAGCTAGGGCATCTGATTCAATTCATTCGATTTGTAATTATTGAGTATCTATCATAGACATGTGATAATTACTGGTGTGGGAAGAAGATTCAAGGGAGTATAGTTTCATAGTTACAGCCGTAGAAGAACTTATTAAATACAATTGATTATGAGAAGCAAGACACACACACAACAGCAGCAACTGACGTCACTAGTGACAAAACACAATAATTCAAGAGACAGAAAAAGGCAGTATACGATGAGGAGCTGAAAGAGTGGTAGAGAGATAGTAATTGCTAGAGGAGTTGAAACAAAAGCCAAAAGACATTAAGAAAATTTTAATGGGAAAGATGACCCTTGAACAAGACCTTAAAGAATGAGTTAAATTTGTATAACAATGGGATTTAGAAGAGGGCATGCTAAGAGAAAGGGAAGGTGAGATTTAAACAGGTAGAGAAGTGCTCGATGAAGCATGATAAATAAACAATAATAATTAATACAAGTTGAACAAATAGCTTTGGGCCACATTGTGCTAAACTCGAATTAAGGCATTTGGAGTCCCAAACAATTGTTTAATTTCAACAGTAGTTGGTGACTGATGGCATTTGATAATTTGAGGCATTAGAATTCATGTGTATGTATGTTCGGAGAATGTCACAGAGCAAAAGCCTAAGCTGCATATCTATCTCTGGTGATCTCTGGCAGGTCTCAGCCCAGGAATCCAGTGAGCTCAAGGTACAGTCAAGTAATTAAATGCATTCGCATGACATCTGGCCCTTAGAGCCAAGAATCCTAAATAGTGAGGAATAATAGCCACCTCTTAAAAAAAATTCTGGGTGGTACACCAGATGGACAAGGAACTCATCCAGGGGAGAAAAGGTGGAGTGCCACGCTACAAAAAGTGTCCATTTTTAATATGAAACATAGATACACGTATAAAAAACGAGAAGTTGAGCTGGAATACACCAAGTGCAAGTCAAATTAAAGAACTCAACAATATAGAGACTAAGAAACTGATGTACATGGCTCCAGTAAAAACGTCCCTAACGCCAATGGGTAGGGACTTATGCTACACATCTTGGTGGCAATGACTGAAGGAAATACCAGCTAGAACAATTCTAAAATCAACGATAGAAAAAGTCAAACAAGAGGGTCAGCGTTACTTATGGAGACTAGCAAGTCAGTCACCATAGAGTGACGGTGATACACCACTAATGTTAAAGACCTCTAATGGCCTCATAGCTTATTTGATTCCCCTCGAGGACTGTGAAGTGAAAATCACCTGTATAAATATATACATATTTCTATATATTCAGCCATTCAGCAAAATTGAGCCTTATGAGGAAGCAAACACTGCAGGGAAGACTGTGGGTTCTGTGCGAGCACAAAGCATGTCTGTGCATCCCAGGGACCATGCCCTCCCTTAATCCCATACACAGCTCCCTGAACATAATCCTTGACTTCAAGAAGCTAAAGATTTGACCAAAAGGAAAGGATGTGTGACTATAAAGAGAAAAGTAGAAGAAAGTCTAATTGTTGGCTCAAATTTCAATTTGACAGATAAAGAATTGGACAATATATAAAAAGAAAGAACATCAAGTAAAACACTTTGTGCTATACCTTGAACATACTAAACACTCAATAAACAATTGCTATTCCTGATATGATAATATGTAGTGTGATCACTTTAGGTACTCCTCCAAAAATAGGGACCTTGGGAAATCCTAAAGCCTTCAGACAGATTTATAACTAGACACAAATCTGGCTTCAGGTTTAGTTTCAACCTTCATAATAAAACATAATATTTTTAATTTTTCATCTAACCACAATCCTGACATTTACGGTAATAAAGCATAATTTATTCTCTTCAGGCAAGCAGAGTGTTTTTAAGACAGATGGTTTAGATTGGTTGTTTTATTATTCAAAAGTCTTCCCTTCAACAGGAATTCACAGCAGTTTAGCCTGAAGATGAGTAGTCATTTTCAGTCAGAGTCATCCCCATATTGAAAAATACCTCTTCCCCTCTGTTTTGGTTACACTTACTTTTGATGGACAAATAGCTCCAGCTGTTTCAACCCTTGAAGTACCTCCAGGTTTCCTGGGCAGGCTTCATAACCCGCTCTTCCTACAAAGTCAAGGATGTCTGCATTCAGCTCCTGAGGAGTAGAGTAGAGAGGACCCATGTTTTCCTTCTGATCTTAGGCTAATCATTTTTAATAAATATAAATACAGGCCCTTAGACATCTCTGTGGATCTCATCTACCCAGCAAAAGGAAATGCCCAGTATTTGGGTACTAGGTACAATTTTAAATAGAAAATGATCACACTAGTAACTGGATATATAAATGTTGTTGGATAAACGGAAGAAAGTCTATCGATTGAACTGGGACTCTTTTCAAATTCATACTGACAAACCTTCCGTGGTATTACCAAAACATTATTACCAGTTTTATTTGATTTTCTTTTATATACAGAGGGTTTTTTCTTAAGGTCTAGTTTCACTTATTTCTTCTTAACCTTCTGGCCTTGGTTTATTCAAGATCACAGCCAGTTTATAATCCAACCAGGTGATAATTGACTCTCTCCTCGGTCAAAGACAGCATGTTTGGAACATCATAATAAAGACAGATCTGATGTCACAAATACTGAGGCAAAATTTCCTTAAAACGAAAGGCCAATTGCTGCATTTCTCCTTCCATCAAATGTGATGGCTTACATTCTGTCATTAGATCATTATATTTTATTCGCCCATTTTATATCTAAGATTGAAAGATTTAAGATTGAAAAATCTACTGTTGACTAGACTTGAACCTGATGGATAGACCTCGGTTCCTTTTATTCAAGTGGAACCTTATGCGCAGCCTCAGAAGACATCCAACAGCAGTCTTAACCAGGTCAGTGACAACCCTAGAGAAAAGATCATTTTTCTTGCCAACAGTAATTCTACTGGGAGTTGTTTTCAGGCTTAGGTAAAAATAGCTATTTTCATCAGTCATCATACTTCTTATTCAGCTTTTATATATGCACCATTTCTGCAAAGGGAAAGAATTTGAAGAGAGCTTTCATTGTTATCGAATTCATAGGCTGCATCTGCATTGAAGTATCGTTTACAATAGAAATTATAATGATGCAAAAACAAGTTAAAACTCTTCCCACATCAGAAAGGCTGATTGATAATTACAGATGCTTCCTCTAATTGAGAAGGCAGCCCTTATTAGAAGAAAACAACTCTCACAGGCACAACAAAATATATGAATCCACGCTTACCCCCACACTGTGATCTAGATCATAAACATGGAGGCATTACTTTTAGGGAAAGTAGATCTATTGAAATAAAGTACTTTGAGTTATGATAGCCAAGGAGAGTAAAAATAAAAGTGAAAAGTCTAAGACATGGCCACTCAAGGATTATCCCCATCAACACAGAAAGAGGATGTTTCTCTTTCACACATTCTATAAATTAAATGTCTTTTTTTTTTCCTTTTCCAAGCAATGCTTTCATCGTGGGCTTATTCTACAAACCTCAAGAGATACAAGAACATATCATTTAGAAAGCAGAAATACTTTATAATCTTTCCTGCCTCCCAAGTCCTAACTTTTTTAAAATGTCCTAAGGATTTTCTAGATAATATAATAAAGGTGACTCACACATTTCTAAGCATTGACTTTCTAAGCATAAACTACCTAGTCCATTTGTCAACCTCTAAGAGAAAGAAAAAAAAAAAAAAAGGCAGGACCAAATGATCAAACTAGTTGTGTATTTAACAGAAATCTCTTAGTCTACCCTCAATTCATTATAGGCCTGATATTAAAATCATGGAATTTCAGAGCTGAAAAGGACCTCAGAACAATGAGGTCCTAAATAAAGGTTTAAGAAGCCTTAAGTTTTGAGAAGCACTATATGATTCCCACAGGCAGCCAAGTGCTTCTCAAATGTTAATGGGCAAACAAGTCACTTGAGAATCTTGTTCAAGTGCAGATTCTGATTCAGTAGATTTGGGCTAAGCCTGAGATTCTGTATTTCTAATAAGCTCCCGGGTGAGGTCGATATGCCTGTGTTCCACTCACACTGTGGGTAGCGAGGTCTCAGAGATCAGCTAGCCCAGGTGTTATCCAACTGTGTTCTCAGAACTCCCGGATTCAGTGGGGAGTGCTGGACAGATGCTCTGTCAATCCTAGATTTAAATTTGCCAGCAGTGAGGCTTCTCCGAGCCTCGCCTGTCGTGATCCACCACCACCTCTCCGGATCTCAATTGGTCTGTTGATGGAAACAGAATTCATTATCCTCAGTGACTGACTTTACAATACGTAGATGTTGTAAATGTGAACTGAAAACTACATAGAACTGTTTTACATATAAGATTTTGCTTGAAAAGAGTGCACACTGCTACAAAAAACACTTCTCTCTTTCCTTTCATTTTATGGATGGGGAAATTGAGGCCCAGAGAAGATAATTGACTTTCCAGAAGTCATATCGCACTTAGTTATGGGCTGGCACAATTCCCGTTCACAATGTCCAGTTTTCTTTTCTAATTCAAAAGGAACCAACCTGATTGAGACCAAAGTCATGGCAATGCAATTTGAGGTGCAGATCTGCTCATTTATGTGCCACCATCTGAACTAGGGACGCGAGGAGACTTACACATGCTGCAGAGCTCTTGGCCATGCTGAGTACAGCCGCACTGGTTTGGAGGTTGGTCCTGACCAGGAAGAACTATGTTGAAAATGAAAGGAAAACCATTTTTAGAAGCTGCAAAAAAAAAAAAAGAAGAAAAGAAACTGTGATTTGAAGAGAAAATCTTGAGCTGTAGAGAAATAGAAGTCAGAAAACCAAAAATTTAAAAAAAAAAAAAAATAGTGAGACAGAAAGAAAGGACCACACAGGAAGAAACAAGAAAGCTCTTGGAGTTCTGTGAGCACCAAGGTAATAGCTACTAATTCAACAAGAACCCTGTGACCAGGAAGGAATTCCTGGTAGTAGGAGTCTGAATGCTCAGAGAGCTGTAGAAACCACAGCTCTGATTTGGAAACAGAGGTATACTTGGAGCAAGGCCTTGACTCCTTGAGGATGAAAACAGGGAGGAACACAGCTCTGGTTTTCATCTGCTGAACATAATAAAGGTGAATCAGATATGAAACCGCAGACAAGGATAATGATCTGATTGCTGTACTCACTGTGTCAGTTTTGCCATAAGCACACTGTACCTCTATATTCTTTTGTCCCGGGATTTTCTTACAGTTCATTTTTGCATTCTAAGTGGCTCAGTGCGAGTGACCTATAGCAAGAATACCCCTGTAGGAAGCACACAACCAGGGACGTGAAAAGCAAAGGCACAGACCATGGAAGAGAATTCTAGATTTTTCCATGTTATTTTGGGTAATGGCAAAAAGAATAAGGTGAGAAAACTTCTATTTGGGAGCTCCGCAGAGATTTGGGGTGTTGTTACAATGCTAATCATTAAACCTAATACGACACTTGTTTGCTGACTGTTTACTTAACGCCAACCTATTTGTGAGCACTACTGTATATAATTACAAAGCCATATATATTTTATATACAAGGGCTGTCTGGAAAATATTGAGACACGTAACCATTCTTGTTATATTAATAATGGCTGGATACTTTCCAGACAGCCCTCGTATGCCTGTAGGTATGCCTACATATATTATATACTCATTTTATTGTGTTTCACTTTATTGTACTTACAGATATTGCAAAGAAAGCACTTAAGACGGAATCTACTCCTCTTGAAGATGCTGTGAACATTGTTGAAATGACAACAAAGGATTTAGAATATCCCGTAAACTTAGTTGATAAAGCAGCAGCAGAACCTGAGAAGACTGACTCCAGTTTTGAAAGAAGTTCCGTTGTGGCTTAAATGCTATCAAACAGCATCCCATGCTACAGAGATATCTTTAGTGAAAGGAAGAGTCATTGATGCAGCAAACCTCATTGTTGTCCTATTTTAAGAAATTGCTACAGTCACCCCAACCTTCAGCAACCACCCTCCTGATCAGTCAGCAGCCATCAACATTGAGGCAAGATCCACCCTCCAGCAAAAAGATTATGACTCACTGAAGGCCCAGATGATTGTTACCATTTTATAACAATAAAGTATTTCTAATTAAGGTGTGTATAATACATTGGGGCTTTTTAGACATAATGTTCTTGCATGCTTAACAGACTATACAGTATAATGTAAACATAACTTTGATATGCACTGGGTGACCAAAAAATTGTGCGACTTGATTTATTGTGATATTTGCATTATTGTGGTGGGAATAACATGCTGATCAGTTTCCTCCAACCTCTTTCTGGTGCCTCCATTGGCTGAACCTAAGCAGATGTCAAAGGTCAAGGAAGCCTGGTTGATTGAGTCCAGAGAGGTCGGCATCCTGGGATGCAGAGCAGCAGGGGGCAGTGAATCTGGAGGGGCGGAAGAAGAGCAGACTACACTGGGTGACCTTCCCGTGACCTCCTGACGTCCTGCGATCAAGGTGGGCTCTTCATTCTTCCTGCATACACCACCTCCCTGCTTGTCTCCATGCTGTGTCCCCTTCCTGCAGTACCCTGGCTGAGGCCGCCTCTTGTGCTTGCCTACATCTTACTCTACCTTGAAGACTCTAGCTACACAAGTGGTTGGCATGAGAAACCTCCCATCTCAAGTACAATTATTTTGTCCACTCAAATAAATAGTAAGTTCTTTAAAGGCAGGAGCCATGATTATTTCTAGCAAAGAGAAGACAATCTGTCTCCAGCAGCCTGCTGAGCAGAAGCCATCAGGTGGTTCTCACAGCCCTGGCCTTAGTCTCCAAGGCCTAACAGTTTTCCACATAACCTGGGAGAGCAGCTGTGCATGCCAACAGGAGCCCTGAGTTGGCTGGCACATTGTTGTCCTGTCTGCCTGTCCCCTATATCCTGCCTCCCCTAGCCATATGACCCCTGACCATCCATGGTACAAATCCAGCCTGCATCAAGGTTTGCAGTCTACGTAGTTCATCAACATTTGTAAATTAGCTGTCATCATTCAAAATTCCGGAGATGCCACATAATGTGAGTGTACTGCTTATTTTTGGAAACTGTGGCAACACTGAGTCCGTTCTTTTGTGACAACAACCAGCTGGAGCTGAGCAGTGGCTGCTTTCAGATTGAGCACATGCCCCATCCACGCTGCTTTGCTGGCTTTTCCCTGTAACATTCAACTTGAGATCCCTGCGTTATGGGAGTCAATGCTACAACTCTTCCTTCCCAGCTTCTGCCTTCCATCCAGTCATCTCCCACTGACCCCCTGTCTAATCCTTGCTGTTGAATTCTATGGAGTCCTCACTCCATTACAAACAAACTCATTGCTTCCCCCAGCCTCGTTACACAATGTCTCTTCTATTCCTTTCAGTTGTGGGTTGAATTTCATCCCCCAAAAAGATTTGCTGACATCCTAACCCCCAGTATATGTGAATGTGACTGTATTTTGGAAATAGGGCCTTTACAGACGTAATCAAGTTAAGATGAGGTCATGCTAGATTGGAGTGGCCCTAAATCCAGTGGCTGGTGTCCTTACAAGGAGAGAGGTTTGAAGGCACAGACGAAACACAGGGAAGAGAATGGAGGCAGAGACTGGAGTGATGCATCTGCAAGCGAAGGAATGCCAAAGGTTGCCCACAAGCAGCAGAAACTGGGAAGAGGCAAGGAAGGATTCTCCCACAGAGCCTTCAGGGGGAGCACGGCCCTGCTCACACCTTGATTTCAGACTTCCAGCCTCCAGAACTGGGAGAGAATAAATTTCTCTTGTTTTAAGCCACTGAGTTTGGGGTCATTTGTTATGGCAGCCCTAACGAATTAATGCACTTTCCTTAAAATGATACTGGGATTGTAAGAAAAGGATGCTCAAGAATTTACCTTCTCTTGGGGCAGGCGCCTCATGTCCATCCAGCAGTTTGCATCATTCAAAAGCCCTGTGTTCTTCTTTGAGTCCTGTGACATTCAGTGGTTCCCACCCTTGCTCTGTCATCACCTTTTGGTCGTCATAGAGGATTTAGGTCTCATTTTTTCCATTCCAATTCTTGCCATTACCTTGGGTACCTTCAACATGTGAGTAATTGGGTCAGCTGACACTGACTCCCTGGATCTTGGACACTTGGATTTCTCCCCTCCATCCTCTTCATTTCAGCCACCTGCTTCGACGGCCATACCCAGAGATGGCTGCTCTGTCTACAAAATGTAGAGCCTGTTCCTTAATTATAATCCCCTATTTCTCCCATCATCTTCCTCCAACTAAGCCTGCCCATCACCTCCATTGAGGCCTCTCAGTCAGAGGGACTTCTAACCCTGAGTCCTTGATCCCCTACATGGATGTCAGGGAGTCTATGAATATCCTAAAAGCATATGCAGGTTATTTTCCCAAGCTGCAGTTCAACACTAGATGAAAATCATACAGCTACGCAAATCAGAGCCACCACAACCATGTGAGAACCACAGTGCTGCCCAGCAGTCCTCTTGTTTCTTCTGAGCCAGTTCTCTTTTGCGCCTCTCCCAGCCAGTGTACAAGCCTGACCTCCCTGCTGAAGCCCACCAGGTCCCCACTCCCCTCTCTCCCTCCAGCGGCCTGGTCTCCTGCATCACTACACCTCCTGAAACGTGTGCATTAATGTGTCCACCTTTCCCTCCTCAGCTTGTATCCGAAAGAAGAAATGTGCCTGCTGGTTGCAGGAAGAGAAGAAAGAGCCCTGGCAGTGGTGGTCGTATCCTAGACATCCTGCTCACAGACCCACTGTTGTGGTTGCCCCACAGAGGAGTATAAACTGCCCCCACCCACCCAAAATTTGGTTCAAATGTTGAAGCCAATGTTACCACCCATGCACCAGGAATGTGTGGAAAGGTTTATCACTCACATAATGAGGCTTCCTGAGCAGAGCAGGACAAGCTTCCAAGAAAGTCCAAAACCAGCTTGAGAGAGTAGGAAAAGGAGACTGGCCTGGCTGTTACTGTGATTGGGGCCTGGGGTGGGGTGAGGGCTCTCCTGCATTGGCTGGGGCCTGTGTGGCTTGAACATCCCACCAGCACCAAAGAAGGGAGCGCCCGGACTTTCATATGAGCTTGCCCCGATGGGGTGCAGAGAGGAAGGGGAAGTGGTGGGGCTTCAAACTGTCAGCAGACATCCCACATAGAGCCAGACTCTATTACACTCTCCAAGAAGAGCTGGGTTTGAATCCTAGGTCTGTTACTTACTGAGTGATCCTAAAAAGCCTTTTAACCATTCTGAGCCTCATTTGTATACCAGTTCCATGAGGCTAATAGTATCTTTGCACTGTGTCACTGTAAGAATTAACTGAGACAACGTACACTCAGTGCCTTGCATATGTTAGATACTCAGTAACGCTGGCGCCTTCTCCCCTCCCCTCACCCTTTGCCATGTGCCCTGGATCCCCTCCCTTCACGCCTACTCTAACACCACGCTCTGCCACATATCAACTCTTTCTCCTGCGTTTTCCATTTATTCCTCTCCACTGACTTCTTCTGTAACTACTGGACACATGCAGGGTGCCCGTATGTCCAGCCAGCACCTCCAACAACATGTTCCAAACACAGACCTTTAACTATCCCACATGTACCCACGCCACGAACTACAAATGTTACTGGTGCTCCAGAAATTTTAGTGTTGTCCTTAGTGTCTCCCTGCCATACTCTGAACATCTACTTGGTCACCTAATTTTATGGATTTCAGCTCAGAAATTTCTTCCAACTCTTTTCTCTCTAAATCGATTACCATTGCCTTGTCCAATTGCTCGTTACCTCTCAGGATCCTGTTTGGGCACTGTCACAAGTTTCTTAAGACTTCAGTTTAGCTTCCCTAACTACCCTGTTTAAAAAGCTCTGCTGCTTTTTTAATTATATAAAAGACTGCACTATACCAAAAAGTGAAAAAAGTACAAAAGGCTTATAAATAGGAGAAAACCGGAAGAAAATAAACTAAAATGTTAACAGTGATCCTCTCTGCATGGTAAGATTATGGGTATTGTTTTCTTTGCACTTTCATGTACTTTCCAAATTTCCTACAATGTGCATATATTACTTTCATAAATGTTATTTCAAATAACAAACTCCACTGGCGACCTCATGATTGTTTTTAAAAATCCAAACTCCTGAGCTTTAACACACAGGCACTTCACAATATGCTCCTGTGGTAGCCAGTATCTACAAAGACTCCCAAATGATTCTTGCCTTCTGGGATTCCTATATGAAATAGGGCCGCCCTGGTAACCAACAGAGTATTGTAGCCATGGACAAGTGTGGCTTCCAAGGCCAAGTCATAAAGACACATGGCTTCTGACTTACACTCTCTGGATCACTCGCTCTGGGGGAAGCCAGCTGCCATGTCATAAGGACACCCAAGCATCCCTCTGGAATGGTACATGAGATGAGAAACTGAAGTCATCTGTCAAAAAAACAACCACCACCACCACCACCAAAAAAACACAAAAAACAAAAACAAACAAACAAACAAACAAAAACAGCTCTAACTAAACTTGCCAGGCATGTGAGCAAATCACCTTAGAAACAGGTTATCCAGCCCCCTTGACACCTTCAGATGACTGCAAGCTCATGAGAGACCCCTAGCCAGAAACACCCTTCTAAGCTGGTCCCAAGTTCCTGACCCACAGAAACTGTGAAATAATCTATTGTTTTTAAGCCACTAAGTGTTGAAGTCATTTGTTACACAGCAATAGATTAATAAAATCCTCAAAGTATCTTCCTAACTTCATCTCCCAAAACTCTCCCTCGTACATTAGACTCCTCCCATACTGAATTTATAACCACTTCCTAGATATTTTAAGAAATTCATTTCTTTGCATTTGTTAATTCCACTGCTTAATCCTCCTTCTTCATCATCCTTCAAAACATAGCTCACAACTCACCTCCCTGGTGAAGCACAATGAATTCCTCCCTCCTCTGCATAGACCTGACCCTTTCTTCTTATCTCTGCAATAGCGTTTATCCTATTCTGCTGTAATAAATCTATGAGCATGTTCACATCTCCCTCTAGACTGTTAGGTACTCAAGGCCAAGGCTGAAACTTTATTAATCTTTGTATCTCCTGCAGCTAACAGTGCCTAATACACAGAAGAAAAAAAATAAATGGTTTATGAATGAACAGACACCTAAATGACTGATTGAGTGAAGAATTACAATGCCAAGACTGTCCTAGCCAGAGTAGGACCCTCATGCAAAATCTCTGCATGTTGCCTCATGCAAGATGTTCAAAAATATGTGTCAAAGTTATGACCCATAAACCAAGTTAACAATCTGCAAACCACTAATTAATCAGATCGATATTACTTAAGTTGTGGAGTTAGCTAGTAAGGAAATGTCAAAGAATGAAATAGAACAATTAGGCAAAATCTAAATTCTAAAGAAAACAGTAGAATCCCACCATATCAGGGGACTCATTAAAATGTAAATTTAAATATAACTTGGACTGAATCGTGTCTCTCAAAACACTGTAACTACCAAGGAAGGGGCTAAAGTGACACAATTAGGCCACATGACTGATTCCAGTAATTCCTATGCAGGTTGTAAATATTTTGCTTCTGCAACCAGTAGTATGAATTGATTAGTAAAGATGGTTAACAAAGGACACATTTATCTGGAACACTTCCTCTTTTCAAAACAAGAAACATGTTCCTCTGAGGTAGCCAGTACTTATTTTCACCAAGTAAAACTGTGGCTCAATTACTTGTTTGTGAAAAATTTTAAGAAGCCAAAAATTCAGTTACATGTCTCTAAGACCCTGCAATATCATTTTTTAAGGACTGAGAATTTAAATAGTCCATGTCTAAGCTGATACATCCATGGCTCAACCTTGTACACAAAGCAAGGTAGTTTCCAACATGGAAATTCAGAATCACAGAAAGTTTGTACGAGAATAGTATTATATGTTCTGTGTTTGCCGGCAGTCACATGTAAAATCCCCTGGGTCTGGTGGGTTGTCTTAGTCCATCAGGGCTGCCATAACAAAATACCTTAGACTGGGTAATTTATAAACAACTCTGGGAAGTCCAAGATCAAGTCACCGCCATTTTCAGCAACTGGTGAGGTCTGGCTCTCCCCTTCAAAGATGGCACCTCTTGCTGAGTCCTCACTTGGAGGAAGGGCAGAAGGACAAACAGGCTCCCTTAAACCCTTGTAGAAGGGCACTAATCCCAGTCATGAGGGTGGAGCCCTCATGACCTAATCACCTCCCAAAGGCCCCACCTCTTAACAATATCACCTTGGGGATTAGGTTTCAACGTATGAATTTTGGAAGGACACAAACATTCAGACCATAGCATTGGTTTTTTTTTGTTGTTATTGTTTGTTTATTTTGGGGAGGTGGATATTATATTTTTAAGTACTGATGTAATTTCTTTAGGAATTTTAGACCTGTTCAGGTTCTCTCTTTCATCTTAAGTTGTTTTTTTAATTTTGTTTTTCCACAGAATTGTTTATTTCATATTTTAAATTTATCGGCATGAAGTTGTTCACAGATACTATATTTTAAAATATTCACTAGATCTATAGTGTTGTTCCCTTTTATTCTTATCATTGTTAATGTGTTCTACCTCTTCTTGCCAAATAGAATAAGCGTGGTCAGAATTTTGTCTATTAGTGTTTTTAATGAGCAAATTTGATTTTATTGAGATGTATACTTAAGATTTTTGTACTTTTTGTACATTTTTTATACCTCAATAAACTATTTTTAGCAAAAAAGAAAACAAGAGAACATTGAACACAGGATTCAGAATAATGAATACTTTGAGTTGAGGGAGTCGGGAGATAATGGGATAGAGGAAACACCATTAGATTTAGCTATTACCAAAGTCCTAACTTTTGTTTGAGGTAGTGGTTTCATGATTCTTATTATATTATCAAAATGAAATACACAACAAGAACATTCATAGACTAACGATATCTCTGTCATGGGCCAAAGATTATAGTCATCCAGTTCTGTGAATTTAGGGTCCAAAGGATTGGTGGGGAGTCCTACTTGACTAGTGCAATGGGGATGCAGCGTTGGTGCCTTCCAGTTGTGGGAAATGGTTGAATGCTCCTTTTCTTTCCTTCCTGAAATGCTCTCTGGGTTCCTCAAAGATTCCTCTTCTGAGAACCTACATCTGCATTTTCCTAGTGTGAGCACCCCTTCTCTAGAGGCCACTCAGGAGAACCCCAAATCCTTGGCTTCTGGGTTCTATATAGAAAATCTTCCTGCTGCAATCGCCCCATTTCTCCAGGCAAAACCCTTTCCCAGATCCTCCCCACCACAGGATCTACAACTGGCCCACAACATCATTCACCTTTACCCCCACTCAGTGGAAATGTAGCTTCCCCTATTGTAGCCATCAATCCTCACTCTGCCTCAGGGCATCGGGCCAGCCTCCTGCCATTGTATGTTTCCAAGCATAAGTCAGATACCAATTCCTCCATCTCCTAAATCACAGAAAATTTGGAAAAACTATCTGAGTGATTATATATTTAAACCACCCAAACCTAGCTCCTCTACAATGCTCTCACTCTAGAATTCCTCTCTATCCATGTTCAAGCCTCCCCTTCCATACTCTGAAGGCAAGTCAAAATTCACCTTCACAAGTTCCACGTGTTCTTCACAGGTGCTCTGACACATCATGTTCTCAGCTTTTGGGGCTCCTGTCAAAATTACAAGACAAACTTCTGTTCATGTCTTTCGCCCACTTTGTAATGGGGTTGATTGCTTTTTTCTTGATGATTTGTTTGAGTTCTTTGAAGATTCTGGATATTAGCCCTTTATTGGATGTATATTATAGTTTGTGAATATTTTCTCCTAATTTACCCTGTTGATTATTTCCTTTGCTGTGCAGAAGCTTTTTAATTTAGTCAAGGCCTGTTTATTTATTTATTTTTGTTGTTGCTGTAATTGCATTTGGGTTCTTAGTCATAAATTCTTTGCCTAGGCTGATGTCTAAAAGAGCTTTTCCTACATTTTGCTCTAGAATTTTTATGGTTTCATTCCTTTATATTTAAATCTTTTACCCATCTTGAATTTAAGATAGACAAATTGCCAACAAACTTATGTAAGAAATACTCAACATCACTAATCATCAGGGAAATGCAAATTAAAACCACAATAAGATATCACCTTACCTCTGTCAGAAAAGGCCATTATTAAAAAGTCAAAAGACAATAGATGCTGGCATGTATGCAGAGAGAAAGGGATGCTTATATACTCCTGGTGAAACTGAAAATTAGTACAAACTCTGTGAAAAACAGTATGGAAATTCCTCAAAGAAATAAATGTAGACCTATCATTCAATCCAGCAATCCCCACTACTCAGTATGTACCCAAAGGAAAATAAGTCATTTTATCAAAAAGGCACCTGCACTCAAATGTTTATTGCAACGTAATTCACAATTGCAAAGAGGTAGAATCAACCTAAGTGCCCATCAATTCATGAGTGGATTAAGAAAATGTGGTGTGTGTGTGTGTGTGTGTGTGTGTGTGTGTGTGTGTGTATACACACATATATATGTATGAATATATGTATGTATATACATGTATAGATACACATATATACACACAGAACATATATATATATACACGTTGTATACTATATACACACACACATGGATATATAAATACGCACACACACACACATACACACACCACAGAATATTACACAGCCATAAAAAGAATGAAATAATGTCTTTTGCAGCAACTAGGATGGAACTAGAGACCATTATCCTAAGTGAAGTATCTCAGGAATGGGAAATCAAACACCACATGTACTCTCTAATAACTGGAGCTAATCGATGAGCACACACAGGCCCCGAGAGATATAAAGGACATTGGAAATCAAGAAGTGGGGAGGGGGGAGAAAGGGAGGGGTAAAAACCTACCTATTTGGTATAATGAACACTATTTGGGTGATGGGCATACTAAAAGCCCTGACTTAAGCATTATAAAAGCTATCCATGTAACAAAACATTTGTGCCCCCTTAATATTTTGAAAAAAAAGGAAAAGAAAAAAATTTCAAGACCAAAAAAAGTATTTAATTTAACATGTTGTTATCTAAATTTAGATTGTGAGTTCATCTTCAGTATGGTCTTATCTATGGGAATTCAGTGCAAACTACACTAAGGACTCGCCCCTCCAGGGTCCTTTTGCACTCCCTATTGCCGGGGTATTACTGGCTCAGGGCAAATTTTTATGCTAATGTCTTAGCAGATGGCGTAAATTCAAACCCCAAGTCAACACAAAGCACAAGCCTGTCATTAAAAGTTCTCAGAAAATTTTTCTACCCATGGCAGACAGGCTTCCCTGTTGCCTCTCCATACTTATGGATTTTTTTTTTCCTGATTCATCCTTTTACTGACAGTACAGCCCTTTGAAGGAGTCCAACACATCCTCCCTCCTAGTTTAAGCCAAAGACTCATTGTGGGTATTAAAACACAAATCCCTAGATTATAGAAACTGGCAACCCCCAAACCCTCAGCCCTAACCCCAGGACAGCTGAGGTGCATGTTGATGTGGATTTTAATTTCTTCCTCATGTTCGGACCTTCTGAATTTCCCTTATCTTCCTGTAATCTTCGTTCTGCATGTAAAACAGTGTTTGTCATCATTTCTTAAGAGCTGACAGGAAGCTAACTCACTCCAGCCAATGATTCCCACCCCCCATAAGTGGTCAGCCTTTTAATGTCCAGTGGCTCCTCTCTGGGAGGCATCATTCCTCCCACCTGATCCTCTGTCTGTAAAAAACCCAGAACTCCCAGTTTCTGGACACTAGTCTACAAGCACCAATCTTCCCACACCTTAAGGTCCTGGTTAGGAATGAAAATGTAAAGGGATCCGTCTGCCTCTCACCAAAAGGGGGAGGACAGAATCAACCAGAGTATCAGTGGACACTTGCCTGGGTTCAACACAGTCCTGCCGCTCCCTTTCCTACCCTCCTCCCAATCCAGATCCTATCCTTCCTTCAAAGCCAAACTTAGGTCTCAAAATATTTATGGCAACTTTCCCCAATACTGGAGCCAAAGTCACCTTTACCATAATCCGAGGGCATTCTTTATGCTGGCTGATTATGTCTTGCCTCACCCATCTTTTGCTTATCTCAATCTGGGCAAAGGCAGCAAGCACTCAATGAAGACAAGAGGCCACACGGTGACAGGCAAAGCCCAGGAGCAGGAGGTATCTTTGCATCACCTGATGAGACTTGGGCCACTGGGCCAAGTAAGTTTCAGCCTTAATTCCTTTGTCTTAACTCATCACTGACTCTTTGGTGAATCTGTGAAATCTTCTTCACTTACTTCTAAAAAATTATGAGCACTATATTGATTTAGATAAATTATTATTTCAGTATTTTTTAAAGCTGCAATTGCTTTGCCATTACATATTTGATGCTATACAACAGAAGAAAACTAGTTTTTTCATAAGCACCAAATTTTAGTAAAATGTATAAAATTTGGTGTTTTTATAAATATCAAGAGTACTCCTCGTAACAAATATTTCCAAAATATATCAGTTTAATTGTAGATAAATGTGCATAAAGTAAACACATTTTATGCAGCACATGAAGGTGAACAACCCACAGCTCGCTCAGAACTGATGTTTGCATAGAATATAATCCCAATGGAAAACCATGTTTAAATAACAAAAATATTTTCCCGTGAAGTTTTTGATAATGCCTAAGCCAAAAAGAATATAACTCATAGTTATGCAGCTAAAACTGAGATTTTTTTAAAAAGTACTTTTTAGAGTGACTCCTTGTTGAATTTTAGCCCCAAATTCTGAATTTCTTTTGTAAACTCTACTCTGAAAATAGGGATTATCAAACTGAGTGCTCCTGGCTCTTGTTTCTGGTGTTGCAGCCAGCTGGGCCTCCTAGAGGACTGGAAGCAGAGAAAACTGTTGACTCACATGAAGCTATCACATTAGGTTCTGAGGACCCAAAACTGAGTAAGAGCAACAAGCCTAATCCCTCTCCCTGGGAGCTCTCACACCTCAAGGGAGGACCATCCCCCTAGAGCAGGTTTCCACCCTACTCTGCAAATGTCAGGGCCCATCCCAGCAGGCCTCACATCCCTTTTCCCCCAAACTGTTAGGTCCACACTGCTCCCTCTATCCCTAATTATGACCTATTCCCCTCCCCCACAAATCCTTCAAATGGACCCTTGAACGTCCCAAGCTGCAACTTACAAACTCTTCTGTGTCTTTAACTGTTCTTGTGCTTAAATTAAAACCTGCCTCTCTCCCATGGACACACTCTGGCCCTCTGCCCTCTCAGCCCTCTGGAAGCAACCCCACATCCTCCTGGTAGGGACCTTCTGGGTCCCAGTGGCACTTCAAAACCATCCTTCACATGTTCTTGATCCTGAGAGGTTCTTGACACCTTCTCCCTCTACTCATTGCTGACATTTTCTCAACCTGAAATCATGTCCCTCATTTTTTAAAGAATTGGACCCTGACCACAGAAACCTTTGGCACTTCAACTCATTTTCATGTTCTGTGACTTCAGCAACCACAAGAAGGAAGCAAAATATATAGCAAGAAGTTCAATGTTATTATAATCAAATAAATGCAAATTAAAACAAAACCCCATCAGTTTCGGTGCTGATCAGATTGGCAAACTTGGTAAAATTATAAGCCTGACAATATCAAGTTTATTGTAGATGTGGAGTCACAATAATTCTCAGACACTGATGGAACCGTACCTTGATACAGCCACAGTGGAGAGCAATTTTGCAACAATAGCCAGGTTAAAGATAAACCCCATGGGCAAGGAAACAAACATTGCACAGTTGATTTCAGAATCGTATATTCATGCAAAACAACCCAAGTGTTCATCAACAGATGAATGGAGAATTAATTGTGGCTTATTCATACACTAAAATAGTACATACAATTAAAATATATATAGAAGCAAATAAAAATATGAAGTTGGATAACGATTATCTCTATAGTAAGAAAGTGGGTAGTGGAACTGAGATGGATACAAATGGGGCTTCATTGGTATCTACTACATTTTATTTATTACATTAAAAGGAGAGAGAGAAACCTGAAACAAATAAGGTAAAAGAGTTGAACCTGAGTAACAGGTAAATTTTTTTTTAAAAGTAAAAAATGTTCAGCCAATTCTTCTTGGCAACAAGATTGGAAATCTGGGATAACTTAAGAATTTCAAATATCTCCTAGCAATATAAAAGTTGTCTACCTAGGAAAAAGGAAGGCTGTTTGGCAGTTATTCAGTTAATTTCATTGGTATTAGACATCTAAGATTAAAATCTGCATGAAATTAATTCATGTGAAGAATATATTATTCTTGAGTATTTAATATTGATCACAATTACCAAATAATAGTCGAATCCCCACTACACTTTGTACTATATGGAAACAATCTTATGCAAGTAGAAATCTCTAAAACTTTCAGCAAAAAAAGAAAAAAGTAATTTGTTTCTACACCTGGCCTTACTTAAGGAAAGTAATGCTTTATTTATTCAACATCGTTGTGAAATGAAGTGTTTCAAATAATTTTACGCCTTTAAGTGCCAAGATTTCTTTTTTTCTTATAATTATAGCCACTTGGATTGGAATCATTTTTGAAAAGCTATTACACATTTGGATGTTTTTCTCTCTTTCTTAAGGCAGCAGAAAGAATATGATTAAAGTTTTCGTGTTGACCTGGGGTCAAGACCAATTAGGCTCCCAATCACATTTTGTCTTAAAATTCCAAAGGACCCTTTACCACCTTGGTCTCCAGGAAATATGTGCAGTATTCGTTCCCTTCATACTTCAGGCTGCTAAACAATTGCTGGGTGTTTCTCTAGAAAATTGTTCTTTTTAATATCTAAGCCATTACTTCAGTCAATTTCACTGAGCTTGAATAACATCTATTCACAGATACATATATGCCAATATCCCTTTATTTCCATGATGATTCTGATTGATCTAGTCCATATTTCACGATTATCTTCACCAAAATCAATAGCAGTAATCTGTACACAAGGTCTGTTTATCCCAGCAGTAAATAACTACAGGGTTGGGGGTTTTGAATTGTTGTGTCTGTTGTAAGTCTGTGTCCTCCTTCACTCTCAGGCTGTCAGTTTCCAGCAGAAACTTTCATATTCTTCCTTTCTTATTTGTTGTTTCAGAACCATCCTGGGCTAGAATATTTTGTAATTTATTCTAAATTAAGAATAAATCTGCTGGGACTGAATGGCTAGAGTCTTTCCTACGAGGAGGTGGGTAAGCCTTGGTTGCAGGAACCATTTTTAAACTTTACATGTGTATCTATTTCTTGCTCCTCTGAAATTCCACAGAATAATCCAGTTGTTTGAGGCTCCCCCTGGGACAGTGAGCCATGGCTAAGCTTGCAGCCACTGTCTGCAAGTCAGAGGTGAGTTAATTCCAGCGGCTCATTTGCACCATTATAGAATCTGCCCTTGTTGTGATTCCTCTTCTGGATACATAAGATGGCATTTGACACCAGTGCTTTCTTATTCTTGAACATTTTCAGATCAAATTGTGATACTTGAGAAATTGTATTAAAGGAATCCTGACGGACAGACTGATATCAAAAGCATCCATTGTAATTACGACTCCATGCTTGATTTTGTAAGTGGCCGACTAATGTTTATTTAATTCCACTTATTGCCAAACCAAGAAAAAGTTGGAAGGAGACATTCTAATTTCTAAGTCGGTCATCAGCAAACTACAACCTGCAGGTCAAATGCTGGCAGTTTTTGGAAATATAGTTTTATCAGAACTCAATAGTTTATACAGTATCTAGGATTGCTTTCACGCTACAGTGGCAGAGTTGAGTGCTTGCAACAGAGATTGCATGGCTTGAAAAGCCTAAAATATTTACAGAAGAAGTTATCTGCCCCTGATTTAGGTTAACTAGTCACTTCACCTATATAGGTTTACTTCCACAATGAGGCAAATTCCAACAATATCTTTTTTTTTTCTAAATGGTAACATGGAAAATATACAAAATAATCAGACAGACTATGGACAAATGCTAAATACTGAGCTACTTCAATATGACTGGTAAGTTCTTAATGCCTGACATTTTTCCCACTTGACAAGGGAAGTTATAGGCAACAGTGGAGTTTATACAAGTATCTCACAAGAATACAAATAATGGAACCTTCTAACTGCAACAAAAGTGCATAGGAAAGTGCATATTATAATTTTTGTCTGAGATATAAAATTATGTAAGAGAGTGAAAAACTCCTTAAATAATAATTGTGCTATAAAACACAAAGCATAATTGATGTAGTATTAGACCCACAGTTTGGAAAAATTACAAACACTGAGAAATAAGTGGTAATTAATAGACTGTAATGTTATTAAGGCAATCTAAAGTTTATACTTTTTAAGAAAATAAAACCAAAACATTATTTGGAACTACTTACATTCTATCTGGGTTATATCACTACAATATTTAAAAAAGGAAATATAATATTCCTTTCTAAATTTGGTTACCAGAAAACAGAACCAACCCCTATAATTTAATTGTTATATTTTATAGTGCATATCAAAGCTTGCTTGTTGGATATAGTCATAATGTTTGAGGGGACATGATTGGATCCATGTTAACCCAATTACATGAAATAGCTGTTTAGATGTTTATATGAGTTCCAACATATTTATGTATGTAACACATGCTTAACAAGCCCATTGGGTGGGATTGCATTAAAATTCAAATTTGTTTTTGTCTTTTAATGCCCTTTGAAACTCTTCAATGAATAAAGCTTTACCCCTGCACTAGATGAAAACTCAGTAGGTCTCACCAATTTTCTATTCATTTTAAGGTAATAGATACTTCCACAGTCAGTTAAGAACAGAATTCAGTCTCATTTCAAAAATTAAAAGTACAGCCCAAGACATTAATCAACACCACTTCAGTCTCCACTCAACTAATAATACCTTACACTCGGATAGTCTTTACAAAGGGCAAGTACTGTTTTGTGTATCTTCCCTGAAAAACAAAATAAAAAGCTATAATAGCCAAGTGCAGTAGTGCATGCCTGTAGTCCCAGCTACTCGGGAGGCAGAGGCAGGAAGATCGCTTGAGCCCAGGAGTTGGAGACCAGCCTGGGCAACATAATGAGACAAAGCAAGTGTTACAAAAATAATATTTTTTAAAAAAGTGACAATAATCAAGACAGCATGATATTGGTGAAAGAATAGGAACAGGAATCAGAACAGAATAGAGAGCCCAGAAACAGACTCACACAAATGTAGTCAACTGATCTTTGATATAGAAACAAAGGCAATGCAATGAAGAAAAGATGGTCTTTTCAGCAAATGGTGCTGGAACAATTAGGTGTCCATATCACCCCCCACACCAAACATCAACCTAGATAACAGACCTTACACCTTTTATAAAGATTAACTCAAAAGGGATCACAGACCAAAAGGTAAAATGCAAAACTATAGAACTTCTAGAATAAAACATAGGAGAAAGTCTAGGTGACCTTAGGTCTGACAATGAGCTTTTTAGATTCATCAAAAGCAAAATCCATGAAAGAAAAAACAGATAAGTTGGACTTTATTAAAATTAAAAATTTCTGCTCTGCAAAAGACACTGTTAGAGGATGAAAATATAGCCACAGACTGGGTGAAAATCTTTGCAAAATACATGTCTAATAAAGAACTTGTTGCCGGGCATGGTGGCTCACACCTATAATCCCAGCAACTTGGGAGGCTGAGGCAGGAGGATCACTTGAGGCCAGGAGTTTGAGGCCAGCCTGGGCAACAACATAGCAAGATCCAGTCTCTAAAAAAGAAAATATTTAAAAATTAGCCAGGTGAACATGTACTCACCATCAAATTGGTATTAACTGATCAACACATAAATGCACATATAAGAATAACATCTATTGGATGTTGGGCAGGGGGGAGGGGGGAGGGGGAAACGGGTATTTGCATACACAAAGAGTGCAATGCGCACCACCCGAAGGATGGACATATTTGAAACTCGGACTTAGAGGGGGAGGGGGGACAAGGGCAACATACGTAACCTAAACATCTGTACCCCCATAATATGCTGAAATAAAAAAAAAAAAATTAGCTAGGTGTGGTGACATGTGCCTATAGTCCCAGCTACTCAGGAGGCTGAGGCAGGAGAATTGCTTGAGCCCAGGTGTTCATGGCTGCAGTGTGCTATGGTTGTGCCACTGCACTCCAGCCTGGGTGACAGAGCAATACCCCATCTCAAAAACAAACAAACAAAAAACAAAAAAACTTGTGTCCAAAATACACAAAGAGCTCTTAAAATTCGGCAATAAGAAAATAACCTGATTTATAAATAGGCAAATGATCTAAAATACCTCACCAAAGAAGAAATATGGATGGCAAATAAGCATATAAAAAGATGCTCTACATCATTCGTCCTTAGGGAACTACAAATACACTACACACCTATTACAATCACTAAAATCCAATAAACTCACAGTATCAATTGCTGGTGAGAACATGAACCAATAAAAACTCTCATTCATTGTCAGTGGAAATGCAAAATGATATAGCCACAATGGAAGACAGTTTGGCAGTATCCTACAAAGCCAAATACAATCATGTATGGTCCTAAGTACTTACCTGAGTTGAAAATATGTTCACACAAAAACCTAAACACAAATATTTATAGCAGCTCTATTTATAATTGTCAAAAACTGGAAGCAGCCAAGATGTCCTTCAAGAGGGAAATGAATAAACAAATTGTGAAACATCCATACAGTGGAATAGTATTCAATGATAAAAAGAATTAAGTTGTCAAGACAAGAAAAAAAAAAGACATGGGTGAATCTTAAATACACATCGCTAAGTGAGAGAATCCAGTATGAAAAGGCTACCTACTATGATTCCAATTACATGACATAAGGCAAAAATAATATAGCAATGATAAAAATATCAGTAGTTGCAAAGGGTTTAGGGAATGTTTGGAGAGTTAAATAGGTGAAGCACAGGGAAATGTTTTAGGGCAGTGAAACTATTCTGTTGAATGCTGTAATTGTAGATACATGCTATATGTTTATCACAATCCATAGAACTTTGCAGCACAAAGAGTAAACCTTAACATATGCAAATGTGAAAATTAGAAACTCAAGGGAATCCCAAGATTAAATGCAAAACATAACATAACAATCAAACAATATGTATGAAACAACCTTATTGAAGAAGGTAAAGAAAAACAGTGCTGGCCTACTTTGGAAATGAGTGGCATCTGTAAGACAAAGGCAAAGGGATCCGTTCTCTAGTTGATAAAGTTGTTTCCCAGAGGGGTACGGGTTAACAATGCAGAAACCACAATGTACGTATACCGGGCATAAACAATTATGTAAGTGGATGGCAAGAGCCACTGTTAGCATGGAAGTTTACAGATAAGCAAGGGGAAGAGGCTAGAGTGATCCATCCATGTGATAATGTATTAGAATTGGAAACATCAATATAACCTCATGTTTACTTTAATATAGACACAAGTGGCTACATATATCATACATATACACACACAAACACGCACACAGGATACACAAAATAGTTGCTTGCTCTGTAGTCCAAAAGAGCCTAGAAGCAATGGTATCCCAGTAGCAACGAGCACACCTACCACTAAAATCTTGGGTTCTAACACTATCCTTCAATAAACAGAACATTTCCATGAAAGGATCCCTGGATAAATGGCTGATTCTAGGACTGGGGCAGGAAATTATATAAGATGAGCCTGGAGCATTTGTAGTGACTGAAAGCAAAGAAGTGCTCAAGAAACACACACACACACACACACACACACACACACACACAATAATGGGGGTAGGTTAAAAAGACATGGGATTCAACTGTAAAAGCCCCCAGCGACCAAAGCTAGAACAATTTGAATAACAAAATAAAGTAGTGTTGGATTATAATTCAAAGTATTAAATACCCATTAGTCCATACTGATATAAATAAATGATTGAATAAATAAATAAATGGCAGAGAAGAGGCAAATCTCCAGTGCAGAAGAATTCCAAATAATTTATGTGGATACTCCATTCAAAAAAGTGGAGCATAACGCCCCTTTCCTTAAGGGCAGACTGCACACAGTGACTTTCTTCCAAAGAGCGTAGTATGGAAAGAGGGAGAAAGAGCAGCTTCGCAGTGGAGAAATCTGAAAAGCAATACCTTATCTAGGTGATCAAGATTAACAGCAATGACAAGCCACATTGATTATATGTGCCCTTGATGTGATGTGATGAAAATGTCACTTTACCTCTCTGATCTTTCTCCCAAAAAACTACAACCCCAGCCCCATCATGAGAAAAACATCAGATAAATCCCATTTGAGAGAATTCTACAAGATACCTGACTAGTAGTTCTCAAGACTATCAAGGTCATGAAAAACAAGAAAAGTCTAAGAAACTACCACAGCCAAAAAGAGCCTAAGAAGCATGGTATCTTGGATGAGATCCTGGAACAGAAAAGGAATGTTAGGCAAATACGAAGGAAATCTGAATTAAGTCTGGACTTTAGTTAATAATAATGAATATTAATATAATCAATATTGGTTCATTAATTATAGCAAATGTATCATATTAATGTCAGATGTTAAAAAAGAAACTTGCATGGGCTATGTGGGAATTCTCTGTACTATTCACAATTTTTCTGTAATTCTAAAACTTATAAAAAATTTTAGTGAAAAAAAAAACCCAATGACGTGCATGCTATTACCGCTTTCATTTTAAAAGAGAGGAAACTGAATCATGGATTAAAATAAGTACTTCCCTACAGCTGCAAGAGCTGGGATTTGAACAAGGCAAGTCTGATTGCTCAATCTGTGTTCTCACCCACTATACTCCACCGCCCCATAAAGGAACTTGTTCCTTTCCCCATTCTTATTAAGGGCTGCAATGACTTCAGGGGAAGAGATACAGTGAACGCTCTCTCTCTTTCTCTGCCGACCTCCTCCCCACACACTATCTGCTTTGGACTAGGAGGGCTGAAGCAGGAAGAGAGGGGAGCCAGAAGTCTACAGAACCGGAAGTGCTTGTCTGGTAACAGGAACTACAGCAAGCTGGAATCAAGCTCTTTGGGTCTGACATATTTAAAGCTTAGGAGTGTTAACATGAGCTCTCTGAAAGTACCTGTGGGGTACCTCCAACCCAAGGTCCCAAAACGTGGACATTTCTCTCCATGTCCCCCCAGCTCTGGCTCTTAGCAGTCCTGTTGGCATCCTCCCACTCACCAGGGTGTGCCCTTAGGCAGTGCCTAAATGACTCTACTTTAGGAGCCAAGCCCAAAGGTCCACAGAAACACACAGTCCTTGACTCTCCACTCTCTCTAACCTGTAGCAGCTGCCTGGCTTTCTGAGGTGTTCACTACCTTCAAGAAACACAGAAGGCATTTTGAAGAATCACTTGAAGCCACTGTCTTCCCCCCAAACTTTCCTCCCCAATTAGGCTAGAAGTGAACAAACAGGTGCCTGTGCACACGCACACACTCTCTCTCTCTCTCTCTCTCTCTCTCTCTTTCTCTCTCTCTCTCTCTCTCTCTCTCCCTGTCTCTCTTACCCTGGGGTCAAAGCCCAGCTTTCTCCAGTGAAATTGTGTCCACAAAATCTAATTCTCACACTTTCACTTCATTTTATCTCGCTAGGTGATCCAAGAATCATTGAACCATCCTCAACCATTGCTTTCTTTAAATCTTACATTTTTTTCTCATATTTCATTTTGGTAAACAATATCTATTGCCTCTGCTTTCACTGAAACTTCACTTTTAATGCCCCACTATACATGAATATAAGCACATATTCGGAGACCAAGAAATATTTGTGAGATAGCTTAGCCATTAGACAATGCTAAATATAAACCTACTAACTTTATATATTACTTCCCTAACTAGATTATAAACTACTCAAGTGTTATAATCACATCTCTACATCTTTATAATGCATATACACACATAAAGAAGCATAAGCTCCTTTTTTTTTTTTTGAGACAGGGTCTTGCTCTGTTTCCCAGGCTAGAGTGCAGTGGCATCATCATGGCTCACAGCAACCTCAAACTCCTGGGCTCAAGTGATCCTCCTGCCTCAGCCTCCCAAGTAGTTGGGACTACAGGCATGTGCCATCATGCGCAGCTGATTTTTCTATTTTCTGTAGTGATGGGGCCCTGCTCTTGCTCAGGTTGGTCTCAAACTCCTGGCCTCAAGCGATCTTCCTGCCTTGGCCTCCCGAAGTGCTAGGATTAGAGGTGTGAGTCACTGTGCCCAGCCAAGAAACATAATTTCTACTCTAAAATCAAAAGAAATGCTAGTAGTCAATTTGATGATGTATTTGTGTATACAAAAAGCAATCAATTGTGAATCTGAGGTTAGAAACATACGCTTTGGAGCCAGAACTTAGACTGCTTGGTTTCCAGCTAAGTCACTAGTAGCCACCTGCAAAGCTGGCATTGGTTAGTACAACTCTCACCAGCCACAGAAAGTCTCAGATCTGTCAACCCTCAAGATCAATGGAATGACAAATGTTGCATCTGGGGCAAACTGAACATCCAAAGATTCTATCATAATATATTATCCAGGTAAAATATTATTTTGTACCTTGTAATTCATTTGAATTTGTAAACATAACATTATCAATTGGAAGATTGGTCCTTCTAGAATTGGCAGACACAGAACTTAAAATTTAGGCGAAATGTGCCTTTTTCACCCACAAGATAGCAAGCCAGCTCTGTTCAAGTATGTAACAGTGGAGGTATGCCCACGACTTCCCTGGTTCAAAGAGAAATCGTTTGTTTCTGAACGGTTCTTCCTCAGCCAGGGATGCAGTTTTCCTTCTATAGCCCCTTCCTCACACAAAGTGCCCCAAGTTCTTCACCCTCTGTTCGGGGACTTACAAGGATCCAAGACTGTAGGACAACAGGCTGTACAAGGACAATAGATGGATTGCTGTGTGCTGAGGACCAACCACTCTCTCCATCGCCATTCTCACTAAGTCTGGGTTCCTTCCCCTCCCGACTTCAAACACTCCAGTCTGCGTTGTCCTCCACCTCCTCTTCCCTTGCCCCTACCTCACCTTTGGGGATGGAAAACTCTAGCTAACTATAAGCATCAGAGCGTTCCCTTCTCCGGTTAGGCCAGTGGCTCCTGAGTATGTTTCTGCTTCTCTGCAGGCTGTGGAGGGAAAGATAGCCCCCAGGGTACCTGTGGGAGAGCAAAGGGAGAAAGACACACTGAACAGACAAAGCACAGAGATTAATACTTCCAGCAACAGCCGCACCGTAAATACTCTCCAACCAGTGTCCTCTCCCCTGTGCAAAAACTGCTGCCCTATTACACTGCCCACGTCATGTTCCTTAAAAGCAAAATGGCATTGAAACAAAAAGCGACACAATTTGAAAATGTTTAACCAGAGATAGACAGCAGAGACTAATAGGCAGAGCAGAGATCATAGCTGAACAAGAGAATTTAATAAGTTAGGCCAAGTTAGGGTCAAGGTCCCTTTGAGAGAAGGGAATCTTAGACAGAGTTAAGGTCCCAGTTGGTGGCCAGTGACCAGGCAAGGAAAGTAATCATCAAGCCAAGAGAAACCATGCCCAGTGTCCAGACAAGAGTGGAAACCCACACCAGGTACTTATATTTCTCCTTATTGAGGGAGGGAAGGTACTAAGGCTCTGCTGGGATCCCTAAGTCCTAAAAAAGTGAATTGGAGCTCTTGGAGGTTGAATATTTGAACTGGCTCAGTCAAGGTGGGTGTGGATTCTAGAATAGCTCCAAAGATGTTCAGATACCTACATACGCTCTGACAAATTCTTAATTGACATGATTTTTGGAATTCTCAGTGGATTTCGAGTCTACTCTAAGAAGGCAAGCAAGGCCAGTAATCCCATATCTTCAGCCACAACTCTCACCTCCACGTGCTTGAAAAATCTAGTGAGACCCAACACCAAGTGACTCTTTATGATTTGCTATTGGTTAAGATATTGGTGATATTAGGAAAAATCTGTGTTTTCATCCAGAAACTTTTATAACTTCTTGCTGATAAAAGTATCTTCAATTTATACCATAAACTTTTCTTTTAAAAATGTCAGTGTCCCTTTTAGAACAAATCACGTTCAAAAGGCTTGTAACCAAGATATCACTCTGTCTCAACTCAGTGGTGTGTGAACATGAAGCAGTTTTATTTTTCTCTGACTTAATTACTGCCTTCCCTGCAGCTCAGTCAAATTTGCCCTTTGCATCTCTTAATGACATCCTCGGCAGATTTGCCCTTTATTTTCCATTATTAAAATCAGTCCAATTGAAACTTTAATCTCAAACTTGATTTATACACCCCATCCTCTCCTCCTATCAGCGTGGTATTTTAAGCCGAGACCCTGGCAGCTGAGAAAGGACGAGAGGCTCTGAGCTGCTTCCTTACCCTCTCTTGAAGGCCTGGGTTCCTCGGAATGATGGCAGAGGGCTAGAGAGGGATGTCTCCTGCTTAACTGACTGCTGTGGCGCCTCTCGCTGCTGGTTGCTCTGCTCCTCAGGGTAGCATCGACTAGCTACAGACAGCTCCATGCAGTTGGTGTCCAAATCCCTGATCTTCCAAGGAGCCCTTGTGAGAGTTCTTGCTGAGGCTCCCAGGCCTCACTTCCCTGGCTCGGGAGACCTGGCTCTGGTTCTACCTCTCTGCTCTGCCACAGCTTTCACGTCTAGGGGTACTTGTGACAGCACCACGGCAGCTCATTACCAGGGTCCGCATCTCCCCTGGAAGCTCTCTTAAGTGGCTCAAGCCCAGCTACCTCTCACGGTGGCCTCTAGGCCCATGGGAGACATGCGCATCCTCGCCTCAGTCACACCCTCTCTCTGCCCCGCCATCTCCCAGTTCTCTTTCTCCTGCTTAGCTGGGCTCAGAGTAGATAACCAAGTCTTCCAACAGGGACTGTGGTGCCTGTCTCTCCTTCTAGTAGGCACCTCCAATTTCTACAAGCAATTTTCTTGGAACCGTCCCTCACTCGGCTTCCTGGGAGTGAGGAAAGCATGTAACTTATACCTTGCCCTGGGGGGAGAAGAAATAGCTTTTCAACATGAATGCCGCATGTCCATGGCTTCTTTCCCATTCCTCCTTCTTTACCCCCTATTTTAGTTCATTCCTGCTCCTATAACAAAATACCTTAGACTAGGTAATTAATAAAGAACAGAAATTTTATTTCTTACAGTTCCGGAGACAGGGAAGTCCAAGATCAAGGCAACAGCATTTGGTGTCTGGTGAGGGAGTTCCTGCTGTATCCTCCCATGGCAGAAGAGCGAAGACTGTGTTCTCACACAGAAGAAGAAGGAGGGGCAAAACAGGGCCCAGCTGGTTCCCTTGGGCCCTTTTATAAGAATACTGATCCCATTCATGAGTGCAGAGTCCTAATGACCTAATCACCTCCTAAATGTCCCACCTCTTGATACTATCACATTGGGTCTCAGTTCCCAACATAATGAATTTTGGGGGGGACACATTCATCTAAATCATAGCACCCCTTCCCTTTTCTTGTATAGACTTAGGGGAGGGCATGCAAGTGACTAGTGGTAGAGGAACTACTCATTACTTCCCAAGAATCCTGTGTGGGGTGGCTTCCAGGGTCCGCCAGGGCTTGGTAGTCTTCACAATGCATGGTAGTTTACACCTGTTGTTTTCAGCTGTGGACCCTGCTGCTCATTTAGTGATATCAGGAGAGAGGCCACTCAACATCTTTTAGCAGGCTTCAGTGGAAAAATGTGCTAGCTTAAAAAAAAAAGATGAAATATTTTCACCACAGAGCCCAAGGCACAAATCTGTTTGTTTGTCAAGGATGAGTAAGATTATATCTCTTTTGTGTAGGGACAGAAATTCTCTCCTACCCAAAAAGTTAATCTCTTTTGTGAGCTGGTCAGAAAAGAAAGACTGTTTCTCCAGCTGAGAATACCAAACAGCAGATTGGGGCAGGAAACAGACCCCCAAGGGTTCGGGACCCTCCAATGCCTTCCTCTGACACCTGAGGGGATTGTGCCCAAAATTCCTAAGCCCATGGAGGATTCCATTTTCCCCTCATCCTGCAGTCCCCACTTAACCCCAACAGTCAGTCAGGAGCCACTAATTAGAGGAAAAATCTGAAGAACATAAAGCACAGACAATTTAGAGACATCTCAGCAGTAAAGAGAGTTGGTATCAATAGTCCGTAGGTTATTCCCTCTGTGATTTTCCGAGTAGACCCCTAAGGAGATGTGAATTTCATTTTAAACTTGTTATAGAATGGAGGACTATTGTATCCCGGAGACTCTGTTCTCTCTAGTCACAACTCTGTGTCCCCAGTAGTCAGTCACTCAGAGAACTGATGGCTTTGCAGTCCCTACTGCCTTGAGGGCCAGCAAGATGGCAGATGGAGCCCACCAAGAACTAAGTTTGCTTGGTTTGACCTAGAATCTAACGTGGATAGGGCTAATAAATAACAGCTACATTACCACAATGTAACAATACTGAGATAGGTCACTGTTCTTCTCCCCATTTTATTGATGAGGAAACTGTGAAGTATCGAGAATTTACATGACACACCCATGTTTACATAATTTGTAAGTGGAGCCAGAATTCAAAACTGGTCCTATAGACCTAGAGCCTGTGCTCTTAACCACTTGGCTCTGCTGCCTGTGGTAAACTAGAGAGAAGTTTCCCACCCAAGACCACTCAAAGAAAGAGGTGCCTCCTCTAGGTGCTAATTAGCAGATGCTAGGTAGTGACTCACAGCAAAGGCGGGGGAAGAGTTGGAGGAACAGGCAGAGAAATTAGGGAAACAGCCTCCTTCTCTGCCTCTAGTCGTGGAAGGAATATTCAGGTTGATGTCCTGGATTTTCAGGAAGAAAAGAGTACATCCCTTCCAGGTCGCTGTAGTTCTCCAAAATTCCTGCTTTTAACCAGGCTGTCAGAGTAAACCCTTTTAGGTGAGCTACGGATAGGGTTGAGGCACCACCTAGTGGCTTAAACTGAAAATACTACCAAAGGAATGTCTCCAGGGAACAGAGGCAAGGAGAGAAATAGAGATCAGTCAAGGCAGGAAAAGGGAACCAAAAGCAAAAACTTCCCGTGATCAAAGCCCTCTTCCTGTATTCCCTTGTAACCTACAGGTGTGCATCATTAAAACATGTCTTTTTATGCCAGCCTGTTCAAGGACTCTAAATTTCCCAGTGTGTCAGGAACAAAGCACGAGCTAGAACCCAGGAGACCTAAACCCCAGTCCCAATCACAGACTAACCAACAGACTAAAAAATTGTATTCCTAAAATCTCCCCTCAGGACTTAGAACCATTCTGGATATCTGTGGCCTCTACTGAAAATCTGGGGGAGACTCCATGTAGAGGTTGGTGGCAAAAGGAGCCAGGAAAGAAAGGAAAAAATGGGAAAGAGAAGGTTCTTTCTTCTCAAAGAACCGATTCTGCTGGGCTTATGCAAAAAATTCAGAGTAACAGAGGGAAGGGCTGCAAAATGGCGCTATTGCTGTGCCCCTCCTTCCTTGCTGTTGTTAATGGGTGTCCAGCCCTTGTCTCCCACTTGGAACATTTAAGGATCGGCTCAAGAGGACCAGACCAAAAAAGAGCGAGATAGTTCACCTGAGACTGGTGTCAAGCATTGTTACCAGAGAGGTTGGCAGGATGGATCCCAGGCAATGGATCCCAAGGACCCCAGGAGAACTGCAGTGCAGATCCGGCATGTGAAGAAGAGAGTTACAGGAAAGGAGGACCGGTCCGCCAGAAGGTGCAGTCTGGGTGGACAGGATTAAATACACCTTCTAGAACTCTCAGCAATGTCCGTGCTTTGGTGTCAGGTGCAAATGAGGCTGTTAACTGGTGAAGTCAATTCAAGGTAGTTGGTAAGAAAAGTTTGTACCAGGGCCCAGTCCTAGGAAACCAGGCAGCTGGTTAGACTCCCCAACTTCACCTCTAAAAACCTGGGGAGATGGAGAAATTCCAAGCATTCAAAGAATCAGACAGGAGAGGTCTAAACAGATAAAATTCAATTCAGGAAGTGGTCAAATCTAGTGTCAAATAGTGCCAGGTTGAACGTCAGTCAATCTGTACAGACTTGGTCCGAAGTCAGTTCAGGTTTAGAGCGTGCGAGGTCTGGTAGAACCCCATCCTGCAGGAACTGGTATTCTGGTATGTTTTCAAGTAATGAGCCTTCTATGTTCCTTCCTAGCCCTAAGTTTTATTACATCTACTCTGCAGGCACCCCAGCCCCTGCAAGCCCCCCGTATTCAGACCAAGGCAGAGAATGGCGTTTCTCATGTTTGACCTTCAGGAGTTCTTGCCCTCCAGGAATATCTGGACCAACATTGCAGTTCACTCCTTCCTCTTCCTATTAACCTCAACATTCATGTCCCTAAAGCTCCAGGCTCCCCTGTCCGTGTTCTCTTTTGTCTATTTTGGTTCACCTTTATTTTTACTTTTCAAGGTCAGTTCTACCCTTGGCTTCTTCACCTGTTGTTCTAAGCTGAGCTCAGTGCTCAGTCTCAACAGTGGTCATATGGTCTTACTGGTCAGAGTCACATCAGGAGACTGTCTGCTTTATGTCAGATCCCTGCCACAGCTGCCAGACTATTGTCACTCCCTATTGCAAAGGCTCAGACCATTGAAGAGCTCCCTAAACTTATTTAGGCTAAAGGTCTTCATTTATTTGTCACACAGAGCTGATTAGCATCCCCAGAGATCAATGCATGAGTGAACCCTCCTCTGTCTATGTTAATGGTATATTTATGTCATAACATGCTTAACATATTTATTTATGTCCACCATTATATTTATTTAAAAGGCCAAACTGCTGTAACAAAGAGGCACTGAATTACCGCGTCTTGAAAATAAAGCTTATTTCTCTCTTGTGTTACAATTCAGAGAAGTAGCAAGCTGTTTTGCTGGGTACAGTCATTTAGGGACTTTTACATTTCATTTCTTGACCACCTTTTAGAGAATTCTCCACTATTCAATAAATATTTGAGCACTTGCTATTTAAAAGATTCTGGGTCACATTCTACAGAAGATAGATAGTCTCAGCCTTCTGAGAACTAATGATCTGCAAGTAAATGAATATGTGTGGTTCAGAGAAGAAAAGTGAGCATACTGGGGAGATCTAGCAGAATCAAAGGGGAAAAAAGATGTTCAACATTTTTTTCATATTTTCTTAGACATTAGTCTATCTTCTTTTGCAAAGTTTCTGTTCATGTCATTTGCCCACATTTCAACAGGATTGTTTGATTTTCTTTCTTGCTGATTTGCTTGAGTTCTTTGTAGATTCTTGTTATCAGCCCTTTATCAGATGTATAGCATGCAAATATCTTCTCCCATTCTGTAGGTTGTCTATTGGTGCTAATAATTGTTTCCTTGGCTGTGCAAAAGCTTTTTAATTTGATGGGGTCCCATTTGTTTATTTTTGTTGTTGCCGTGAATGCTTTTGGAATCTTTTTCATACATTCTTTGAATAGGCCAATGAACTAAAAGTAGAACTACCACTTGATCCAGCAATCCCACTACTGGTGATTTACCCAAAGGAAAAAAAGACATTCATTAAAAGAGACGCCTGCACTCAAATGTTTGTAGCAGCACAATTCACAATTGCTAAGATGTGGAAACAACCCAAGTGCCCATCAATCCATGAGTGGATTAATAAAATGTGGTATAGGTATACAATGGAGTACTATTCAGCCATAAAAAAATGGTGAACTACCTATTGTATTATCCTGGATGGAGCTGGAGCCCATTCTCCTAAGTGAAGTATCACAAGGATAGAAAAACAAACACCACGTGTACCCACCATTAAATTGGAACTAATGGATCAACACTTATGTGCACATATAGAAATAACATTCATCAGAAATCAAGCAGGTGGGAGGGGCGAGGAGAGGATAGGTAAAATCACACCTAACAGGTACAATGCTCACTATCTGGGTGATGGACACAGTACAAAAGCAATGTATATAACTAAATCATTTGCATCCCCATAATATTCTGAAATAAAAAAAAATTTTAAATAAATTTAAAAAAAAATGAGCAAAGAATCACCTTCAATTCAGGAGCAACAGGAAAGTCTTCATGGAGGAAGTTATATATGGAATAGGATTTGAAGGATAAATAAAATTTCAGTAGGTAAAGAAGAGAAGAAAATGTTAACAGTGGAGAAAACAATATGAATCAAAGCTTGAAGATTAAAAAAAAATGAGCAAAGAATCACCTTCAATTCAGGAGCAACAGGAAAGTCTTCATGGAGGAAGTTATATATGGAATAGGATTTGAAGGATAAATAAAATTTCAGTAGGTAAAGAAGAGAAGAAAATGTTAACAGTGGAGAAAACAATATGAATCAAAGCTTGAAGATTAAAAATATATATACAGGAAATCTAGAAAGCAGATGAAGATAATAGTGTAGGTCATTAGCAGAATCCAGCTCCAAGGGAGGTCAGAGCCTCATTGTAGAGGACTTGGATGACAGGCGAGGAACCAGTCTTTCATTTGTGGGTGTGGGGAGTCATTTGGTATTTCCAGCTGCAGAGGGAACAGTCAGAGCTCTGAGATTGACTGGACTCAAATAGAAACGTTGAGGATAGGGAAACTAATAGAAAACCACCACAAGTCAGGGAGGAGGCAGCACAGGCTGGAATCGGGGCAGAGGTACAGAGAAGGAGTCTGAAGGGAAGCCCACGATGGAGACAGGACTGATGAGACTTTACATCGGTGGAATGTTGGAAGTGTTAAGGAGAAATAAAGCTTAACTCAGAGTGTTCAAGGTTTAGCCACTCACAAAATGGTGATGCCGCTCACAAAGATATGGAAGTCAGAGTGTGAGCGAGGTTGGGTGTGGGTGGGAGGGTGAAGAGTTCCAGTCCAAATATTAAGTTTAAATTCCTAGCAGACCTAGATAGAGCTTTCTAGAAGCGGTTAAAAATGTAAGTCTGAAGCTGGGAAGATAAAGTTGTTTCTATTATAAAATGTGGATTTAAAAGTAGTCTGTAGGGAAAGATACCTAGAGGGATAAGAGAACATAAGATCGCCAAGGAAGATGACGACAGAAAGCAAGCAGCAGGCGGAACTTCAGAAAACCCACACTCAATTGTGGAAGGGAGAACCTTGAGGAAAAGAATAAAAAAGGAGGCTTATCTGAAAAGATAAAAACAGAAGTGTGCAGTTTCGTGGGAGAGAAAAGAAAGAATTCTCAGCTGTGTCAAAAACAGAACTCTAGGATGGTGCAGATGGAGAAAAAGACATTGACTTTGATAATGAGTTTGTAAGTCATAACTTTCAGGATAGTAGTTTGAGTAAGCGGGTAAAGATAAAGACAAATGTATTAAGCAGTGAGTTGGGTAAGTTAGAAAAAGAACATAGAAAGTTAAGAAAGGAACAACAAAAGAAGCCAGAAGGAAAAAGCTTCCTAATGAATTAATAAATCATAAAGTAATTATTAGAATATAGAGCTAATAAATAAATATAAAAACTGTGTCTTTAAAAAAATAAACAGGTAGGAAACCAAGTTTTAAAAAATATAATGCCAATATAAATAAAAAGAAATGTGAGAAACCATCACACATAAAGAAGAAATTAAAAGAATCATAATAGTCTACTCTGTTCAACTCTACATAAACAAATCTGAAATCAAGATTAAAAGGATAATTTCCTAAGGATATGTAATTTACCTAAAATATCCCCAGATGATGCGATTATATATTTTTAAAAATGCAATATAAATTATGGTAAAATTACTACAAACAATAAAATGACAAATTAATATACAGAAATCAATAGCTTTCGTATACACAATGAGTTAGAGTATAATGGAAGAAAAGATTTCATTTTCAATATCAACATAATAGATAAAATAATCAGAATAAACTTAATAGGAAATGGGTAAAACATACAAATAAAATTTAAACACTGTGGAAAGATGCAAAATAAGACTTGAACAAATTTTAAAAATCACTAATTTGTAAATGTAACATGAACTCAATAAACATAACGGAAGGATTTCTCTCTCCTTTTTAGACAGTCTAATTGTAAAGTTTATTTAAACGGTAAATTAGAATAGCTAGAAAAACTCCCAGAAAGAAGAGCAAAGAGGAATGACTCTCCCTACCCGATATTAAAATATAATTCAAATGGCGTCGCTCTGGTACATAAATAGACTAATGGAATAGTATAGAAAAATAAAAAAATACACTGAAAGATGTATGTGAATTTGGATTATAATAAAAATGTCATCTCAAATCAGTGCAGGAAAGATAAACTATTCAAAAAATAGTTTTGCCATCTGGGTTCTAATTGGATATAAGAGTTAAATATTTTAAAAAGGAAAGAATAAAAGTATTAAAAGAACACATGGGAAAATTCCTTTATAAACCTGCATGAAAGAGGCCTTTCTCACTCTAACTCAAAAACTAAAAGCCATGGAGAAAAGATTAATAAATTCAGCTAAATAAAATTAAAAACTTCTGTAGCAAAAAAAACTACAAACGTTAAAGCCATAAGCAATGTCAAAAGATAAATGACAAATTGGGGGGAATTATTTGCAATTCATGCAGAACCCATCTACCCAGCTTCTTTACCTTGCCCATTTGTTTCGAATGGTCCAATATTGTTGGAATAGTAATGGCAAACCTTGCTGCTAATTCACACGTAGATTGAGATGGATTCACTTCCACTACAGCTTTCAGCTCATCATTACCCACCTTGGTCTCAGGTGACCCACATGGCTCAAGAAGAAAATCACCAGAACAGAACTTCTCGAACCATCCACATACTGTGCGTTCATTAGCCACATCCTTCCCAAACACTTTGTTGATATTTCGAGCTGTCTGCCCTGCATCATATTCTAAAATAACTCAAATTTTTTACTTATCCATAGTTTCACAAAAATTGCTCTAAAAAAAAATTTGACAGATAATCATAAGTCAAACCATGCATCCAAAAGAATGAGGATGTACCTTCACAATAAAAATAAAACAAGCAGTGTCGAAGTGAAATGTCAGAGATATCAAGTGTCAAACTTAATTCTTAAGGAAATCAGACTTTTCATACTTAATAACCTAATAAACATAGACAGGTCACAGAGAAGTAAACAAATGTATAATAAAATGCTCAATCTCACTCATAATAACAGAAGCACAAATTAAAACTACACTGAGATAACATTTATCACTTTAGATTGACAAACATCCATAAATTTGATAACACAATATATTAATTTTCTATTGCTGCTATAACAAATGAACACAAACTTAAAGACTTAAACAACGCAAGTATTATCTTACAATTTTGTAGGTTGGAGCCCAACATGAGTCTCACTGCGCAAAAATCAAGGTGTCAGCAGGTCTGTGCTCCTTCTAAAGGCTCCAGGACAGAATCTGTGTCCTTTCTCTTTACAGCTTCTACAAGCTGCCCACATTCCTTTGCTTATGGTCTCCTGCTCTGTCTTTAAAGCCAGCAACGTTGCATCTCTCTGTGCCGTAGTCACATCCTCTGATTGACTCTTCCGCCTCCTCCCACTTTTAAGGACCCTGTGATTACATTGGGCTCACTTGCATAATGCAGAAAAATGTCCCTATCTTAAGGTCAGCTGATATCAAACTTCCTCTTTGCCTTGTTACCTAACATAGTCACAGGTTCCAGGGATTAGGACTTGTATGTTTTTGAGAGGCCATTACTCTCCCCACCATACACACTATCAGTGAGGCTGTGGGAAACAGGTTCTCTCATCATTACCAGTAGGAAGGAAAAGTGGCACAAGAACTATGCAGGGTACTTTGGCAATATCTATCAAGATTTAAAATGCACATAACCTTTAATCCAACATTCCACTTTGAGAATCTCTTCTACAGATACACTTGCACACACTGGATGAAATGAGGAATGTCCAAGATTATTTATTGTAGCAATGTTTGTAGTAGCAGAAGATCAGAAATAACTTGAGTGTCTATTAGTAGAAAACTGATTGAATTAATGATAGTACATCCATACAAAAGAATACTGTGTAGAATTTAACAGAATACTCCCCAAGATAATAAGTTAGGAAGAATAAAAGGAAGAATAGTGTATATAGTATGCTAACTTTTTTGAGGAAGCTGAGAACCAGATAAGAATTTATATTTGTATTTACTACTAAATGTATAAAGAAACCATGGAAAAATACACAAGAAACTAATAATAATGATTACCTATAGGGTAGGGGGGGATGGGTAGGTAGGAGACTTTAATTATATTCCAAAACGCATGGGCATGCACAGGCATGAGCGCACACACGAATGTGCACACACACACACACACACACACACATTGCAAGACTCAGCTCAAATGCCAACTCCTCTAAGGGCCTTTCCTGCCTTCTGAACCCATTTCTGGGCCATTCATAGCTCCTTAGGCATTCATACTGTATTAGAGTTCTTGTGCTCTTTGAATTACCTTAATTTATGCACAACTCTTTTTCCCACTAAACCAGTGATTTGGAGAAGCAGAAGAACAAAGAGGAAGAGGAGGAGGAAGAGGAGAAGATAAGATGCCACTTTCTGAATCTTTAGGAGTAGAGGATTTTAAATGTTTATCGAAAAAGAAACATGAATTTTAAAATGGTTAAGAAACACTGCACTGAACCATGAACACTTGGGAGGCAGGGACAGTAATCTCCAAATGGCACTTCTCACGCTGCATCCTAATCATTCATTGATTTCTGTCTTCCCCACTTAACTACCAGCCCCTTAAGGGAATGGATTCTGCAGTTTCCTCACACACAGTAGGTGATCCATTTGAAGGGCTGAAGGAGAACTAACTTCTATTCCTTACTAGAGAAAAGGGTTGGTAGCTTGAGAAAATGAACACTCAGACACATAAATCTTAGAAAAGTTCTTCCTTATAATATGGACTCTAAGGTACTTATGCTTTTACATTTCAGCATCTTGACATGGAGTCGCGCTCACAATCACTGTCGTCCAAGCAACTATTATGGCATAGTTTTTGTTGCCCACGTCGCTGCAACTTAGTCATAGCTGTTCATGCTGTCACCTCCACTGAGCTATGTGGAAGATGACTGCATAATTTTATCCTCCAAACAGACACTTTTGAGAATGAAAGGGGACACAAACCAGACGGGATGCAATGACAAGAGTAAACCCAAACTGCTGCAGGCAAACGTGGACAGAGGGTCACCCTTGTCCTTGTGTGCCTTGTTAGTGCCACGTATGTTGGATTTAAATGTCATTCAAAATGTATTCAAAAAGAGTACACTATAATAAGCATTGAAATTTTTTTTTTATTTCAGCATATTATGGGGGTACAAATGTTTAGGTAACGTGTGTTGCCCTTGGTTCCCCCCCCCCCAGTCCGTGTGTCACATATGTCCTTCCTTCGGGTAGTGCGCATTGCACTCCTTGTGTATACAAATACCGGTCCCCTCCTCCCTCCTCCCCCCTCCTCCCGCCGCCCTCCCCCTTCCCCAACATCCAATAGATGTTGTTCTGATATGTGCATTTATGTGTTGATTAGTTAATACCAATTTGATGGTGAGTACAAATGGATTCCGTTCTTCTGCTCTTGTGGTGCCCCACTTTGGATAATGGGCTTAAGTTTAATTCAGGAAAGTGTAAGAGGTGCTAGATCACTGTCGTTTCTTATGATTGAGTAATATTCCATTGTAAACATATACCAAATTTTGATAATCCACTCATGGATTGACGGGCACTTGGGTTGTTTCCACATTCTTGCAATAGTGAATTGTGCTGCCATAAACATTCGGGTGCAGATGTCCTTATCGTAGAATGTTTTGTGCTCTTTTGGGTAGATGCCTAATAGTGCTATTGCTGGATCGAATGGTATTTCTATTTTTAGCTCTCTGAGGTATCTCCAAATTCTTTTCCACAGACGTTGCACTAATTTGCAGTCCCACCAGCAGTGTAGAAGTGTTCCTGTCTCTCCACATCCTCGCCAACATTTGTTGTTTTGTGTTTTTTTGATAGAGGCCAATCTCACCGGGGTTAGGTGATACCTCATTGTGGTTTTGATTTGCATTTCTCTAATGATTAGAGATGTTGAGCATTTTTTTATATGTTTGCTGGCCATTATTCCGTCTTCTTTTGAAAAGTTTCTGTTCATTTCGCTTGCCCATTTGTTGATGGGGTTGTTTGATTTTTTCTTGTTGATTTTTTTTGAGTTCTAGATAGATTCTGGTTATCAGCCCTTTATCAGATGTGTAGAGAGCAAAGCTTGGTACTGGCACAAAAATAGAGACATTGACCTCTGGAACAGGACTGAGAATCCAGAGATGAGACCATCTGCATATGGTAATCTAATCTTTGACAAAGCTGACAAAAACATACACTGGGGAAAAGAATCTCTTTTCAATAAATGGTGCTGGGAAAACTGGATAGCTAAATGCAGAAGACTGAAACTAGACCCCTACCTCTCACCTCTCACAAAAATCAATTCAAGGTGGATAACAGACTTAAACCTAAGGCATGAAACCTTAAGAATTCTAAATGAAGATGTTGGGAAGACCCTTTCAGACATCGGCCTAGGTAAGGAATTCTTGAAGAAGACCCCCAAAGCAATCGCCGCAGCAACAAAAATAAATAAGTGGGATCTAATCAAATTAAAAAGCTTCTGCACTGCCAAGGAAACTATCATTAGAGTGAATAGACAGCCCACAGAATGGGAAAAAATATAAGCATTGAAATTTAAAATTACCATGTCCACAAAAAGCACAGAAACAACAGTGAACATAAATTTAGTATTAGTAAAACAAATATCCATTTTGGCAAGAACGGCCACAATTCTATGTTTTCTTACAAAGCAAACACCTAATGTTCACGGGACCTAAGAAAAGTAGATACTTACAAGTACATGAAGGTGTGTTACATAATTTTGGTGGGAAATATTCAAAAGGATTGCCTTTTAAATGCCAAACAATGCAACTGAAGGCAGGAAAAATTGTCAAATCCCTCAAAATTGATTTTAAAAAGAAACCACCTCCAAAGTAAGGAGAGGTTCTGTGACCAGTTCATGCATCAGGAGTATCGATAGGCATTTTGTCATAGTCTCAAGCAGCTTCTCCTCCTTTCTTTCTCATTGACACACAAAGTCACGGTGTGTCTAACCATGGACGATAGTACCAGTACTTTGCCAGGGTCGATGAGAAGGCGACCTTCTCATCAATGCACACCCAGCTGTATGCAAGAGGCTATTTGTGAAGGCAGCTTATCAAGTCCCTTTAGTTCTTCCTGGAACAGTGCTCAGGCCACACTTCAGGCTGAGCACCTGCCAGAAAGCAAGAATCCCTGAGTGGGCTTACCTGCCTCTTTTACTCAGATACATCTGCTAAAACTCAAGCAGAACTGTAAGATTATAAAAACTGTCTTTAGCAAGCCATAACATCTGAATCTAAATCTTGGCCTGGGTACTATTTCATATTATACCGCCAGTGCCATTGCCCACAGGTTGCATAATAATGACACTACCAAGAACAGTCTCTTTGCAATTGTGCTGTGGTGACCGGTCCATGGACATAAGCAATCGGCTATTTACGATGTCGCAATGCCAGAATTGGTGAGCACAACACATCTGGCCAGGGCCT
>NW_012151951.1:10900009-10900359 GCF_000956105.1 Propithecus coquereli
ATCTGAAATCAAGATTAAAAGGATAATTTCCTAAGGATATGTAATTTACCTAAAATATCCCCAGATGATGCGATTATATATTTTTAAAAATGCAATATAAATTATGGTAAAATTACTACAAACAATAAAATGACAAATTAATATACAGAAATCAATAGCTTTCGTATACACAATGAGTTAGAGTATAATGGAAGAAAAGATTTCATTTTCAATATCAACATAATAGATAAAATAATCAGAATAAACTTAATAGGAAATGGGTAAAACATACAAATAAAATTTAAACACTGTGGAAAGATGCAAAATAAGACTTGAACAAATTTTAAAAATCACTAATTTGTAAATGTAAC
>NW_012151951.1:10902683-10904055 GCF_000956105.1 Propithecus coquereli
TTTATTTTTATTATTGTTCATCTCTTAATTGCACCTAATTTATAAATTAAGCTTCATCATAGATATATATATGCATAGTATATACAGGCTTCGGTTTTAGACATCTGTGGTTTTAGACATCTACTTGACATCTTGGAAAATATACCTCGGAGTAAGGGGGGACCACTGTATTCATAGTCATGTTTCTTTGCCATGAAAAATAATGGGCTCTCCTTTGCTATGCTTTATCTTTTATATATTGCTGCTTGTACCTAGAAACCATCATCTCTGCTGCATTCCAGCATGGCTGGCACTCACTGGGGATGTACTTTGTGTACGGCTAAGTGCTATGGAACTACAGAGGAGGAGGGAGAGAGACAATCCAGATGGAGTCGGGGGGTGGGTGTGCAAACCACTGGCAAAAGTGGAAAGCAGCATGGAATTGGTGCCGTTACAGAGATTCCAGCAAGGATCACCCTGAAATGGGCCATTAAGTCAATCTTTTTGAATATATACGCAAACTACAAACTACATGGAGAAGGTAACATTTGTGCTGAATTTCAAAAGATTTGTAGATCTTTTACCAACGCAAAGTGAGGCAAAGGTGCTTCAGTTTGAGGGAATACTAGAAACAAAGGCAGAGAGGTGTGAAAGCCCGTGACTTACTTATAAAACATTGAGTAATCAGTTGTAGTTATAACAGGGTTCCTCAACCTTTGGTATTTATTAAGAATCTCATAGTGGCTTGCTTAAAATGTAGATTATCTGACATGATCACCAGGTATTCTGATTCCTCTAGTCTGGGATAGAATGAATTTTATAAGCATCACAGATGATTCTGAGGCAAGTGGTCCAAGACCACACTAGGAGAAATGCTGCACTGGGGCACAGGCCACCTGGAAGGAAACAGTGACAGACAAGGCAGAAAGATAGGGTGGGGCCAGGTTATGTAGAGCCTTGGATGCCATGCTTGGGGGGTTGGTCTTTATTCTATCAGCAGTAGGGAGTCATATCTGTGTTTTTAAATGGTTTCATTCTGCTTGAAAGGTTTAAAATGTTCCAGCCTCTTTTAAAAGTACACTGTTTAGAAGAATCCATACGCTTGGGGATTTACTATAGAGATAGTAACTAGATATTATTGACTAATAGTAACTTAATAATTTTATATTTTGTTTGAACATGGAGCTATTGAATGGAAGAGTAAGCAAGAATGAATTGGGATGGCTCCAGGGAACCCCTGCTTGGAAAAGGCTACAAATCACAGTGGCTATAGGGTCAGTATGGTCATATTCTTTTCCCTTTCTTCTCATTTGCTTAAAGGTGTAAAAGAAACAGGTGCAGGAACTGTGAAATTGAGACAAATTTTGTCTTCTTGGTTTTCTTTTAGAACTGC
>NW_012151951.1:10904105-10906103 GCF_000956105.1 Propithecus coquereli
TATATGGAAACCTTATAATTCCAAAATCCAGGCATTTTTGGTAACCCAGGACTATCTCATAATTGGGAAGAGATATTTATTTTCGTTCCTGCCATCTCTGCTTCTTCCCCTCACTACACCACAGGTAAAGGACCCAGAGGCCAGCTCTTCACCAAAGGAAAAATATTAGAGTTGGGAGTGGGAATGACCAGGTGGGCATTCATTTTCCTTCGGAGCCGCCATTCCAGCCCACTCAGCTTTTTCACTAATCCCTAAAACCCCTTCCTTCCTGGATTCTGAGAATGGGCTCTCAGAATTGACTGGTTTCTTGCAATGTGAGGCTCAGAGTCCAAGATCCTCTTCAGGCACTATGCACAGCTCAGCAAACAGACCCATCCCTCTCCCCTGCCCCAGAGAGATACTTTCAGCACTCTCATTGCTTCCTAGAGGGAACAGTGGTGTCACAAGATGGTGTAGCCTGAGAAATAAAATACCTACATCCCCAATGGCTCCCCTAGCCACTCTGCTCCATCCTCTCCCAGGGCTACAGGTCAACCTCCCCTGAAGCATGTCCTGCCACCAAAGCCATACCCCTCAAGTGGTACAACCCCATATGTCTGTAGTTCTAATGTTACAAAAAAAAATGCCAGGATCAATTTAAACATTTTTCCAATGGTGTGATTTACTCTGGTCCAGCAGATGTCGGACTGGGTTTTCTCCCATGCCAACCAAGGAATATAGGCTGTCCAATCTCCAACGTCCTTTCCAGTGGAAACAGGCTCCCTTCCACATGTTATTCTCCAATTGAGCTTCCCTATGTCCAAATGTCATGGTATTTGCAAAACAGCTGTTTTCAGATTCAAGGGAAAGCTTGTGGCCACGAAACTGGCCACACATAGAAAGATCAGATGATAAGTGCCCAGGTCTCCCCACTCCAAATCCCCAGGGAAGGTCCCTCTAAGTGACACTGCAGCTGGCTTGGAGTAGCCACTCTGGCACCTTCCCTGCCCTTTGCTACATTCAGGCTCAGCCACTAGCTCTGTCCTCAAGCCATCTTCACACTTACATGCAAACTATCACGGCCCCTTCTCTCTGCTCATGTTTCATCAGAAGTCACTGCACACCCTTCAAAGAAGCATGAAGCCAATGGAGCAGACCTAGAAACAAGTCTGTGCCACCGAAGCAGACACAGCTACCCCCTCAGTGGTGCCTGAGTCAAACTGCTCGGCACACCTGCCCCAGCGTAGGGAGGAAAGAAACCCGCACCAGCAAGCAAGAATGTCACTGGGCCTGCTGGGCTTGTGCCCGTCCATGTGTATTCCATTCTCCATTCGGGGGCATCTCCTGTGTCATGAGCACATCTCTCCTCTGCCTCCCCATGGATCCTGTCCCTTTGACTCCTGCACACTGTAGTAAGGCTTTCCTGGGCCCCTCTGCCCCGTGTAAATGGAGCACAGCATCGCCCAAACCCCTGAGCAGCCCTACCTCTCCCTTCCACTGCCCTCATATGTAGCCCTGATGAGAGGAAAGCCCTAGAACAAAGGCAGGAAGTAGGAAACAGTAGGTGCCTTGGTTCCCACCCTGGCATGCTCCAGGGTCCCTCACACCTGCCCTCCACACCTTGGCCCCCACTGTGTCTGCCCCACAGCAAACTTGTCAATGAAGCCCCTGCCAAGTCTTCAGGAGCTGCCCAACCTCAGAGCAGGTGCCCAGCCCTGGAACGAATAAGGAGGCTGATACAGAAACGTTGTGGGTTGGGAGTATCTGAGGGGTGTTTCCAATACAAAATAAAGGAGACTAATACTAACCGTGCTCTGTGAATTGGTGTTTATTCTACCCAAACTTACCCTTGTTTTCCCTCCTTCTCAACAGGGTCCCCAGCCAGTCCTGAGACCTTACTGTGGCCCAGCAACCTGCCCGATAGAGCACGTACCAGGGTTCTGAACCCCCCAGCAACTGAAGCAAACACAGCCAAGGCCTGTCACCAAGCCACCTCTGTCCAGCAACAACCATCCCCCC
>NW_012151951.1:10913123-10915061 GCF_000956105.1 Propithecus coquereli
ACCTAACTCTCATTTCCTCCTCTGCCCCACCCCCTCCTATGGAAACCACATTTTTATTCTTTATCTCTATATATTTGACCTTTTTTTTAAAGCATTCCACATATCAGTTAGATCATGCAATATTTTTGTTTCTGTGTCTGGCTTATTTCACTTAGCATAACGTCCTCCAGGTTCATCCAAGTTGTGGCAGAAATGGCAGGGTCTCCTTCTTTTGAAGACTGAATTATATCCATACACACACACACATACACACACACACACACACACACACACACACACACGGGTTTCCAGAAAGTACCCAGCCATTGTTGATATAATGAGAATGGTTACATGGCTGGATACGTTCCAGAAAACCCTCCTATGTATTTATACAGACACATACATACCACATTTTCTTTATCCATTCATCCACTGACAGCTGGTTATTTAGGTTGTTTCTGTATCTTGGTTATTGTGAATAATGCTGCAATGAAAATGGGGTGCAGATACCTTTACAAGGTGGTAATTACACCTTCTTTGGGTATTAGGTGCAGCCATGAGGCTTACGGGTGGAAAGAAAGGGTAGATTGGGAGGGGGTTGTGGATACCTACGGTGTGGACAAACCAAACTTCAACACAATCCTAATATGTTAACTGATTTGATCTTGCATCTTTAAAAGTTTTAATCTTTGTTTCAAATATAAGATTTTACAAATAGTATTATTATTTTCTGCTCAATAACTAATATTTTGAACATTTCAAGATTAGTTGATGAACTTGGAGACTGTATATTGTCTTTCCTTGTATTCTCCTGGAGAATTCTCACCATAAAACTAACAAGAGATCATCTCCCCAGATCAGAAGTAGAACCATTAACGCTGAGCTTCTAGTGGGTGTAGGGCTAACCCTATTTGTTCCCGGGTGGTCATCTGCCTTCTTCTCTGTGAGGGGACCGTGATGCTCAGCGAGAGAGGCTGAGCTGGGATAGTGGGGTGAGGAGGGAGGACCCACAGCACCAGGGCAGCACTGGCGCCAGCAGTGGCCCAGCACACTGTATGCCTCTAGACTGTCTGGGGCCTGATTCTTGGCACTTCCCCGACAGGCAGAGAATGGAACAAACTTGGATTCCGTCCACCAATGACTCATCGTTCGGAATTCTTATTCTGCTGTCTTGAGTGACAGTGTGCCTACACTCCAGTGGTATGGAGGACTGTGATTCAGAGAGACGTCACCTACTATCTAAATGGTGCCATTGTCCAGTCACACAATTCAGAATATAATTTTGTCTTTTCTAAAGTTATGGGATAGTTTTGGGTTTTACTTTTCTTGTTTTCTTTTCTTTTTTGTTTTATTTTGAACTCTCTCCTTATTCCCTAAAGTCACAAGCACCTGCTTAGAAACTGTAAAGAATTTAAAAGCAAGAAAAGGTATTTCAGAGAATATCATCAAAAATAGTAAAATAAGAAGGTGCTTGAAGTGCTGTAAGTGTGTTTGATATTTAAAAACACTTTAGTCACTTATGTGCACATAAGGAAGTAAAACTCAAGGGAAATCAAGTAGGTGGGAGGGGGAAGAGGGGACGGGTAAATTCACACGTAAGGGGTACAGTGCACACTAACTGGGTGAAGGGCACACTTACAACTTTGACTCAAACTGTACAAAAGCAAATTATGTAACCAAAACATGTGTACCCCCATAAAATTCTGAAATTAAAAAAAAGAAAATCAGATTGTAATTGATAAGATACCATTGAAATGCTGCACCATTGGGGGAGTATCTTCTGTCGCCCAGCTGGTGATCAGCCCATGCCCTGAAGCACAAGGATTGATAGCCCTGTAATTTTGTCACTCCTAGGGTGACTGCAGATGTTCTCATTTGTGTAAAGTGCTTGATTATCCTCTGAAACTTACTATTCACCCAAATGATGCTCATTAGCAATGAGTTGAGCAAATTTAAAAT
>NW_012151951.1:10915111-10917157 GCF_000956105.1 Propithecus coquereli
TCTCCATTCCATCTGTTGTGATATCATTGTGATGTAGCCTCTAGAAAGCTCCTCTGTACATTCATGAGAAAATAAGAGACGAAAGACAAATAACTATTAGTTTTATCGTGAAGATAGTTTGGACTTTGCAGAACCCCTGAAGCAGTCTCCAAGACCACTGGGGATCTCTAGAACATACTTTGATTCTAGATTCCATTGGTCTGAAATGGGATATGGGCGCCTAAGGCACAGCCAGGCTTGAGAACCAGTAGATGATACCCACGTGAAGTCCTGAAACGCCAAGTGTTGTACAAATCCAGAATGACTAAGAAGGTGTCCAGGAACTCTAACTCTGTTTAGGACCAGAGACAGAATCAAAATTCAGTTATGCAGCAGGTATGGGTAGTTAAGGATGAATGAGGGAAATGCCAGAAAGTACCTAAAAATTACTTTCTCTAAATTTTTCTCTAGAGGGGTTCACGCACAGGCGATGCATCAAAAAGTCCTTTTTAAAAAAATGAGAAACCTTGTTTAAAAGGTTCTGAGTTCCACTGGGCAGGAGGTTGTTGAACAAAGGTATTTTTAAACAGCTTCACAAATGATTCTGATGTACTACCAGGATTGGGAACCTCTGCTGTAGATCGTATATTTATGTTTTATACATAATAAAAAGGTATTCGAACTGTGGTAAAGTGACATTAATTTTTATTGGTATACAGTAGTGAAATGAATGAAAACCTCTTCTTAGAATTTTCATCTATGCTGAAAGATGTCTAGCTTTTAAAAATCATGTACCTATAATCTAAGTATTACAGGCATAGTACCTACTGGGAAATATGGGCTTTTTCATACACACTATTTTTTAAAGCCTAACTATAAATTAAAGGCATGGAAAATGCTAGTGCTATTCATAAAACAAATAATGGATTCCCTGTTTCCATAATAAACATTTAAGAGAGTTTGTTCCTAATGGAAACTCATTGTTGCTATAAAGATCTTGGGGAAGAAAAAAGTACCTTCATATATAATCTACATTGGGGATGCAAATTGTAGAGAAACACACACCAGAGGATTTGCATTTAATCAAATCCAAAGCAGGTCATTTCAGAAGCATCACTACCGTGTACAGAAGGCTTTCCCACAGGATCAGCTGATCTTTCTAGGAGACCAGGGTCCCTTACCAGGGAGTGAACGCCATTCACCAGAAATCCCGCACTGCAGTTAAGAAGGAAATCCAACAGAACCATCCAGAAATGGAAAGTGGTAAGTCAATGCCGATTGTCACAATAAAAAAAAAAAACTTTAATAATCCTAATTTTTATTTTTGACATTACAAAATCATAACATAAAACAAAGTTAAAAAAAGAAATGTCACTAACTCTGGCTAGAACATATAAAAATATAAAAACACACACCAGAGAACAACTATTTAGAACTCTTGGTAACATTTTCATAATTCTAGTTACATTTAATTACTAGTTGTTAGATTTTGTTTTGCTTCATAGAGTAGGCATTTATTCTGAAAGATCGACTAAATTGAACATTATTTTCATAAAATGAGGACTCGAATATCAGAGCATTCTTTTCCAGTATAGTGAAATATTATGTTAAATGTAACGACTTTCTGTAAGCCCTCAATTATAAAGTGCAGAAGAAGAATCCAATTTGCATAGAACTTGAAATGTCTTTTATTCATGTACCTTACTTTAGGATCTTAAGGCTAAGGATGAAGAGATTCTAATTGTATATGAAGTAAGAACCCGAGCTGTTATTTCATGAACTCAAACTATGTAGAGATCTTTCCCAGTTTGTCCATCCTGAGGATACAAATGTCAGGTTAGTGTCAATATAGAATAAAACCAACCTGTTCAGGAACAAATTTAAGATCGAAAAAGTTAGCATTTTAAATGTTAATAAATGATGACAGAAGGAATATTGCAAAAATGGCTTGTAAAGTACCATGAAAGAAAAATTTAATTTTTTAAAATGCCACAGCTCTTCAAAGTCTGATCTCAAATCTAAGAAGATAGTGAGAGCCAGAAGAGCATCTATCTTCTGCGATATGCA
>NW_012151951.1:10919452-10950120 GCF_000956105.1 Propithecus coquereli
ATTAAATCTACCGTGGACCAAATTCTTCATCAAAGTGAAGGGGAATAAGGAGGTGACGTGACTGAGACAATTTGTTGCCTATAGATAATCACAATCCTACAGTGCAAAAAAAATTTCCGGATATTAAAGGATAAATTGATGCCTATTGACAAACCTGCCTGTGCTTTCTCTGCGGAAACACATGTCTTTGTTTTCTCAACAACTGATCTAAATGCAAGCTTGTATCTAGAGTATTTGAATAAAAACTCTTAAGCTCTCCTGGGTTTTGCAGGTGTGGGTTCTTCAAATAGACACAATGCACAGGGAAAAAAATGTTTTGGAATAGGAATACCGGAAACATTATTAAACCCTAAATCTCACTCCTCTCCCCAGAAAAGGAGGGTGGGGTAGGATAAGCAGCATTTAGAAATCTCAAAAACGTGAAGAATATACCAGATGATATTTTAAGGAATTTGTAGCAGGTTTCATTACTTTGTTAAAATTTATTTTAATTCCCCTTTTATGCTGTTGCAAAATGTCAGTATTCATTTGTCTATACCCTGCTTGAGAACGTGGTTCATAACCCTACTCTGGTTTCTTACCTCCCAGGCTCCCAAGAAGCCCCTGAGAAAGCGTTTCGCTGTCTCACCTCTTAGGAAACTGCTCTCTCCCACTTTCTAAAGTTCTTCACCTTCAAACCCTGTGGTCTTTCTCACCTTCATTTTCCTCAACTTCTCTAAGGCATTTCATTTACTCCACAAGTATCTATTGAGCACCTACTAGATGCCAGATACTTGACACCACTGATTATCCCTTGTTCTCTACACTCCCTCTTTCTTTCATTCCCTGATGCTACTATTCTGGTACATTCCTACATTTCTGGCCTCTCCTCCCTTCACCCCTCCCACGTGAGGTCCTTCCCCAGCCCCTTACTTCCCCTGGGCATCAGAGCTGTAGCATTTCCCAAGGCTCAATGCTTGAATTTTATTCTTCTGTTGCTACAAAGTCTTCCTTGGAGAACATTATTTCCATAGCTTTAATTGCCATAATTTTAAAGATGTTTCCTGGATGTACAGTTCTTACTCAGGTCCAGGTTGTCATCCTGTCTACAGGATATTTTTATGTTTATTTTATTATGGCACCAAAACCTGTAAGTCACATACTCAAAACTAATTCTTCTTTCCGCATCAAAACCAATTCTTTTCCCTGCCTTCCTGATTTCTCTTATTAATCAGGGTATTTTTTAGTGTGTATACATGTATGTGTGTGTGTGTGTGTGTGTGTGTTTTCCTTTTAAAGACCTCCTAAATCTGTCCTTTTCTTGTCATTTTCACTATTTCTAGCTAGCCTCTGTTTACTGTTTCCCACCCTCTCTGCTTCCTCACCCACAGACCTATTCTGGGATCTACCTTCAGAATTTTCCCAAAAAATATGATAAAAGTAGTAATACTCTTCTGTTCAAAAAATTTATTGGTTTCCATCATCTACAATGTAAAATACAAATTTTTACAGCCAGGTTTTTAAGACCTTCAAGACCTCCATTATTCTCAACCAAAAAAATAAAATAAGTGCTTTCAACAAATATTTACTGAAATCCTACTATGTGCCAGGCATTGGCACTTGGGATGTAGCAGTGAGTAAAAACATATAAAGACCTCAGCACTTACGGAGTGTACATTCTAGCAAGGAGCAGACAGACGGACAATAAGCAATAAACCTACTCAATCAGAAAATTATACAGGACATTATAAAGCAACAATTGCTACATAGAAAAAGTAGAACAGAGTAAGGGGATCAGGAATGTTTTATAGGAAGGATGCAACTTCAAAATATGTTCTCACTGAGAAGATGACATTTGAACCAACACTTGAAGGAGACAAAGGCATTTAGTCACAAGAACATGACTCCCAATGCTGGGAGCCACTTGACATCCAAGTGGGTCATAGGCCTTGAGCAAGAAAGAGTTCAGAAGTGAGCCAACAGTTTAAATTCAAAGGAAGTTTTATTTAGAAAGTATAGAAAATCTACTCCACAGACAGAGTAGATGCTAGTTCTCCCTGCAGAGAAGAATTGGCTCTATGATGCCTTTAGCCACTCTATTTAAGCAACAGCTTAACTATAGACTAAACAATGGGAGGAATATTCATATTATTTCTTGGAAAGGGGTGATGTTTTCCCAGAATTAGGGTGACGCCCTCCTTTTGACTAAATATGGTCCAACAGGAAGTGTCATGGCATCAGGTGCATGATGGGAGTGGGAGGTCTTCTTAGACACTTTTATGGTATTGAAGTGTACAAAGAAGCTATAAGGTCAAGAGGTGGTCAATTTCTCCAAGATGTTGGTTCTAACAGGCTAGAATTTGTCCTGCGTCCATCTTGTTTTGATCAGGGTAGTTTGAAACTTTGTTTTGAGACTTCCTGACTCAGCTAAACAGTGTTTGCAAAATTAAGCAATGCCTGTACTGATGCCCAAAGCAGTGCCAAAGCAGTGCCTGCCGGTTCCCTGTCTCAGGGGGAAGAATATTCCAGATAGCAGATAGCCAATGCAAAAATTCTAAGGCAGAAGCGCACCTCAGAAACTGGAGTGCAGTGCAGTGAGCAAGGGGGCGAGTGTCAGGAAATGAGAACAGAGGTATCAGGGAAGAGGTCATGTAGAGTCATCGTAAGGACTGGCTCTTACTCTGAGTGAAATGGGGAACCATTAGAGGGTTTTGAGCAGAGCAATGGCACAACTGCACTTTCTTTTTTAAAGGATTACTCTGGCTGCTGTGAGATTAAACTGGGGTAGAGGTGAAGAGTGGAAGCCATTAGACCATTTAGAAGGCTTCCTTCTAATCAATATGAGAGAGGACAATGGATTGAACCTGGTTATTAGCAGTGGAGGTGAAGAAAAGTCAGCAGACTTGGGATCTATTTTGTAGGCTGCACCATCAGGAATGCTTACAGGATGGGTTGTGAGGGGTGAGAGGGAGAGGAGTCTACAGCTTTGGGACTGAGTTGCTATTGACTGACGTAAGTAAGGTTTCAGGTAAAGCAAATACGGAAAGGAAGAATGGAGTTCAGATTTGGACACGTGAAGCTGAGATGTCTACTGCACATCCAAGTGTAGATGTATATCCAAGTCTAAGGTCCAGGTCTGCGCTGGGAATATCCATTTGAAATTTATCCACAGAGAGACCGTATTTAAACTCCAATTACACGGGCTCCTTACCCCTTGCACACATGCATCGCTCCTTCCTGCCTCTTAGATTTTGCTCATGCCTGCTGTCTGCAAGGGCGTTCTCCCTCCTCCTAACCTACCCACATGCTTCTAAGTCCAGCCTAAGTCCCCTTCCTTCCCACAAAACTTTCATCAACAATCCAAAGTGTACTCTTTCCCCTCCCCTACTCTTTCACACGAGAATGTCTTATTTCTCCCACTAAAATAGGATCTCTTTGAGGACATCTGCTGTATGTTCTAAACTTATTTTGCATCCCCTGTAGCATATAGTCCCATGCTTTACACTAAGTCAGTGCCAACTAGTACATAAGACTGCTTGTTTTATGACAAAACTTCAGAACTTTTGATCTGGTTATTTGCCATCTCATGAACTTTATTCTCTATTAATCACCATGTGGTTATTTGTTAAACTTACTTAGAATAAGTATATTTCCCCTAGGCTTCTTGGCATACACATAAAGCATAAATTGCTAATTCAGATTACCATCATCAATTAAAAAGCCCTTCAAAAAGAAGTGAAGCCAAGACTGTCTGCAAACACACAAAGGATCCAGCCTGGACCTCTTCAACTCCCGTCTCCTCCTCCTCCACAGAGCTGTCCCAGTCCACGCCCACCATCAGTCAGTCAGATGGTCCCCTCTTGCCCAGCTAGGACTGCATAGATTAGAGTTCTCAGCTCCCCTCCACAGGAACCTTATGCGGGCCGTACCCATATGTGTGTCTGCGGTTCTCAAACTTCAGAGAACATCAGAATCACTTGGAGGGCTAACCCCCCGACCCCCACCCCACCCAGGGTTTCTGATTCAGTACCTTTGGGGCAGAGCCTGAGAATCTGCATTCCTAACAAGTTCCTAGCCAGTGCCGATGCTGCTGGCCCATGGATCACACTTGGAGAATCATTGGTGTATATTCCCACTTTCGCTTGACTATCTGGCTTTGACCCTTGCCTGGTCCTGACGTTTAGTGTCTGAGTTACTCTCCCACTATAGGCTGCTCCATGTGCACTAGAGCTACCTACCTCTCTGGCCATACCACCTCGCCCCACACCCACACCCACCCTTCTTTGTTCCAGTCTCAGAGATTGAAGGTCAATTTGTACCTTTGATCCCAGTTTCTTTCTTCCTCTTCAAGACCTCCTTCCACCATTCCCTCTCTCTAAACCTTTAGTCCTTCACTGTGTCCTGTTCAAACATCCTCAACTCCTTCCGACTCATAAATACATAGATAGATATAAAAACATAAGGAAACCTCTCGTTAACACTATAATTCTCTCCAATTATCATCTAATCTCTTGCTTCGCTTTCTCATTCAAAATTTGAGAAGACATAGTCTCGCTTCCCTGTCTCCACCTCCTCCCTTGACATTATTATCTGGCTTCTAGCCACCCCCCACTTCCAAATTGCTCTTGCTAGAGTCAACACCAACCACTGAATTGAAAGCAATGAATGCTTTTCTGTCCTTATCTTCTTGGACTATTCAGCTGCATCTGACATTTTTTCTTGCTTCCTTGAAATCTCTTTTCCTCAATTTTATGATACCTTATTCTCCTGGTTTTTCCTGGTTCCTCTCCAGCCAGTCTTCCCACGTCTTCTTCGTAGGGTTCTCCCCTCCTCATCTGACAGCGCTTCAAATGTAAGTGTTCCCTAGGCTTCTGTCTTTAATCACTTGGTCCTGAGCTTCCCGATCAGTGTGTCAGAACTCAGTGTGATAGGCTTTCCAAAGATGTTGACCCTCTCAGGCCTCGGCAGTTGCGTGGCCTGTGTATCCCAGTGTGCCAGACACATTTAATGTTTTCTGTGTACCGTCACGTGACTCTGTCTTCAAAAGCACACCCAAGGGAGTTCATCCTCTGTCCTGGTTTCATTGTCATCAACGCCATGATGGCACTGAAACTTACGAGCCCAGAGCAATCCATTGTGGAAACTTGGGAATCACCCTCAAGTCTTCCCTCTCTTTACTTCCCTCATCTAAGTCATTTCCAAATCTGTCTGATCTTTGCCCGCCCTCCTACCACTACGCAGACGCCATTACTTCACTCCCGATGCAGCCTTGTGATTCTCAAATCCACCCTCCACACAGCTGCCAGAAAAGTCTGTCTCAAATGCAAATCTAACCACACCACTCCCTTGCTTAAAAGGCTCTAATGGCTCATGGCCGACAGGATGAAGTCCAAACTCCTTCCTATACCAGACGCATCAGGATTGACCCCTACTCATTTCCCAGCCTCACATCCTACCCCTTCCTCCTTCTGTTCCTGCCACCAGGCCTTTGCCCATGCTGTCCTCCACACCTGGAATGTTCCTGCCCATTTTGCCATCACCACACACCCCCTACCTCCTCTTTTAAGCCCCAGCTCAGGTATTGCCTGATTCCCTTCCCTGCCCCTCAAGGAAGTGGCCCATTCTGGGTTTCTCTGAATATCCTAGGAATATTTCTGTTATTGTACTTAGCACATTTGCATTATAATTATTTTACAGTATTTCTCTCCCCACTAGATAGCATGCTCTTTTATACCCCAGTTCTGACACATAGAAAATACTCAATAAATAATGGATGAATAAATGTAGCCTTAGGCTTTTCCAAAAATATAATGCATCACACACAATTCTAGAAGCAACACTTAGGTTCCTTTGGAATAAACATAAGGTCAGTAAGCTTTAAATTTGGGGCTAATTTGAGAGAAGCACTTCAAACCTCTTTAATTAAAAGATAGACAGACAAAACCATTTCAAAATTAGACCCAAAGGAACATTCAAATAACTTTGTTTTGCTAAAATCAGGTCATATATGGCTTTACTTGAATTAAATAATACATTGTCTTGGAACCTAGACTTTTTTCTTCTTTATTTTATATAGGTGTTTTGTATGAAACTTGCTAGTTTTCAAAGCTTTGTCATATACGTATCTTGTTTTTTCCCTATAAACCTCTGAAGACAGCTAAGAAGAAATGATTGCATTATTTTATACATGAAGAAAATGGAGCTAAGAGATTGTGACTTTCCCAAGTCAGTGACTAATGTTTGGCTATATAGGCACTGACTCTTAGGCCAGCAAACTCTTTTATTCAATGCACCTACCTCTGGTTGTAGCTTTAATGTCTTCCTTTCTTCCTCCCTTTCATCCTTTTTGCAATGCAATTTGAATCATAAGTCAAATGTATCCTAGACTATCAAAAAATTCAACCAGATTAGAGAATATTTTTGGCTATATGCCTCATACATACATATATTAGTGTATTCTGCCATACACAGTGATGCCAAATTTTGTACCCGCTGAATTTTCTGGTAAGCCAGCAATGCCTCCATTAAAATGGATTGAAGCCATCCAATCAACTACCAAACAACAAATTCAGAGTTAGGAAACATCTTAAAATTCCTCCAGTTGATCCACTAATTCAGTGCTTAAATACTTTCTAGAATAGTCCAAACAAAACTTCTCCTGTCATTGCTTCACCATCATCAGCACAAGGAGTTCTCTGTACCTAGAAGCAATGTTGCCAATTTTAGAACCTGGGAGGAGTGTTTTTCTCCATAGTCTGTTATCTCTCTGTAATTCTTCCTGGAGAAACCAGCAAATTTTTCTGTTTGTTAGTGTTACAAACTGACCTAAGTCTGGGTACCAGCTCTCTTGGTTATTAGCAGCTATGAGACCTTGGCAAATAACTTAGCCCTGGACCTCAGTTTCCTCTTTGGTAAAATGGAGCAAATGAAACAATGTATGTAAATTGTCAAGCATGACAATATCTTCAGTAAGTCATGTAGTAAGTGCACAATAAATATTTGTTAAATAAATGAATGACCCTTCCTTTATCCTTGACCTTGTCTCAAAGCAGCACCTCCTCACGTTGAATCTCTGTCTTTGTAGGGAAAAAAAACACACTTATCTGGTACAATAAACAGATAACAAATGACTTGCTTGTTAGGAACATAATCCTCTTAAAATAGTCCCATTAACCTACAAATGGTACAAATGTCATGGGGCAGGAATAGTGTCACTCCATAACCTGAATCATGCAAATCTAACTTTGCCTTCATGGAGTAAGAAGCACTATTTCAAATTACATCCAATCCTTTATCTTGTGATTAAAGCATAAATAGTAAATCTTGCTGGAGTAAATTTTGACAAGTGAGAGTACAAAAACTAGGGCACTTTGAAGAGCTGCTGTGTAGAAGATGGAGGGTTTCCTTCACTTAAGCAGAGCTTGGATGAGTCTCTATCAAGGACCAGGAGAGACAAGGCTCTACTGAAGCCGCTCTGTTAAACTCACTTCAAATTCAAGAGTTCTACCATTCTAACAAGGAGAAAACAGCATCACCATTACTGGCCCTTGAGTAAGTTCCTCAGGAAGTTAACCTAATGACTCCATCCACAACATCTGTTGTGACTATTCCATTTGCTTAAGTCCCAGGAGACTACAGCAAACGAGTGTACCAAGGCGTGAGAGTGAAGCACACAGTCAAAGATCTACTGGCAGAAAAACGATCCAGGCAGACAAGTAACTCAAGATTTAACGTAAGTCCCGATTTAATACATTTCTGAAGTTCTTGGGGGTTCGAGCTCTCTGTTCAGGTTAGCTCTCTCTCCCTTTATCCACACAACAATCCCCCACTCCTGGGTCTAATATTCTCGAGAGCAAAGCCCTCCTTTAACTGGCACGTGCTATAGAATTACTTGTATTTTTCATTTTTCCCCATGATGGACAATCTTCCTCCAGAGAGCACACCCCCTCGATATCTCCCGGGTCTCACTCAGTGGTGCCAACATTCACGCTATAACCTAAACTCCCCTTTTGTTCTCCTCATCCGAGTCCATTTTACACCAGTTTCATGCCCTTTTTGAAAGAGTTTTTTTTTTTATTTTTTTTTGAGACAGAGTCTTGCTCTGTTGCCTGGGCTACAGTGCCGTGGCATCAGCCTAGCTCACAGCAACCTCAAACTCCTGGGCTCAAGCCATCCTTCTGCCTCAGCCTCCCAAGTAGCTGGGACTACAGGCATGCGCCACCATGCCTGGCTAATTTTTTTTATATATATATTTTTTTAGTTGTCCAGATCATTTCTTTCTATTTTTTAGTAGAGACGGAGTCTCGCTCTTGCTCAGGCTGGTCTCGAACTCCTGACCTTGAGCGATCCACCAGCCTCGGCCTCCCAGAGTGCTAGGATTACAGGCGTGAGCCACCGCGCCCGGCCTGAAAGAGTTTTTATATCCCTATTCATCTGCTATTGATTATGTGTCCTTGGAAACAGGATTCGCATTCCCTCATAACTGTATGTCACTTAAATCGCAATCGATGAATTCTGGCTCTCCTCCTGACTGAGGATCCTGGTGGAGCGGAGGAACACGGGTGGAGAGGGAGCCCTGGCCCTGCCAGGAACCAGCCGTGTGGCCCTGGGAAAGTCACTTTACTTCTCTGGGCTCAACATGAAATGAGACATTCAAAATGACCTCCAGGGTCCCTTCCAGCTGTAAAAATCTCAGACTATTATTAACCTCATGGCATGTTTGATAGCTACCAGCAAGTTCCAAGAGCTCTGTGATTATATTGGCTGGCTACTACAGATGATGTGTCTTTTCATTTCCCCCCGGCCATGAATTAACAAGGGCTCAGTTGGTGGGAATAATGCTGACCTTCATCTACATGTTATTCTAAACCCAACAGATAGAACTTAGAAAAAAAATTCTCTCTGTAACATGCAAAATGAAAATTTAAAAATCCTAGTAGCAGATATTTTGAGTCTAAAACCTGTGTCTGCCATCCGTGTCTTCATAAATAGCTTTACTCTTTGCCTAAAATGTTTAAGTGGTTGCACACAGATCTCCAAAAATAATTCTAGAATGGCAATAGTATTTGGCTATCAAGATCAGTATATAACCAACTATTCTATTAGGTAAAATATAATGACATGAATGTCAGGCATCTGTTGGCATCTTCCGGGTGCAGGGCATGAGAGCAGATGACCAGGGATAAATGAGGCAGCCACGTGCAGTACTAGTGCAACAGTTACTGATTCTACTCCAGCATATCTGCTGAGCACGTTGGCATCACATTCAACGCTGCTCCAAAATCAAACTCCTGGGACATGTTCCAAGTGAACCAACTCCAGATTCAATTTCCTCCCATCCAAGAACACCTTTTGTTGCACACTTTATGCTATCCTTTCTTTGCAACCACCTCCTCTCTTCTAGTTCAACAAATGGAGCTAAGCTGATTCAGAGAGATCTGAATAATTGGCTCCTTATCTGCTCCTAAGTCAGTGTTTCTCACAGTGCCTACTCTGAATCATCCGGGGTGTGTGTTAAAAATATCAACACAAACCTAGTCTCTTGAGAGAGAGAGAGAGAGAGAGAGACAGAGAGAGAGAGAGAGAAAGCAGAGTCTACTTGCAACAAGCCACAGCTTCAAGTGGAAGTAATGTGATTGCCTGGCAACAGCCATAGCTACGACTACAGACGAGAGAGCAACTGAATTTTGAAACCTGATGGAAGTTCCAGGCAAACTGTCAATTGGAAAGACAAGAGTCACACATAAGGATAATTTATACCCATAGTCAAGGAGCAGAAGTTGTATCTGCCCAGTGTGAACGGGGATATAACTCGCACCTTGGTATCATTATCAGTGCCTATATTCAAATGATAAGTCACTATCCGAGAGTTATATAACAGGGCAAGTTACATAAAAGGCATATATCCAAAGGGTGGATGTATTTTTTTTCTTTAAAATTTACCTAATAATGACTTCTTGCTCAAGATCTCTGCCTATCAAGCCACAGATTCTGTTTTTTCTCCCTATTTTTTGATGTTTTTAACTTTTTAAAAGATAAAACAATGTAAATGTAATTAATAATAATCCATATGATTTTATTTCATTTTAAAAATGCAGATCCCTGGGCCTTCTCCAAGTCTGACATAAAGTTATTGGATTGGAGCTAGAAAAATGGTCATTTTGTTATTTTTTTACAAGCTCCTTGGAAACATGATTCCTTTGCATGTTACTGTTTGAGAACTTTGCCATGGAGCAAAGAACAAGTGTCCAAGCCTCACACGCTGCAGCCAAGATTCTTATCTCTCCCAGATAAGAACTTGCTGAGTTATTACTATTGGCCCAGTGACACTGTGTTACAGAGAAAGTGGATACAAGAAACATGTAATGCATAGTGCATGCCATTAAACACCAAATAACGCCATAGAAAGGAAAAATACTTACACATTTAAAAAAATACAAGAGCATATAACCAAGCACTAGACTAAGTGCTAAGAACAAAAGACTAGGTAGCATAGTCAAGTGATATGAAGACTAATAATATTTGTGTAAGGACAATTTAAAGTGCACTCCCTTGTGTACTATTTCATTGGATACATACACTAATCCTATAAGATCAATTTCACAGTTTCCCACTTTATAGATGAATAAGTTGAGAACAATAAAAGGGAAGTAATTGTTTCTAAGTTGCACAGTTAGCAAGTAGCGGATCTCCCAACTCCTAATTCCATATTCTATATTTACAGGGAAAAGTCAATGTGGACTAAAAGTAGAATAATCTCTGAGACATGCAAACAGAGGAAAATTTTAAAGAGAAAATGTAACATGTAGAAAGAATTTCTAGGACAAAGAAGGGACAAACCAGTTCTAACCATGGTATTTATTCTTAGGCATCAGTGCATAGGCGGTATGAACTCACCCTTAACTTGGTGTTCCCATCACAGTACCCAACATCGCAACACTAGTATCTTACTCGAATACTCGGTTCAATGACCTTTTAAATTCAGGTAATTAAATGCATAAAGTCCCAAAATGTGATTATTTGGGGTTTAGGCATTTCCATGAGTTGATTTTACTGTCCACATGCTCATGTTTCATCTTCTCGGATACTCTAAAATATCTTTAATCTCAATAAGGATATCATATTCATTAATCATCCACTCTCAAGGACTTGTTTCTGTCCCTGTTGCAAATGCAACCCAATAAGCAGGAGTCACGGAGCATCATGTTACTGGCAGACACTGTGGGGCCCTAATTCCTTGGCTAATAGGGAGACTACCTCCTCTTTTTCATACCAGCGCACTACGAGACAATGAATCTAGTATCTCAGATAAGTTTGCAAAGGGAAGCCACCCATTAGACATGTTCAAAATGTGTAGCTGGCAGCATGAGCAATGACCAGTCAGGGACCCTACCATGTGGTTTTGCCATAAGCATATTGTACTAGACCAAAAAAAATGGACCTCCCCCCAAAAGATTCCACCTCAAGTCCCTGGCACCTGTGAATGCTGCCTTATGTGGCAAATACGCTATTCAATTAAGGACCTTGAGAGGAGGCGCTCACCCTGCATTACCTGGGTGGGCACTCAGTGCACCGTGCCCTTGGAAGAGAGAGAAACACACACACACAGGGGTAGACACGCTCAGAGGAGGCAGTCATGCCACCACTTACACAGAGGTGGCAGTGACGAGGCCACCAGTCAAAGAACACCAGCAGCCACCAAAAGCTGGAAGAGGCAAAACAGATTCTTTCCTATCATCCCATGGAGGGCACAACCTTGCTGGCACCTTGATTTTGAACTTTAGGCCTCCAGAACCATAAGAAAATAAACCTGGATGGTTTTAAATACCTCTTTGTGATTATTTGTTACAGCAGTCCTAGAAAACTAATACATATACATTATGAAAACTCTGTCCCCCTGGGTAAGCATACTTTGGGAAGTATCTATTTGATGCTCAAATCTCTGCCCTTTCATTTGTGACAAGACTCCGATAAATTTACACAAGACTATGTTGATCCATCTTTACCACAATTTCCCTCGCAAACATCCGTTTTTGATACCATCAAATGTCTTTCACATCTTTGCAGTAGGAATAGAAAAAAATCCCTTGCATCAAAAGACACTTTCGCCAAAGACTGGAAATTAAAACCACTTCTATACATTTCAGCCATCATTCTGTGGTTTCACAACTATTATTATGTATCTCTATTTTTAAACAATGGCTTTTTTTTTTCCTTCTCAAATTTTTCTGTGGCATTTGTTACTACACTCTTAGATCTTCTACTATAAAATACAAATATGAGACATTTACCAACATCTAGTACCAAAAAATATATAATTAAACTTCTGATTACTGCATTTTTTTCAGTTACACTCTTTCAGTTGAGTTCCATAAAAGCAAATCATTGAATTTTTTTAAATAACATCACAAAATTCAATAAACTCCCCATTATGTATTTTTTTTAAAAAAAAAAAAAACCTTAAATCTAATAGCCACAATTTTTCAGTTTTGTTTTAAAATTCAGTGACTAATTTGCAGGCTATTGAGATTTTTAATCAAGTTTTTCATAAGCTGCCATATATATTCATTTAAAATTTTTGAATATACAACAGCCGACACGGAGGGGAATTGTAAAGTTTGCTGAGTAGGAAATGGAAGTCAGTTTGGAATGGAAACTGGGAGAATGGGGGAGTGCCGTGCTGAACAGAGAAGAATCACAAGGGACCTAGATAGCAGGACCTGATGTTCAATTTATTTTTTTGATTTGTGGCAGAGTAATAGCCCTCTCGCTCTGCTCATTCATCAAAGTGCTGTATCAGGAACAATAAGGAAATTGATATGAAAGTTCCTTTAGGTTAATCCTACATAAACATGAGTGAAGATGTCTGGTTCTGTTTTTGGAAGGTCTGCACTGAGGAACATGTTGAAGAGAAATATCCCAAATGGGAGATATATTCGGATTACATCGGCCTTAATTTACACATACTATACAGATACAGACCGAAATTTCATTCTTGCCACGTGGCGTGGTTTGCTTTTCAAATCATAATTACTTAGTTATTTTCTTTTTTTACATTTTTCTAAATTTGTACCTTTAAATTAGCTGCTAAAAATCTCTACATCAAGGACACACATAGGCTAAGGCCATATTGTCAGCTGGGTTTCTTGGTTAATAATCTTTCCTAAGTATTTTTGGAAGGAAAATATAAGCAACGGAAAGAAGTGTGATGATAGCAGATATTTGATGGGAAAATTTGGAGGAACAGAAGGGGAATAGGTGCCAATTGGTATCTTTATGGCATGGATTAATTGAAATGTTTGTTGAGAGGTTGGCAAAGTCTAACCGCAGAACAGATGTACACCGTCTACCTCGGGCCCTAATACCTGTCTGTCCTTCCTTCGGGACTGCTAGCTGGACGTTTGTTCAGTTGCACATCCAGGTGCTGCTTTGCTGCACTAGTCACGTGCACAATTCAGTTATCTCTGAGTGTGAACGTCGTGATGCCCACATCTGCAATTTGCATTTGGATTTCTTGGGAAGTGCTAGAGGAAAAAGTACACAATTGGAAGCCATAAATTATATCACCTAGAAGATTCTTTGATTTCCCTGGAACTTTGGAAAATACATCTGTGACATCTTTCCTACAGCAAGAGCAGCCGCTCCTTCCTTGATATGTTTGAACCCCTCCTTCTGGCTACGCGTGGTCTCGGACATTCCCTTCTGCTCTCTGGGCCTCGGTGTCCTTGCTGATAAAAGCAGAGAGTTGGGCCTTGTCTCTAATAAGATTCCTCTCACTTCAGGATTCATTTTTCAAAATAATTTTGTTGTACAGTATATACCTGAGGATTACAACATGATATTATGGGATACATATATGTATGATTATGTGTATATATAGAGAGAGAGATAGATAGTATTAATGTATAGATATACTATCTATATATCTACAGATAGTAAAACAGTTACTATAGCAAAGCAAATTAACATGACCATCATCTCACATAGTTACTTTTTTGTGGCAAGAGCAACTAAAATCTACTTACTTAACAAAAATCCCTAACACAATTCAATTTGATTAACTTTAGTCCTCATGTTGTACATTAAATCTCTAGACTAGTTCATCCTACGTATCTGCTACTTTGTATCTTTTGAACTACGTCTCAGTATTCATTTTTAAGACTCAAATTTTAAAAAGTTTATCCCATTCCTTTACTATCTTCATTTTCGTTACTCATATTTCAAATGTTACAATCTCACTGTTTAGGATTTAAAGTAGATCTGAATCTCTGAGAATGAGCTCATACCCAATTCAAAGCATTTGGGGGCTAATGTTTTAGATCATTCTGTCATCTGGGAACCTACAGCACTTAAGTTTCCCAAAGTTAATTTTCTAAGACACAGACAGCGTAGCATGGTGAAGAGTTTGGGCTCTGGATCCAGATGACCTGAATTTAAATCTCAGCTCTATTATTTGCCCACTGTGTGATGACGCTGAAATGACCTAACCTTGCTGTTTAAAGGAGGATAATATCTGCCTTGGAAGGTTATCGTAAGGGTTATGTTTAATATTTGCCAAGGGCTTGACACATGGTAGGTGCTCAATCAATGCTGCTGCTATTAAATACCTACTGCATGCAAGAAACAATGGAGGTTAGAATTCAAAGCAATGCAAGAAAGTCGTTGCCCCGAAGAAATGTATAATTCAGTTGTGGGGGAAGGAATTATATGCTATTAAAAATTTTAAAATGGCTTTGCTCCAAGTTCCAAAAGAATGACTGTGACCGTCTGTGAACATTACAGAGGTTCAGAGGAGGGTGAACAAAGTATGGGGAGGGTGGGTGGAAGAAGACTCCTTGGAGGAGGGTGCACCTTGAGCCAGCTTTGAAGGAAGAAGATGACTCAGTTGCGCAGGAAGCAGGTGTAGAGTTCAAGCAGAACACACGGAGGGGCACACACCTGGGGGAAGGAGACATTTTGTCTGCAGGGTTGAGAAGTGAAAGAGAAGGTTGGGAGGCCGGCCTGGTGCATAAACCTTGAAAATTCAGTTCTAGTCTTGCCTGTTAAGATCTCCCAGATGCTCCCCTCTGCTCCCAGAGCTTCCAGCATATTTTTCTGCTAAATTACGTATCGTATTGCACTATACCTGCTTGTTTTCTTAAATCTCTCCCCCAGTTGGCTATGGTCTTGCTACTTCTGTTTGTTCCTTCTGGACCCTCCAGCCCAGGAAGAATGGCAGTGTGGTGGAATGGTCAAGGGCCTACATCTCAGAGTCAGACAGACCAAGGCTCTGACTCGAGGGTGTGAAAGTGTTCTCATTTCTCTGGGCCTTAGTTTCCTCCTATGTATTGGGAACAGTGATACCCACCATAGAAGGTGTCATGAGGGTGAAAATAATGTCCTTAAAGCACATGGAATGTTGCAAGTGCCCAGCTAATGGCATATTTTATGGTTTTTAGAGTATCTGGCACATGGCAGCACTGGACAAATGTCACAGCAAATGTGTGCTGCACTGAGGTGGACATGCACTAGATTTTGGGGCACTCTGAACAGCAGCCTTGAGTTAGATACTCTCAATTACTACAAAGTCTAATATAATATAAATAAGTCAAACCATTAGAAAGGCCACTGGGTAATGTTTGTGGGTTTGAAAACTTCATTCACTATGAATAAATGAAACAACAAAACAGTAGAAACAACGGTTAGCTGCCTTAATTTTATACTTCCTTAGCAATGCCACCCCCTCCATTCTGCAGGTCAAGGTGGCTAGAGTTGAATCCCCAACCTGGTGGAGTTTCTTAAGATCGTTTCTATCACTCCCATTCTGCAGTCCTAAATGTCCAAAAACTTAACCAGGCTTGCATAACAAACCAAGAATTACATTTATTCATCATGGACTACCATTTCATGAAAAACCCCTGCTTCCAATGACAGGACAAAGAAAAGTCCTAATATTTGGATCAGGCTTTGCTACCAATGCACTGACCTACAAGTGATATGACTTTCTTAAGCCTGCATTTCCTCAATTTAAAAGGATCTTCTGTGTGGTGCAGATGGGAGGAGGGTCAGTGTTCAGCGGTCTCAGTGTGTTACCCCCGCTGGGTGCAGCTGTTTCTCTTCTTGACTCAGTAGATTTTCCCAGACCTCAGAACATATCCCACCCACTGGCACCCCTCCCCCCAACCTCCAAGGCCAGGATGAACCCCCTCTTTATTCTGAGAAAGATAAATCCCCTTTCCTGTAGTTCAACTAGAGTTTTGCAAATTGAGTTTGCCAGAAAAATTACATAAAGCACAAGGACAGTTATGTAGCCTACAAATGTTCTGACACTGTGATGGGCACAGTGGTACAGTGGAGGTGACTTTTAGGCCTGAGGACCTAAAAGTCCATCACTTCAGCTCTCTCTGTTGGGTAAATAAGAATTAATAAAAATAATAGCTATCATTTACTGCTGGGCTCTGAAATAAGGACTTTACAAATATTTTCATTCGTCTACTTTAAAATATATTTCATTTATCAACACAAGCACAATAGCTTTAAGAGGGTGGTACTCAAATCTATTTTTTCGGATGGGGAAAATAAGAATCAGGTAGGAAGCAGTAGAGCTCAGATCTGGACCCAGGTTTGTGGGACTCCAAAGTCTTTATTTAACCTGGCATATTGCCTTCTTAAGTTTATGTTTCCAATCCAAAGAAGTTTGAGCTTTGGAGTAACCACTTTGCTTCAGGTCCTGCTGCTCAGGCCTCATATCACCCTGCAGATTTCATACATGATGTTCGGCCCCAATTATGACTTGTATTCCCTCTGGGCCATGTAAATGTGTCTCCCCACCCATCCCTGCAGTGCAGACTGTTCAAGGGACACCACACCCAGCCCAAACCAAAACAAGGACCTTCCTTTTCTATAGTACTCAGACATCTTAGAAGAAACTAGACCCAAGAAGCTTTTCATTTCCTTCTAGAACTTATCTCTTAGTTTTGTCCCAGAACCCGCTTCTAGAATACAGTCCCACCTTGTCATTCCCCACCACCCTCTGGTCTCCTGGAACTCTCCAGGGCAGCTGGGCCTCTCTGTATAAAAGCAAAACACTTACTAATCCAGAGTCAAAGCACGCCACACTGACCTTGCGGAAGCCTCTTTTCCGCTCTCCTAGAGATCTCTCAGGCCTACCTCACACAACCCATTTCTCTCTGACCTTTTCTTCTTGCCTTCAGCTGACTCCCCTGCTCTGCCTTTTGCTGAAGTGGGATCTCTTTTCTGAATATTGCCACGCTGATCTGAGAGGGTGGCATCCCATAGCTCACTCCGGGGAATGGTTGCAGAATGCCACTCCTCCCACTTGAGAAGAAAGAGACCCCATCGACTCCCTTCTGAGGGCTGGAAGAGATTCCTGAGCCCAGTGAAACATAGAGTTTACAGCTCAGTTAACCTGCTGTCTCTGGTGACCCATTCCTTCAGTGCTCTCTTAACCCCCATGGGGTCTGGAATTCTCTCACCATTGTACACACTCAAGTACCTTACACATATTCTTAACAGATATAATAGCCACTAAGGAAGGGATGGGGATTTCCTTACACCTTTACTTTCTTATGAAAGTGTAGGGAAAGATGGGCAAAGGGAGACCACCAATGCTCTCATTTCCTAGGTACTAAGCCCTGTTAGTCCTCCATGCTAAGGACAGATGGAACTCTTTACTCACGTAGGAATCCAATTTTTATCAAGACATACACCCCAAAACTTGCTGAAACTTGGACGATTTGTATATTGTGCTACTTCTCTTTGGCATTCTCGTGGAGGTGCTAATCAACAATGAGAAGGTCAAAAGAATGCAAATAAGTCCACAAACCAATAGCCATACCTTAAAATTAGGATGCTGGCTGTACATAAATCCAAGGAACAAATCACAACTGCTGCAGCCATCAGCACAGTGTCACATCTAAGAACATAGCACGTCTGTGGTGTATTGAATCCACGGTTGGAGGAAGAGTAAGCTTTGAACCAAGGCATCCCAAGCTCTGCAGACATATGAGTGCAAAAAAGTTGTCACCATTGCTAGTACAGGAAATACTCATGGCCTTCTCTGATTTCTTAAAATTTACCCTAGAAATTATTTTTCATCTCTTCAACTCTCATAAACTGAACCCATCCTGGCTTTGTAAGATTGTCATACGTGCCTGGATGCAACAGCAAATGGGCATCGGATGGCCTAACGTGTGTCTTCCTGCTTTGCTATTGCTTTATTTTTCTTATCTTTTCTTATTATTTTAGAAGTACCTGCTGTTCACTTCGTGTTTGGCTATTAAAGCTCTTTATAAAACTGCAACTTTTCTTTAATAAATACATCTCATTTGTCCTCGCTATGCTTTTATGAATTGCCAGCAGATGTAACTGCTGCAAGGTTTGATAAAGGGAATCAGTGTCTACCCTGGGACCATCTCATCTGCCCGTCACCTTGTGCTTAGTCTCAGTGCTTTGCATGTTGCTTGTTAACATTGCCAGCTAACCCCCTTCATGAGCCTAGGAAGAATTAAAAAAGAGAAAAACATTTTCTGAGCAGGCAATGCCTTGTAAAGTCAAAATGCCAATGTTTGAATACAGAGGTACATACTATATTCTTGGCATTCATCTGAATGCACGTTTTATTTTCTAAGGCTTATAAATGGCCCATTGTGTGACTTCCGTTAGCCCACTATCCTGCACTGTTTAGAGAACTGAACCACATTTCTAGGGCTTTCCATGTTCCCCACCCAACCACCTGCTCCTTCACAATCACAGAAATTTTAAAAATAATAATAAAGGTGAACCTTTTGCAAGCAACTTATTTTTTCAGCTGTTCTATTGGTTCTGCAGTTTTTTTTTTAAAGTCATGAAATTTAAAATAATTCCTGGTGGTGAATTCTTTCACACAGCTTGCAAAAATAATCAAGTTTTACAGCGAAACAGCCATAGCAAGTCCATCTGGCAGGACTGGAGTTCTGCAGATTCTGTTCTGGCCAAAGTGCATCCCAGCCACTGCTGTTGTTCTAACTTAGCTACATAAATACAAATAGCTTTCCAAAGGCGCGCCAAGATCCAGGAGTAGAAAATGTGTTTCATTTTGTAACTTGGGCAACAGAAATCACTTTCTCACGGAGTCAGCCTGGACATAATTTTGTGCCAAGCAGGAGAGTTTTAACAGTAAAAATTTAAGAAACTGTCAAAAAGTTGGAATTCTGTAACCATGTGAATTTTCCAAAGGTCATAAAATAGTTTATACCCCAGAAATTTAAGACACTTGGAATCACAGTTCCCAAAAGATTTGAAGATTTACAATAAAGATATGAGAACTAAAGTCTATTAATCTTTATTAACTAGTGGCTTTAATTACAAAAGGAATATATTATAAAATTTCAAACAAACAAAAGAGTATGAAGTAAAAAGTAAAAATCTACTGAAGTTTTCCCTGCTCACACTCACCTTGTTCTACAACCAGGAGCCACCCCATTGAGTTTTATGTAAATTCTCTCAGAAAATTTGCTGTGACATTTTATTAAAGAGAAATTAAGTTGCCATGCCAACAAGTTAATGAATATTGAAATCTGTTAGATAATATCACATGCACTATTACAAAAATGCATAAATTAATATTTTCATGGTAAATTCCCTTCCTTGAGAGAGAATGTAAACATGGCTTTTAGTCTTCATTTTCCCTCTATACACCTGAAGGCCTTAAGCCAATCACTTCATCCTTTTATGTCAGTAACAGAGCCCCTACTGTCGCCCAAAGCTGCTGATGATGGAGACGAGGTGCACAAAATCAGACCAGCTTCTTCTTTGTAAGATAAGTCCCTTATAACCTAGGTTTTGTAGGCACAAGGTAAATGTTTTTGAGGACATATGTTTCAATATTCCCTCCTCAATTAAAAATTCTTATTGGCCCTAGTACACAATGTACTAGTAAATTCAATCATTTAAGAATGTAGAGTTTTTCTTTCTAAATAGGGCAATGGGAGGGAGAAGTGCCCGCCCTCTCATGCAGGCATCAGCAGGAAGGTTGGTGACAATCAAGAAAAGAGGGAAGAGTCCGGAGAATTGTGCAGCTCCCAGGACGGGTGGCCCGCAGTCCTCACACTTATGGGAGAGTCGCAGCCCTTGTTGATGCATCTCTAAAAGGATGTCAAATAGAAGCGGACAAAAATGTCACCTGCCGGCCCCCTATAATCCTAGCCCTACTGAGGGCCCATCAGACCCTCATCACTGGGTCTCTGCTCAACTACAACACCCCATATCCTCACTCCACCAACCCTTTCGGACCCAACATTTTAGCACCAGATTAGATTTCCTAGGACACCAGTTCCACCTTGTCCACACTGCAAAGAAACTTCTGAAGGGCCATTGCCTCCTACCAGACCAAGTCTAAGTTCCTTAGCATGGCTCAGAAAGCCCTTTCTAACCTGGTTCCAGCTTTTCTTCTTCTTTCCTGTCTGCATATTTCCTGCTTGCATTTCTATGTCCGTGACATGCTCTTCCACAAATTCAAGCCTTTGCTTTTCTCCCTGAAGACAATGTCCCCTGGACTATCAGCTTACTGACTTCCTTTTATCCATCAAAACCAGACTCAGATATTACTCATGTTGTGATGTGTTCAATCACATTCCCCCAAGACAGTAAGTCACCCCCACCCTGGTCCTTCCCCCATCCCTCTGCCTGCACTAAATCATGATTACAATACAGGTTACGTCACTTATGAGCTTTGTGACCTTGGACAAGTCCTTCAGAGTATCAGTTTTCTAATCTATAAACTATGGATAATAACTTATAACAATATCTCATTGATTAATGACAGGATAATGAAAAATGCATATAAATCATTTAACACACTACAGAGTACATAAAGCACACAAATATTAGTTGTCACTAAAAATGATCACATGCACACTAACGTGTGAAGTGCCTGACACAGAGTCTGGCAGGACGTGGGTATCAGGCAACATTTGTCCTCTCAACCTCAATCCTTATTTTTATTATTGCACTAATTACATATATATTTATGCACCTATTTTCCCTATGGAACTGTGTACTAAGAACAGAATCCATGTCTTATTCTTCTTTGTATTTCCGGAAATTTCCACATTCCTCATGCCTAGTAGGCATACAATGCATTTTAATATAATCAATGAAGTGAAAATTCTGCTCCCAACAAACTGACTTGCTTATTATTCCTTGTAGAACAGCTGTGCTTTCCCACCTTTGTTTTTGGTTCCAAAAATTCCTTACTTCTAGGAGCTTCCTTACTCCTAGGAGCTTCCTTACTCTTCTCTACATCCTCTCAGCCCTCCGCATCCCATTCAAATCCTCTGAGCATTGATTTCCCCCTTTTCTGACTTCCAGAGTTAGTAGAGCATAGACCATGCATCTGGAAACCAGGCACACACTGCTTCATATCATGAGCCACTTTTTCCTGGGTATGTCTGTATCAGTTACTTATTGGTTATCAGAAACTAGCCAAACCTTAGTAGTTTAAATTACATGGATGTATTATTTCTTGCAGTTTTGTGTGTTGGCTGGAAGTTCCTCTGCTGGTTTCCCCAAGGTTCACTCATGCAGTTGCATTTAGCTGGAGCCTCAGCCAGGCTGGAAGGTGCAGAATGACCCATCTCATGTGTCTGGGAGTTGGTGCTGCTGCCTGTCAGCAGGGGACCTGAGTTCCCTTCCACAGTCCCTCATCCTCCAGGACAAGCTTCCTTATGGGGAGGTCAAAGGGCAGCATTTCAAGCAGGTGAAGGTGAAAGCTGCAAATTCCCTTGAGGCCTAGACATTTTCACCACATGCTATTGGTCAAAGTAAGTCCCAAATTCATCCTAAATTCAAGAAGTGGAAAGATAGACTCCACTTCATGATGGGAGGAGCTGCAAAGAAATTGTGGCCATATTTAATCTACCACAAATGTCTTGTCTCCCTAAGTAGATCCTAACTTAAGCGCTTTGACTTCATTTTTTCTAGCACCTGAAAAATCCATCACTGTACCTTGCACATCAGAGGTGGTCAATAAAGCTCTGTAGTTTGATTGAGAGACTAGTGCACAGAACTTGCTTATTATGTCCTTAAAACATCAAGAGAGCATAAGCATAAATCTGAGAGTCAGAGAGTCTTGGGTTTACATCCTAGCTGTGTAATTTACTAAATGGGTGATTTGGGGCATGTTACTTAACTTCTCTAATGCTCAGTGTCCTCCTTTGTAAAACTGAGATGATGATATATACCTTATACTAAGATAACATTATATAAAGTACCTGGCGCATACTAGATGCTTATAACTGTAGTTCCTAATCATTATGGGGTATTTTCTTATTTATGATTAAATATATAACTCAGATAAGTGGCCCATAAATCAAAACCTCTTTCAAACTTTGCAAAAGTAATAAGATTTATGAGAACATGTTTGGCATAGTTTAGTCAGTGCATGAGATTTCATGCCAATCAAATTGCCCCTGGTTCTACTATATGCTTTTCACATAACTAAGGCATATAATTCCCTATGCCCATTTTTTCCTGGGGGAAGAAGTTGTTCCAACCTAACACGAGTACTCATTTAAAGGCTAACTGTGTTAACATCTGGCATGAACTTCACATTCATTCCAAAGTTTGAGAAAAATCATGTGGCCTATGGTGGATCTAAATTCATGTATTAAAATGTGGTGTTAGAATGTTCAATATAATATCATCAGCTCCACCTGCCTCTCAACCATAGATATGATAACAATGAAAAATTAAATGTATAAAATACCACGAATTCCTTGAAGAGAGATATTACCTATTCACAAGTGGCTATGATTATTATTACTTAAGCATTAGTATCAATATGTTTAAGCTTAAAAAGATATTTTCTAAACTATATTATTTAACTTAAAAAATAAAATTATGCAGTACTGTGAAAAATGTGATGTTAGTCAGAGATCTCTTCCTTAGTACATTTCAATATATTTCTCCAACTGGGTTGGCACCTAGAAATATTTTTATAGGGTCATAAAATGACTATAAATGTACTCAAGGGAAACTCCTAATCTTATCACTTTACTGCCTTGGTGACCTATTAGTTCAAATTAACTCGTTTTCATGGAGGGCGTTTGGAGGCAGCTGTGGGGCTGCTGTGTTAGCTGCAGGAAGTTGCAGACTGGCAAATTTCATTCAAATATAAACCTCTAAATTTGGCTACCTGGCGTTGCAGGATCCTGTTGTTTGCAGTATGCAAAATAAAAATTATATACCATCTCACTTGGTCAGAAGTTAAGAGCACTTCAATATTAATTTCAGTGTTATTTCTGGTGGATTTGTAGGAAGAGAGGCAACTGTATGACTATAATATATTGAACAAGGAAGAATGAAATGTGAGTTTTCCCTCCACATGGGAAATGACAGCAAGTGTGCAAGCTGAAGGTGTCTGGTTTAGGCTGTTGTCTCCCAATGTATGAAATCTGGGACTGAGACGAGGAAGCAAGTGGCAGCTCTGAAATCTGTCCAGTGAAATCCTTCCCAGTCCCATCTAGGCCCTTCCGAATGCCTTTACGCTCTGGGAGATGAACTGAAGAGGTGCATTATCATTGAATTTTGTATTTATCCCTCAAAATATTTCCCAGGCCACCACACAGTGGGGAAGCATTAATTATAGCTACACACTGGTTCATTTGATGGAAATGTTTTATATTATGATTATGATTGTGGATCACAAGTGTTTGTGAAAATGTGTCAAAATTCATCAAGTTGTACCCTTAAAATTTGTGAGTTTGATTATATGTAAATTATATCTCAATAAGGCTGACCCCCCCCCCAAAAATAGAATATCACTTGAAGAATTAAGGAGACGTATATATCTATCAGACAGGGAAGTATCCAATCCCACCTAATCCTTTTTGTGAGCTTTTATATAATTATATGATCCCTCTGGATGTCCCTAAGTCTCCTTTACACTAAATTTTTTTAAAAAATAACTATGATACTTTTCTATTTTTAATTTTTGAGTTATTAGAATGCTTGAAAGGCAGTCTGGCAGGATGATTAAGAAACAGTCTCTGAAATCAGAAAGTTCCTTGTTTGATCCCATCCACTACCACCACCACCACCACAACCAACCCCATCCTAGAAGGGAACGTAGGTTATTCTCTCGATGCTTTGGTTTCCTCATCAGTAAAATGAGAATAATGTTACTCATTTTCTGGGATGGTTGTGAGACTTCAGTGAGATGATACATGTAACACATTTGGCCATAGCAATGCCCAACAATGTGCTTATGAACTTATTACATGTAAGTGCTTATGAATTGCTTCTATTACAATTTAAATCTCTGCTGGAAAACATTGGAAATCATGGAAAAAGCTTTCGGTGCTGCGTTAAAAACCAGGAAGGTATCTAAGTCTAGGTTTAATATTTAGAGATTCAATTCTGTTTCAGGCAGACTAGATTGGGGGTAAGGAGATCTCTCCCACAACAAAACTATATCCTGCCTAAGACAAACTTTAATGTGTTGTTGAGCTAGCATGAAAAAAGGAAATCTCCAAAGCTAAGGGTAGGAGGCAGGGGTTGGCATGGGAAGTTAAGGAAAATTAAGACATTGCATGGTAAGAAGATGATCATGACCAAAAGACAGGTTCCCTGAGAACAAGTTCCCAAATTGGCTTTTATATGTGAAGACTGGTCCTTGACTTGTTGCCAAGGTTGGGAAACTGAAACTGGGACTCCAGGCTTCATCTGGGGACCCCGGAAGGCAGCTTGTTCCCAAGAAATATAAACATAAATCCTCTGAAGGAAAGTAACCTCAATTTAGTACCACAGATTTTCACAGATTAAGGTCAAAAAGATATGAGTTTCAATCAAAGCTCACCAAAGCATAAGAAAACAAATCACCGTGCATGAGTCAGCATAAACAATAAATAACAAATTTAAATTCCCAGGACTTTCATACATTAAAATTACCTTATGCAAACTATATAATAACTTAGCAAATAATAAGCACTCAACAAGAGACTCTCAAAAATTACCAAGTATATTTTGAAAATTTATAAAAATAAAAAATATAAAATCATGATATAAAAAACTCAATGTGTGAGAAAATGAAGAAAGTTGAAGAAAAAATTAGTGAACTGGATACAGATCTGAAGTAATTTATGCCAATCTATACCAAAATGTATTTAATAGAATAATTGATATAGAGAAAATAAGGAGAGCTTAAGAGATATTGAGGATAAAAGTAAAAGGCCTAACATATATCTAAACAGAGTCCCAGAAGGAGAGACTAGGAATAATAAAGACAATATTTGAAGAGATAATGGTTGAATTTTTTTCAGGATTTATAAAAGACATGAATCCTCAGATACATGAAGCACATCCTATACCAAGTATGATAAATACAAAGAAATCTACCTCTAGATAAATAAGGTGAGCTTGAAGAACCTTAAAGACAAAGGGATTATATTAAAAGCAGTCAGAAAGAAAGAAAAAATTGTCACAAAGAATATTAGCATATTAATAGCAGACTTCTCAACAGCAATCTTGGAAGCCAAAAGACAATGGAATGATATCTTTAAAAGGCTGAGAAAATAATAATTATAAAGTTAAATGGTAAACTCAGCAATATTATCTTTCAAGTACAAATACAAAAGAAGTAATATTTTCAGATAGATAAAAGCTGAAACAGTTCACCACCTACACTTAAGAAATGTTCTAAAAAATTATTTTCGAAGAAGGAAATGAATCTAGAAAGAAGGTGTAGAAAAAGCACAAGCAAAGAAAATGGTGGAGATGTAAGTAAATCTAATGCAGATTTACTTAACAAAATGTTGACAATAATGTCTAATTTGTGGTGGTTTAATAACTAGAAACAAGCTAAAATAAAAGAAAATAACACATACATGTAAATTAGGAGAAGGATGGTAAGAGTTAATGTTCTTGTCTGTCAGTTGGAGGCTTAAGATATTGTTTGCAGGTTTCGTTAAATATGCATGGTAAAATTTTAAGGGTAACCATAAAGAATGGAAATAGATGCATAATTGCCACAGCAGGTAGAGGACAAAATCATATAAGAGATAAGAACACAAGAGACTTCTTTTCATCAAATAACAAATAAAATCGACTAGACTTATAATTGTGAAATATTTGTAGAGTCTTCCAGTATTAAAATTGGGTTGGAGAGGGCATGATGCTGGCAGGAAGGGGGAGGAGAAGTCCAAGATGAGAGGGATTTTTAGTGGAAGAAGGGAAAGATAGAAAAACTTTTATAGCAGAGATATCAAAAGGTGAAGGAGCTGTGTCAGCCACAGTTATGCGGACTTTCTCCACACCTGGGGCAGAGGCAGGAGGCAGAGCCATTTCAGCTGATGAATAAATGGCTGACTGAGGCTGAGGGGCCAATAGGGCACTGATACTGATGGTCATCAAATTGGGTGTGTGTCCCGTGTCTCACAGAAGCCTTTATCCTGGCCCCAGCCTTGGCCAGAGCAGCTGAAGGGAAGCAGGCAGGGAAAGAAGGTGAGAGAAGAACAATGGGACATCTCCCCAAGCAGCACCCAGGACAGCTACCACCCTGCCACACCCCACTTAGACTTGAAAGGAGGCTGAGGCAGAAGTCAGAAGGCATGCGTGTTGGCACAGGCCTTCGAGGAAAGACCCAAACAGATGGAGCTAGAAATTGGAGAGTAACACTGGATAACGTGGGCCCCAGAAACATGGGAAAAGATGCCCAAACACAAGTGCATCTTTGGTTTAACCACTGACTCGTTTCCTACCCATACAAATGTTAGAGAACCCACTTCTGGGCACTGCAGCCCAAGAGTTCCCCTCAGCCACTTAAAAGTGTTAACTTATTAATCAGGAAAACATGTAAATCAGGACATGTTTAGAGGGCTATACCATAGATTTGAAGGGACCTAAAAACATATAACAGTAATAATAGCTAACACATATACACTGTTTATTCTATGGCAGGCACTATTCTAAGTGCTTGTTATATATGATCTCATTTAATCTTCCTGTGGCCAAGATCCCACAGCCAATAAGAGGCAACACTGGGATTCAAAGACACTCTGGTTCCAGAGTCTTCCCTGTTTAATGCCATGCAGCTTCTGAATGGTTGGAGGATAATTTGCCTGGAGAAGATTGAATTTGAGGTTGGTGCTATGGATTAAATATTTGTGTTCCTCTAAAATTCAAATGTTAAAGACCTAATCCCCAATGTGATGGTATTTGGAAGCGAGGCCTTTGGTAGATAATTAGGTCAGAAGGTGGCACCCTCATGAATGGGATTAGTGTCCTTATAGGAAGAGACACAAGAGAGGGGATCTCTCTCCACTACGTGAAGAAGGACTTCTGCAAACCAAAAGGAGGGCCCGCACCTAAAACCAAACCATAATCTCAGACTTCCAGTCTCCTGAACGGTGAGAAATAAATTTTTGCTGTTTAATCACCTAGTCTATGGTATTATTATAGCGGCCTCAGCTAAGACAGTTGGGAAATGATCAGTTGTCTTCAAATATTTGAAGAGCTTTATATGGATGAAAGGTAAAAGTTATTCTTTAAGGACCAAAGAGATTAGAACTAGGAAAATTATTTTTTCAGCCTACTTTGTAACAGTCAGAGTTCCCCAAAGAAGAAAGAGGCTTCCACAGAGGGTGCTAAATTCTCTGTCACTGGAGATTAGATGCACCTGGTGTTAGCAATCTGGAGAGAATGTAAGCATTGAGTGCGTGGTTGAGCCTACAGACATACCACCCTTAATGTGCCCGACCTCATCTGATCTCGGAAGCTAAGCAGCGTCAGGCCTGGTTACTACTTGGATGGGAGTGTGTGGTTGAAAGAGACTCTCTAGAAAATCTCTTCTAACTCTTGAGTTTATAGGACCATGAGGGTCAGGGCTAAAGCTCAGATCTAAAAACCCGGATGTTGAGGATTCTTAACTTCCATAATTGCTACACTCTCCACTTACTTTGCTCCAGCCAGAATTTGCATTTGTATATTTTAAGACTCTACACACCTGGACACCCTTCCTTCAGAGGTCAGCTTAAGCATCACTTCCTCCAGGATGTGTTCCCCCCCTCATGCCTAATCCCCGGCTTAGGTGCCCTCATCAGCCCATCTTTCCCCGACCACTCTACTTCTCCTACTAGAGTGAATTGTCTGTTTTGTCATTGTCACCCTGCATTAGTTTCCTAGGGCTGCAGCAACAAGTTACCACAAATAGGATGGCTTAAAGGAACAGAAATGTATGGCCTCATGGTTCTCAAGGCTAGAAGTCTGAAATCGAGGTGTCAGCAGGGTCATCTTCCCTCCGAAGCATCAGAGAGGAAATCCTTCCTTCCCTCTTCCCAGCTCCTGGTGGTGGCCGGCAAGCTTTGGCGTTCCTTGGCTTGAGGTTGCATCACTCAATTTTCTGCCTTTGTCTTCACATGACCTTCTCCCCTCTGTGTCTGTGACTTTGTGTGTCCCTCTCCCCTTCTTATAGGGATGTCAGTCATATGGGATTTAAGACCTACCCTAATTTAGTATGACCTCATCTTAATGTAAGTAATTACATCTTCAGAAATCCTATTTCCAAATAAGGTTACATTCAAAGGTACCAGGGATCAAGACTTCAATATATCTTTTGGGGAGACATGAATTAACCTACCACATCTCCCAACCTCCCATGCTCACTAGATTGTGGGTTCTTTGTAGATTCTATCTTCATCCCACATATTTTTATTGTGTCTATTATGAACTACACTCTGTTCTGGGCACTGAGGACAAATTACAGTCTAGGTCCCTACACTTGGTGGAGCTTCTATTCTGCGTGGGGGCAGACGGTAAGAAGTGGCCATTCAGTGTTGAAGCCAAATGCTAAGCGTATATTTGTGTATACACAGACACAGACACAACTGTCCCCCTTTGTCCATGGTTTCGCTTTCCCAGGTTTCAGTTAGTCATGGTTAACCAAGGTCAGAACATATTACATGGAAAATTCCAGAAATGAACAATTACTAAGATTTAAATGGCACTTCGTTCTGAGCAGCGTGATGAAGTCTCACTCCATCCCACTCTGTGCTGCCCAGGATGTGAATCCTCCCTTCATCTAGGGCATCCACACTGTCTATACCACCCACTCGCGTAGTCGCTGTCCTGGTTATCAATGAGATCAATTGCCACAGTATCACAATGCTTCTGTTCAAGTCACCCTTCCTTTATTTCATAATGGCCCTGAAGTGCAAGAGCACGATGCTGGCAATTAGGATATGCCAAAGAGAAACTGTAAAATGTTACCTTTAAATGAAAAGGTAAAAGTTCTTGACTTAATAAGGAAAGAAAAAAATCGTACGCTGAAGTGCTAGTATCTACAGTAAGAACAAATCTTATATCCATTAAACTGTGAAGACGGAAAAAGAAATCCATGCTGGTTTTGCTGTCACATCTCAAATTACAAAAGTTACAACCGCAGTGCATGATAAGTACTTAGTTAAGATGGAAAAGGCATTAAATTTGTGGGCGCAAGACATGGACAGAAACATGTTCCTGTTGATGGCAATTGAGTCTGGTACTGTACGTGGTTTCAGGCATCCACTGGGGGTCTGGGAATGTATCCCCCACGAATAAGGGGGAACAACTGTATATGCATATACAGTGCCACGTAATATATATTTGATGAAGGAGTATTAACTGTAACAGTAAAAACCAAAGGATAAATAATCTCATTTCATCTAGCCAGTGTTTACCAGAATCTCCAAGTGTGGATTCTCTGGGTCCCTCGTAAAACTTTGTTCTCTGGTACTTGAGTTCTTACTCTAAGTTGACCTCCCCCTGCAACTCAACTCCCCAAATAATATTTCTGAGTATCATAAAATAAAGCTTACAAAATGTATTCCTAATTTTTTTTATTAAATTCAAACTTGCAACTAAAGAAAAACACATTTGCATTCTGTTTGCCTTTCAGGGCAGCGTCAGCTCCTCTCAGTCTGCCTTTGTCCAGCTGCCAGGTGAGCACTTCAATTCTACGAGCGATTATTCCCTTTCGAGTTCAAATCAAACATTTGGGCTTCCATTCTTTTATAACTGCCTCACAGCACTTTCAAAACTTGGCTCCTTTAAAACAGCTATTTTTACAATACAAGATCAGTAAAGACAAACCTCAATCAGTCATTCCTGAATTTGGAATTTATTCTGTCTTGATGGCAGCGTTTTGATCGTTGCCTAGCAGAAACTTGTTAAGCAAAAGTAACAGCAATTAGGCCCTTGATACAGTTTTTAAATGTCTAAAGTTCTGACATCATGATCTGATAGAGGATGTACCTGCTTCAAAACAGGAAGAGAAAGTGACCTGAGGGCGGATGGGGAAAACTAGCATTTACTGGGGACTCTCTCTACCTAAGGTACAGAGTTCAGCATTTTGGATTCATTTCAATACACATGGCTTAGATGGAAAGGGGACATTCTTAATAATAGTATCGGACACACACACACACACACACACACACTCCCTTCCAGATCTCAAATCAGAAGTGGTACAGTCCTTCTCAATAGTTTTATTGCCTTCAGAGCTGGATAAGGGAAAGGAATGAGAGCAATAGAGGATCCCAAATAAATGAATGTCTCCATGCTGTGTTTGCCAACCATGTTTATGCTCATTGCAATTTGGTTTCATCTTCTGCTCTCTTCTGCAGAAGAAAATGTCCACAGCTTCTCTTTTCATCTAGAATTCTTCTTCTTCTTTTTAA
>NW_012151951.1:10950170-10953419 GCF_000956105.1 Propithecus coquereli
CACACACACACACTCCCTTCCAGATCTCAAATCAGAAGTGGTACAGTCCTTCTCAATAGTTTTACTGCCTTCAGAGCTGGATAAGGGAAAGGAATTGAGAGCAGTAGAGGATCCCAAATAAATGAACATCTCCATGCTGTGTTTGCCAACCATGTTTATGCTCATTGCAATTTGGTTTCATCTTCTGCTCTCTTCTACAGAAGAAAATCTCCACAGCTTCTTTTTTCATCTAGAATTCTTCTTCTTCTTTTTAAGGAGAAAAAATAATGTATGCTTATGAGAGCAGAGGTTTTTATCTTCATGGTTGTCTTTATTTGGAAATTGGAAATACAGACATGAGAGGCTGGAAGGCTTATTTACATATTTTCAGTCTTAACCATTCCCGTGGATATAACTTCATGGTATGAAACAGAACATTATTTATTGATATTAATTTTCACTTGCACAGATTTTTTTCCAGGGAAACATACTTGTATTGAAAACCCTAACTGCAGCCTCCAAATGCATGAGCAGATGAAAAGTTTTTGGGTTATAGAATTTAAGATGAAAGTGGAGTGAGAAGAATCATGCTATAAATTTTGATGGGGAATTTTGATTTCTTCTTCTTGAGGAATAAATTTACATATCATTGTTAAACACAATATTACACTACTGGGTTTACAGAAAATGTATAAGGCATGAGCTCTGCCACCATGGAGCTTGCAGGTCTACTGAAGACAGCTGTGATCAGGTGAAAGAGCAACGAGCATAATACAAAGTGCCACATCCTGAGGGACAGACCAGAGTTCTGTGCATACAGAGGCAGAAAATCATAAGTGGTCCACTGTGGTTGGGGGAACGGAAGGAAGACAAGCACTTGCATCTTCTCCCCAACTCAGCCCTTTTGTGACCTCAAGGTGTTGGTCTTAGCTAATTAGACCACACCCACCACCAGCAGGAATAATTAAACCCTCAGTTACACAGACCTTGAGTCTATGCCCCAAAATACATTCTATGTATTTCCTGCTACAACTGAGCCATGGGGTAAGAAAGTGTTTAACAAACAAATCTCTTCTCTTCTAGAACCATTTCACTGGCCTTACGTTTAATGAGAGTCTTGTCAGTTTCAGCTTTCCCCCCAACCCCAGCTCCCACCAAAAGAAACTTTGCCTACCGCTCTCTTCCTAAACTTGCAAGCGCCCTGGTGAGCAGAGCGAAGGATTCCGTTAGGCCACAAGAGGGCAGCAAATAACAGGAAACTCATCAGAGCCAGCAATCGCGGTCCTCTAAAATTGGCTTGTGTGCCGCCATGTCATCCAACGCAAGCCATTCATTTATGCCTGCTAGGCCCGAGAAGCGGTGTTTAAAGTCGGTACACAAAGAATTAGGAGGCAGAGTACAACCCGTCTCTGATTTGAGGTAGGTTTCTATGTATCACCTTAGCTAGAAAAACCGGATCTCAGATAACAAGCCCAGAAGCAGCCTCTTGTTAACAATCCTGTGTATACAGAGATGGAGCTCACAAGGGGAGAAAAAGATGCTCCATTCATGAAAATGTGGATGCCGAGGGATTTTTATTTATCTCTTTAAGCCCAGCCCCTTCCTAGCACAGTGGAAGATACAGAACAAATGTGAGTGAATGATTGAACAGTCGTACTGTCTAAAATGAACTCATCCAGGCAGGCAGAGTGAACTTTAGACACATCAGTTATTGGGGTTGGAACAGTTAAAAGAGCTAATGCAGGAATATTTCACGCTTTTCAAGACATTTAGCTCTAGTCCATGTTAGCGCTGGCGGCAGGCGCGCGTTAGCGGCATCGTGTCCCAGGCAGAGAGACTCAGCTGCAACGGCTGCCTCGACCTCCCCGGGAGGACTGTGTTGCCCACGTGCTTTTCATCTGGCGACAGGTTCCCCGGTCACGTCCGGTTACTACGGTGTCAGAAGATCTTTCCTGTCAGACTCAGACTTCCACAACAGTAAACAGTTTTCCAACGACGTCTACCCCTCCAGCGCGGCGAAGCCCTTTCCCTGCGAGCCCCCGGCAGGGCAGAGCCCCGCGGGCCTCCTGGAGCCCAGTTACTTCCCCGAGCCCTACGGAGACTACCGCGCCCCGGCGCTGCCGCCCAGCGCGGGCTCGCTGCTCAGCGCCGCACCCCTGCCGCCGCTGCTGCCGCCGCCCTTCCCCGGCGACCCCGCGCACCTGGTGTTTGTGAGTACACGGACGCCTCGGCTGGCGGTCCGGCCCGGCCCCTGTGCCTGGCGACCGGGCCGAGGCCAGGTCTGGCTCACCCTGGAGACCCCCGAGGCTGCTTTGCAGCTGCCTGGAGTTGCCAGGACTGTCCGGCTCTGCCCGGATACCCTCGGAGGAAGCCTTGCTCGGACATCCCTGTTAAGCACCCCAGGAAGAGCGTCTATCCAGGGCTTGCAACCGGGAGGGCGATGAGGCAGGATTTATAACAATTTTGTTAATGCTCTACTTTTTTTGCCTGATGTTCTCTCACCCGATTAGTGCAGGCGCGAGGAAAGAGCGGGGAGTTGCATCTTAGATATGGTTGGGTGGTGATCTCCCAAGGCAGGTGCATGGGGCCTCCCTGTCTTTCCAAGTTCCCTGCCTCCCCTTCCCCACAATATTTCTGCCCTAGAGAACCTTGTTCTCACTCAATCCTTCCAAAGAGGTGAGTTCATAAAGATCTGAAGAATGCTAATACTCTTCTTATAGAAAACTGTAAAGCCTTCCACCACGAAAGAATGAATCTCTAAAGACAGGATTTTAGGCAAAAGGGAGTGGGTGGAAATTAACGTTATTAAGTCCCTACTTTATGCCAGAAACTTTTATGTGTCTTTGTTCATTTAAAACTTGAAAAAACTCAGGATATATTTGTGAAAGACCCATTTTACAGATGACAAAGTGAGGAGCTCAGAGTCAGAAAGGTAATAAGTGTCACAGACATGAATGAACCCAGGTCTTTCCAGCTCCAAGCCTGTGAGATTCCCACCTCTTTGCTCACTGAGGGCAGGGTGGGCTTCCTAGCCCACTCAAAAACCCACTATGGAGTTGGAGGCTTACTTGCTCCAGGAGTGGGCCAGGCACTGACCTTCCCCACTGTACAAAGTGCATCCTAGGGTGGAGGCTCAAAAAGAATGCAAGACATAGTGCATTGTGAACAGTAAAATGCCGTATAGATGTGCATTTTATTGTTCTCACATTTCACTCATTTAGTGTTGTTTTCTGGGAAAAGAAATCTCTCTCTCTCTCTCTCAATATATTT
>NW_012151951.1:10953549-10981646 GCF_000956105.1 Propithecus coquereli
ATAAATATAAGAAATCTAATCGTAGAGTAGGAAGGAACTAAAATTTTTCACTGCTGGTGCCTGATAGCTAGAGTTCAGACAGTAGAGGGAGGGCACAAAGGATGCTCTGGAAGCCACAATCCAGCACAACCCCACATATCATCAGAGTGTCACTTAATGAATAACCCCAGTAATCTTTCCTTTCTCCTCAGAGGGACTCATGGGAGCAGACGGTGCCCGACAGCCTCAGCCAGCCAGACCCCATGCCTGCCGACGCCCTGCAGACCTTGCCACCCAGCACGAGTTGCCTCTCCCAGCTTGAGTCTGGGAGCACCACCCAACACAGGGGCTCGAGCTGGGGGGCCTCCCTTGCAGGGGCTCAGTCCTACTCACTGCATGCAGTGGAGGATCTGCACCACACTCCGGGGTACCCCACTCCGCCTCCTTACCCCTTCACCCCTTTCATGACGGTATCAAACGACCTACCACCCAGGGTGGTGCCGCTCTCCCCAGATAAGGAGGCAGACACCTCTTCCCTTCATGACCCTTCACCTTGGACGAAAGAAGACGGGAGCTTTGCCTGGGGGTCATATGAATGCCGCAGAGCTTACTGATGGGGTGCACCAAAGGACTTCTGTGCCTTTCTTTAGGTTGTGTTCTGTATTCCACAGATTGTTTTAGGTGTGTCAGCTCATTCAGAACTGGATTTTCAGGATAAGCCATAATGCCACCTTTTGTTAATGGATCATGGCATTTATTTGTGATCCTCCCCACCATAACCCCACTGAAATAAAACACAATGTTAATTAAATATATCATGGACCATATTCTAATGAGACAGCCTTACAATGTGGTCTTTTTGGAACTTTAGTAACCCATTACATTTTGAATCGTCTGCTATATTTAAAGTACCATTTTTGGCACTGATTTTTTTCCTTAAATTACATTAAAAAGTTATGCAGATAATAAACCATACTGATTTTCCTGTCCAATTTTTCTTAGTTGTGAACTATGTGTATTCTTTAGTAAAAGAGAATGGATAGGATATAATACAGGTGTGGGCACATAAAACAAAACGTATTTTATACCACGTGACTTTAAAGAATGAAATGTTATATACATTTCTCTCATTACAATGACTGGCAAAAGCCCAGTAAAAAAAATGGCACCATCTATAAATAATTTATTGTCCATAAAATAGGATGAGATCAGGAGACTATGACTTCATAAATACATAGTTTTGACTCTGCCCTGAAGCCCAGGATGTCCCCAAATTAGTCCACAACAACAGAGGCCAAAAATTGATCTATGATAGCCTCAATTAAACAAGACATTATCTCTCTGATGGACTAAACCTATGGTTACTAAAGCGAATGAGTAAAATGGGCGTTCTGTAATCAAATAAGAATTCATGCATTTTAAAGAAAATACAGAAAGTAGAACTAAGCTGTTGGGAAGAAATAACAAACCACAGAACACCAAGAAACAAAAGGGCTTTGGAGAGGGACATATTGCCAGGTGTGAGCCAGTGGCATCACACATAGCATCTCCTGACTATTTGAATAAAGGCCTTGTTGGTGGCTTATTGGTCAGAAATGTACAGCTCTTACTACGTGTAAGAAACTGACATCTGAACCATTAATCTGTCTCATGTAAGTTTGATTGATGCGGGTTCCCTTGCCAATTAGCATAATTCCCACCAATCCATGTGCCTATCTATAGGCCAAACCCATCATAAATGCCTTGCACACACTTAGACTTTACACGTGCTTGCGTGAAGGCCCACAGCTTATACTTACACCCTTGCTCCTAGCTTCCTACCACCTTCCTTTTACTCCCTTCTCACATGTTTCTGGTCCCTCCTAACCCAATGCCTTTTTCCTCCATCTGCTGGAGGCCGAGGTTCTCATTGTCCACCTGGTTGCCCAAAGCCCCTCGATACAGTCTCCATCACGTCATCTGTCACACTTCCTATACTCTACCTCAGCTGGGTAGAAGTCCAGAAATTCAAATGAAGGTACTAATTCACACTTAGAAGTGAATAATTGATATTCCTTCATCTCTAGACCTTCAAGGGTATCTTTGGTTATGCAAACACACTCCTAATTAGTAGAGTGCCAGCAAGAATGCTTGGTGGTGAGCCCTCCTTTACCTCACCACTCAGCTTCCCTGGGGGAGTAGATCAAGAGTGAGCGTGTGTGGCCCTCAGTGGCTGGGGGCACTGCCCGGGCACCCTGCCCTGCTCCCTGGCTGGGCAGCCTGATCTTTACTTTGCTTAGCATTCACTCTTCCGTGAAAGGTGGCAATGTCCGCTGCAGAAGAGCGGAGATGTTCTTTCTTAAATCCAGTGTGACTTGGGACCTCAGTCCTGGGTCTCGGTATCATTGGCAGAGCCGTCTGTAATACTCACACCTGGACAGCAGGCCCCTGCATCAGAAAGAAGAGATTTGGTCCCCTTGATAGATTTAGAGGTCTTTGCAAGGGTCTCAGAGTCATTTTGCCATAAAATGGCATAAACTTGGTAATAATTGGTAATGATTATAGTCTTCTCCAAATGCTAACCATTTGTTACTAAGTAGCGACAGCGCAATAATGGTTGTGTAAATCTTAACTATGTACCCACATAACTTTAGCTTTTGTTTGAATATAACACCGAATATTAGGCATGCTCATATCTCTTCTGTGGCTATGATATTACCTACTCACATATTATGTTCATTTATCTCTTAACTACCTGAAGATGTCTTGGCCCTCAGATAAGGAGAACTCAGCAACCAGACCGTGGAACAGAGGGAAATACAGTGAGTGCAATGGTGTCTGCATTCTTCTTAAAGCATCCAATCCCATTCATAGTGTTTGACTACATTGATTATTTAAAAAAGAGACATCCACAGGCTCATACTGCACATAGTATCTATTTCTGTTATCTAGTCTAGAAGAGGTTGGGGAAGTAGGAGAGGTGCTAATAATTTCAGGTGGTAAATGATTTTTAAGAATTCTATTTAGCTTGACAATGTGTTTCTATATCACATATATTTTAATTTGACTTTATTATATTGTCTGGGAATACTTCATTAAAAGGTTAAATCAAGCTACAAAATTATGGCAGGGAAATTAATTCTATTTCCCTATCCTATTTCCCCTTCGAGTAGTCCCTATTTTCTACCACACGTAGGGACTAACCACACCTTTTCACAAGAATGCACTACACTGACACACCAAAAGAATGCACATTCTTCTCTCCCTCTCCTTCCTTCAGCTTACTATCCCCTGACTTACAACTTTTCTGAGAAAGCCAGAGAAAATTAAAGAACTTGGGTTCAAAACTCCAGCTCTTTCAGGTCCTGCCAGGACGCAGGATATATTTAAGATTTAAAGTAAGCAGAGACGGTGATGTCAAGTTCAAGCTACTAAAGAAAGATGACTACATGATAATGTCAAAAAGAAGTTCAAAGCAAAATTTGCCCATGCAAAAGCTGCACTATAGACAATTGTCCCGTGAATCACTGTAAACAGCCATAGAACGTACTTGAAAAGTGTTTGTTTCTCTTACAATGTTATATAAATCCCAAAGAATGAGAGAAGAAAATCACATCTTTACCTCATTTATTTAATAAATGCTTTTAAATGATCATTACCACTTGCTGTAGCTCAGTTAATAACATAATATGATGGTACTATTGTGGTAGGAAAAAAAGACTGAAGTACTCTAAAGAAATTCCACAAAGGGAAAAGGATTACTAACCCCGATAGCAAAATATATATTCATATACATACTTGTATACGTACATATACACACATATACATATATAAGTGGTACAGTATCTTTGTGATCCATTTTTCAAAATGTAAATCTACATAATACAGACATAAGGAATAAAACATCAAAGTACCAAAACAGCAATTGATGTCGTAGGTTTAAGTTAGATTACATTACAGTTATTCTACCAACCACACACCAAAACTATACTCTTCACTTTAGGTTCTATCATTCGGTTCTGTCTAAAGTACCCTCTCTATTCAAAACAATATTACACTGTTCATCTTACACACCACATTCAATAACCATTGACTCTAGAGAGGTTAAGTGCAAAATCATACACTCTAGAGCAAGAGTGATGTTCTAACTACAGAGACTCAAGGGGAGGATTCATGAATGTCTCGCCTCTCTGTCCCCAGCACCTGGCTCAGGGCCCAGCACGTCGTAAGTGTTCAGTAAATCTTTGTTAGACTGAACTAAAACTATACCATAAAGATGAATAACTACTTAGTCCCTGATTCTGGGGATGACAGCTCTCTAAATCAGTATTTCAGAAAATTCTCACCATGTTTAGTATTTAACATTAGCCATTATGTCTGCATATTCAGATAGATGGATGTTGGGCTTTAGTGGTAATACATGTAGGATGGTTTGGTATTATTTAATGTCTTTAAAAAATAAAATTACTGACCCATAGAAAAATGTTGGTATCTTCATTTAGTATCTACGTGGACTATAATATATTGCTAAGAAGTCTTACAAATAAAAGTTATTCAGTGTTTGATATTATCTCCAGTGTGATTAAAACAAGTATGATAAATAAATAAGGAACTAGAGTCCCTAAAGATCAAGCCAAATAAATAATAAGCCTTCTATAGCTATTTGCCAATGATGATACCCTGTTACATTTGACATTTGATACAGAAGTATCCTCTAATCAGAACCTCTGATAAATTAGACATCTGGGTTTGCAATATGCAATGTCATCGTCAGTACATTATAAGAAAAAAGAACAATAAAAAATGTTACGAGTTCCAAGAGGAAAACAATGGGGACTAAATAAATACTATCTAGAAATTAGCTCTTTTGCATTAGGAAAATTGATAGATGTCCCTATTAAACTTCTCCCTAACCAAATATCTAGAGTGGAATAATCCAAATGTTTTAATTCTTAATAAATTAATTTAGTCATAAATGCAATATCACTCAACTGTATTATTTCTTAACCTTGGTGATATACTCACAGGTTTTCATCCCAGTTTTCTTCATATGTTTTTGTATGTCTTAATATTGCATAATAAAAATATTTTAAATAATAAAAGGGAAAAACTTTGCAAGCAGTGAATGATGGTGCTTTTCTTATTTAAATGATGAATTATCAAATGCTTGCTTCCCATGGAAACCTCTTAAGGAAATGTTAAAACTTTGAACATGTCTTATGGGAAGAGGTCGACTTAACACAATTCATTAGATAACCTTCCTATAATAGTCTTCCTGGTCATCTCATATGGACCAAATGTTCACTCTAGGGCCCAAAAAGTACTTGTTTCCTCCATGTATTCAAGTTTTTGGAACTTGATATTTCCCACAAGGTTTGGTAACAGTGTTGTAAAGTCAAGGCGACAAAAGAACTTTGCATTAATAAAGAGAATTTAGAGCTGTAGTCAAATTTGGAGGGAATAATCTACCCTTCTTCCTTATACTGAAAGTCTTTTAATGTGCATGTGTCTAAGTTTAATAAAATCTCCTATTTAGGTGAGAAAATATAATACTCTGCAGTGTCATGTGCATATAAAATGCTGCCAAAAGTTTTCAGTTAAAATATTCAGTTTAAAACTTCAGAAAGAAATCTACTCTATTCCTATCATTCTGGATATCAACTGACTTTAAGAAGGCCAATGACAAACTAAAAGTTTTCTGGCTCAGTGGCAGGGGAAACCAGAGCTCTGAAAAACTGTGCTGTGAGAAGAAACTAGAGAAGCTGGATGGTGAGGCTCACAGAGAGAAGGCTTGGGGTGAAGGTGGGGTGGGCATAATACCTCCTCCAGGCTTAGCACTGGACCTGGTCAGAGTAGATAACCAGTATATGATTTATTGAATGAATAGAGAAATGAATAAACCAATGAATGAACTAAAAAAACCCATAATAGAAAAACAGCAGTATAGAAGTGGGAGAACAGAGCAGTTGATAGCAGAAACCAAGGTTTATGTATCTTTGTATTCCTGGTGCTTGATACCGAGCCTGGTACACAGTTGGTGTCCAATTAATACCTAATTGGATTATGGCTCAATCATTGACAATTATATTTAAAGCCATCCAAGAGTGGAACAGGCTGCCTTACAAATAGTGAGCTCCATTTCCTCTACACAGATTCTACTATGGGCCAGGGTCTCAGCCAAGCAATGGAGCCAGAGGCTGGACAACCACCAGCAGAGATGTTGGAAAAAGACCCTAAGTCCCTCTCAGCATTTCAAAGATCCCTTCCCACACCCAAATGTCAAGTTCCTGTGTTATATTTTCAAGCAATTGAGCCTGTTGAAACCCCACGTTTGTTTCAGTCTTTTATTAAAACCCCAATGAGATTATCAGGACTTCGGGGCAGACAGCCGAGAGGTGGCAATGCCCCCAAGAAGAGGGAGGAGTTCCCAGTCTGAGAAGCATGCATTGTAATCAGCATAATTAACAGCTCACCCTCACTTCTAGCCAGCCTCTCTCTTCTTCAGGGCTCTAGTGATTCCAGTCTTTACAGGATACTCTTAGTCTCTTCACACGTACTAATGGTAAAACATCACCCCCAAATACTTCTGCTCGCACAACACTGAAAAGTGTTTGCATGTCTTACGGACAGTATTTTTCCAATGCTACTCACTACTCATTAGTGGGTCATTAAATCAACTTAGTGGTTCCCAACCAACATCTATTTTGCACAAACAGAATCAAATTGAAAAGATGGAATAGAACAGAAAATATCAGAGTGCCTAACATACACAAGTGTACATTGTTGCGTAATGTTTATTTTATAAATATATTTTTACTTATATACAAGAACACGTAAAATGAATTTCTTATTGTAGGTTGAAGTCCAAAAAGTTTGAAAGCTTCCATTATAAAAGATTAGGAAGACAACATTGATAGTTAAGAGCAGGGGCTTTGGAGTTAGACTTCAAAGTTTGAATCCCAATTCTGCCATTCATGTGCTCAGTAATTCTGGCACGCTGCTTATCCTCTGGGCCTGTTTCCTCATCTGTGAAATGGGGATGCTATACAATACAGCACCTGACATCCAATAAATAATAAAGGACAATTTAAATATTCTTTTATTCTTTTGGAATACCCAATTTTATGGGGTCTCAGGGTAGACATGGTTGCTCCTGGCAACATGCAAATCTGTAAGGAGAGTCACGGGACCCGTTTAGAAAGGATTCTCCCTTACCTCTACAAGCATGGCACTTGGCTCTTAAATACCTGTGCTGGGGGTTTGTCATTATAAAAACAACAGGAAACAAAACTCCTTAATGTTGGGCTAAAAACCAGGGCTTCTCTCTCAAAACAGGGCTCAGGCCTGGGGAAATTTAGTGTTCTGAAGTTGCTAGCCAGCAACAGTACTAGGGTATCCATCCCAGCAACAAGGGCCAACACAGAAGCCCCCAGACTGCTGCCATAATTCAGGCACAGGCTGCTGGAGAAAGGGACAAATAGATCGTTGCTGTTCCTTACAGAGCTCAAGACTTCCAAGGGGGAGCTCCCCTCTCACCCACCTTGCCCGCCTTCTCCACAGGGTAGCCAACCATCAGCATCAACTTCAGTGATGCTGCCAAGGAAACTGAATGGCCTCCTGCCATCCCCATGTGAAAGGAGAGGTCAGGAAGGAGAAGAAAGAATGAGACAGCACCCCAGAAGAGGGGAAAATGGAGACACTCAGGGAACCAGGGAGAAAAACAGCAACGCAGACAAGAAAGGGATGAAAGCAGTGATAGGAAGAGAGACAGAGAAAATGAAACATGAAAAAAAAAATACACAAAAAGGCCCAAAGGACAAAGAGGAAGGTTTTAAAAAGCAAACCAAAAAATAAGAATAAAACAAAAAGGAGGAGGGCAGAAGAGAAAAGAAGTAATGTTAGAAGCTATGAGGACAAGAGGACATCCCTGACTGCAAGCTGCTTTGTTCACTGTTCCTGCACAAGTGGCTGTGCCCAGGTACAGCAGAGAAGGGGACACAAGGTGGGGAACAGAAGCTTTCTCAACTCCCACAGTCCTTCTCCTCCTCAGCCCTGATCCTTAGACCTGTCTTCCATCAGGGAAACCCCAGGATCAGGGGCCTTTGGAGAAACAGGCTCTAGCAGCTGATAGATTCCAGCTGGGATAGGGACAAACACACCCCATCCTTCCTTCCACTGCCAGGTCACCTCAGGTGTCCTCATCCCTGATCCTCTCCTGCAGAGATGCGGCTTCAGCTGCCAAGCAATTCCTACCCATCAGTTTTGTCATTCTCAGAGATGCCCTTTCTCTCTGGGCTCTGTATGTCCCACCCTGCATCCGACACATCTGAGGGCATTAAGATCTTTTTCTGGAGGCCCCTGAGGCCTAACTGCACTTTTTGCATTTCAGAGAACTCAGGGAACAAAGAGCAGAGGGCCATAACCATCACCTTGTCTCGTATCCTGGGAATATCTTGGTTATTTGCAAAGGGAGCCCCACCCTGCCCTCTGTCTTCTGGTGCAGGGGCTACAAGAGGATTTGGCCTAGCACTGTCTCTCTTTCTTGACCGCTCCTGTCTCCTCCATCCTCCACACAGAAGGGGCAGAGCAAGCTCTTGGAGAAGATGACCCAGCACAGTCCCAAGGCACTGGTGAGGGGCTCAGGCCTGGACCAACGGGGCTGCCTGACCTCAAATCCCTTCTACCTCTCACCCCAAAGTGAGAAGATTTGAACCCAAATCCACATCCTTTCAGCTAAAATGAGCAGGAGCCACCTTGTCAATGTTTCCTAACATGTGCTCCTACAGCAAAAAGGCAGGGTAACGCTAGAGGGAGAAAAGAGAAGAAAAGGGAACTTCTCAGTGCAGTGATGAAACAGTGTCAGAAAATCTCCAGAGGGCAAAGCCCGTGGGTATCCCAGCTCCATGGGGAGGAGCAAAGGGTCTCCACCGGCAGGAGTTCTGTGCGAAACCCCTGTGTGTGGGGCCCAGGACGAGAGTGGGATGAAAAGGGAAGGGAAACCTGCTATGGGCCAGGCAGGGCCAGAAGGAGACAGGCACAGAGCTAAGGCCTCTACTGGGCCTCTGACCTGCAGTCTGGGCCCAGAGTCACTGCTTGTTGTGCCACACCCACCGGCTGCCATGTTCACTCCCCAAAACCTGAGATTTCCCCTTAAAATGGAGATTGGGAATGTGGGAATCAGTGTGGCCAGCTAGCCTGGCTCAGGGGGTCCTGGGGGGGCAGCCTACATCCCTCATGGCTCCCGAGCTGCCCTTGAGGCTGAAACACAGAGCATCTTTGAGGACACCTGCTCTGTCTGTGGGAAGGAGGACAAAATGCTCAAAATACAGTAAAAGCAGGGGCCAGCACCCACAGGGGTCTCACTCCCTGTTTCTCTGGACTCTCTGTGGGGTGCTTGTGTGCAGGATTTCTGCAGAAGATAGTCCATTTTGTTAAGCCTTTGAATATTCAAATTGAAAGTATCGCGCAATCATTGATTGTCAAATCATGGGTTTCTAGAGGTTTTAAATACTTGGCATGAGGGGGAAAAAACTCAAACCTATACCCGAAGGTATAAAACATTAATTCTGTTTGTCTCCTGCTCCAGGGACCTGGGTGCAGCCGGATGCTTTGTGAAACTTTAAAAATGTTGCATCTCTGCTTCTCTCCTGGCACAGGAGCCCTCCCAGGCGCCGAGTCCCTGCAGCTGCAGCATCCAGCCACCGACCCAGCTCCTGCTGACCACGATGTCGGGTAACTCAGCTGCTTCTCCAGGGGTCGGGTCCCGGGAGCCAGGGGCATTTCAATCCGGGTGTATTTCCACAGCTTTTCCTGCATAGAACACAGAGGCACAAAGTCAGGGCATGCGAGTAAGGGCCGGGGACCCGGAGAGGGCGCAGGCCACGCCGTGGCCGCTCCTACTCGGCACCTGCTCCCGAGGGCAGAGGTCCAGTGGCCGAGTCGGCCGCTCCGGACGTCCGCGTACCCCAGGCCCCCGCCCGCCCTCCCACTTTTCCCTTTGTGTCCCTGCACTTCTCGGCGCGGACCCTGCGCGACCAGAAGCGGCGGCGGGGGGAGCTAGAGGCTCACCGTGAGCTCGGGACGCCAGCAGAGAGCGCCGGCCCCACAGAGCTGGGCAGTGGCGGTCCGTGTATGGACCCCCGAGGCGCGCCCGCTACCCGCGGAGCCCCGAAGTGGGGGCTTGGGGGACGACTGGAGCGCGGAGAGGGCGCGGGGCGTGTGCGCCTGCGGGCGGGACATGGGATTCCCCTGGTCTAGGCGAGAGATAGCGCACCCCCCCTTCCAGGGGAGACCCTATCCCAGGAGCTAGCCTTGGGGGGTCCCTGCTGTCCAGCTGCGGTCCCCGCAGTGACCAGGCGAGGCGCTGGCGCTGTCACAGGCGCCCAAGACGAACGCGCGGCCGCCCCCAGCCTCCGCGCCCGGCTCCTCCCCGCGCGATTCCCGGGCGCTCTCTCCAGGGTCGAGGTCAGGGCCGGAGCCGTACTGGGCTCCGATGCCACCCCCACCTCGAAAGCTCACTGGGCCCGGCTCGGCCTAACTGCCGGTCCGACCTACTCACTGCGGCTCTTCGGGGCCCGGGGCCGAAGCTACCCCCGCTCCCGGCGCGCAGGGATCCCTCCCGCGGACCCCTCCGGCGCGCGCCGGGGGCCCCCCACTAGCCGGGGCAGTGCGGCCCGGCCCCGCCAGCCCGGGGCGGCCCCTTCCCAAGGGCCGCGTCCCAGCGGAGCGCGCGGTAGTCGGGAGCCCGGGACCGCTTTCCCCGGAGCTCGCGCTGCGCCGCCGAGAAACGCCTGCACCAGAAAGGAAGGAGGAGGGGAGAGAGGGGAAGAAGGGGAGAGCAGGAGCGGGGGCAAGGGAGGGAGGAGGGAAAGATGGAGCGCGGGAAAGGCGGAGAAAAGGGGCGAGGGAGAGATGGCAGAAGGAAAGACAGAGGGAGGGAGTTTCTCGGGCCTGGCCCCTTTGCTAAGGTCAGTCTGACAGGTCCCTCACTGGCCCAGGACAGAGCTGGCCAAACCCCGCCGTTTGCCCCAGGCTGGCTTCCAGACCAAGGACATGTAGAGGTCGGAGCCTCCACAGAAGCCACGCCTGGAGTGGTGGACAAGGAAGGGACTCGCACTTCCACACCAGCGGGAACATCGCGGTGGGGTGGGCTAGGTCATCTGCTCTAGATTGGAGAGAGCTCCCCTGCTCCAGCCCCTGGTGGCTCCCCAGGTCCAAAATACCCTCTCCCAGACCAGCAGGCTGGGCCCAGAACCCCAGGTTCCCTCAACTTGGTTAGCCAAGGTGGTGAGTTCCCCTGCACTGACCTCCACATTCCTGAGCAAAACACCTGTGTGCTATTGGCGTAGGACCCGGGCCCAGCCAGGAGTGGATGGTGCCACATATTTCCATAGGTTCTGTTCCCACTGGGGTCCTGAAACTTGGTCAGCCTCTCTTCATCCTTTCGCGTTTGAGAAATTGGGATTTTTACTGTCTTTAAGCATTCTATTTGAGTTGTCCAACCTAGAAACTTGGCTTCAGGTGACATAGCCTATAAAGGGGCCCCTGAGTCCATCGCCTGACACCCAAACCTTGGATTTGACCACTGACTCAGTTGCCTTTCCCCAGAAAAACCAAAGGTATATCAAGGTGTCCGCGTGAAGATCACAGTGAAGGAGCTGTTGCAGCAAAGAAGGGCACACCAGGCAGCCTCGGGGGGAACCGTAAGCATACCCTTCAGCCCCTCCCCAGCCCCGGTCAGGCCTCATCAGTCCTGTGTCTGTGGAAGTGTAGAGGCCACCCGAGGGCCCACCCACTCACCATCCCCAAACCTGGCCTTCCTCGGCTGTTCTTATAACTTCTGTGCCCAGTTTCATCTCAGTGCACCAGGGGAAACCACAGAGGACAGCTAAGGCACGCTGTGGGGCTCAGGATTTGGGGGAGCCCATCCCCCATGATCAAAGTTAAGTATAAAAGGTTTGTTGGTCCTCTGCAGGGAGAGGAGTAGCCAGCAGGTAAGTGGGTGGTTATTGTGTTACGAAGACAGTGTATGTGCAATCCTCACACACCCGTAGAAAATCTCCCCCAGAAATTCACCTCCTCATTCTTCTGGAACTCAGCCTCTGAGATCACTTATCTGTAAGTCACCAGTCACTGAAATTCCGCAGCAGAAAAAGGCCATGTCTCTGCAGAAGAGACAGCTTGGAATATAGAACCACTTTCTTAAGATGTAACAAAGCTTTAAGTAGTTCCAGGTATTTACAGAATCGAACTGGGCAGGCATAAGGGTTCCCTGATACTTTATACACCTTCCTAAAGCAGATGAGACTGCCAAGGGCACTCAGGAGGTGGCAGTAGCAGAAGAACCAAATAAACCAGGTAGGGTTGTCCCCCATGAGAGGGCAGCTTATCCCTGAAAGCTCTTGATGGTACAGTTGCTTGGGGATTGGTTTGGGTATGAATGTAGGATCTGACCGCTGGGGCTTGTTAGGATAGGTCCTATGTTAGGATAGGTCCTTCTCCCCACATCTCCCCTACAACAGTTTCTGTGCCTGGTGCTGTTTGTGTGACTTGTACAACTTCACGAGATGGGAGGAGGCAAAAGATGTAGGGGTGGTGAACACAAGTTCCAGAACCAGATGGGCTGGGTTCACATCTCAGCTGCTCCATGGTGTGTATCCTCAAGCAAATTATTCCATCTCTCTTGCCCATTTCCTCATCTTTAAATTGGGGAGAATAGGATTTTGTGAGGGTTAATTGAGCTATTGCATATAAAGCTCTTAGAAGAATGCTTTCCACATAGTGCACGCTCAATAAATGTCAACCTTCATTATTTATTATTTGGGAAAAGCAATTAAAATAAAATTCCAACCAAGGAGCAAGAGCCAGCTATTTAGTAATATTCATTCACACCCTCACCCTTTGCTCAGAGTTTAGAGTTAGGTGTGAGCTTGCTGTGATTTGGCATATACAGCGGGAGAAGTTAGTAACTCCATGTGCAGAATTGCAGGTAACACAGTAAAACTTTCTTACATTTGTAGAAGGCTTTACAGTGGTTCTTCTTTTAAAGCACTTTTGTACACTTGTTATTTCACTTAGTTCTCATTACCAGCAAAGATAAGTAGATCAGGAATCTGTATACCTCTATTAAAGCTAAAATTCAAAGTCTTGTAGTTGCTAATGGTAAAGCTAAAAGTAGGACCAGGGTCTTCTTATTCTAACTATAAAAGCCCTTGCCCCCTATTGGCTCCCAAAATTCATCTTTGTACAGATCCGACCATACTAAACAGGAATCTGGTACTTCAACCCCTTCAGCTGGGAGATTGTTATATAATTAATAAAACCACGTACAAGGGAACTAGAAAACGCTTCTGGAGAAAAAAAAAATCTTTAAGATGTTCATACCAAATCATAATCTTTCATTAAGGAGCTTTGGTCCTTGGTGGACTTCTGCTTCAACTGCACCTGGAGAAGTTGCATTTGGGCATGGCGATTCTATTGCTGTTGGGCCCTTACAGATTGGTCTGGCCACTGTTCCCTTGTTAGCTAACTATATCAGCTAAAGCAAGGGTAAAGGATTTCACTTGTGTATCTAACTAGTTTCTGTTCCCTAGAGCAGTTTGACTTATCTACATTTTTCTGAATTCCCTCCTAAGAAATAAAGCAAGACTTCTGAACCAATGCCTTATAGGTATAGGCAGAGTAAAGCCTTATAGGTACAGGCAGAGTAAAGCCTGCACTGCTGTGCTTCCTGGAAGATTGTATCGGCCTATGCCCTTTCAGGCACATAGGAGCAACACCCATATAATTTAATTCTAGGAGCAAGATATAAAGTCCCTCACTAGAAGCCATCAGAAGGATCTGGGATTCTAGGAAAGCTGTGACAATATACTCAGTAGGCAAGGGTGGCAAATACCAAGGGATAATTTATGCCTGCTCCTTAGTATAGACCTTTCTCATTTAAAAGAGATGATCTGCAGTTTGTTCAGTGGTTGAAAGATGCCTCTGGGAAACTTCAAGCCAAAGATACAGTTAATTGTATCAAATATTACAAAGCAGGAAGAAATTCTTAATTTGTTATAAAGTCAGGGTAGTATCCACAATTTGAAATTTGAAGAAGGCAATCATGAGTGGAAGTTATAGACTGAGACAAATATCCAGGTTTCAAGCAGTGCCAGAAGAAACTGTGTACATGCCAGATTGGAAAATTTGGTTTAAAAAAACTTATTTCAGCCAGATCAATTTGCAAGCACACAGAAATACACACACACACACACACACACACACACACACATACACATTTGTTTTGGCTTTAGGGTAAAGGGAAACTTGAGTTAGTACTTATCAAAAGATATAATTTACCTTTTTTTAAACCATTAATTTTTTTTTAAATAACCTTGATGTGTTTTTATAAATTGTAGATGGTGAATTTTTGTGCTGTTGGCAATCTAAGAGAGAGGTGCCTTCCTTTGTATTTTTGGAGCAAAGTAGAAAGTGAACCCGTGACTAGAAAGATAATATCAAGTAGGATATTGTAAACATACCTCGGGGAGATAACATGGGAGGCAGAAAAACAGGCCAGTCAGGGGAGGAATGGGGTTAATGAGAACTCTACAATGAGGCAGATTTTTTAAAACCCACTCCTTCCAAGTCCTTGAGCACAAGCTGCAGCCAAATATTTGCATAAAGAGCTGGTGAAGGATTCCAGCTTCCTGGTTCATGACATTACAGCATGGATCATTTTCAAAATTTACACCGCCTCCTGTTTCAGCAGTGGCTGGTTGTACAGCTCTCCCAGTGGCTCAGTGTGCGGGAGTGAGTATCCCCTGAAACCCAAGAGAGGTGTGGTGAGCTCGGCTTCCCAGCACAGAATCACAGAGCAACGCTGGTCCCTTTAAACTTTAAAGCCACCACCTGAAATTAAAGTTTAAGAAAAAATTCTAAATTATTCACTTAGTATAATTATCAGTTCTACTGGAAAATGCAGGTTGCTTTACTTTAAACAGTTAAAAGGAGCAGTCTCATAAACTGTTAAGTATTTAAAGACAGTAGTGAGAAAAGCAACTTTTATAGAAAATAGTAAAAAACGTACAAAGAATTGAAATATTTCTTGACCATTAATTACCAACTACGGCTTTAAGAAAATATTTTCTATTTTATTATTTCATATATAGTAAGAAGATGTGAATATTTTTAGCTGCTCAGGATTAACAAAGTTAGGAATTGTGTTCTTTGGGGTAAATAAATTTCTAAGGCTTAGTAGCCAGATGGTATATGAAAATTTTGAGAAAATAATTGACTAAGTGATAGTTGGGATTAAATAAAACGTTAGTCCTTAATAATTTTAAATTAAATAGTTTAATAGAAAGGCTCTTCAGTGAGTTTTCTCAAAGTGTTACATATCTGTAACATAAAAATTATTTACATTAATTTTTATCAAAGTTAATAACCTTTAAAATTTAAGTGGGAGAATCTGATATTAGGGAAAAAAAATTCCCAAGCAAGCAAACATAAAAATTGAATCTAAATAAAATGCAACATTGGTTGTATTTAATGAAGGCAATTTTTTGAGAAGAGGGAATCTGGCTTACCTTATAGCAGAAAGACACACAGTTCCCGTCAGAATCTCTTAGCTTTCCCTTTACAGATCTTTCATTTCACGTTGCTTCATGGTGATATTCTTGATTTGACAGCTGTCCGGGGGCAGCAGTTTCCACCTTTCAGACCCAGTTGCACCATCTTCTGCAGGTCAGTACAGCCAGCATTACAATTCCCTCGAAAACTCTTTCAAAAGTCCATCTCGAGAGACTTCCAGTGCTTGATTCAGGGGTTAAGATAGGCACCACCATTTAATTGGAATCCAACCAATCAGAAGGTGAAAAAGGCATAGTCACTCCAGATGCAAGCCCAGCAAGGAAACAAGTGCAAATTTTTGTCCTCATTTCTGAACTCTCTATTCTCTGTTGTTTATTTTGTCCCAAGAATTTGTTCTTCACATTTATTCTGGGTCCCCATCTCCAAGTAACTAAACTTAACTAAAAAATCAGTATTGTTCACAGAACCTTATCTTTTTTTAGTGTACTATTCGATGGAATACAAGAACATGCTGAGGCACTAGAAAAATGCCTTTGCTCTGTTCCTTTAGCTTCCAGCCGACAGGGGCTTCCCTCCCCTTCCCTTTCTCTTCCCAGAGAGTAGTTCAAACAAGTGTAAGTTTTCTCAGTCCAATACGAATAACTCTATTACGTAAACACTCCTACCTATGCTACTCAACAGCTAAGAGTTTAAGGAGGCTGTACATAAGGAAACCTCTGCTTGTGGTAGCTCTCCACCGAATGTGTCACTTTAGCTTAACCTTAAAGGAACTTGAGACTTCAAAAAAAAAAATCCAGTGTCCTGTAGTATTAATACTTTCGATGGGCACACTCTAAACCTCTCTTCTTTGAGCATTTAAGAATAATTATCACGGCCGCGCGCGGTGGCTCACGCCTGTAATCCTAGCTCTCTGGGAGGCTGAGGCGGGCGGATTGTTTGAGCTCAGGAGTTCAAAACCAGCCTGAGCAAGAGCGAGACCCTGTCTCTACTAAAAATAGAAAGAAATCAATTGGACAACTAAAAATATATAGAAAAAATTAGCCAGGCATGGTGATGCATGCCTGTAGTCCCAGCTACTCGGGAGGCTGAGGCAGGAGGATCACTTGAGCCCAGGAGTTTGAGGTTGCTGTGAGCGAGGATGACGCCACGGCACTCTAGCCCGGGCAACACAGTGAGACTCTGTCTCAAAAAAAAAGAAAAAAAAAAGAATAATTATCATGAATTGGGCCTAGTAATACACTCAAATGGAAAAGGAGTAATGTTTTCCAAATTATTCTTATTTGGTATATTTAACAACTTATTTTAACGACATTATTATATTTACATGTTCACTAAGAAAACATTTTCGCTTATTCAGAACAAATAGTGCTGATTAGTACCCTATGTTTCCGGTTTCCATGTTTATCATTTGCATTGCCATTTAGATCACTTTTCAAAACTCTCTCTCTCTCTCAAAATTTAAGTTACTGAGTAAGTTTGAAAAGTTTAGGAAAGCAATCACCCTAAATCAAAAAAATTATCTCCTATAGCATCAAGAGTTTTCTTAAAGCCTCAAACAACTCTATCAGCTGCTTCTGGGAGGTTTACTTAAACTGCTGCTAGGAGCTAGATGTCGATGTGTTTATAGTCCAGGAAAGTGGAGGCTTGAGCCATTACTTAACTGTGACACTTGGGCACAGGTTGGGTCACCATTCTTTTATTTTTGCCCTAGCCACATTTATAGCCGATTTCCACATTATTAACCGGACGCATTCCCCTGGGACTTGAATTAGCTAAGGCAACTAAAAAATCCAAATTGCCTTCCTATTTACTTTTCTGGAACATCTCAAGCCCCCTTTTCCCCTAGGTATAGTAATTATTCAGAAGCTAGAACTCCAAATCCCTAAGTGCAATTTTTATGCAAAAATATGTCTTTTTCCTTTCTCCTCTAGGACTGTATTTTGAGCCTGAACCGATTTCTTCTACGCCCAATTATTTTCATCCCCGAGAATTTTCCAGCTGTGTTTCTTGTGAAGAAAACCCAAGCTGCCTTGACCAGATCTTTGATTCTTACCTTCAGTCAGAGACGCACCCGGAGCTCAATTCCACGCAAAGTGCCCCACACTATTTCCCAGACGGCTTCCAGGCTGCCCCTTTCTGCTTTAATGAGAGCCTGGTAATTTATCTCAGTTCTTTATATAACCTGATTGTCGCAAAATACGGGGTAGTAACGCTTTGTTGGTGAGTTTGCATCATCTCGTGAGAAATCATACAAACACTGGTAAGGAGGAAATCATCTGAGAAAACAAGTAGAGAACCATTTAAAAGTCAACATGTGGAGGTAGCCACACATTGCAGGGCATAAGCCTTAGAATACACACATAATTTTTATTTCCCAAGTAGGCCCCTCCCAAGTAAGTTGGTGTGTGGCAATAAAAAGAGGTTCCAGGCAATATTCATTTAATGTTTTTTAAACTGTGAAGTTAAGACACCTGCTAATTGCAAGTCACTGGTTTAAATAATGGCCCTTGGATTTTTGAGTTCTTGCAAATGGAATTAAGGCTGTGTGTACACAATACCAAACTTCATTTTGATAGAGGGGTTTTTGTTTTGTTTTGTCACTGAACTGGCTCTACGAACCGGTTGTTTTGATCTGCTATAGGCACAAGAACTCAGCTGGGTCTGAGATGGTTAGTAAAAATGAAGCCCTTATCTTTGAAAGAATTTGGATTGTCTGCTCTTGATGGATCTCAAATGTCCAAAAATGTGTTATCCTTTAAACTGAAGTAAGGTTTCTATTAGTAGATCCTAGTTATTTTAGATGTCTTTTAGAGACTCACCATTTTTTTAAACCTTAAGATGTAAAATTGTTTTAAGAATTTTTGGGGGGGATTGTCAAAAGCCTGGGTAGGCTTCAGACTAAATTTTACAGGGGATAGAGAATTAACTCTGCAGAATACGCATGTCATCATGGGGAAAATACTGGGCCACAATGACCCAGTTCCCTTCCAGCCTCCAAGTGAGGCTTTCTCGGTAACCACTGTAGACTTGCTTAAGAGAAAGCAGATGGTACCTTCCCCCCAGAGAACTTAAGTGGCAGGAAGGATTGTTACTTGTCTTGGAGTAGCCAGACACTGGGTCCTTAAGGATCCAAAGTCTACCTTTGCATGATCACCTGGTTCTCTGTGGTGAGCGTGTGGAGAAATAGCCAAGGTGCCACCTGCAGCTGATATTGTGGCGCACAGCAGGATTTGCTGCGCAGGTGACTTGAAGCACAATGAGATTTTGTGGTTTAAGAACAAAGCATCCTCTAAAGTATGGTTATAACAAAGGAAGCCAGTGAAGCAAGGCAATTTATTGTTGGGAAAGAAATAGGTAAACATAGAATATGGTGTCATGAAATCATACAGTCAGCAAATAAAATTGCTTCTGCAGACTTGGGTTGGGTGTTGCTTTGTTTTTACTCCTGATTTTCTTAGTCTGTGCTAATAAATCCACACTGTTCACTTCTTTTGATCCTGTCTAAGTTATCAAGCTCTTTGTTCCTTGGTTTTTGTTTCTCTAGACCCCAGGATCACCTTCAGATTCCTCCACTCTCTCTGGCTCCTTAGACTACAGTTACTCACCAGCTCAGCAGCCTTCATATGCTCCGGAGAATTACACTTCTCCCCCTTCTCTGGACACCAGACACTGTGGCTACCCCTCAGAAGACTACTTCTCCCATCACTTGCCCTCGCACACCCAGTACAACTGCTTCTCCTCGGCCACCGCCTCCGTCTGCTACTGCGCCTCCTGCGAGGCAGAGCACTTGGATGCTCTCCGAGCGTCAGAGTACTTTTCCTATCCCAGTACAGACTGTGTGGAACTTGCCCCCTCAACAGCAGCCGCCAGTGATTTCTATAAGAGGGAAACAAACTGTGACATCTGCTATAGTTAATAGAAATTACACTCATTTGGAACATGGCATGGGTATATCTGTTTTTCTACCACATCTAGATGACACTTCGAAATATACAACTCATTAACAAATATCACAAGCACCGTTTACATGTCACCATTTGCAATTTTCTGATGCTCACTTAGGCATAAATATGAAGTCCTCAAACCTGGTCACAGTGTCACTCCTACTTTGTATGCTCACAGTTAAAATTTTTATAGGGAACTTTCAATTGTTTTACTTTTCTGTGTAACGAACAAATTCTGTCTTTTTTTTTTTTACTAATAAATAATTTTGTATTACAAAATGTTGGGTTATTTTTTTAATTTCCAATGGTAGTTTCTAATTGATTGAATATTATCAATTAATTCTGGAAATTACTAATTCATCTTCAGTGTTCTAATCTGATTGATTCATGAATTTAAAATTATTTTGATTTGCAATGTGGTGAGATGCCTTAGTGCCCTTGGGGTGGAGGGTAGACACAGCTGTGATGGTGAAAAGGAAAAATCTGCCTGAGCTCTAAATGAGAGTGTACATCTTGCAGCAATATGAGAAGAAGACAGTCATAATTCATTAGCTTCTCATATATAACACTAGTCAATTAAACGTTAATATGACCAAAAAGCACATCTTACCTACAGCAACATTAACTTGTAGGCAATTCTTTTTATTTTCTAAAGGATTTCTTTGTAAACTTTTTAAGCATATACTTGATCTTCTCTCCCTTGAGATCTGCCATACCATTGAGGCAGGCCAATTTAGAAGTCATTGTTACCATAGATTTCTGAATTTCTGTTGTACGTCCTTAAATATACATCACTTGTGATTACTAATTGATTTATACAACCAACCATGTTGTTTACAACTGGACTTCAGAGTTTACTTCCTCTGATTAATCTATTTGAAGAAGCCCAGCTGCCTTTCAAGGTAAAGAGTTATTTAATCTGCCTATGCAAGACTATACTGTCAAATCCTGTTCTCTGAGGGCATTAGGACACAGGACTGAATCCCTGAAGTGAAATCTGGGGGAGGGGGGTGGATTTTCCATATCCCAAGTTTGAGCACAATGGCAGCAATATTGATAGCAGACCACTAGCCACTTCTACCATTTTCTGAGCCTATCCTGTGTGTCCGAAGTGTCTAAGGGTTTCTTCCCACATTATCTCATTTAATCTTCACAACAACATCAATAACAAAATGAGGAGTAAAGTCACCTGTCCAATATTGCCCAGCCAGTATGCACCCAAACTTGGGTCTGAAGGATACCAAAGCCCTGCCCCTTACTCCCCAGTGGTGAAAAGTTTGAGCCACCACTTGTGAAAGGCTGTTCAGGAACCTATGGAATCATTAAGCCCCAGCTTCTTAATACACACAAAGGTGTGCTCCCATCACAACGAAGTCAGACCTCCCCAAAAGTGAGGGACTGTCTGTAGTACACAAAGATGCCGAGCACAAGGGCTGCCAGGCTACAGGTTCTACATCCTGGAGACCCAAGGGAAGAAGCTAATGACCACCGAGGTGGGCTTCTTCCTATCAGGAGATGGATATGGTTTCAAAATTACACCATCTGACTGTCACCTCCCTGGGGACTCAAGTAAGGCTTGGGCAAACAGGGCAAGTTGCAGCCTGATCCATGGGATAATTATGCCAGGGAAATAGAACAATTGCTGCTTTTCGGAGATGCCAATAAAACTAATTTGTAATGGCTTGAAACTGAATTGAAACTGGCCTGTTGTCAACAAGTATCTATTCACACAGACCAGATCCCCTTCACACTCTCCACCCCACCTCAGCAGCTGTTCCCAAGGGACAAAGAGCAAAGAATCCGAAGATGTCCAGTGGTTGGCATCAATATATCCCCTTTCTGGATGCCATTGTTTTTTCTTTTTATTCCCCACTCTGACCCTCTGCCTCCTGCATCAATTCTCTCGCAGCTCTAATAGACAGCATTTTCCTACCTCTTTATCTCTTATTCTTTCTTCACATGCCCCTAGTTCTTGCCTAAATCTGGTATAGAAAAGGATTTATAAAGGAATGTCAGACAAGGGCAAACATAGCTGCTGTGCATCACAATCTGTGACTCCAACTCAAAATGGTCTTTAATAGCTTTCCAGAAATTTGGGCCAACAGGTCACCTGATGCATTTCTAAGTGGAAGGATGCTGCCCACCCAGTCTTAGCTGCCGCAGCTTGCACAAAACAGCTCAGGAACCCGTAGCAGCAGGTAAAACATCAGCAGCAGCACTGGGACAATCTAAAATGTCTCTCACCAACATATACCCAGGATGTTGGGGAAAATGCAGGTGCCTTAGCATAAGAAAGCATGATTCAGGAAGTCTGGGGTGGCACCCAGGCGCCTGCATGTTTTAAACGTACCTCAATTGATTCTGATAAAGATGGTTCTCTAACTACACTTGAAGAACACTGACATGTTCAATGTCTGAATTGTTCACTTGAAGGACCTAAAAGCACAATAATAATAGCTTGCGTGGACTAAGCTCTCTCTGTGGGCCAGTTCTGTGGGCATTATCACATTTAATCTTCAAGAAACCACACAAGGTATATATTATCGTCCTCATTTTTGTAGATGATGAAACTGAAGCTTGGAGAGATTTAATAACTTCCCCGAGGTTACAGAATCAGGGTAAAAGTTCTCTAACTCAGGTTATCTGATGTTTCAGTCTGAACTCCCAATACCTGCTCCCAATACCTGGAAGAATAATCTTTTTTTGGAATTTGATCTTTTGCCCTAACAGTCACATGTATATCTGTAGCCAGTTCCTCATACCACAAAGGCATTGAATAAAATTATAAATGAAAGTTGAAAAGAAGGAATAATTTTGTTATTTAGAACCATTAGAGAGATTAATAAAACAAAATGTTAATTAAGTGCTCACCATATGCAAGACTGACTACCTGCCTTCAAAATGCAAAATCAATAGTTAAAAGGGGATGTGATTTTAAAAATTTAAAACTCTGAGAATTTCAGCTAAGATGGGCATGGACTGATTTTCAAATTATTGGGAAACTTAAATTAGGGGTCAACTCTCGAAGGCTGACAGAGATAAGACGAGACAAAGCTGAAGGCAGTAAACATTTGGAAACTATTACCTCAAGCAATGGCCAGAGCCTGACATCCTGGCAGCTGGCCTAAGCCTGCAGGTGAACATGTGGGAGCAAGGTATAGGAGATAAGGAAGAGAGGGAGGAGGGAGGGGGAGGCTACCTGTTGATAGAAAATGTTTTTAAAAATGATTATTCAGTCTAGAAAGATAAAGGCTAAAAAGAGTTAGGATTAATGCCAATGAAATCATGAATGAGTAGATCAAAGTAAACATGGAGCTACCATCATTTCCAAATCCTCAAAGCCTATATAACGAACCTCCAGTGCAACCCACTGGTGAGGCTGCCCAGGCTCCCTTCCTCTTACAGATGAGGCATGGAGATGCCCTGCCTAAAATGGTCATTTGGTCAGTGGGGTATCTCTGAGCCCTGGGGGCTCAATTTTAGTATGGCCAGAGGTCGCCAGTCAGCACCAGGTGTCTCTGTACTTTACAGGCAGAGTAATTGGCCTCATTCCCTATACTCCTATAGGCCCCTGGGAAAGATGTAGGGGCTGGAAGATGAACAAATCTGAGACCATGCAGCTTTGCATGATAATAAAGTATGAAACCTATTGAGGACATAAATCTGTGTCCATTAGGTCATACTTTAGAAAACAGTTTCTCTTGCTTAATATGGACAGAGAACATAGCATTGTTATTTGGGAAATATGAAAGTGTGTGTGTGTGTGTGTGTGTGTGTGCGCGCGCGCGCGCGCTCCATTAGCTGCCACCTGGATAATCAGGAGGAAAGGGGAGACCTCTGCCCCTTAACCTGTCAGACTGGACCTGGAATGCCAAAGCTCACCTGGGACTGTCCTACTGAAGCCACCCCCTTCCCCGCCCGTTGTGTAATTCTTGGTCAATTAACTCAGATTTTGAAGGGAGTTCTGCTGTGGATTACTGAAGTCCTGGGATTGCCCTAATGAGGAAAGGGGTGACTCCGAGGGAGGGATTAGTTTGTAGGGAGGCATCATTTTCTCTAAAGGGGGTGGGGTAAAGAATTGCAACGTGGTTGTGCAAAGAAGGAAGTGTTCTCTTTGGAGGGCAGGGAGCTAGTCTAGGAACTGGGGTGCATCCTCAAGTGGGGCCCCTGGGAGTCTGGGACACCGCTGAGCTGTGGGTGGAAGTGCAGGGAATGAAGTGAAGAAGCTTTAAAGAGGAGCATGGCCTGCTCAGTTCACCCCTCTCTCCTGAGAGCCATATGGAACTGGTGGCATCATATTGCTGGGACTTGTGGTCACGGGCCCTTTAGGAAGGGATCTGCAGCCAGCGATAGGGGCCGTGGCAAAGGTCAGAATCCTGAGGAAGGGAGGTTGAGTGGAGAAGCAGCCACTCCAGGATGCAGCTAGAGCAGGGGTCCCCAACCTTTTTGGCACCAGGGACCAGTTTCATGGAAGACAATTTTTCCATGGACTGGGGTTAGGGAGTGGTGGTGGAGGGGATGGTTTCTGGATGATTCACATGCATTACATTTTTTGTGCAGTCAAACCTCTCTGCTAATGATAATCTGTATTTTCAGCCACTCCCCAGTGCTAGCATCACCACCTCAGATCATTGGGCATTAGATTCTCATAAGGAGCACGCGACCTAGATCCCTCACATGCGCAGTTTACAGTAGGGTTCACACTCCTACGAGAATCTGATACTACCGCTGATCTAACAGGAGGTGGAGCTCAGGCAGTGATGGGGGCTATGGGGAGCGGCTGTAAATACAGATGAAGCTTTGTTGCTGCTGCTGCTCCTCCCCTCCTGCTCTGCGGCCCAGTTACTAACAGGCCACCAGTCTGTGGCCTGGGGGTTGGGGACCACAGAGCTAGAGGATGCCAATGCTTGAAAGTGAAAGAGGCTCAAGCCTGGGTCACTCAAAGAAAGGGTAACTTCAGGACAAATTCAAGAAAGTTTTCGCACAGCAGGTAATAAACTTAACAATGTCTTACTCCTACACATTGAACATGTAAATAGTTCCAAGAAGGGTTTAGATAAATTTGACTGATAATATTTTAGGGTTGGAAAGAGACCTCGAGATAACCTAGTTCAGTGGTTCTCAACCACAGCTGCAAATTACAATCACCCGAGGAGGTTTTAAAAAACACTGATATCCAAGCCCCAGACCAATGGGGTGGAATTCGGGCATTAGGATTTTTTTTATTTAGAGACAGGGTCTTGCTCCGCCACCCACATTGGGGTGTAGTGGTGTGATCATAGTTCACTGTAACCTTGAACTCCTGGGCTCAAGCCTTCCTCCCACCTCAGCCTCCCAAGGCTCTGGGATTACAGGTGTGAGCCACTGCACCTGGTTCAGAATTGTTTTAACTCTTTATTTGAAATTACAGGAAGTTGTACAATAATACATACAGTTTTTTTGTGACTTTCACCCAACTTCCCCCAACGGTGATTGTCATCTTAAATAAGCATAAGACAATATCAAAATCAGGAAGTTGACATTGGTACAATGCTATTAAATAGACTATAGATCTTACTCAGTTTTCACCATTTGTTACATGTATGCATTTATGGGTTGTAGGGGTGTGTGTTTCTATGCAATAAGAATGACCACTTTGTTTAAAACTCCCCAGAAAGCCCTAATTCACAATCAGGGTTGAGAACTAGTAGCCTAGTCCAGCCAATCCTCATTTCACAGGCAAGGAAATTGAGTCCAGAGTGGCAAAGTGACTTACCCAAGGACATGCCCATTTTTTGGCAGGGAAGGCGGTGGACTGTCTTAGACCAGTGCTCTCTGCCGTCCATAAGTTACCTGTGTTCCTTTGTGGGTTATAGGCCAAAAATGTGCTACTGATTTCTGGGGGCAGGGGTAGGGGATAGAAGAGATATGTGCTTAATTTTTGAGGTCTCCTTAAGGGACAAACACAAAACAACTTTTGGCAACCCTTCCAACCTTGTAAGGTTCTTGAAAGACATTTTTTAAAAAATTCATAAAAAACACAGGCCCTGGCCATCAGAGTGAACACCCCTCTCCCTATCAAGTTCATTATTGTTATCAGAGAATTCTGGCCTGGAGGGATCGTGGGTCTGGCATCCTGTAGAAATTCTTTTATTCTTTGACTCTCTCTCCTTGGGGCTCCTTTTATTTGCTCCATGTTGCAAAGGGACTTCCAGTAGCTAAGAGGAAGTGGTCAGGCTTGTTAGTATGACTTCCCGCCATGCCCTCCCGGGAACATTCCTCCCATCTCCATGGCAGCATTCAGCCAGGCAGGTGGGAGAGCTCACTTACTCTCTGTGGGGCTCAGTGTCTTCATTTCATATTCTTTCCTGGCCTAAGTAAGCCACAGAAATGTTTCTTCCTTTTGCAGTGGCCTGCTCCTCACACCGTGAGCCACGCACTGCTCCCTCTGTTGAACAAGGCACATTCGGGGAAGCACAGGGAGGATGGCCTATGTGTGGGCGGGATGGTTCCAGCCCAAGCCCTTCTCAGCCTGAGCATCTCACCTGTCTTAGCAAATCGTTTTGCACACCACCCTTTGCCTGAAATCAAAGACCCAGCAGTCTGGGCCCAGGAAAGCTGCAGTGGATTGAGGGTGTCCAGAATGGGGGTGGCAGGTTAGAATCAGGAGCTCCTACCCCAGCTGACTCTCCTCTGACTTAGCTCCTGGGACGTGCTCTCAGCTCACATGGCAGCTTCCCTCTGTCAGGCCACCCGCTACGGCCAGTCTGAGTTGCATGTGAGGATCAGGACTGTTCATGAGCAGCTCGTCCCCGCTGCCTCTGGCTTATTAAGCAGAACCAGACATAGACACCTAGAGAGCCTCTGGGTGGCTGGCTCCTTTAAATTTGTCTTCAGAGAATTTTAAGCATTCACTGGCAGCTGAGGTTAAAAAGGCTGAATTTTCCTCTCTGCCCTCCACACTTCCCAAGGGGGTAAAGGAAGGATCAAAGCCACAACAGGCTTGGCTGCCTTTCTCTAAGGCTTTGCCTCCTCTCCTGCTGGAATGGCTGAAGAGGACCCCTGCTAGGTGAGCAGCCATTTTGCCACCGCTGGTGCTGGCACGTAGCCTCTCCCTGGCTGGGGAGCGGGAGCTCAACGCTTACCTGGAGGAGGCCATCTGTGGAGGACGTACAGAGCCTCCTGATCTGGCTAGTCATGCGGACCTGAGCCTTGGCATTCCCTCCCACTCCCACTGCAGGAGAAGGGTGGGTTCATTCTGCCATTCTCCTTCCTGCAGCAGGAAGAGAGAGTGGGAATGCAACTTCCTGGACACTGACTCCATTTTCACACAAAGCAGTACAGCCCAGACTTAAGGGCTCTGAAGTCAGACCTGGGTTTGCCTCTTGGTTCCTCCACTTTTTTGCTCTGTGACATTGGGCATATGCCTTAACCTCTCTGGACCTCAATTTAGTATAGGAAGCATGCAAATCAATGGACTAAAACCTACTCATTCAGAAAAGCTCTTTAAAGCTGGTTTCATCCCAGGAACAACTGTGGAATGCTATTTTTCTTGCATTGATCAAAAAGAGGTCGTAGTTGGTGTCATCCCAGGGAGTCGGGTCACATTGCACAGCCCAGACCATCTGAGAAGGAATGGGGACTGTGAGAGCACCATCAATGACACAGAAGTCTGAGAAAGGTCCTCTTCATTCCTTTTGAAAAGACTTCCCTGCCCATCTGGTTTTTATGCTGTCCCCACACTTTGGGAAAAAATATGTTTTTGCTTACTTCATCTGATCACCTCTGCAGATGGGGCCACCCAGTTATTTTGTGTCTGCTGTGTACCAGATACTCTACTACTGTGGTCCCCAACCCCTGGACTGACTAGTACCAGTCCATGGCCTGTTAGGGACCAGGCTGCAGAGCTCCACCACCAAACTGGAAAGCTCTGCAGAATAGAAAAGGAGCTAAGATGCTTTGAGCAGACATGTCCTGGCCTCTCCAAGGAAACTGCTCCAGTGTAGCTCTGTTTCAAATGATGCCTTTGAGCTATTATTTTAAATGCCCTAAAGAAAACTGGAAAGGCTTCTTTAAAGAACATTCTTGGAGAGAGCTTGGATTTGCTAGACCGTTCCACATTTAATAAACATTTATTATGCCACTACTGTATACAAAACACTGCATCAAGTACTCTGCTGGTGGAAAGGTGATTAAGTAACGGTCCCTATTGACAAAAACACCAATTCTCTTTTATAAAGTAAATCAGAAGAGAAGCAAGAATTGAAGTACGAAAAAATACAAATACAAGTAAAGTGCTACTGACTCTAAGTAGAAGCACTTAAAAAGTGGTTGCTATTTTTGTTCTTCTCGCTAATAAGTGTGCACAGGTGGCTACATACTTTTGTTGAGCTACGTTAAGGACCTCATCCTGTGTAATGACTCAGAAAGTCTCTAAGTGTTAGATTGAAAACAAATGATGTTCAGTGGATAAGGTACTTTTGAAGTATGCCAGGTATTTGGTTTCAGGTAAATGTTACTGTTTTTAAAAAAAATTGTTTTTACTTGCTAACTGTGTTGAACTTGGAAAATTTACTTAATCTCTCCATGCCTTGCTTCCTTTTCTGTTAAATGAGGGTAAGAAGTGTGCTTACTCCACCTCAT
>NW_012151951.1:10982534-11128192 GCF_000956105.1 Propithecus coquereli
AGGACCTGATTCCTGAAAGCTTTCTAAAACTTCAAAACTATGGTTTCCCTCTTGGAGGTAGCATAATACAGGGGCTAAGAAGAGCATGAGAACCAATGTGCCTCCCAGGTTTGAATCCCTAGGTATGTAAGCCTGGGTAAACTACTTAGCCTTTCCTAAGCCTCAGTTTCTCATATAGAAAATGGACATATATTTCAGTTGTTGGAGGACTCAATAAGAATGTACGTGAAGCAGTTAGCCAGTGCCCAGCACGTAGCAAGGACACCAAGGGCATCAGCTATTTAGCATTGAAGTTTCAATTCAACCCTTCCATGGAGACCTCTCATCCCCTACTCTCATGCATCTCGCATGGTGGTCACAACCCATAGTATCAAAAAGCCCTGATTTCACGCCTAACGTCTGGGTAATTTTATTTGTCTGCAATAATATCCTATGAGTAGAGCTAGAGAATTCGTTTTTGGTTTTGTTTGTTTTTGTTATTTTTTCAGGCAGGCTGCATTAGAAACTTGAGGCTCAGAGACATATTTGGTTTTTCCAGCCACTAAGAATTCTTGCTGCCAGCAGGGGAATAAAGACATGCAAAGAAGGGGGAGCCCTAGACTGGCCTACTTGCTATCCAAAACCACTTCTTCCCTTTGAAAAAGGGCCTGTATGGCCAAAACAGGCAGTTGTGGATGATAACACTAGGCTGAGAACCAGCCATGCAGGAAAGAGATAAAGCAACCATCAGCCACCAAAGCTACCCAGACAGCAGACAGCTCAAAGAACCAAAGAACGCACCCAGGGGAGCTTGGGCAGAAAGGCGGCACTCTTGCCATGGTGCCTTGGTGTCCACGGCATAGTCGTTGGCGTGGAAGGTCAAAACCTCACTGAGAATCATGTGGACAAATGTTCAGGACATGGTGCCTGGCCTCAGGGAGCCCACGGGTTTGTTAAGAAGCAAGATTGTGAAGGGAAAGAACCAAAATGGATGTATAAAAAGAAAGAAGAAAAATTGGGAGGAAGAGAGGAGAGAAGAGAGAAATGGAGGAGGCAGAGGAGGCTAAAGGAAGGAAGGGAAGGAGATAAAAGAATGAGAATGAGGGAAGGAGAGAGGAAAAGAAGAAAAGTAAGAACTCTATTCCATGACTATATCATGAATGCTGATTAAAAGAGAGAGAGAGAGAGCGAGAGAGAGAGAAATCTGTGAGGATGCTAAAGCAGACACTATGGGAGGCCCCTGACTCCCCAGGAGAAGGAAACGACTCACACAGAAGCCAGGAGGAGACACACAGAGAAAGTTGATGGGCTTGGGCAGAACTGCTGTGGTCTGAAGGTGTCCCCTCCAAATTCAGGTGCTGCCAATGTGATAGCATTAAAAGGTGGGGCTTTTAAGAGGTGATTAGGCCTTGAGGGCTCCTCCCTTGTGAAGGAGGATTAGGTGCCCTTATAAATGGGTTTGCCCAGGGATGTTGCCCCTCACTTGCCCTTCTGCTCTCCGCCATGTGAGGACACAGGGTTCCTCCCCTCTGGAGGCTGTGGCATCAAGGCCCCATCTTGGAAGCGGAGAGCAGCCTTCACCGGACAACCAAACTTGCTGGAGCCGTGATCTTGGACTTTCCAGCCTCCAGAATTGTGAGAAACTTCCATTCTTTGCAAATTACCCAGTGTTGGGTGTTCTGTTATAGCAGAACAAAAGGACTAAGACAAGTTACATTTTATTAAAGGAAAACTTTGATAAGTATTTGTCCTCTCTTCCTTTCACCTGTAGCCTGTTAAGCTGGGGGCCTGGGGGAGGGGGGAGGGGGAGAAGGCTGAAACTAAGAGGTCAGCCAGCTCCTCCTAAGCCCAAGTCAGAAGTCTCCAAAGCTGCCAGTCAAATCTCTGGCTCTGGACTTGACTCGTGCAACCATTACCTGCCTCTCTTTCTCCAACTTCCTCTCCCCAGATGGAGATTGTGACTATCCATGTTTAGAGCTGGACAAGTTAAAATTAAGCTTCAGTCCCTGACTCACATGCAAACTGACTGAAGTCTGCTCCTCCTGGCCTAGAGTGGTTCACCATGCAGCCCCTCTTCCTCTTCCTCCCTGGCACCTCCTGTCAGTCAGTGTCCATGTGTTCCTGCTAACATGTGCAAAGCCAAGCGAAGAAAATGCTAAGGATGCGTCCCCAAAAGCTACAGCATCTCCTCCAGCCACGAAGAGTTTCACCCTCATTTTCAGAGGAAAACAAAATAAATACCTGTTTGGTCCACAGGTTTGCCACCTTTAAAGGTCATTCCACTTTCTGAAACCCAAAGAAGAGCCCTGAATTAAGTGTCCTCTACCCTCACACCCAACGCTGCATTGTGCTTCCTGTCATGATGAGCAAACAAATGCAGATCTCTTCAGTGAGTTTCCCACGACCACTTGTCCAAGAGACCCAGGGTAAGAATAATGTGTTACACCAGGATCAAGCCCTGCCTGCTCATCTGACGGGGCCCCAGAGCTGCTATGTTTTTGAGAATAAAGTTGATTTCAGGCTGAAATGATCAAAATCAAAACTTTGGGCCCATTCTCTAGCGACTCTTCATAAAGCCAGACCTGCTCTCCTAAACAAGGTCTCCGTAGAAACACCTTGCTGTTCATTTTAGAGCTTTTTTAGCAACAGCTGTCCAGAGAATTTTTACAACCCCCTGAAACGGTCAAGCTGCCCCATCTGCTCCATGGCAACAGACCAGTGGTGCTGCATAGGATTAGCCAACTTCTCATAAAACGTCAGAATTTTGGCCTGAGATTGTTCTCTGAGATACACTATGCAAATATCCAGTTGGTTTCACCAGAGAATAGAAATTTAGTTTGGAAAAACACAGTGATTGAACGTCAGAAAGGGCTCAAGGCCTCAAACTGGACAGCTGGCTCAGAACTCCCTTGTGAGGGTCCCAGGGGCACTGGGCTGAGGTTGTCAACAGGCAGGGCTTGATCCTGGTGCAATATCTTATTCTTACCCTGGCTCTCTTAGACAAGTGACCTTGGGCAAGTCACAGGGGTGCAACCCCCCTGACGTGAGAAAGGGGGCAGAGAGAAGTTAAGGAACTTGCCCAAGTTCATACGGGTGGCAAGCTGCAGTTTAAACCCAAGTGTGTCTGACACACACCGTGTTCTCTTTCTGCTAAGCCCTGAATATAACAGATGAGAAACATGCATACATTTGCACGTTATGATTGCTACTGTCTCACGTCTGGGACACAGTTCCTAACTAGGCATTACGTTTGAGGTAAACTCTCCTCAAGCCCCGTTTCAGCCCAGCAGAGACCTTTTGGGGCAAAGTTTTATCACAATCACACAGCCCTTTCTGAGCAATCAGGTGAAGCACTGTTTCCACAAGCTCAAACTCAGCTGAAATTCCCTCTCCCGGCTCAGGATTGGAGGGCGGCAAGCAGCCTGGGCAGCACACCCTCATGCCAGCCCCCTGCAGCCAGGCCAGACTTTCAAAAATGCAAAACTCGCCAGACAGGCAGCAATGCAAATGCACACACAGCCTGAAGTAGATCTGCCCTGACAGAGGTAACTCAGGTGGCCACTTGACCAAGGAATGTGCTCAGCTCGATAAGAAGGCAAATGCCTGGCACTCTGTGGGGCCAGTGTGGGTATCGGGTTTCATTGCTGGGCTGTGGCAAGGCAAAAGCCATATGTGGTCTTCACCTGCCAGAACTGGCTGGCACTGATGCCCACAGCCTGTCGGGTGTGACGAGCCCAGCAGTCTGCCCCAAGGGGGACTTCTCTGGGGCATGGTTCCACAGCCCCATAAAGCAACAAGCCAAGGAACAGAGCTCCCGTTTTACCTCTTCTCCTTTCAACCCTACCCTTCTTTCAAGGTCAGCTCAAGCCTGCCCTCCATTGCACAGGTTCAAATGCAAACTCTAGCCAATTCTAGCTGTATGGCCTTGGATGACTTATTTCATGTCTCTGAGCCTTAGTGCCCTTTTGTGAATAAAATGGGGCTAAATATGTCCACCTCCCAGAGCTATGGTACACATCTAAGAGCCCAACCTGTGAAGCCTGGTCCCCCCTACTTCTCATAGTGACCTCTCTCCCTTGCATTTCAAGTCCTCTTATCACCTGCCTCACTCAACTTAGCATTTTATTGAACACTGGCTTGGATCTGTTAAGCTCATTTTCTATTCATGTGTAAATCTCCTCTCTCCCAGAGCTCCTTAGAGACCAGAACCAAGGCTAGTCTTTCTCTTCTCTCCCCACAGACCAGCTAGCACCACTTGGGACCATAATATGACCCATCAGTTGCTAGTGGGTTGGAGCTCCTAAGTATATTGATACTACAGGTTGACTATCCCTAATCCAAAAATCCAAAGTCAAAAATGCTCCAAAACCTGAAACGTTTTGAGCACCAACACGATGCTCAAAGGAAATGCTCATTATAGCATTTCGGATTTCAGATTTTCCCATTAGGGACGCTCAAAAGGTAAGTATAATATAATGCAAACATTCCAAAAGCTGACAAAATCTGAAATCTGGAACACTTCTTCCCCCAAGCATTTGGATAAGGGATACTCAACCTGTACTACTAAACAGTCTATAAGAGAGTTTTTAAGTGTTACATGCTGTTCTATGTAATTTACATAATTATGAATTTTATCCTGGCAAAATGAAGCAGGTGCTGTTTTTATATCCATCTTACAGGTAACCAAGTCTTAGAGTGGTTAAATGAAGTGTCTATAGTCACAAGGCAGGAAGTGGAAAAAGTCAAAATTTAAATCCGCATTGGTCTGACTCGAAAGTTCATGCTTTTAACTATTATCTTACTCCCAGTTATTTAGTCAAGGTCCATTCCCTGTTGGAACAGAGTGCGCCACAAAAATGCCCATGAGGAGGGGTTAGAGAAAAAGGGGAAAATAGACAAAGAAGCACCAAAACAAGCCCTGTGGGGATGCCCAGAGTTGGAGGACATCTTCCTCTGATCTAAGACTGACCCGACTGCCACCCAAGCCACGGCCCTCCACTCATTCCTGCTAAACACAGACACAAAACAGTAAGTCGTATTCAAAAGCAGGAAAATTAAGTTTCTTCTTCTTAGAATATTCTCCTTAAATGTTTCCCTCTTCAACACCACAGCCTAAAAGGACCACCAGATGCAAGAGACTCAAATGATCTCTGTAGAAAAAAATAATCTTGCTTTTGAGTTATCTGCTTCATGGCAGGAACTACCAAGAAAGTGCTGGCTTCAGAGTATTAATTCCACCTGTCTGTTACACCTCTTATTAAAACCATTTGCATATTTGCTAGAGGGCTTTGAAATTCAGAAATCCATGTGCTACAACTTGAAAGCCAAAAAAATCAATTAAAGCAAGCCAGGACTCGTTCCCGGGAGATATAACTGAAATTTACAAGAATCCACCCCAGTGGTTCTGGGTACTTTCCCTGCACGACTGTCGACTGTCGTTGCCTGCTGGGTCTCAGCGGAGTCTGGCCTCTCCTCTCCAGGCTGCTGGAAGAGGCCCTGGTCTGGTTTGGTCAGGCACTCTGGCTCCAAGCATGCAGCCTGCCCAGGGTGCTTTGAATCCTCCTTGATGCTTCTAGACTTGAGGAAGACATAGCAGTCAGAGAAAGCAGCCTCAGGACCAACGTCTTAATCAGACAAGGAAGGATTCCAAGGAGAGAAAATAAAAGGAGCTCCTGGGCTATGCCAAGCCTGTTGACATACGTGAGCAACTTTAACTAAACCACACACAAGCTCAGAGATCAGTATTATTAATCCCTTTTATAAATGAAGAAACTGAGGCTTACAGAGGTAAAGTGACTTGACCAGTGTCACGAAGCTGGTAAATGGAGTCAGAATTTGAGCCCAGGCTTGCTGGCCCCAGGCTTCAATTCCTTACGCTTGGCTGCTTGCCCTGGAAGGCCATCAGAATCCAGTACACGCCGCATTCAGGCGTGAGCAGGAGCACGGCCTGTACATGCCACACACAGCCCAGCAGGTAGCTCAATGGTTTCATCCTGGGTCTGAGGTCAGATGGGACGATAACCAGGGCAGAGGGTCAGTTAAGATGGCCTCAGGGATCACTGTCTGACTGATTCCACGTCCTCCAGACAGTTCTTGGTATCTGGCAGCAGAGACGGGCTGGGCGCATGCCAGCGCCACGGTCCAGGGCAAAGGGCACTGTTATAAAGGCCCCTGAAGCCACCTGCCCCCCCGGCTCCCTGCTGGCTGCAGGGACCTGAGCTTTATGGGCCAGCTCCAGCTGCTGTTATCTCTCTCCAGGCTCCAAGGCCTGTTTAGGGCTGGGCCCCTGTCTGGCCTGGAGACAACTCAGAGGAATGCAGGTGGCCAGCCCTGGCCTCCCTGCCACAACCATCCCCCATCACAAACGCATACAGCACCTGGGCCCTTTGCTAAACTCCATTCCTCAGCAGTGCTGAGGGATCCCAGTCTAATAGTAATAGTAACCAGCACTGTCTGCAGCCACGTGCATGCCCCAGTGTTAATAACAGAAGAAAGGAGGAAGAAGAGAATGAATGAATATTGAGTGTCTACCCTTTCCCAGTCGCCACGCACACAACAAATCTTTTTATCCTTCCCAAGAACTCAGCAAGCTGGTGGGACTGCAAACTAGTACAACCTCTGTGGAAAATAATATGGAGATACCTCAAAGAGCTAGAAGTACACCTATCATTTGATCCACCAATCCCATTCCTGGGCATCTACCCAAAGGAACAAAAGACATGCTATAAAAAAGACATCTGTACTAGAATGTTTACTGTAGCACAATTCACAATTGCAATGATGTGGAAACAACCCAAATGCCCACCAATACATGAGTGGACTAATAAAATGTGGTATATGTATACCACGGAGTTCTATTCAGCCACAAAAAACATTGGTGATCTAGCACCTCTTGTATTATCCTGGATAGAGCTGGAGTCCATTCTACTAAGTGAAGTGTCACAAGAATGGAAAAACAAACGCCACATGTACTCACCATCAAACTGGTATTAACTGATCAACACTTACGTGCACATTTAGTAGTAACTTTCATCTGGTGTCAGGCAGGTGGTGGGGGAGGAGGGGATGGGTATATTCACATCTAATGGGTGCCATGCGCACCGTCTGGGGGATGGACACGCTTGAAGCTCTGACTCAGGTGGGGCAAAGGCAACATATGTAATCTAAACATTTGTACCCCCGTAATATGCTGAAAAAAATAATTGTGTGCGTGTATATGCAGTGTGAGTTTAATCACCTCTTTTATAGCAAATAATAAAATAAGATCCTTTGCTAAAAGAGAAAGGGAAAAGCATATTAATTGGGGTGGAGGTTTGAAGGAGGCAATAAAGGTTTGACAAGATATGGAATCAACCTAAGTGTCCATAAAAAATGAATTGATAAAGAAAATGTGGTCTATTTATGCAATGGAATACTGTTCTTTTTAAGAAAGAATGAAATAATGTCATTTGCAGCTACGGGGATGATCCTGGACATTATGTTAAATGGAAGAAGCCAGGCACAGAAAGACAACTATCACATAATCCCACTCCTGCGTGGGAGCTAGAAAAGTCGATCTATAGGAGCAGAGAGTAGAATAGTGGTTACTAGAGGCTGGGAAGTGGAGAGGGGAGGAGGATACAGGGAGAGGTTGGTCAACAGGTACGAAGACGCAGTTAGATAATAGAAATGTTTTAGTGTTATGTAGCACAGCACGGTGTAGTTAACAATAATATACTACACCTTTCGAAATAGCTGAGAGAGTGGCTTTTGAATGTTCTCACCACAAAGAAATGATCAATGTTTGAGTCGATGGTTATGCTAATTACCCTGATTTGACCACTGCACGTTGTACACATGTATTGAAATATCATACTGTATTGTACTCCACAAATATGTACAATTATGTGTCAATTAAAAATAAAATGAAACTTTTAAAATAAAAGAAAAAACTCAGCAAGGTGATAGATATAGTGATAATAACCCCCTTTTACAAAGGCCATTTCCCATAGTAATTAGGGGCACAGGCTCTGAAGGAAAGATTGCCTGGGTTCTTACTGCTATGTGCCCTCAAGCAAGATACTTCACCATGCCGTGCCTCAGTTTCCACACTCATCAGCTCTTCCCTTCCCCATCCTCTCTTTCTCTGGCGCCATGCTTTGGCCCACCCTCCCGGGGCAAGTCTCCAAAGCTCTCTACCATCCAAACTTGGTATCCTGTTCCCTCACTGACATTCTCAGAATTCCCATCTTGTCAGAAAACCAGATCTGATGAGCTCCAAGATGCCGAGAGGCTAATGTACTATTTCTTCTGGGTAACTTCTGACCTGGGTTTCAGCAGGGTTTAGAAGCTGGAAGAAGAGAAACCAGGCCTCAGGCAATCCTTTGGCACAGTGGAGTTGGGCATAGGGAGGGGGGCAATTGTGGTTTTAAGAGGCCCATAAGCATTCAAGAGCCCTGGGTTTCAGTTCCCCTCTGCCATGCCAGTGTAAGATGCCACGGACAAGGATTTCCATGAAGGTTTCCAAGAGGCAGGTCTGGAAGGCATGAGACCCACTGCTCCCCCTTAAGCCAAGGATTGCCAACAATGGCCTCGTCTATGAGGCCCAAGAGAAGGCTACTCCTCGGGAGAGCTGGGCCCAGATCTGGTGCTTGGCATAAGGACTGCATTTACCTAGGTTTTCACAAGGTCCTTTGCCCTCCTGGCTTCCAGCACAACCTCAGTCCCACAACCAGAGTGGTCCTTAGTGAGAGGCATCCTGCACATGTCTGCCCAGCTCCTGTGGCCTCCTGCCATGGTCAAGGAGGGGTCCTTATGCTGAGAGTCTGTGGGCTGTCCTGGAGCCTTGTATATCAGCCCATTAACCCTCCCAATAAAATGTCCTGAGCCACAGGGACACCAGGTTGCTTGCCCAAAGCCATCCTGCTAGTAGATTTGAACCCAAATTCGCCTCCAGGGTCCACTATCTACCTCCGTTTATTGTGAGCATTAAATTAGATAATAACAAAATGATGCATGTAAAATGATTAATTAGCACAATATATGGTACATGTTAAGTGTTCCATAAGCATTAGCTTTTCTTATAGAGATTATTATCATCCAATTTTTACAAAGGACTGAGACTTACAGAGGTTCCACAGTTTACTCAGGATTACTCACACCAAGTAAAAGTCAGAGCCAAGATTACTGTGCCATGCTGATAGCAGGAAAATAAATCCTACCAAATGAAAGCTTTACTCCTTTACTGGCATTGCTCTAATGGCCTAAAACCCTGCATACTGGCCACACAGAATGTTAAAGGAGTTAGGGTTTAAAAGTTAGAATATTTCAAAGACAAAAACATAAAAAACATTTTTTGTGAATTCATAATTTTCATAAAAAGGTAATGAATGCCCATGCCGTGTGGTCTTCTGTCTCTTCCAGGCTGGGCTGGAGAGAACTCAAGGTCAAGGTCACAGCTTTTGGCTTATCGCTCTCCTCTGAAATCAACTGGAGGTCACTGCTGTGTCATCCAGCCCTCCCTCCAGGGGACAGCACCTGGGTTCAGCCCAGGTGTGGGCTTGCTGTCCCTGAAGATTTTCCAGGAAAAACAGTCCGAGCCTTCCCTGTCCTCATTTCCTTCCCACATAGCTAATGCTAGCTGTTAGCAAGTGCTTCCTACGCACGTGGCCACATGCTATGAGCTGTTCATGTATCATCTCAGTTAAACCTCAGCAGCTCTCTGAGTTACTGAGATTGCGGTCTCCATTTTGCAGGTGTGAACACTGAGGCTAGGAGACTTTGTCATCTGTCCAACTGGAAGTCTGTGGAGCCACAGCTCACGCCACTTGCTGCCTGCAGCCTGCATGAACATCCTCCGGAGCTTTCACCCCACTTTCTCTTATAATGTCCTCCCTGTAGAGACGGTGCTTTTCCCCAACACATGTATAACAATCCTTACAAAGTTATTGATTGGTACAGCTACTTTGGAGGGTCATTTGTCAGCATCTATTAAAATTTAAAATTTGCGTACTCTACCACACAGCAATTCCACTTCTTCCACCCTAGAAAAATACTCACAAAAATATACAAGGAGCTATGTTCAAGGGTCTTCACTAAAGCACTGTGACAGTGGACATTTGATAACAATTTAAGTGTTCACCAATTGCGGAATGACCAGAAACAGAAAACAGAGGACGATGGTGTATGTGCATAACATGAAATTCTGGGCAGTGGTAAAAAGGAATGAATGAATCTGCTTAAACTCACATGAAAAGAGACATACTGTGAAGTGAAAGAAGTTTTGAATGGTGTTTATAAGTATGATTCCATGCATTAAAGAACAGCAAGAGATGCTGCTGTTTTCTATGCCTACATATATATATGTGTGTGTAAATATATAGGAAACGGCCTGAAATGATACAAGTGAGAACAGTAACTACCCATTGAGTGGGGAAAAGTGATACAAAATAGATAATGTTGATCGAGGGGGTTCTAGGCTTATCTGAGCAGTTTTAATTTTTCACAAGAATAATGTATTCATGTGTTACTTGTGTGATTATAATAAGTTTAAAATAAAGTTGTCAACATTATTAGTCATCAGAAATATGCAAATCAAACTACAATGAGATATCATCTCACTCCAGTTAAAATGGCTTTTATCAAAAAGACAGGTAATAACGAATGCTAACGAGGATGTGGAGAAAGGGGAACCCTCACACGCTGTTGGTGGGAATGTAAATTAGTGCAACCACTATGGACAACTGTATGGAGATTCTTCACAGAACTAAAAACAGAACTACCATATGACCCAGCAATTCCACTGCTGGGTATATATCCAAAGGATGGGAATTCAGTATATTGAAAAGATAGCTGCACTCCCATGTTTATTACAGCATTACTCACAATAGCCAAGATTTGGAATCGACCTAAGTGTCCATCAACAGATAAATGGATAAAGAAACTGTGGCACATACTCACAATGGAATATTATATAGCCATAAAAAAGAATGAAATCCTACTATTTGCAACAACATGATGGAACTGGAGAACATTATGTTAAGTGAAATAAGCCAAACACAGAAAGACAAATCTTGCATGTTCTCACTCATATGTAGGAGCTAAATATTAAAAACGATTGATCTCATGGAGAGAGAGAGTAGGATGATGTTTACCAGAGGCTGGGAAGGGTGAGGAGGGGATAGGGGAGGATAAAGTGAGGATGGTTGATGGGTGCAAAAATATAGTTAGACAGTTACATAGAATGAGTGATATTTGATAGCTCAACAAAGTGACTGTAATCCACAATAAGTTAGGCTATCCTTTAAAAGAACTAAAAGAGTGGAACTGGAATGCTCCAAACACAAAGAAATGTGAAATGCCTAAGGTGATGGATACCCCAATTACTCCGATTTGATTAATTCACATTGTATGCCTGTATCAAAACATCACGTGTACCCTATAAAGATATACAACTATTATGTACCCATATTAAATAAAAATTGTTTTAAAATAAAATAAAGTTGTCTTAATTCTTTACATTAGAGAAATGGTAGCATGTGGTGGTGAAGGATGCAATGTGCGCTCAGACAGATCTTGGCTTCCATCCTAGCTTGACCACTCAATAGCTGTGTGGCCTTACATAAGTTATCTAACCTCTCTGTGTTTCCTTAGCCCCATCCATAAAATGAAGTTCATAACAATACTTCAGAAGATGTAATGAGGAATTAAATGAGGTTTAATTAAATGGATAAAGCACTTAATCCTGTGGCTACAGCATAAGTGATTAATAATTACCGACAGCTTTTATTGCTCCCAAAGCCCTGTGAGGAGCTGTGATTTGAGCCACAGTGCTGGCAGAGATCTGTCAGGAATATTAAATATCCCATCACAACGTCAGGATTTCGGTCAGGGGGTATTGAGAGCTCGAGCCTGCCCATCACCCTATGTGAGCACACATACCCCAGGGGAGAAGAAACACAGAAGGGCAGGTGACATCCAGGAGGAAAACTGGGTGGGAAGCAAGGGTGAGAGTGCTCGTGTGCTGAGATCAGAGGACACCACCGGGCAGGGCTGGGAAGCCAGGACTCAGCCTCAGAGCATCCACCGTCCTATCCCCAGTGTGACACAGCTCCGGAATCCCCTCAGCTCTGAGGGCAGGAGATCACCCCCAGGGAGACCAAATCCCTAGAAAGAGTCATTTGGAAGTAGAAAGGGACACATACAAGGACTTGAAGAGCACATTTCTTTTTTCCTGTAAGGCCCCCGCTTGGAGGATCCTGCCGAGGGCTCACTGAGCAGAGAAGGTGGCCAGCGCAGCGCCTGGGAAGGTCTGGTTGGGAAGACAGGAGGCCTTTCCACAGAGAAAGGGCTGGAGCTCCCAGCTCCGTCTCTCCCAGCCCAGCGCAGACACAAAGCCCCGGCACCGCTATTAAAGATGTAGGGGTCTGGGGGTGCTACCCAGCACGGCACATTCATCCGTATGCCTGACTTTCAGACAAATAACTATGTAATCATGCTCTTAAAGCAAGGGCCAGGGGACTAATACTTTCCTTGGCACTCCTCCAGAGTGTGCAAACACAGGTCCTAAGTGTTGCCTTTGCAGAGCCGAGTCCCGTGTATCCTGATTCAATATTGACAGTAGCTCTACCTGCCTTATCTTGATTCAGGGAAAAGCCAGTTCCTGAGGAGTACAGGGCAGAATCTACCTCCCACACCACAGCCGTAGACGCTCTCGTGAACCAGCTCAGCAAAGACACTGCTCTAAGACACAGAAAGTCCGAATCCAAAATAAGTTTTATGAATAGTTAGGCCCTGAGATAAAAGTCTCCTTCGGGCATCTGGGTTTTGTGGGGGTGAATAGCAGGAATGTCACCTGTGGGACTTAATGAATCACTCATTAACTTTCCACCAGCAGGTTAACTTGCAGGTGGGGGGAGTGGGGATTGGGAGGGGCAGAGGGCTGGATCCCCAGAGGCTTCCTGGTGCCTTCCAGCCCGGAGGCCAGTGGGGCCTGCCGGGTCTAAGGGAGTCTCAGAGTCCCAGCCTCGGTGAAAAGCCCAGCCCAGTGTGAGGTTACGAAGGGCCAAAGGTCATCCTCAGCTCCCAGCTCGCCACTTCAAACGCTTTTGTGCCATCGAGACCCTGGCTTCTTCACTGTGTGTTCCCTGGGAACATCCTAGGTCCCTGATCAGGACCCCCGTCCTCCCCTCCACTAAAGGGGCAGGACTGGAATATGATTTTCTCCCTGACGAAGAGGGGGTGAGCCCATGTGTCCCAGGTCACCTTGTTAACAGAGGGTGTCAGGGTGTTCTGCACAAAGAGGGCTTCTAAGGGCAGGGATCCCTATAGAAAAGGAGGGGTAGCTGTTCAGAAGGGTGGCGAGCGTTGGCCCTTTTAACTCCCTCGGGCGGGGGCCCTGCTCCGCAGGTGTGAGCCGAGGTTTCCGCTCCACCTGGCAGAGAAGTGAACTGGATCAGAAGCACAAATGCACAGGACTGTGTCTTGTTTACGCAGTGTCCTAAGACTCTTCGGGTAGGATCTCTGGTTCAATGCCATCCCTCACTCCCTTCGACCCCTCACCAGGCAGCAGATCTCCTGCGGGCAAGGGGATCCTCATGCACGTGGGCTCCCGGGTCACCCCCCGAGGGAGTTCCAGAGTTCAGGGAGAGGAGCCCCATCTCTCTAGAACACTGTGGACAGTCTTCTGTTCAGGGGAAAACATATTGGCCTCAAATCCCACAGGCTCCAGAGAGAAACCCCTAAGAGAGCAGGTTTTCTTCCTCACCATCATCACAGCCACCAATCAATCATGCAAGACGTTGGGTCCTAGGCTGAGTGCTTTGCATACATTATCTCATCTAATCTTCATGGCAATCTTTTGAGGACCCATTTTCAAGATGGAGAAACTGGGGTAGCGGGCACCAAGCAACTTGCCCTTGGTCACAAGGCTACTAAGCGGTAGAACTAGGATGTGAAACTAGGTCTGTCTGGCCTCACGGGCCTGCTGGTAGCCAGTCACTGGCTCCCGAGCCGGACCACCGGGGATCCTACAGGAAGAAATGAGTTCACATCTGTTACGTACTGACAACAGTGCCTAGCACATAGTAGGCACTATATGAGTGCTTATTAAATAATAAAAAGCCTTGTGGGACAACAGAAGATGACCTTGCACATCTGTGTGGCTGGGATGAACCTACAAAAAGGAGTGGAATGGGCCAAGACTGAAGAGCCCCTCAGCCCTCCGTGCCCTTACCACTAACCCTCTCTGGTGAGAAGAAGGTGACAGTCACCTTGAGCGTAATTCTCATCCCAGACACTTTTGTCTGGACTTTTGCCGTCCCGGAGGCAGGAAGGGCGATCTCCCATGAGGGCTCCCAGGATGGCACACTCAGCCCCCTCGGCCTCGGAGGTTAATACAGCTGGAGTTCGTTTGCATCGGGATTGCAGGGCACTGCAGCATCCAGGAGATAAGTCTGCATTATGCAAATCACTTGCGCCAGGATTCTCCAGAAATTACCAAGCCACAGGGGAATTGCCTACCTGATTAACTCTTTCTATTCCACTATAGAGCAAATGTAGGTACCACTGGTCAGTGAACAGTTTTCCCAGGACATGACAACCTAATGAGTGACAGCTTGGGGCTGGTGTGACAGACACACATCTCATCCAACAGGTTCTTCCTTGCCCCACAGGGTTTGAAGCCCAGTCCCTGCCTGTGCATACCTCCTGAAGATCACCTCCTGGGGATCCTTAAGGCTCACTGGGGGCAGAGGGGAGAGGGTTTCTTCAGTGGGCCTTGGGAGCTGAGAGTCATTTACTCTGACCAGATGGGTGTGGAGGGTTCTCAGAGAAGGTGGTGTTTAAACTGGGCATTGGATGTGCGTCAAGAAGAGAAAGGTCACGTCAAAAACACAGACACGGGAAGGCCCACAGCTTATCTTAGGAAGAGCGAGTGGCTGAAGTGAAGGTTATATGGTTGGACTGGGTGGCAAATGAAGGCAAGGAGCATTTCTGGTTAGAAAAATCACTGTAACGAAACTGGGACTATCTAAATAAAATCACAAGTTCATGTCTATGAGTTATAAAACTCACCATTTGAATGAAAAACAAACACACACAAAAAAATTACTGTTCAAATTCCCTTGACAGAATCCCTTCTGGTGAGCATTGGAGATTTAAAAACAAGAAGTGAGACTGGCACAAACACAAACATGTAATTGGTACTTGCATAGTGGACTTTCTGATCCAACCGGAGCTACCAAGCCCCAGGAGGACCAATAGCTCAAAATACCTGGAAATTAAACATAACATATCTAAATAACTCATGAGCCCAAGAAGAAAACAAAAAGAAAATTAGAAAATATTTCTAATTTAATGTTAATGAAAATACAATATATCAAAACTGTGAAATGCAGAAAAGGTAGTGTTAAAGGAAATTTACAAATTTATATATATATATTAGAAAAGAAAAAAAGCACTAAAAGAAAAATCAATGACCTTAGGATATATGTTTAAAACATAAATCAATCATTCTCGGTCAGGAGTTATTTTGTTCCCCAAGGAACATTTGGCAATGTCTAGAGACATTTTTGTTGCCACAACTGGGTGGGGAAGAGCTTTGGCATCTAAATGGTAGGGGCCAGAGTTGGTGCAAAACACCTTACAATGCACCAGATAGCTCCTCACAAAAACGTCAATAGTGCCAAGGTTGAGAAACCTTCATCTAGTTAAAGAAGACCAAAATAAAACCAAATGAAGTAGAAGAAAGCAAATAATAAACATAAGAGTAGAAATCAATGAAATACAAAATTGAAAAACAACAGACAACATTTACAAAGACAATATTTACAAAGCCCAACCTGGTTTTTTGGAAAGATCAAGAAAGATAAAGAAAATTAATAAACCCTAGCTAAGTAAGTTGAAGGAAAATAAAGAGAGTTCAAGTTACCAATATCAGAAATGAAAAGAAGAGATCACTGCAGAATCTACCATTGTTAAAAGAATAACAAGAACGTGTTATGAACAACTTTATGCCAATAAATTTGACAACTTAGATGAAATGGACAAAGTCCTTGAAAAAGAAAGCTTACTAAAAATGATACAAGATTAAATTAAAAAACTGAATAGTCATTTATCCATTTAAAAAATTGAATTTGTCATCAAAAACATCCCCACAAAGAAAACTTCAGGCCCAGATAATTTCATTGGTCAATTATATCAAACATTTCAGGGGAAAAGTAACACCAATATTATACAAACTATTAATAGAAAATAGGGAAAGAATCCCTCCCAATTCATTTTATGAGGCTACTATAACCTGATACCAAAATCTGATAAAGACATTACAAGAAAAGAAAATTACAGACCAATAATCCTCATAAACATAGGTGAAAAATTTTTACTAGAAAAATAATACATTGTGGCCAAGTGAGATTTATCCCAGGAAGACAAGGTTAATTTAACTTTCAGAAAAATCTATGAATGTGGTTCACCATATTAGCAGAATGAAAGAGAAAAACTACATGATTATCTCAATGGATCAAAAAAGTCATGATAAATTCAATACCATTTATAATTTTTTTCAGCAAATTGGAAGTAAACAGGTACTTCCTCAAGCTGATGAGGAGCATCTACAAAAAACTGACAACTATTGGCACACATAATAGTGAAATACAGAATGCTTTCTCTCTAAGATTGGCAACAAGGCAAGGATGTTGCCTCTCACCACTTCTATTCCACCTTGTACTGGAGGTCCCAGACAATGCAATAAAATGAGAAAAAGAAAGAAAGAAAGAAAAAGAATACAAACTGGAAAGAAAGAAGTAAAACCTCTGCTCAGATATGAAATATTTACATATAAAATCCTATGGAATCTACAAAAAAAAAGCTACTAGAACCAAGAAGCAAGTTTGGCAAGATCGTAGGATACAAGATCAATCCACAAAAATTAATTGTACTTGTATACACTAGCAGCAATTAGAAAATGAAATTTCAAAAAAAATTCTTTTACAATAACATCAAAACCATTAAATACTTAGGAATAAATTTTAAAACGAAGTGCAGGACTTGTGTACTGAAAAACTACAAAACCTTGCTGAGAAAAACTTTAAAAGATCTAAATATATGAAGAGACACACCATGGTTTCATGAGTTGGAAGATACAGTGTTTTAAGATGCCAATTACTTACAAATTGATCTATAGATTTATTGAAATCCTAACCATAATCTCACCAGCCTTTTTTTTTTTCTTTTGTGGAAATCGACAATCTACTTCTGAAATTTATATGGAAATGCAAAGAACCTAAAATATTCAAAGCAATCAAAGTTGGAGTACTTACATATTTAATTTCAAAACTTACTATAAAGCTACATTCATTAAAACAGTATAGTACTGATATAGTATAGACAACTAGATCAATAGATCGGAAAAGAGAGTCCAGAAATAGAATCACACTTGTATCACTTAATTTTCAACAAAAGCATCAGAGCAATCTAATGGAGAAAGGAAAGGCTTTCAACAAAAATGCACTAAAAAACTGAATATCCATGCAGGGGAAAAAAAGAAAATCTTGACTCTTACCTTATACCACACACACAAAAAAAAAAATGGATCATAAATTTAAATGTAAAACACAAAACTATCAAACTTCTAGAAGAAAATAGAATATCTTCACAACTTGGCAGGGGGGCAGGCAAAGATTTCTCAGGAAACAGGAATAAAATCCATTAAAAATGATAAATTGTACTGCATCAAATTTTACAACTTCACAAAAGACACCATTAGAAAAATAAATGGGCAAGCTGTAGGTTGAGAAAAATATTCACAGAACACATATCTGACAAAGGAATTGTATTCAGAATATATAAAGAACTCCTCCAACTCAATAATGAGAAAATAAATTGCCCTGTTTAAAAATGGTCAAAAGATTCAAACAGACATTTCACAAAAGAAAATAATAAACAACAAATACATATATGACAAAATGTCGAACATCATTAGTCATTGCAAAGAAATGCAAATTAAACCAAGTTGAGATACACCAAATATTGTCAAGAACTCTCATTTGTTGCTGGTGGGAATGTAAAATGGCACAACCACTGTGGAAAAAGTTCCGGAAGTTGTAACACTAAACATATACCTACTATTTGATCCAGTAATTTCATTCTTAAATATTTACCCAAGAGAAATAAAAACATATGTCCACACACCAAAAATAAAACAGCCCCAACTTTTATAGGAATGCTCTTAGCAGCTATATCCATAATAGTCAAAAACTGGAAATAGCCCAGATGTCAATCAATAAATAAGCAACATATGGTGGATTCATGCAATGGAAAAGTACTCAGCAATAAAAAGGAACACACTACCTATACTTGCAACAATACAGATGACTATAAAAAATATGGTGAGTGAAAGAAGAGTTACACAAAAGAGTACATACTGTATAATTCCATTTGTGCTAATTCCGTAACAGGCAACGCTAACCTATGGTGGAAAAAAATTGGTGGTTGACTCTAAGGAGGTTTAGGCAGAGACTGACTGGTAAGAGCAGGAGGGAATATAGGCCTGTGCTTTAAGATCAAGATTACATAGTTATTTGTCCGAAAGTCAGGCACACAGATGAATGTGCCGTGCTGGGTAGCACCCCCTGACCCCTACATCTTTAATAGCGGTGCCAGGGCTTCGTGTCTGCGCTGGGCTGGGAGAGACGGAGCTGGGAGCTCCAGCCCTTTCTCTGTGGAAAGGCCTCCTGTCTTCCCAACCAGACCTTCCCAGGCGCTGCGCTGGCCACCTTCTCTGCTCAGCGAGACCTCGGCAGGATCCACCAAGCGGGGGCCTTACAGGAAAAAAGAAATGTGCTCTTCAAGTCCTTGCATGTGCCCCTCTCTACTTCCAAATGACTCTTTCTAGGGATTTGGTCTCCCTGAGGGTGATCTCCTGCCCTCAAAGCTGAGGGGATTCCGGAGCTGTGTCACACTGGGGATAGGACGGTGGATGCTCTGAGGCTGAGTCCTGGCTTCCCAGCCCTGCCCGGTGGTGTCCTCTGATCTCAGCACACGAGCACTCTCACCCTTGCTTCCCACCCAGTTTTCCTCCTGGATGTCACCTGCCCTTCTGTGTTTCTTCTCCCCTGGGGTATGTGTGCTCACATAGGGTGATGGGCAGGCTCGAGCTCTCAATACCCCCTGACCGAAATCCTGACGTTGTGATGGGATATTTAATATTCCTGACAGATCTCTGCCAGCACTGTGGCTCAAATCACAGCTCCTCACAGGGCTTTGGGAGCAATAAAAGCTGTCGGTAATTATTAATCACTTATGCTGTAGCCACAGGATTAAGTGCTTTATCCATTACCTCATTTAATTCCTCATTACATCTTCTGAAGTATTGTTATGAACTTCATTTTATGGATGAGGCTAAGGAGACACAGAGAGGTTAGGTAACTTATGTAAGGCCACACAGCTATCAAGTGGTCAAGCTAGGATGGAAGCCAAGATCTGTCTGAGGGCACATTGCATCCTTCACCACCACATGCTACCATTTCTCTAATGTAAAGAATTAAGACAACTTTATTTTATTTTAAAACAATTTTTATTTAATATGGGTACATAATAGTTGTATATCTTTATAGGGTACACGTGATGTTTTGATACAGGCATACAATGTGAATTAATCAAATCAGAGTAATTGGGGTATCCATCACCTTAGGCATTTCACATTTCTTTGTGTTTGGAGCATTGCAGTTCCACTCTTTTAGTTCTTTTAAAGGATAGCCTAACTTATTGTGGATTACAGTCACTTTGTTGAGCTATCAAATATTGCTCATTCTATGTAACTAACTATATTTCTGCACCCATTAACCATCCTCACTTTATCCTCCCCCGTCCCCCCCCGCCTTACCCTTCCCAGCCTCTTGTAACCATCATCCTACTCTCTCTCTCCATTTCCATCTACCAGAAGGTGGTGACAACGGTCCTCGGGCTCCTAGCCCTTACCTCCTCCAAGCTCTCTCAGGCCCTCCTGAGCCACTGCAAGCACCAAAATCTCTCTCCACTGAGATAGGTAGAATCTAAGATAAGAAAAAGGGACATTGGGCATGGCTTAGTTATATCCTATAACCAGGAAAAGCAGATTTCTCAGTCCCATATGGTTCATTCTTTGAAGTTTAATTTGCCTTGAATGTCATAAAGCCCTCTTCCCGGGGAGGCCCTGAGTTGAGCACAAGCAAAGGCTTCCATGTGAGATTCTTCCATAGCTGCTGTCTCCATTACCTTTTCAGTTGGCCCAACTTGCCCATATTTGAATTCATCAATGCATTACTGAGATTTAAAAGTATACAGGTGAGACAGAGGGGGATGGTTCTAACATCCTGCCATTTCCCTTATGTTTCATTGTTGTATTTGGGTCTAAACACATTGAAAGTAAATCCTCACACTTTCAGATAGAAGATATTTAAAATGGCTATAGTTGGTGTGTCTCTCCTGAGTCAGTCCACTGTAGGGGCCTCCTACAGTGACTGCTAAGACAACCGGGCTTTCCCTCTCTAATGGAGAGATTGTGAAATACCTATAACCCTGCCTGGTTTGGTAGGAAAACAACCCTAATTAAACAGGACAGCATCAATGCCTCATACCACACACAGTTGCATCTGAGATCTCTTTCAGCATTCAGACTCTACAACGATCCCAACCCACTGGAGGAGGGAGGCTGGATGAGTGGTGGTTCTCGGCTTTCACTACCCATTGGAATCACCTGGAGAGCTTTAGCATCTGATGCCTGCAACCCACCCCCAACAAGTCCATTTTAATTGGTCTAAGGCACTCCCAAGTCATTCTAATGTGCAGTTAAGGTTAGAACTATAATAGTTTTCCACCTAATTGGCTTGGACGGGGAGAAAATGGCACCTTGACCTTATGAAAAAATGTGTTTGCTTCCTCCTAAGATTTTCCCAGGTGAGTTGATATTACCATATTAATATGGTGTCACTTTAGGACCAGGTTAAATAAAGAAAATCTTATGTGAGAACCAGATTTAAGTTTTAGGAGAACTTACAACTCTGTATCCCATGCAACTGCCACTCCCTGACAAACACCCTGGCAGAACCATTGACATTCCTGGACCTAGTACGGTCTTAGAACACGTCATGGCAGGGTTCTTCAGGCAGGAGCCAGCTTCATTCATGTGGTCCCCCAAGGTGATTTTAGCGAGCAATCCAGCAAGCAAGGATCACGATTATAAGCTCCAAAGTGTCCAAAGTGAAGCACATGCGTCTTAGGATCACATGAGACAATCCATTGGGGTGCAGAAAGAAACTAGTTTATTAAAAAAACAGAAGAAGAAGAAAGAAAACAAAGTAAAAGAAAAAAATGTCAAATGAAAAAGAAATTAAGATTTACTTATATTTAATAGGTGAACTGGGGTGACCAATGTCCAGGTTTGACCCAGACTGAAGGATTTCCTGGAAGGCAGGGCTTTCAATGCTAAAGTCCCCAAAGTCCCAGGCTAGCCAAGATGACTCAGTCACCCTAATGCTGGTGCTATCCCCACTTGATCACATGTGACCCATGGTTCTGAGGGTGTCCCCAAAGACAAGAGGAAGTTATGCCCAGGAATGGGGGGATGGTGGTGCCCTCAATTAATTCACTTTCATCATATTGCAAAATTAGTGTGGCTAATTTTATAGACACAGTATCTCTAAATGGTGCAATCTTTATAATGGAGAGACTCTTTTGTACCACAAAAAGAATGATTATCTCATGACTAAAGACCTCAAAAAACAGACTTAAAAATGAATTATATATTTTTTAAAATTACAAGCATGCTAAGTTTGCTGATCTTTTTTGGTTGATAAGTTGACTGTCCAAAATATGCTACTTGCAGATATTTTTTTAAATAATAAACACAATTTGCATTTAATCCAGCCCATCAAGATAAAGAAGACATTTTATTTTGTTGGGGTTTTTTTGCACTAATGTTTATATTTTTCAATTTTATTTATTCTTTGCACATGTCACTTTACGTGTTTCCATATTTAAAAAGTAAAGTGAAAAGTCACCCTCCCATCACTGAATTCATGCAATGGGAAGAACACTTAGAAAGTAGAAGTTTAGTAGATATTTAGGAAAGTTTCCATCATGTGGTATTGTTGCCAACAATATAGGTGGTTGTCACCCATAAAAACTCTCATATCATCAGTCTTTTAGAAAAAAAGTGGAAGCAGAATTTTTTAGATTATTTAAAATGTTTCCAAAGAAAGACTTTGGGTGGTTTTAACTTAAGAGACTAAAAATATAAAAAGGCAACAATGAGTTTGTAAGACCAGTTGACATCAGATAAGATGGAAAATTACTAAACACATTTAAAAATAACACCTTGTATAATTTATGGAAGGAATGTTTTAATGATTTTTATGATTTATTTAGCATAGCCAATGATATACTATTTTTATTTGGATCCAAATATCTTTGTGTGGTATCTTTTCCAGATATGACATCCATTCAAACAAAGTACTGAAATCAATTGAAGTTAAACCCAGATCTTCAAATCATTATATCACAAAGATTCTCCTTCTAAATATTATTTATAGTTAATGAGGTCAAATGGATTTTTAAACTGCTAATAAATGAAATAATTAGTTAAAATATTTATTTTATATTTACCTCATCTTTCAAAATTCCTATTATTGTGAATGTTTCCTAATGGATATTATATTCATAGAGTAGTTCAAGAATACAACTTAAAAATATTAAATATGCATATATAAGAATGGATACTAATATTAAAAAGAGCTAGAAAACTATTTCGAAGCAGACGTCAACAATAATCCACGATGCCTGAGTAGCCCACAGTTAGCATGCAATAAAATATGTGTTGATGGCCAACAGATATATGAAAAAATGCTCAATATCACTAATCATTAGGGAAATGCAAATAAAAACCACAATGAGATATCATCTCACACCTGTCGGAATGGCTATTATCAAAAAGACAAAAGATAACAAGTGTTGGCAAGGATGTGGAGAAAAGGGAACTCTTGTACACTATAGGTGGGGATGTAAATTAATATAGCCATTATGGAAAACTGAATGGAGGTTCCTCCAAAAGCTAAAAAGAGAATTACAATATGATCCAGCAATCCCACTTCTGGGTACTTATCCAAAAGATTTTAAATCAGTTTGTCAAAGAGATGTCTGCATTCCAATGTTCATTGCAGCACTATTCACAATAGCAAAGTTATGGAATCAACTCTAAGTGACCCTCGAGAGTTGAATGGAAAAAGAAAATGTGGTGTATACACAACGGAATATTCAGTCTTTTAAAAAGAAGGCCAGCATTTGCAACAACATGGGGCTGGGGGTGGGGAAGTGGGGAGTGGGGAGATGGTCAAAGGATATAAAGTCTCACACAGGAGGAATAGGTGGTTTGTTTCTTATATCTATTGCACAACATGGTGAATATAGCTAATCATAGTGTATTGTGCATTTCAAAATCGCTAAAAGAGTAAATTTCAAATGCTCCCACCACAAAAAGGATAAGTATTTGAGGCGATGGATATGTTAATTAGTTTGATTTAATTATTCCACATCGTATTCATAAATCATAACTACATAAATTATACCCCATAATATATTGTATTAAATTTGTATAACTATAGTTATTATATATTATTATATATCATATTTATTACTATATAATTATAAATTGTCGATTTATAATAAAATTAAAAATTTTTTTAAATATGTGTTGAATAAATGAGCGAAACTCCTTCCACAGCCATAGCCAAAGAAGAACTCATAAATAGATTAAGGACAGCAGCTTATGGATGTTTCTACCCAAGCATTCAGAAAAAAAGCATCTGAGAAGCATCATGTGTCTATAAGTCTGACAAAGGAGACTGTATTATAATCAACTTGCAATCATGTACATCGATATTTAGAAGCAGTGGATAGGGAATCTCTCAAGTTAATTCAACTCAACAAGAAATTATTGAGTGCCTCAAGCCTGACACTCAGATGAAGTAAAGTAATGCAAAATAAGTTATCTAAGACTTCTGATTTCAAGAAATTCATGTTTAGCTTTAGAACATGTCTTCAAACTTCCACTCAAAGATGGGCGCAGCAGCCTGATGTCCAGGGAATTTGAGCCAGTTGGTCATATGAGTTTGTTATTTTCTAGATGTCTAGCTTCTTCATCTTACCACATGCTCGTCTCCTCCTTGCTCCCCTGTTTCTTGCCAGAAGTGGACAACCTCACAGATCAAAATCTTGGAAAGCAGTAATCTACACTGCACTGGCCACTCTCTTCATATTGCAGATCGGCTTGTTCATACTGTTACCTCAGAAAAGAGTAGGTAAGGCAAACGCATTTTTGGTAGGTCTTCCCTTTCTGTTGAGCCTCATTACAGCTGGAGAAATAACCTAAAATCCGTTTCCTCCCTTCTTTTTCCTAGGTTATGATCTTCACGGAGAATAAGCCAAAAGGATAATGGTGCTGGTAATCTAGAGTGAGCTAAATAACTGGAAGTGCTCCTGTCCCCCAAAATCTGGAAATAAGACATAGAGAAGAATAATGTGGCTAATTTAAAAGCAATTACACCAATAAATGTTAACAATGAAGGCAGTGAGCGCAAAGGCCCTTGGTAACTCAGAAAATCACCAGGAGAATGAAACCCCCTCCAAACTGTTGCTCACTCCAAGGAGTAGTCTGGAAGAGGATTGACTGGCTTCTTGAATTTTCATTTCATTGTGACTCCTGGCCCTACAAGATGGGTTCCTTTGGTTGTGGCTCCTGCATGACGTCTCATGCTCCTGGGTCCTGACTGATAGATTTGCAGAGCCTGCTGTGGAAATGCCAATGGTAGAACTCATCCCTGGACACCCAGCGTCATGAGAAGTTACTCATGTAGCATGAATAACAGGAAGAGCAACCTAGTTAAAAGGATTTCCTTCCTCTACTGAGATCTCCCGCTGTCCTGGAGACCAAGCCCACTGGCCACATGCATGTTCTGCTTGGGAGAACTAGTCTGTAGGCACAGTGGGGATGGTTTTATCTTCTGCAACAGATCAATTTGCAAAATCAACAAGACTAGTGTAAGCTCCTCCCTCTAATGACACTGTCGGACATGAGGCTGAAAGCCAAGGGGGATTAATATGATAAGAAACAAAACACTTCAGCATCGAAAAGTCTCTATAAATCTTTATTGAAAATGTTTCCATTTTAGCAGAAAAACCCAGGAAAAAGCCTAGCTAGACTACTACAGCCTAGACATTTGACCTCAAGATCAAAAGCAAAAAAGACACCATTTAAATCTTAGCAAATATGTAATGTACTTTATTTCTTTGCTAGGTTTTGCCAACTTCAACTCCTTTTTTGGAGGTTACTTCTGCATCTTCTCTAATCCTCAAACAGTAAGCTGGAAAATCTTGCATAGTGTTTTTTATGGGAAACCAGGCTTTATAACTAACGGGACTGAGACACGCCCCACTCCCTTGCCTACTCACCGTCACTACCAACAAAGATGAAAAATTATCATCTCAAATGCTGTCTTAAGCTTTTAAATTTAAAAATTAAGTCTGAATAAAAATAAGTCAAAATATGTGTGCTGGGATTTTAGGCAGATACTGAAATTTGGATTAAAATAAACCCAAAGCAGGAAAAAAAATCCAAAACAAAGTTTTTTATTTAAAATTGGCAAAGAAACCATCATTTCCCAGAGAAGTCCATGACATATACATGGATTCTACAAACTGAAATGTGTGCTTCATGGTGACAATGGTGTCATTGGCAGACGGATGTGCCAGTTCCCAAGGCACACATTCACTCTCAGGAGCTAAGCACCCCTGGTGACAACTGCACTCGGTCCCCTGCAAAGCTGAATCTCTCCATCGAAGAAATAAAAACTGAAATGAAACCTAGCAAGTACTTCTTGCTGGAAGCTCCCAGGAAGGGTGGTGCTTGGATGGAGGAGGCCTGGGCTTCACAGAATGGTGGCTTATGGATGCTTTAAAGACATTCGAGAAGCCACATGAATAGCACTAAGCAAGGACCCCATCACCATTAGGCTTCAGGGGGTCTTGGCACACACAGCACCAGCAGAGGGTCTGGAGGTGGGACAGAAATGGCCAAACACGTCCTTCATCCTGTTTACAACAGCTCAGCTTTCCCTGCAAGTATCCTCAAGGAGAGCAGCAAAACCACCTATTAAAGCAACGTTTTTCTTAAGCTTATTGTTCTTAATAACCAAGTAATCTGGACCTAAATCATTCCTCAGCCTTCCTCCTCTCCCCACAAAACCCAAGCTTTCCCCCAACACCCTCTCTCCGACCATAGACACTCAGCGTGTCCCCACCCCTCCTCTGCCCCTCTCTGCTGTCACTGGCCTGCCCTACCCACCCGGAACCTCCTCTCTCTCCCCATCCCCCACCTATCACCCCCAGGCCTTGAGATTTCGCTGCCTAGACCATGTATCTGGCCAATGCTGAGAAGAGCAAACAAAGGAGCAACTGTGGGACTGACAGCTCAAGGACTCTGGCATCGGGTCTGCCCTTGGCTGTCACTCTCAGGAGGTGCTGGCCGGGCTGGTCTTCCCACAGGCCATCCCATACATCTCAAAATGACAGAAGGTGTGACTGGCCCTAAGATGGCTCAGCAGGCACTGGAGAGAAGGGGCCTTCTCCGAGGAACAAAACAGAAATGAAAGCCCCCAGGCCACAGGCTTGGCAGCACTTGGCATAAAATATGATTTCTAAAATCCTTATAAGGAACAGAACTGGAAAAAGAAATAAGAAAGAGAAAGGGAACAAGGAAGGAAGGTAAGAGGGAGGGAGGGAAGGGGAGAAGGAAGGAAGGAAGGTCTACAATTCTAGTTTGGGGTAGAAGATGTAGTTATGAAATGGCTACTCCATACAGATGTGAACCTGGGGCTCAATTCCAGGCTCATTTTTAAATCCCAGTTTCAGGGAACAGGACTGTCAGGTGGAGCCAGCCCTAAAAGCCTTCCACGGAGAGAGTGTGGTTGAGCGCATAGGCATCGCTATCCTCTTCCTCCAAAAGCAGCTTGTCGATGGTCAGGGAACCGACGGCTCTCCTGGGGTCTTCCATGTCCTGAAGGACTGGCTCGGGGATGGAGATGGGGAGCTGGACGAACTGGGGCCCAGGCATGGCTGGGGCCGGAGGCTGGTACTGCAGGGTGGAGGTGGGCAGCGTGGAAAGGGGCTGAGGCCACGGGAAATAGGTGAGGGGGCCCTGGTGCTCCGGGCCCTCCAGCGGGGGCCCCACCGTGGGCGTGCCGGAGCTCCTTGTCTGCAATGGGGAAACACGGGACCGAGGGTTAGCAGCCCCGACATCCCACCTGCCCGTCCTTGCCCTCAGAGGGGTCTCCATCTCCCCCTTCAACTCTGCCTTTGCTGGCTTCCCACTTCAGGGGGCTCCGCCTGCTCCTGCTCTAAGTCTCCCCCGAGGGAGAGGCCAGGCAAACTTCACCTGCAGCCCTCTCTGCAGCCCTCTACTAGCTACCTGCTCTTGCTCGTGCTACTTCCCACTCTGAAGCCTTATTTTCTCATCTATAAAATAGGATACAAACAGCAACGAAGTTATAGGGCTGAGTGAATTAGGAGGACTTTCTCGGTTTCACTGAACGTAAAATGCATGCCTATTTCAGAGATCTTAAAAGACGGAACATATATGCATCTTAAAATCTGTGAAAATACAACATGTCAAACAATAGCCCAGCAGTTGTATCTGGAAGGCGGCTGCTGTCCTGCCCAGACACAAAGACAGCCCTGGCTTCACACCGCAGCTTTGGCATCCTGAGGTCCCCCTGGGCCAACACAGCTCCATCAGCTCCCAGGTCTCTGGTGGTGGCCAGCGTGGTGACACCCATGTCCAACTGGGGGAAGCAGGAATGTGGCCTTCGTTCCTGCTGCTGCCTGGTGCCTGCCACATCCTCATCCTCCTCTGTCTCTGAGCTGCCTCCCCACCATGGCCAGGCTCCCACACAGGGTTGGTCAAGGCCATTCTCTCACGTGCTCTACAAACCATACCTCTCCCCTGCACGGAGACCACCCTCATAAAGAGAGGCAGGGCCTGCATTCTCACTAGTCGTTCACAGGGTGAGGAAAGCAAGTGGGAGAGGATGTTCTCTGCATGGACTGATGTGAGAGTGACCAAAAATCTCCCCCTACCATCCCCTCCATCTCTTTCCAGTTGCCACTGTGTCTCGAGAGTAAACTGGGGACCTTGTTACAGTGGAGATTCAGGCACAGGAGGTCTGGGGTGGGGCCTGGGATTCTGCTTGTCTAATCAGATCTCAGGGGACCGCAGTTGGGTCCCCTGCGAGGCTCTAGGGTGTTTTCCATAGAATGAGGGAGCCGACAGAGTCTCAGACGTCCGGGCTGATGTGTACATTCCACTCCGCTACACCCACTTCCTCTCCTTTGACTTAAGCCAGCGGTCCCCAGCCCAGCGTCCTGAAACCAGACAGAATCTGGGAAAGCCTCACTGTGTCCAGTTTTTCAAAAATCCAAATTGAAATCCTGTATTTTCGAGCCATAAACCTGTACAGGTCAACTGCGAGTGCAGGTTTCTTTGCTCTGGGGTAGAATTACATCAGCCCAGCGCCCTAGCAGGTCTTATCTCTGCTGATCAGGAGTGCTAACTTGCAGCTCCAGCCAGCTTTGATGAATTAATTCACAAAGTGGCAAAACAAATAAACCACTTCTTAATAAATACAGTTTGTCTGATACACAGAACCTTTCAAAGCAGGAGGTGGGGATGATGAAAGGGGATAAATAATGAAAAGAATCCTTGGTCATGGAATGGCTGGGAACCATTATGTCCTGCACCCCCACCCCCACCTCAGGCCCCCTGACATGGAAATGAGTTGCCTGGGAGAGCTGTTGAATTAACTCCTTCCCATCTACCATGACTCAGGGCCCACAGTTGGATTGCCAGGGAGCCCTGTGGGCCTGGGGAGGGAGGGCTCCTGCAGGCCTTTCCTACAAGGTGCCTCAAGGCTGGGAGCAGGTGCATCAGGATGACACTGGACCCTGGACGGAAATGGAGAGGACATGGGAAACCAAAGCAAGCTCCACCATCGAGGGTGGGATCTGTGACACTCAAGGCCCAGCTCTGCTTCCTACAGTTTCCTGGGTCTGGAGCTGGATACAACTGTAACCACAGGCCCTTTCCCCCCAGAACACTTGAGGGGTTCCCATTCCTGTGGTCAAACAGACACCACTAACCTAAAGCTATTTCTCTTCCCTCCTCCAATCCTGGGGGAGGAGGCCCTTCCTTTCCCATCTGGCACTTGAAGACAACGCTTGGTTAATGTTGTGGGTAGCCTTTGATACGATGATAATAATTGACATTAATTAAGTGCTTTCTGTGTGCCAGAAACTATGCTAAGCCCTCCACATGCATCATCTCACTCGATCCTGACAATGACACTCTTGTTAGTATTCCCGTTTTACAGATGGGGACGCTGAAGCATAGAGAGGTTAAGTCACTAAGCTCAGGGTCACATAGGAAGTGAAGGGACAGTGATTGAACACAGGCAATCTGGACTAGAGACAGAACTCAAAAACTTACCCTGTGGGATTGCCTGACTCCATCAAAAACACAGTTTTCTAAAAAGTTCTATTACCTGTTGCTCAGCCTAGAAATCTTCTGTTAAATCCCATTCTTAAATGAAGGATCACTCCCTAAGTTATCTAAATATTAATAGAAAGGAAAGGCTGGCTCTGGCACAAGACCCCATGCAGACCTCACTTAGAACCTCATTCACTGAAAGACTCATTCACTAACCAAGACTCACTGCTTGCAGGGCAGCTGGGGAGACTTAGGACAGAGAAGCAGGGAAAGACCTTCCCATCCCTGCGGAGCACAAGGCATGACCAGAGAGGCTGTGAGACTTCTTTGTGGAAGATATTTTAGGTCACTGGGAGTAAGGGAAGGCCTCCCTGGAGGACAGGGTGGGCTTAGATGACCCAGTTATCCTGGACATCAATAGCAAGGAAGGTCGGGGTCGGGAAATCAGCCCTGGTTCTACAACTGTGTGCCCAGCTGGCTTTGTGTGACATACCGTGACATTGGTGATGAGTGGTGGGGAGGCGTACGTCAGCACCGAGGAGGGCCCCACGACCGTGTAGCTGGGGCACACGGGCTGCACATACATGTCAGCTGAGTAGGGGCAGCTGACAGCTTCATGGGACACATACTCGGTGTAGGGTGTCCATGGAGCCAGGGGCTGGAGGGTGGCCGGGGCGGGCTGGGAGAGCCAGCCGGCACACAGGGCACCCTCCTCCGTCACTGCGGAAGCAGAGACCTCCATGTCCAGGCAGGAAGGACCTGTGGGAAGAAGGAAATTACAAAACTGCAGGCACCACCCGGGCGAGGGGCCTGGCAGGGACCGGGGCTGCGGGGAGCTCTTACCCACTGCGGTGTAGGTCGCCAGGGGCTGATGGGGCAGCACCACCTAGAGGGGAGAGGAGAAGACCAGAGGCGGGGTTTAGCCATCTGCCACCAGCCCCGTGCAGGGAACTCCGCGAAGGCTCCCAGAGTGTAGGGCAGGAATCTCCCGTGTTAGAACAAACCACCCCACCGGTGTCCCAACCATCGCCACCTACACTTTTGAGGGATTTGTGTTCCCCGCTAGCAAGAAGGCTGTGCACTTGGGAAGCTGGCATCTTCCTACTCCCAGGAGAAGCCCCAGCCCACACCGCCATGCGTGAGTCATTTGCTTACTCAGGCCTTGACAATGGCTTTGTTCAGTGGGCCCAGAGAGCCAGCCCCGGCCCTCATCCCAACTGAGGGATCCCCGACTTGTTCCACCCTCGCTCTGTCTCGGGCAGCCACTGCCGCGCAGCCTGCCGCCTTGGCGCCCGGGTGAGTATCCCTGGAGCAAGCAGGTACCCGCCTGCCTGACCCTTTCGGTAACCCGCTCGCGCGCACACACACCCTCACACACACACACACACACACACACACACACACACACACTCTCTCTCACGCACACTCTCACACATACTCTCACACACACACACACCCTCACACACACACACACTCACACACTCTCTCTCACACACTACTCTCACACATACTCTCACACACACTCTCTCACACACACACCCTCACACACACACACACACACTCACACACTCTCTCACGCACACTCTCACACACACTCTCACACACACACTCTCACACACACACACCCTCACACACACACACACACACACACACTCTCACGCACACTCTCACACATACTCTCACACACACTCACACACACTCTCACACATACTCTCACACACACTCTCACACACACACACCCTCACACACACACACACACACACACACACACACACACACACACACACACTCACACACACTCTCACACACACTCTCACACATACTCTCACACACACACTCTCACACACACACACCCTCACACACACACACACTCCCACACACACACATTCTCTCACACACTCTCACACACACTCTCACACACACACACACACACCCTCACACACACACACACACACACACACACTCTCACGCACACTCTCACACATACTCTCACACACACACTCTCACACACACACACCCTCACACACACACACACACACACACTCTCACGCACACTCTCACACTTACTCTCGCACACACCCTCACACACACTCTCACACACACTCACACATTCTCTCACACACACTCACACACCCTCACACACACACACACAGTCACACACACACACATTCTCTCACACACTCTCACACTCCCACACACAATCTCACACACCCTTTCACACACTCTCACACACACACACCCTCACACACACTCACACACCCTCACACACACACAGTCTCACACACACACACATTCTCTCACACATACTCTCTCACACACTCTCACACTCCCACAATCTCACACACCCTCTCACACACTCTCACACACACTCACACACTCACACACACCCTCACACACACACACACTCTCACGCACACTCTCACACATACTCTCACACACACCCTCACACATACACAGTCTCACACATGCACTCTCACACCTACTCTCTCACACACACACATTCTCTCACACACACACACACACTCTTTCTCATGCACACACATACTCTCTGTCACACACACCTTGACACACACACACACTCTCACACACACCCTCACACACACACTCTCACACATACTCCCTCACATACACCCTCACACATACACAGTCACACACACACACCTACTCTCTCACTCTCACACACACCCTCACAGTCTCACACACACCTTCTCACACTCACACACACCCTCACACATACACACAGTCTCACACACACACTCTCACACCTAGTCTCTCACACACACTCTCACACACACACACTCTCACACACACTCTCACACACCCTCAGTCTCACACACACCCTCTCACACACACCCTCACACACACACACACACACTCTCACACACACCCTCACAGTCTCACACACGCCCTCACACACGCACAGTCTCACTCTCACACTCTCACACTCTCTCACACTCTCACACTCACACTCACACACACGCTCCCTCACACACACTGGCCACGGCAGCACCCTCACCGCGGTAGGTGCCACTGCCGCGCCGCTGCTGGCATGGCCTCTCTTCCTCCTCAGCAGTTCCTTCACCGGCTCCTTCACGCGGACGCCCTGGTACGGCCGTGGCGGGGCCGAGGCTTGCTCTGCAGCTGCAGCTGTGAAAAGCAATGGCGCTGAAACCCACCGTCCTTCTCAGACAAGCCCCCACCCGCAGGCCGTCCCCCCCACAGGCCTGCCTGCTCCCCTAAGTTGTGCCTGAACGAGGATGACAGCATGAGACTACCTAGAATATTTCTCCCAATACCGTCACTCCTCCTGCTCCCAAACCTTCTATGGCTCCCCTGCCCTCGGACAATTAAGGCCCAACTCCCTAGTCTAGAACTGAACAGACGTCACAGTGAGATCCAGGCCCATTTCTCCAACCACTTTGCACACTCTCTGCTACATAAATCCTGACTCTGACCAGAAGGTTCATCTAAATGTCTCTACACGTTCCCTGGGGGTCTCGCCTCCTCATCTGAGGTTTGCCATGCTCAGAACCCCCCTCACTTCTCTCAGCCTCTTGATTCTTCCTGACCCGAGACCAGTGCAGCCCTCCTGGCTGAGCGGCCTGTGGAATTGCTACATCCTCGAACTGCCAGACACTTGCAGATGGGATTCGTATCCATCGCAGGTGGCAGCGACAGCAAAGACTGAGTCAGACGGCACAGGCCTCAAATCCTGCCCCTGCCACAATCAAGCTGTACAGCCCTGGGCAAGTTACTAAACCTCTCTGCGCCTCTTAACGTGAAATTTCTTTATTGAAGGAACATCGCGAGGAGTTGCCTGACATAGCAAACGGGAAGTACAGTATATGCTTCGTGCAAAGTGAGGTGCAGAGTAAGGCATTCACCAAAATTTTAGTCACTCTGCTAGGCAAGAATTAGTTATCTTTTGGGGGGTAAATTTCTTATGCCTCCAACTAGAGTATAAACGTCTCAAGGTGAGATACTGCATCTTATTTCCCTACATCTCCCCAGTGGCACGTCCACGTCAAGCTCAGTTGTTGAGGGTTGATTGACCGATCGGATGACTAAGATGAGCTGTCCGTTGTCTTCTCTTCTCCTCTCTGGACCTTCAGAATGAATGGGCTGAAGCAAGTAGCTCCCAGGCTCTCGGTGACGCCCAGGACATGGGGCAAATGCCCAATGGCGATCCAAGTGCCCTGGGGCCAGAGGGTGTCCATCTTGCTGCTGAGAAAAGGTTTCTTTTCCCTTTTGTCATCAAAGCCAACAAACCAAAGCGCCAACCCAAATGTCAGCTGGGGCACAGGGCCCTTCCTGGCCTGGGAGAGCAAGTCAAAAGCAGCCATGGCCAGGCAGTGAAAATCTGCCCACCTAGACAGCCTATGGCTTAGGGGCCCTGGGCTCTTGAAGGGCAGGCCTGGGTCAGCCAAGAGTGGTGAGAAGAACTGGCCCTCAGGACTCACATGGGGAGCCCATTATCATCCACTGATAAGGGCCCCAAGGACCCGGGTTCTGAATCAAAGGCCCGGAAGCCTTGGTATCCGTTAAACCCGGATCTGCAGCGCTGCCTTGGCTGAACTTTGCTCAGTAAATACCCACCTGATAAGGTACCATGCATGACTCGGCACCAGACCTCCCTTAGGGCTCCAGACACAAGCGTAGCCCAGCCTCAAAGCCCAGCAGGCAGAGAGAAGCTTGAGCACAAGCAGCAGGAGGAGGAAAGTGAGCCCTGGGGGCAGAGGATGTGGCATCAGGAATCCTAGCATCTCAGGGTAGACCTTAGGCCCATCCTCCGGGGTCCCTTACCCGGTCAGGTAGCAAATCACACAGGGAGTGATGCGAAATACAGATACCCAGGTCCTGTCCCAGAGAGTCTGATTCTAGGGATCCGATGTGGGCCTAGGAATCTACATGTATAACAATCTCCCAAGCAAGAGCTACTGGGATTAGAACCACTGATAATTCATCCCTGGTTTAATACAAGACTCTCTGTATAATATCCCAACAGGAAATTAATTATCCTCATTTGAACTTCCCCTGTCAGAACGAGGGATCTCTACTGGTATTCATTCATTCTTTCTAACATTCCCAGGCACTACGAACTCAGCACTGAACAAGACAGATGCAGCCCTGCCCATGGGGATCTTGCAGTCAGTGGGGAAGACAAGCAGCAGAGCAGTTACCAGTGGGAGAAACGTCACAGCCTGTGAGACTCAGGTTGATATGGCAGTGCATGGCAGGGGAGCCCACCTGGTATCTGTGCCCCGGGACCACCTGTGCACCTTTACCTTTGTCTAAACAGCAGCGACAGTGGACTTGAGGGCCAAAAATACCTGTATTCAAATCTGGGCTGTCACTTACCAGTAGAAAGTTCTTAGATTTATTTAACATCTCTGGGCTTCAGTTTCCTCATCTGTAAAATGGGAATAATAATCCCTCTCTCACACAGTTATTGTGCGGATTAACTGAAATAATACATGGGGAGCTCCCAAGGCCATGTCTGGCATATGGTAGATGCTCAATACATGTTATTTTTCTTCCCTTCCCTCCACCCTCTTCCACCTTCCTTTGGAGAGCTATAATGTCAGAAAACTCTACCTAACCTGCCTCATGTTAACCAGCACCATTTATTTCCTTGCATTATCTTCTAATGAAACTCACAATTCCTGATCTATCTATGGCCTTCTCATCTATAAAATGAGGATCGTCATGGTATGTATGTCATAGGGTAATTTGAAAATTACATCTAAAGTGCTTAGAGTAGAGCTTGGCACAGAGCACTTAATATGTGTAAGCTAATATTATCATTAGTAGTAGTAGTGGTGTTCCCTTCAGCATCTGAAGATATATACCACATGCCCATGTGTATTTGAAGGAATGGAACGTCCCATTCCTTCAGCTGTTTCTCAATAACGTGCTTTAACCCCCCAAACTGCCTCCTGGGTGCTTCACTCCTGCACAAGTTCCATTTGCTGCTTCCCTTTCTGCTGGGTGATGCCCAGTGCTGGCCACAGCCCCCAGGTGTGGTCCAATGTAGCAGAGAGCAGGGACACCTGCCCCTCCCACACTCTGCTCTGCTCACTCTTTCTCGGGGTCGCCCATGGCCACATCAGCTGTGCTCACAGCCATATCACTCAACCGACACTTGTCTCCAGCTAGGTTTCCAGCTATTCCTTAGGCACAAAGTGCAGTCTGAGGATAGTGCACTCAGGAGAAATTTGGGGGATGGAGTTATTTGAGGGTCCAAGCACTGTGGTCATCCTCTTAATTCCCCCAGAGATCAAGAAAGGCTCAGCCCCGGCCGGGCGCGGTGGCTCATGCCTGTAATCCTAGCTCTCTGGGAGGCCGAGGCGGGTGGATTGTTTGAGCTCAGGAGTTCGAAACCAGCCTGAGCAAGAGCAAGACCCCCGTATCTACTAAAAATAGAAAGAAATTAATTGGACAACTAAAAATACATAGAAAAAATTAGCCGGGCATGGTGGCGCATGCCTTTAGTCCCAGCTACTCGGGAGGCCGAGGCAGAAGGATTGCTTGAGCCCAGAAGTTTGAGGTTGCTGTGAGCTAGGATGATGCCACGGCACTCTAGCCCGGGCGTCAGTGAGACTCGGTCTCAAAAAAAAAAAAAAGAAAAGAAAAGCTCAGCCCCATATGCACACATCTCAGACCAGTTCGAAGACAGGTATATGTAGGCTCACCCACCTCTTGTTTGCATGTAGACTTCTGGGGAAGAGCCCAGAGGCTCCCTGGTCCCACTCCCTCCCAGAAAGTGGACACACCACACACTTAGCTGGAAAGGGACCATCTGGGCACCTTTAGGATCTTGTAGAGTGAGGACTTCCTGTCTCCTGTTGTTTTTAAACCAATGAACAAAAAGGGCTTAGGGCAGGTGCTGTGAGCAGAGAGTATCACCCTCTAATGCCCAGACTTTCTTGGAACTCACAGTGTCAACAGGTGTGCCCTAGCACAGCAGACCATATGTCGAGCAATTTCTAAATTCCCGCCTCTTCCTATTGCAGTCCCCAAACTCCCACAGCTCCCAAGGGTCTCCTGAGTGCCCCTCCACGTGTCCACAGCCAGCTGCCAAGGAATCCCGTAACTGACTCCACCCCAGCAGGCAGGAGGGGGTGCTTCTGATGGTGTCTTTGCAAAGTGCCCATGAAATACCAGAATCCAAAGCCTCAGGACAATCCCCAACGGAGCCCACCAGCCAAGTGTATTTGCACATTGAAACTTGCTGTTGGTGCTGCACCAACCTATGTGCAGCAACAATAAACATTTTTAATTTCACAGTCAACACTGTGCTCCCTACGGCCATCAGATAAGAACTGAGCCCACAAATACAAATTTGGGAGAAGAAAAGAAATTTGTCTGAAATCATGATTGCCTCACTTTGGGGCCTCTGGGTCTTGAATTGAGCTAACTTCAAAACAACTAAACTGAAATATTTAAAAGAAATTTTTTTAAAAATTTAGAATGATTTCTTAAAATAATGATAAAAAAGAAAAAATATCCAAAGAAAACAAAATGAGAGATCAAAATAAGAATACACCAGCAGAGAAGATGAAAGCCCACTTTCCCAAGGTAGAGTTGACCAGAGATTTTAATAATCCCCTGATCAAATTGTAGCTCCAGGAAGCACACCTGAAAGGCTGAAGCTTTCTCACTATTTTTCCTGTGGTCTGAGAGCCCTCCAAGTCTCCTGTGGAAATCCAAGAAGTTTCTCACCATTGATCCTGTGATCTGAGGGCCCTTTAATTCTGCTGTGGGCATGCAATTGTCCATCACTTAGAAAAACCTTTCCATCTGGACGTGAGTCCCCTGGTCCTCTTTGGGAATCTCCTATTTCAGGCTGAGAAGTTTACCATATTGCCTTTCCATACCATTGGAAGGCCGTCACGGATGGAGTTTGAGGGGAAAAAAAAAAAATCATTTACAGAAAAACCCATGAATTTGGCCTCAGTGAGGGCTTCCCTTTTCCAAAATGAGCATTGAAAAAAATCTGTAGGTATAAAAAATCAGCAGAGGATATTTCGGTTCCCCCTGCCACACACCCTGACATGCTCCACATCACAAAAATAAGAGTCCTGCAGCTGCTGTTCCGCTGAAGAGGGCTGAGCATGACAGAGTCAAGCCAACTGGTCAGTCACCTCAGACAGCACCTGGCTGCATGTGGGCATCTATGCTTGCTTTGCACCAGGCTAAGGGACATATGCATTTCACGGATTTAAATAAGCATGGTGTTCCAGCTCCTTGATGAAGGTATAATAAAATATCACCAAGGAAATATGCAAAATTGTCAGCACTTGTTTATTGAATGACACTTTATGAACCACATTCACGCCACAGTGCAGAAGCTACTCAGATAAGGAGGTAGGTTCCTCCTAATGGCTCTGAGCAGAGCTGACACCTTGGCACTGGTCACTTCCCTTACAAGGTGACTTTAAAAGAGCCCATGTCAGAAGGCATTCACTCCCTGGAACAGCCTCCAAGGCACTCTTGAGAGAAGACACTTCTCCCAGCCATTGTCCTCTTGTGATTTCCCATGAGCCACCAGGGCCAGGCAACAGACTGGACAACAATTAAAAGAGTCGCTGTAAGGGCTACGTGGGCTCCAGGATAACATGCATTTCCATCACCAGGAACCAGAGAAGAGGAACCCACCCAGCCCACCTCACCCACCTAGAGCTCTTTCCATTCACAGCTGACTGCTTGAACCTCAGGGCTGCAGTCACATTAGGCCATTTGAAAGAGAAATGTTTCCTAGCCTAGAAGGACATGTGACACACTACTGATTCTAACATAGTATTGATCATTCCAGGTGACTGCTATAAATATTATTATCTTTTGCTGCTGAATCTTCAGTATTGTTTATTTTTATTTAAAAAAAAAAAAAAAGAAAGAAAGAAACAATTTTCTCTTGTGGCAAAACCAAAACCAAATAATTAAACAATAGGTATTTAAGCCTAGGGCTAACAAATTTGCCCTGGCTTCTAAACGAAAACAAAGTCACAAAAGTTGCTAAAATGTTTCACTTTAATGTAAAGAATCTTGTTTGTGTTTGTGGCCTAAGACAGCTGAGGACTTCTAGAAAATGTTAGCTCAAGTTGGCTAAAGGATTATTCACAATCTTAATTGAAACCCTAATGTGGGTGCTCTTCTTAAAATAAAGGTGTGAGTCAAAGCTTTTCACTCATGGACAATGGCTGATTTTTTTCCAAACAGGAAGAAAGAACTTGGGCTTTGGCCAAAGGCTGGACTTGACACGCTACGGAAAAGGTTTTCCTGCCCAATTTACACTAGATTATAGTTTACTTTTTCTTTTCTTAATGTAGGCCAACAAAGAAATCCCATATGCATGTAAATATGAGCTTTCCATTCAATAATATTTGAGCTGAGGGAACCCTGCAGCCAGGAAATACAAACATATCACTCATATATTTTAGTAATTTGGATAACACCCAGGGCAGAGGAGGAAAAGACAGCTAGAGGAGAAGGTGGCTTTAAAGAAGGTGGTGAGAAGATATGAGAGAAAGTAGAACCTCGATTGAATTCGGATTTGATGTTTCTTGTAAGGTTACTGAAGTGCCAAGGAGTAAGTCTAGATGTCTTGCTCAGGAGGCTGGGATGTCTCTATCAGGAGATCACAAAGACGGTGGCTGACCCCATGTTCTCTGATCTGGCCAGAGAAGGGAAGGGAAGAGTAGGTAGCATTTCCCTTCCTGTGTACCCATTCTAAGAAATGTATTACTTCCCATCAGCCCCACAGAGCTCACTCATCAAGCATAGGCAGGTCTACTGGGGAAGGCTCAGGGAGGGCCATGGTCACTTAGAATCTCCCCAGACCTAAGGGATAGGGCGGCTGTGAATGGACAGCCAGGGCAATCACACAGGGATTCCTCTCAAGTTATGTCAGGCTGATGTAGACAGCCCATTCAATCCCCCAAGCTCGATCCCCCAAGCTCGTGCCTGAGGTGTTCCCACTCTGAGGGCTCGGGATTGCCTGGATTATCCCAAAAGTTCTGGACGTCCCGCCCCATGACCGCAGCCAAAGGCCTCAAGTGCGAGAGGCTCCCATGTGGCTGCGGTCCTCTGACTCTGCGCTCACGAGCACGCTGCCCAGGCATCCTTTCCCCCAGGTACCCGCCACACCTTCCACACCACGCTTACCTCTCTCCAAGCCCCTACAGAACAGGCTGAGCAAGGAAGGCTGTTTGACCCTGCTCTCTGCTCCCAGAGATGGTTTCAATATTATGCCTCCATTTTATGTAGACCCCGGCATGGTGAATGAACAAGTGGCAAAGATCTATGTGTGTCCTGGTCAGTCATAACTCCCAGGATCTCTGAAATAACCACACTCACATTTGCATGGTGTTCTGTGGCTACAGAGCCTCTGACACAAATGATTTTATATGAGGCCTCACTGTGACCTCTGAAACAAGCAGAAGGTATATTTCTCTCCTCCCCCTTCTTTTACTGATGAGGAAAGTGATGCACAGAGGTATTCTGTGACCTGCCCAAGGACTACACTAGTGACAGTATCATTAACCAAGTATCATTGGTGACACATTGGTCACTACCAAGTGACAGTATCATTAACCAAAACTACCATCTCTGATTCCAAGAGTAGCTCACTTCTGCCTCACTGCCTGCTTCCTCCCTGCCCAAGTAAGTCTCATTTATTTCTCTGGGTGACACCACGGGTCAGTCATCAAAGGGTCCCCAGCCCAGTCCTAACCCTGGCTTGGACCACCCTGATCCAGTCTCCCTCAACTGCCAATTCCCCCAAGAAATAGTTTTTCCAGCTGAGGGAGGAGAGAGCAGTACACGAGAAACTTGCCAGCAGTCAGCTCACAGGAGGTGTGATGAGAACTGAGAGACCTAAACAATTCCCCACAAGGTTTTATTTTTGGTATTTTTCGACTGAAATGACAGCGGACAGGTCCACCTGTGAAACCAGCTGCATCTGCCCGCCTTTTACAGAAACTGGGGTCACCAGAGCAGAAAGGGTTCCCATCTCAGATACACCATGTCCCATGGTAGGGGACAAGACCAGGAGACCCCTGACAGAGCATTTATTGAACAAGCACTTGCTGAGCAGAGTAGACTAGGTCCCTGCCCTCATGGAGCTTACGGTCTAGTCTAGTGGGGTATACGGATTTGAATCAAATAATCACACAAGCAAATCTAGAATTAAAAACTGTGACAGAGCTGCGTCTTCTTCAGAATTGAAGTGGTTCTGGCTTGTTCGGCTGGTTTCCACCTCCACTTGATCAGTTAGGCTTGAATGAGCAGCAAACTGGGGGCCCCAGTCTACAGGAACCGCACAAAGGGAGAGTGGCGAGAGGCATGACTGTTCTGTCTCTAATGCAGAGACTGGTCTGAGGTCAGAGGCTCAGGCCACACCATGCACGGAGCTGTGTCCAAGACACTCTAAGTGGCAGGCCTTAGGCGAACCCGAAGGGTATTTCACCAGCTGGCCTTATCCCATTGTGGCTGATTAGCCTACTAGGAGAAGACCAGCCCCAGGAACTTGGATTCCGAGATGGAAATCAGCTGGAATCAGAAGTATTCTACTGAATCTCCAGTGTGACTTCCTGAGATTCAAATTTGCAGTGGCTTTTGAACCAGGCTAGAGCTACCTCTGATGAAATCATCTAAGAAGCCATCTAAGAATAGACCAATTTCAATTGGGAGGGGAAGAAGGACCCAGTCCTCAACATTGAAAAGCAATGCAGTATAGTTTGGGATTCAGCAGACCCAGGTGGTAAGCCTGCTACATTGCTTATCACCTGTGTGACCCTTGGCCAATCACTTAATCTGTGGGTACCTCAGTTTCCCCATCTGCAAAACAAAAATAATAATATCCATCCCAAGAGGTTATGAGAATTATATGAGATTAACACAGTTAAACGCCTCATGCATAATATGTGCCCAAAGGGGATCCTTTGCTCTCAGCCAACAATCCATGACACATCTGTCATCAGAGAAGTAGCCTTGGTATGGTGACCCTAAGTTGTCCCCATCCTGCTGCATCCTGATACTGAATGTCTCTGTCTTCAACATACCCAGAGCCTTCTGCTGTCTGCAACGAATGGCTCAAGCTGCCTTCATCATTCTCTTGAAAGTCATCCCTCAGATGCCTGGATCTGACAGCCCCAAGCAGCAAGATAGCCCTGTTTAGGAAACAGGGAGTCCAATGATTCTGCAGAGGGACTGGACAAAGATCTCAGTTACAGACAACAATCCTAGACAGGAGACATCAAAACCCTAGAATTGGCCTTTGGCTAAGATACCATGAGCTGAATAGAAGACTTCTTTCTTCAGAAGCCACCAGAGGATTAGGTTTGTGGCAGATTTGAGTTTTTAAAGAATAATTCCAGAAATGAACACACTGAATATTTTTGAGTGGCAGCAATGAGGTGGCAGACAGAGTAAGATGGCCTTCCTTTGTCCTTACCTCAGATGCAGCCTCCTAAGAAACACATATGTATCTCCAAAAGGAGAGGGACACAGCCATGGCTGAGGCTATGTTGTAGATACTCCTTCAAAGGGGCTAGAAACCTAGGAGCACATATCACATGTGGGATAGAAACGCGCAATGTACAAGGGAGGGCTTGTCAGTGCCCAAAGCGGGGAGCTTCATCACCTGTTAGGACAAGGCAGATTCCTGGCTCACCTATTGGGCATTGCCCCAGCTCTATTGAGAGCAGCAGGCGTCCAAAGGGGAGAGAAAGGACCTAAGCAGAGCTCACAACCCACAGTCTCATAGCAGGGGGTGAATGAGAAGAGTCCACCCACCCCAGGTGCCCACCCAAATTCTATAGCAAAGCAGCAGCACAGTGCAGGATGAAGCAGAGGATGTGGGCACATCTTTCCCTATTAAATCCAGGCCGGAATCTAGCATTGCCAGTCTGATCTAGGATGGGAATACCCTGAGGTTAGGCAGCTGGAAATCCAGCTGTTTGTCCCTTGATTTAAGAAATATCTAATTTTGGATTTTCAAGACCAAAAAGAATATTATGAAGGAAATAAACTTTTCCCGAGACTGTCTGGTAAGGACTGCTGCCTTGGAAGATGGACTTTCCAGAATCCGGCCATCAGTTGCATATTTGGGGTCAGATCCAACTGCCCAAGTCCCAAGGCTCATGGTAGTCTGGGGTACAGCCTACACGAGTGAAAGTAACCCTAACAAGGCATTCATGACACACATGACTGCCAGTCAAGATGAGCTTTCTGGATAATTCTTGGGTTTACTAAGCAGTGGCCCTTGTGATGTGGGGAATTCCTTTATGAAGGACACTGGAGAAGAGGGGTAGTTGTTAGACCACCAAGCCTGGGAAAGAGGTCACTTGGTCAATTTTTGAGGAATTGACCTCCCTCCTTATTCACAAGAGACCCATGAAAACTGAAAATACGACCTTCACAGCTTCAAAGCTTCATGAAGACCAATAAAACATGTTTCAAAGCCACACCCTCTGTGTAAACCAAGAAGCTGCGATCATCTGGCAGGGATCTTGCTGAAAGGAGGGAAGGATGGGTCCAGGTCAGTGGTGTCCAGATGCGATCTGAAGAACCCTGGAAAATAGTTATGGTGCCTACAGGTGCCAACAGAGTGAAGGAGGCAGGGAAATCTTGGGGTGAATGAGCAATCAGAGGTCTGGATAGCCCCCCAAAAATGGCTCCATTTTTATTTTGGGGGCTTCTACAGTAGATTTGGTTTGAATAACAGAATTTGTTAGAAAATATTGTAGACCTCAGCCTAAATATCCTTGGATTTTCTTCCCAATGCTAACATTTTATGCCTAAGATGCCCCAAGATCTAAGCAAGAAGTCTGACCATCATCTGTTCTTCAGGGTCCATATCCAATGCTGTATGTTCCATGACACCTTCCCTGATTCCATCTTCCCCTCCCTTCTACAGAAGATAATTTATTTCATTGGTTGATTTATCTAGCTGGAAATAATTCCATTATTGAATGGGTGCATAGATGAATGCATGCATGCATGGGATGATGAATAGATGATTGGTTTTCCTTCTACATCTTTCTTTCCTGAATTGGCAGGCTTTTGTCCAACATTAAGACTTGCTCCTATTTTCAACTTTCTTGCTTCTCTTCCTTCCTTTCTTTTCTCTCTCCTCAGCATTCTTTAGTCCTGGAAAGTTTCAGCAATCTTTGTACTCATGCTCTCTTCCAATTAAATTTATGGTTCTCCATTAAATGTACAGATTCAAAAGTAATTTGGCTTTTCTTAAGAATGGTCAAATTCTTCATGGTCCCAACACCTGGTCTGAGACTGATTCTGGTTTATAATTCTTTGGTGACCAGCTCTTCCCAGAAAGTGGCACTAATGAAACTGTTACTAAGAAAAGGAGGCAGCACATTGTTGTTTCAATTTTCGGTATCATTAGTGCTATTTCTTGCATACTTCAAGTGTCATTCTCCTCACAGCTAGATTATAAACACTTCAGTCCAATCTTGCGATTTAAAAAAGCAAACACAAATTTGCCAGCTACTGTAAGCCTCGCAGCCATCCTATCTTATAAGGTTGATAGGAAAACTGTAGCCCAATTTCCAAGTTTGGTCACAAAATGGTCAGATTAACCATCAGTATTAACCTGATCACTAACCCCACCATAAATTACAAGACTAAAAATATGTGCCTTGCCATTTCACAAGAAAGGCAGAACTCAGAGGCCATACAAAGTGTAAGCTAGAATTAGCCTGCATAACCTTTGTCCTTAGAGGTAGAGTGTGAGAGAATGAGAAAATAATAATAGCAACTAATATTTATTGAGTGTTTCCTTAATGCCTACCATAACCCATGAAGGAAGAACCACATCCTGGTGTGTATACATAAGGATATAGCAGCAAAAAGAGGCAAAGGACTTGCCGGCATCACACAACCAGTGAGGCATAAATCTAAGACTCAAACTCAGATCTATCTGCCCCAGAAGCTAAGCTTTAAACTACTAAAGGCAAAGAAAGAATACAAATGTCACTCTGTAACTCAAGATAAAACCCTTCTCTGTATGTCTTACTCTCCACAGCCCACCTACTCACACACACACACACACACACACACACACACACACACACACACAGAGCTGTGAAGGGATAGCATGACTTTTCCAAGATCTAGAAAGTTCAGAATGGAGGAAATGCCCAAGAGGCAGAAGGCTTGACTCCCAGCAAAGGCTGCCACACAGGGCTGCCCATTAGAGCTGCCCAGAAAACAGACAGGCTGGGGTATTCAGGAGAAGACTTTAGGTCCCTCTTTGAGCTCTCCATTGTAGCTCAAATGCTGCAAAGGGACCAGTGGAAGAAGCACAGCAGCAAACAAAGACCTTGTTTTCTTCAACAAGTAAGCTGAAGCACAAATTAAACACATCAAAAATAAGTTCTCAAGGTATGAACAGCCATCTGCGGGCTGGTGCACTTCATTTTGCCATTGGTCGCTTACCTGATGTGGAAGGCCTGTGCTTTTACCAAGAGCACCTCCTAAGCCCTGTGAGTGAGACAAGCACCATGGCAGGGAGACAGGACAGTTTAGCAGCTCAATACTTGGGGTCTGTTCAGATGAATTTCACTGAGTGGGTAAGTTACTAACCTAATTTTTAAGCTTGTTTCCTCATCTGCAAAATGGATCTTGAACAGAGCCTACCTCTTGGAGCTTTTATGAGGATTAAATGAGATGATACAGTCAAAGCATGGCAAAGACCAGCAGTTGTCACACCCAACATCTGCCTTCCCCTTCCCTGCTAACAACCTCTGCATTGTGGAGGGTGGCAATGTGCCCAGCTAAACAATTATGGCTTTCTCCCCTGAGGATAGGAGTGGCCATTAGATGTCAGCAGAAGTTGGATACTGGAGGGAAGGGGCAGTGATATTGAGGCAGGACCTTTTGCCGTTCTCTTTTCTTCTTCCTTGTCTGAAGATATGATGAAGATCACAGATGTGATGGCTGGAATTACAGTGACAACTACAAAGAAATCTTGAGAACAAAAGCCAGAGGTCAAGGACAGCAGACTAGAAAGACAGAAGAAGCCTGGGACATTGTTGGCACTGTGGTGACTCCATGCAGTCCTTAACAGCCTAATATGTACTTCTTTCATGTGAAAGAATGCACACCACTGTCTTATTTAAATCTATGTTATTTCAGGTCTCTTCATTAGCAAGCCAATGTAATCTGAAGTGAGCCAACAGAATATTTGATACACTTCATGGCATCAAATAAGTTCTCAATACCCCATAGCTGTTATTTATCACTATTAAAAGGATTGAGCATGTGCTATGTTCTCGTAGCAATGTCCAAAGGTATATTGGAAGCTATCAATTTCAACCTTTAGGTAAGCAGTTCTCAACCTTGACTGCATATTAGAATAGCCTGGGAAGCATTTGAAAACCCCCATGCTCAAGGCAATTCAAGCAGAAGGTCTGGGCTGTCAACTAGGCATCAGGGTTTCTTAAATCTCTCCAGAATATTTCAGTATATAGCCAAGGTTGAAAAACACTGTTCTAAGCAAATGCAAGAATCCCTTCTATTAAATTAAGGACTCATGGTTGAAAACATTTATTTTTTATAAGCACTCAGGAAAACTCAGTAAATAGAGCTGGAAAACAACCTCAATCAAGTTTGGTCTCCTTGCCCTTAGCCAGGAAAAGGCATATTCCATTTCACAATTTGAACATTTGAGACCCAAAGTGGTTAAGTGGCTTGCCGAAGGCCCCACACCTGATTATCTGTAGATTCGAGAATAGAATCCGTGACTCCTGCCTGCAAGGACAATGCTTTGTCAACATGGTCGCACAACCAGGACAAGAGGGTCTCAAAGAAGGCCTCTCTATCCCATGCAGGCCCACTCTTGTCAAGCAGTTGCTCTATAAAAATTAGAAAACTAGAGTGTTGCTAGGTATTTCATAAAGGTAAAATTTTAATGATCACAATAAATTAGCCAACTTTGGTTTGGTTGGCTTAGAATGAGAAATTGGTGGACAACTTCATTTAGTGGGAAAATAAACTACTTCAGAAAGATGTCAAAGCAGGGGGAAAAACCTGATGTACTTACTTTGTAGTGGGAAAGTTAAAAGCAAACATTTATAGGACTTCTTAGCGGATTGAATGTCCACACATTTAATGAACACATGTAGACAACTTCGGTTCTTTTTTGTTCCTCACAAAAGAACAAATTTGCACATGTGAATTGGAAGAGAGCTTTCAGAAAGTCTGACTCAGTAACTTTTTGGGTGTAGAGGGGGACAAATTCAGCATTTTTTTCTTTAGTAAATACAGGGAGAAGGAAGTAAATTATCCACCATGAAAATCATCTGCTCTTTTACCAATTAAATCTATGTGCTTGGTAGACGTGTGTCCCTTACTTCACCTCTAAAAGGTATATGTAAATTTCTGTCTCTCTTTAGGATTCTACTTGTCCTTAACAGCAAGACCACTGAATCAATGGATAAACTTGATAAGAAGGAAAGGTACTTATTAGGCTCATTAAATAAGCAAAGGTTGTAACACAAAATAGAAATATTAGAGGTTGTCCACAGACCTAAATTATTTCTTGTTATAAATGTGCCTGAATTTATGCAGGAGAAAGAGTTTCAAAAATTAAATACACATTACACATTTTCCTTATCTTTAACTGCCCTAAAAAATGTTGGCTATTTAGTGGAACCCTGGAGTAAATGCTAAGAGCAGAATTTTGTGTCAATGAGAGTTGTAAGACCCTAACGTATCCGTTTGCTAAACCTCTGCCCCAGTCAAGTTGTCTAAAAGCAAAGGCACGTCCATGCCGTGATAATTTGATAACCATTTCCTGTTCCTAAGATGCCTCCTTGAGCACTCAAGTAAAGACACAACAAGGCCTAGTCTATGGGACACCAAGACAATCATCCAATTCAAAGAAAATCAGTCAAGCCTGCCTTTCATTATAATGTAGATCTTTCCCTAATACAAACAACAATAAAAAGCAATTGTCCAATTTATTCAAACAATGTTGATTTTATTAAACAGTCATATTGGTTTTAAGGAATAGGTTCAATCAAATCAATTTTGGGCATTGTACAAATTATTTAATGAATTGGCTGCCAGATTTATCTACCATTGCTGTTGGCATTGTGCAACCCCAGGATACTGAGTAATCTGAAGAAATGAATGCCTAAATAACCAGCCAAATCGTCTTAGACCAGATGTTGGCAAACATTTTCTATAACGGGGCAGATAGTAAATATTTTAGGCTTTTTGTGCCGTACAGTGTCTGTCACAACCACTCAATTCTGCTGTTATAGCAAAAGCAGCCCTAGGCAATATATAAATGAACGGACATGGCTGTATTTCAATAAAACTTTATTTACAAAAACAGGCAGCAGGCCTGACTTGGCACATAGGCCAGAGTTCACAGACCCCTGTTTTAGGCCCTTGTAAAACTTTGCAATATTCTATCAATCAAGACTATTTTGATCGTGGATTTATAACTTTTAATCAAAGCGTGGAAAAGGATGTACACGAGGGACTTTGGCATAACCCTGATCGCTCATGATGGGTTATGACAGCAGGCGTCCAGGAGGGACGATACTAACTGACCTCAGCTACTGCTTGTCAGGAAACTTGATATCACCTTACCTACATTCTCTACTTAGTTCTCACAGAAACTTTGTGAGGCAGGCATTAGAATTCCCATTTTCCAGATTTTTAAGAGCGAGAAAAGTTGAAAGAAACTAAGTTGCAGGGCCAGCTTTCAAACCAGACCTGTTTTGCTCCAGTGCTCATGCTGGTTCTACTGCAGTTACTGTAATAGGTGGGGTGGAGGTTAGTTCTTCTGTCTACTGCAGGACCAAGTGCAGAACCAGGGAGAGATTCTGCAGCTGGAGTGATTTGTTTATCCGATTGGCCCATCAAGCAAATCTCAAATCCATGGTTAGAGCTGAAGATTTCCACTTCTGTGCCAGCAGTTCTGAACTTTGTCACGCTATTCTCTCATTTTAACCAAAAGCCCATGTTCACATAGAGTCCACAAATGAGGGGCATGAGCCCGGTGGGGAGGAGGCAACATTCACAAAGTGAATGTTTTCTTAACCCTTTCCAGAACCCCATAGTACAGTCATTTCAGCTCATGCCTCGAGGGTGTTTTCTGAAAAAAGAAAGTGCCTTTTCAGCACTCTTGGTGTCTGATTTCAAACCCTGCCCTTCCACTGGGTGATTCTAAGCGAGCTGTTGATGTTGCCCTGTTTTTACTAGTTTTCTCACAGGGCTTAGTCACCCAGGTGCTCTCAGTCCTACATACTTGGGTCCAGGGTAAGGGGATGGGTCCAGTGCCCAGAGTGCCTCTCCTAATTTCCCTTAAGGCTCCAAAGGACAATGAAAGAAAATTTTTATTTGTGTTTCCATGAACATGTGAAACATTCACTCCAGTTATTCACTGATGAGCTTACAAAGTGGTCTCCCTTACGATGGAGCTTTGCTGCACCTGGCTGGTCTCCAGGGTGTGAGCAGGAAGCATGCCCTCCAGCATCCTCTTTAACAAAGACTGCACATCACTTAGGAGGCATCAGAGAAGTAAAAAAATGTAGTGCATAACCAAGAGGGGAGAATACGGCAGCTTGTGTGTGCTGAGAAGCAACCCATATCTCAGACGCTGATGCAGAACCAGAGCAATGAACATCATTTTGGTGGCACCTTATTTACTAAGGGTAGATCTGTGGGATGGGAATTATTTTTTACCCCCATTTTACATATAAGAAACCTAAGGATTGAAAAAAAGGAAAGTTATTTGCTCATAAAAGGTAGGAGCTGAGGCAAAACTCTCTCCAGGGACTCACAGAAAACCTAAATGGTCCAGCTCTAAGCGAAAGGGCATATGGATATTTAGGAGCTCCCGGTAAAGAAATGAATTCCCACCTGCCCTCACCCACATACCACTCACAACAGGGTTGGCTGCCATCGCTCCATCTTCCACCTGGAAGGAGCTGCATGCCACCCATACTAGAACATTCCTAATTATCTTGGAAGGAGTCTGTAACTCTCGAACCCAAATTAAAGTTCATTTCTTTTTATTTTTTTAAATGTATCTACTGATATCAAACAATCATGGGACTTCATAATCAAAGAAATTTGGAAATCACTCTTCTGTATTACACACTAACAAACTCAATTCCAGAGAATTTACATAAGAAATAAAGGAAACCATGAAATACTGATAAAGTAACTGTAAGTCACATTTTAATCAATGAAGTTGTATTTTCAGAACTTTAAGGGATCCAATAGAATATCTTTTTGTAAAATAAAAACACTCCTTAATTTATCTTTTTCTGCAAATCGAGATTCTCTTACATTAAGCTTGCTTGAGGTCGGGTGTACCTGAATTAACTAAAATGCATTTTAAACAAGTACGAACCTCTAAAAGAAAGAGCAGTTTTTTGGTAATACTTCTCGCTTGAGGAAGTCTGGAACTGAGGCCCAATTAGGTTCAACTCTCATGAGGCCACTGAGTTGACTTTGTTTACCTTGTGAAAGGAACACTGTAAATAATCTCTGTAGGATTTCAATTAGTAATACAGTCTCTGTTCAGCCCACATAAAGGAAAATAAAGTTCACGGTCGTTCCACCCAACTCCAGGGAGAAAAATCAAGGTCAAAGATAAACCCGCTGCCCCCTCGCAGTGGGACGCACAGGCCTTGCCACAGAACGGGAAAAAGCATGACAACAGGCAAGACACCCAAGCGGGTGGAGACGCGCTCCCCCAAACCAGGTCTCCACCTTGTCCCGATGCGTCCACGGAAACCAGTCACCGCTCTGGCAGAGGGCTGAGTAACACAGCCGCACACAGGCCCCTGGACGTCAACGACAAGAGCAGCTGCTTGTAAAAATGAAGCCCCTCGGGTAAAGAACGGCACAGCTTTCCCCTCCCGCCCCAAACCCCTGTCTCATCTGCCTTTTGTTCTGTGAATCATAAGCTGCCCTTTCGCCACCACGGTGATTCATACACAGAAGCGGAGCTACGATGAGCTGTCCCACCTTGGAACACTCGTTCGTTCCCCTCCCGCCTGGAAAATCAGCATCACCCTGACAGGTCGGTTTCTCCACCGGGCTCCATCCCGCCCACTCCGCGGGGCCTGGAGCCCACGCGCCGTCCCCGTGCCCGGCGCCGCCAGCTCCCCGCTCCCAGGCCAAGCGCCATCTCCCGGGCCCTGCCCGTGCGAACTCGGCTCTGACAGCACACAGCCAAACCACTTACGTTTTTGCCAGAGCATGGCCTGTGACAGGATGTTGCCTTTTCTCTTTGAAGCAGACAGTTTGGCTTCTTTAACGTGAGGTGGGGTGTGCTTTCCTCCAGTGGAGCCACCGCTTGTGCTGAGGCTGTTTCCTGGGCTTTTTAAAGGCCCGAGTTCCCGCTGCGTGGGGCGCGTCATCACATCCTCCCACCTCAGGCACCCGGGCGCTTTTCTTCGGCAAGGTCGCCTGTCACCCCACTATGCGCACCGCCACCGCAGAGGGCCACCAGCTGCAAGGCGCTTCATGCACGGAGCCAGCCAGCTGGGACCAAACAACAACACAGCCCAGACGGCCATGGCCACTGGCACAGGGCCTTGCAGCAAGACGTGCTGCGTGTGTGGGTGTGAAGGCATATGTGGGTGCCAGCTGTGTGGGGCCCGTGTCAAGCCTTGGACCTCCCCACACCAGTGATGAGCCCCAGAGCCCCTCTGCTGCGCCCATTCAGGCTTCCACACCACCAGGACATTGGCAGGACTCAGCCTGCCATGGGCCCCGCTCTGCGGGAAATGCGATTCCCAGGGGTCACTGGTTCTCAACACAGAGGAAACACCTGTCGTCTCTTCAAGCCTCACTAAACAACCTCCTCGTTCTTTTAATATTGCTTTTCTGTTTATTTCATTTTGAAACACAACAGTCCCTCCCCTCGCCCCCAGCCACCACCCAAACGGCAAGCCTTAATCATGCTTAGATATGGGGATGCTGGTTTTGATGGTTGTTATGCCCATGGCAAAAGAGGCCAGCTCACTCAGGGAGGAAGGAGAAGGTGCCGTGCTCTTTAACCGGAGCTCATCTCTCAAAGAGGACTTGCAGGCACAGTGTGAGCAGGGCCTCTCTCCTAGCGCCCAGCTACCTGACAACAGGAAGCTTCTCAAAGTAAAAGTAATGGGGGTCACCACCCGGCAGTTTGGGGGGTGTTAAGCTGCAGGCTCCTTCCCAGTTTGGAAGCCTCCACCACTGCGCATCTGACCAGCACACGCTCAGGCTCCAGGGACGGATCAGTTTAGGGGCTAGACCACTTGTCCAGGGCCGCCCAGGGCAGGTCTGGGGCCTTGCTGTTCTGCCCTCCATATTGCCCAGCACAATGTTGCATGCTCCAGATCTGATCATGCTATTGGCCAGCTTAAAAAGCCTTCACCTTCTCCATTCGGCCGCAGAGCTGGAGGCAGGTAAAGCCCCCACGATCGAGCCCTTGCCTTCCTTTCCAGCCTCTTTGCCCACTTCCCTCCTACCCCTGGTCGCCAGGGCCTTCTGAGCACCACTGAACATCTGTGCAATTCCCTGCCTTTGACCTTGCTGGCCTCTCTTGCTGGGTTCCTCTCCTAACTTCCCCGCCTGAAAATCACTTCTCCATTTTTCAAGATCCAACTCAAATTGCACCTTTTTGGTGAAAAAATGTTCTGACCCACCAAACCTCCTAGCCCAGAAAATACTTGTCCCTATTCTCTCAGCTCTTGGAGCCCTCGGCCTGTTCATTACATGACAGTAAATTGTTGCCTGAGTCCGTAGCTTCCTCAAGGAGGTTTCGTTTGTCTCTCCAGTGAGTGCCTCACACAGGAGCGGGAGCATTCTCACCCCCAAGGAAAATTCACTGGATGAAGTTATGAATTGCTATCTTGTTGGTTTGAGGGAAGGTCTTGAGGAGAAGTGTCGTCCACACAGAAAGCTCACTCGCAAGACAGAGGAGGCCGTCATCTCCTGGCTGGTTCTGAGCTCTCACCCAAAGCCTCTGAATTTCAGGGCAGTGACAGGCCCCATTGTGTGGTGGCAGCACCACAGCCCGGTCTGGCAGGGAGCAGCGCCACAGGGCCTTGGGCTTCACTGAGAAGCTTCCACTGGACACAGTGGCACATCCCTCAGGCCTGGCTCAGTCACGGGAGACAGGAGTTTCCATCAAGGCTATGACACTCACTCACTGTGTCCCGTTACATAAGTCACGTAACTCTTCTAGTCTCAGTTTCCTTGATTATGAAATGAAGAAGCAGTTCTCTGAATGGCTCACAGGTTCTTAGGAGGATACGTGACCCACGGGTCCTCTTTCACATCGCTCTGTATTTTGGTCACCTGCCTTACTCTCTCCTAGTCTGTGAAATAAAGATCTTTTGCTTATTCTTCACTATTTCTCCCCACAGGACTAGTGTAATGATTCCCATGAAGTAATAATAATAACTACTTACAATGCACCAGGCTCCATGTTAAGCCTGAAACACTTATCTAATCTAGTCACCACAACACCTCTGTGAGGAAACTTCTATCTATATTGTTCAGAGAAACAAACAAATGATTGGGAAATTTAATTTGCCTAATGTCACCAGGCTATTAGATGATAGGCTGGGTGTCAGAACCAAGTTCATCTGACAAGGGCTGGAACTCTCAATAATTACACTAATAGATGTTCATTAAGTTGAAATCAGTGAAAGCCAAATATCAGCCGTGTTTATCAGTAGTGATATATTAATAGGATCACTATCATTAAAACCCGGAGCAGATCAATAGATGCTTATATCCCCTGGGATAAATCCCTGTCCTCTGGAAGGAGGGGAAGAAGAGGAAAATCCTAGAGGTGCTCTGACAAATCAGATCTTGTGCAGTGGGCAAGCCCATCGTGATGGCCAGTGACAAACCCTACCACCTCTGATGGCCTCAAAGCTTGCGAGGCAGATTCCACCTTGGCGATCCAGAAGACCCAGCGTATCAATGACCACATACGGGCAGGTGTTTTGGAACTAAACTTGATCAAAACAGCAAATATTTGCCGGGAAAACCTTTTCTGTGACTCAGAATCAAAAGTCAAACTGCATGGCATAGTTCAGAAGAGGCAGCCATGTTCATGCAATATCTCAAGAAGTGGAAGAAAAGAAAAAAATTCTGTTAACATGGTCCAGATGTCTCCAAATACAGATGCACTCACATTTATAAAGAATTCGATATTCCAAAATTGAAACTCTTAAAATAATTCATTAAAGAGCACTGATTCATATTGCAAAAGGAATTTTAGCCTTGTGAAAAGATTCACCACAGACTTCATTTCTTCCTTCATTTAACAAATATTTACTGAATGTTCATTATGTACCATCCGCTAGGCTTTTAATTTTTCTTTTCGTTTGGACTTTAATCATCTTCTTGATCCATGGCACTTTGCCGTCATTTATCCATGAAAGGCCCCTTTCTCATTCATTCATTCATTTGTTCAATAATTCATTTATTCCTTTGTCCACATCCCCCTGTTTTCCATGATACCTATTCTTTTTCCTGTCCCTTCTTTTTCCTGTCCCCTGTCACACCACCATCATTCCAATCAAGGTGACTGTTTTCACTGGTTGTTGTAAACTGATCCTTTTCTTTGTAGACATTTGTACCTGTTCTTACAAAATATGTATCGTTTTGCATGTATACATTTTTAATTCATGTAGGTAATGTTGTATTACAGAACTCACCCTGCTTCTATTTTTTTGAAATTGCTCAAGTATTTATTTAATTTTGTTCATTTCATCAGGTTAAAAGGAAAAAGTAGATTTATGTTTTTATGATTTTTACATATTTAAAAGTGGAAACAAATGCAATCATTCAAAGCACTTTATCTAAAATAATTTAAGTTGTTCCATAAAGTAATTATCATATTTATTGTGTTATACCAAAGAGCAGGCAGCAAATTATTTATTTCTTTTGCCAAGGAACCTGTATCTAAAAACTTTAGAACAAGTTTTTCATCATTTAATTTTTAAGTATATTTAATGCCTCCATTTTAAGAGCTTTTAGCATAATAGGCCATTGCCTCCCCATTTACCTTCCCTGTCTTCATGAAGAAGACAATTCATTAATTTTTGACCTTGGATTAGTGAGCATACAGACCCACTCTAAAATCCAGCTTATTAAATATTTAAGAAATCATATTACGGTGGTATTTGTGTCTTCTTTGTAACAGCTGCTAGCTGTATCACCAGATCCATTATTTCATTACGTAAAATACAATGACATTGTTATTTACCTCAATCCAGTTAAAAATGGACAAAGGTCATACTATTTCCAGTGGCACCAAAGAAATTAGATGAGGGAGTTTTAGGTTCACCTTATCATGATTTTTGAGACAGTTCAACAATCATGCTGCTTCTTATTAATTTAAGTCAGCACGGTGTTGTAAGATCCATCCACATTGCTCTGTAGACATTCCCCATGCTAATTCTAACATCTGCAAAGTATTCTATGGTGTGCAAACACTGCATTTTACTTAACCAGATTGTCTCCAACTTCCTCCTCCACAAACAAAATCAGTGAACATTCTTATACATGCATCCTTTTGCAGAGGCATGTCGAAATTTCCTTGAGATTATATGTTCAGAGGTAGGAAATCACTGGGTCAAAGATTATGCATGTATTTAATTTGACTAAATAGAACCAGACTGCTGTTCAAGACTTCCACCAGAAGTTCATGAGGCTTCACATACTTCCATTTTACCACCAAACTTGGCTTTATCCAGCTGTCTGATTTTTGCTAATCTAGTACATGTAGTGATAGTTCATTGTGGTTTATTTTACATTACTAGTACTAATAAATTTAAGCATCTCTTCATATGTATATTACCTTGTGGAGTTTCTCTTCTCTAAAATGCCTGTTCATTTCCTTGCCAACTTCACTATTGGGATTGCCCTTTTTTCTCACTGATTAGCAGTAGTTCTTTGTATCTTCTAAAGGTACAATTATAGATATTACCAGTTTAATTTTACCCAATATAAATTTCTTCTTCTACTCTGTCATCTGCTAACTTTATTCACAGTGTCCTATTTTTAAGTAAAAATGCTTAATTTATATTCATGGACCTGTCTATTTTAATTTTATTGATCTCATGGTCTCTTCTTGTACTTTAGTTTTCATTATTATTTGTTATAACACATCTTAAAATTTTCAAATAAGTTTATCAAGTTCCTCAAAAAAAAGTCCAGCTGGAATTTCGATTGGCTCTTATTGAATTTATAATTACTTTAAGATGGATCAATATCATTATAAGATTAATTTGGTCCAGCTAAGTAAACATGGGCTAGCTCTCCATCTCTTCAGATCATATTCCATATTCTTTATTATTAGAGTTTTAAAATTTTCCCCATGAAAGTCTAGTATATTCTTAGATAACTTAATTCTCAATTATGTTATAGTTTCTATTGACATTGTAAATGGCATCTTATTTTTTATAATATTTTCTAGTTGATTATGGATCCTATAGAAAAATTCTAATATTCACTCTAATAGTTTGTCTATGATGGTCTTTCTAGGTAGACGGTCATCTCTTCTGAAAGCAATGGCAGTTTTATTTTCTCCCTTCCAATTCTTGCATCTCTTGCATTTCCTTCCTTTTCTTACAGCATTGGCCAGGGCTATGACAAACAGCAATGGTAATAGCAGTTATTCCTGTCTTATCCTTGTCTTAAAGATATGATAAATATAAAACCTAATTTTTTTTTTAAAAGATAAAAAAAATCTCTGATTGAAAGGGCCCATTATAATAGAGGTGAGGTAAAACCAACACCTGGACACATTATAATGAACTTTTAAAACAACAAATACAAAGAGGAAATTCTAAAAGCTTACTGAGAAAAGAAATATATTAACAACAGAGGAACAAAAATCAAATTGACAGTATACTTGCCATGACAAAACTAGATGCAAACAGACAATGAAGAAATATTTTAAAGTGTTGAATTAAAAAATTGAACTTACAATGTTAAATCCAGCCAAATTGTCATTCAAATATTGTAGCATAACAAAAATATCTTCAGACCTACAAAGCCTCACATTAAAATTGCTCTTGGAGGAAGCATTCAAATGAAAAAGCCTACCCAGGATGACACTGCCAGAAATATCACAGCAAAGAGTGATCAAATACCTGGGTAAAGTTTATTATAGGAATTTTTTTAAATCTGGAAAAAAGAGAAAGTTCATCCATAACAACCCAAAACAAAATATCTAAAAAATATCAACATGATTGCACAAGTACAGAGAATACCATTCATATTATATTCTATTTCATTTTGTAGTATGTGGCCCTAGAGGAGACCAAAGGGAAATTAAAATGCACTAATGTTTTCGTTTTATAAAGGGGAAAATATAGCTATCAATAAATTTAAGAAATAGGGGGAAATAAACCTAAGTGTAGATCTGAAGTAAAAGGCAACCATTACTTTTGTTCTTACTATAAAAACATAAATAAGATGTTTAATTTTTAAACCATCTGAAGAAAACTGGATCTTTCTATGAAAAACAGGAAGGGGGTATTAAAAAAATACAATGAATGAAAAATAGGAATGAGATGACAGTAGAAGTTCTAATAGTACAGTAAATATAATGAATATAAAAAGATTAAAATCATCAATTAAAAGGTACAGTTTCCTAAATTGAATTTAAATTTTTTAAAAGATCCAATAATATGTTGCTATAGTGAAAAAAAATCACAGGAAGTTTTCAAATAAAAGACTGATGCAATCTTGATTCTAAAACTACATAAGGTCAATATAAGAAAATTATAGGCTATTTAATTTGTGAACATAGATTCAAAAACTTTAAATAAAATATTAATTTTCTGAATTAAGTAGTATATTAAGGAATAATACAACATGACATAACAATAATATCATAATATGTAAGATTTATCCCAGGAATGCAAAGATAGTTTATTCTTAGAAAACCTACCAATTCATCACATTGATAAACTAACTGTAGGAGAAAATTATGAAATCAACGTTTAACACATTGACTGCCATGTTAGTTATTTTTTTTTAATTTTTTTTTTTTATTTCAGGGTATTAAGAGGGTACAAACATTATGGTTACACTTTATGTCTTTGGCTCACCCAAGTGAGGGTTAGAGGCATGCCCTTCCCCCCTACAATGCTCCCCGTGTCCTTAGTTGCAGGTTTATCCCCCCATCCCCCTAATCTCTGGAGAGTATTACTGCCATGTGGGCACCCTAGTGCTCATCAGTTAGTACCAATTTGATGGCGAGTACAAGTGGAGTCCATTCTTCAGATGTTGTGGTACCTCACTTTTGATAATGGGCTTAAGTTTAATCCAGGAAAGTATAAGAGATGCTAGATCACTGTTGTTTCTTATGATTGAGTAAGATTCCATTGTATACATGTACCAAATTTTAATAATCCACTCATGAATTGATGGGCACTTGGGTTGTTTCCACACCCTTGCAATAGTGAATTGTGCTGCCATAAACATTCGGGTGCAGATATCTTTATCACAGAACGTTTTTTGCTCTTTTGGGTAGATGCCTCATTATGCTATTGCTGGATCGAATGGTATTTCTATTTTTACCTCTTTGAGGTATCTCCAAATTCTTTTCCACAGAAGTTGCACTAATTTGCAGTCCCACCAGCAGTGTAAGAGTGTTCCTGTCTCTCCACATCCTCTCTAGCATTTGTTGTTTTGGGATTTTTTTATAGAGGCCAATCTCCATATGAGTTATATTTAACTAAAGCTAATTTTGAGCCTGAAGTCTCGTGAAGCAACACCCTGCAATTGGTTCATGAAAATCATATTTGTTGATGTCCTTATTGTTACAATTAATGTTGATAATCTAATTCCAAAAATGTGGATTGCATTGTCTATAACTCACACACAGAAAACAATAAAAAATAACAAGTTAGAAAGAATCGTTTCGTTTTAATAAAACACCGTGGTCTCAGGGAAAATTTTTTTTCTAGTGTGGCAATGTGTTAAATATTTGATAAAGTCCAACATTTTATTAAACAATGCATTTAATAAAAATAAATCTTAGAAAATTAGGTCTAGAAGGGAACTTCCTTAGCTTGATAAAGTTTATAAGCCAAAAGTCTACAGAGATATTATACATAATGGAGAAATTATAGGTGAACTCCCTTTAAAAACAAGTTGTCCTATTGCATTTATGTGAGTAATTTCCAAAGATTTTGACACACGATTTTTGGAAACACATATAGTAAACATAAAAAAGGAAACATTAATGACATCATGTAATTGAGCCAAGTACTATGCTAGGCTTTAGGGATACAGCAATAAACAAATCAGAAATTGTTAGCATCATATAGCCATATGTTTGGTGTTGGATAGACAGAAAATTCATATGACCTTTCAATAAATGATTTGTCATCAATGCAGATATGTACAGACTAACACATAGAAAAATTGACAGCCTACAGGTTTAACCACCTCTAGACTAAGAAGATTGTCTATGGCCCAGAAATTCAGAGCAATTTGTAAAGTGAGATCTATAGAGAAGGATTTCTTGACCTTAGAAGTAGGATTGGAGGGGAGGACGAGGGTGATTTTAAAGGGGGCCTGTGAATCCTGTGTGTATATACATATTTTCTTTGGGAAACAGTTCATGGAGTTCATGAGAGTCCCAAGGTTAAGAAGCACTGCTTATTATATAGAAATACTATGATATTGAATTTTTAAATATATTAAAGATCAGTTGCTTAAGTCCAGCTAGAACAATAAGGGGCTCCAAGGTAAAATGTGTAATCCACAGGTAAGAAGTCCATTGCTGCCTACAGGCCCCCACCTTTCCTTTACATACTGAGTCAGCTAAGCCCATTTCTCCTTTCTCTGGCAAATGTATATCATTTTATTCTTCTGCATAATTTCCCTCTGGGGGAGGCAGCAGGGTATAGTGAAGAGGGCCTGGTTAGAATCTTGCTGCACTGCTAGCAGTGCGGCCTCGGGTAAGTTGTTTAAACTCTCCTACCTTTAGTTTCCTCCTCTTCCAAATTGAAGTAAGAATAATAATTGTTGCAATGATTAAATGCAATAGCCTGGTATAGAATTTTCTACATACACTAATTTTTTGTTTCATTAAGATCAAGAGACTACATAACCGAATTCCCTTTCATGTTTTTGTTCTCAAAATTCATGCATACTAGGGAGCCCTTCAAGCTCTGCTAATTTCTACTTTTCCAAAAGAACGGCACGTCCTGCTACCCTTGCTGAAGAAGTGGCAAGACTCAGACCACATCTCATCCTCTCAAGTTCCCAGCCACCATCTGTGAACATGGCTGACAGCTGCGTGACAGGTCCTTATCTAGGAATGGCCCTACTGGTTGGAATTTCCATTTTTATTGCACCATAAATTATTAGATATTACGACTAGGCACAAGGAAAAGGAAATTACATCAAATAAGGATTGCATCAACCCAAATGGTGCCTGAATGGGTACCAGAGTTCATAAGCCAGATTTTATTGTGTGTGACAGGCTGGCCTCCACGGCAGGCTAGAGGGTGCCCAGCTTTCTTCATGGCCATTCCTGAACACCCTCTGGTGCTAGACACATGGCCTCTGGTCACCCTGACAACCTCCCATCAACACAGGCAGCTGGCAAGTGTCCATGCCCCATTTTTCAGTTGAGAAAACCAAGGACCAGGTGGCCTTAATTATTATCTATGGCCCAAGACTACCATAAATGATCTTGAAAAACAATCAAGAGGCCGGGTGCGGTGGCTTACGCCTGTAATCCTAGCTCTCTGGGAGGCCGAGGCGGGCGGATTGTTTGAGCTCAGGAGTTCGAAACCAGCCTGAGCAAGAGCAAGACCCCGTCTCTACTAAAAATACAAAGAAATTAATTGGACAACTAAAAATATATAGAAAAAAAAAATTAGCCGGGCATGGTGGCGCATGCCTGTAGTCCCAGCTACCGGGAGGCTGAGGCAGGAGGATCACTTGAGCCCAGGAGTTTGAGGTTGCTGTGAGCTAGGATGATGCCACGGCACTCACTCTAGCCCAGGCAAAAGAGTGAGACTCTTGTCTCAAAAAAATAAATAAATAAATAAATAAAATAAAAACAATCAAGAAAGCCTGATAGTTTGTTACCTTTGATGCTTTTATTACCATGGAGTTTTGGAAAATAGTCTTTGCAAAAGAAAATGTCTCCAGGTTACCATTCTACTCACAAGGTGGTCCTTCCAAGGAAGTAATTTTTGTTTTTTGTTTTGTTTTTTTTTTTTTTTTGCTTTACCATTACTTGGCACCACACACTGAACAATAGGCTTTATTTAATAGTTTTGCCTCCATATGTTACCAACAGCATTTTCCCCAATTTCCTGCACAGTCAATGTCCATTTTGAGAAATGTCTTTCATGATACTTCTACAAATGCTTATTGAGCACAAACTCTGCGCTGGAAATTGTGCTATGTATCAGGGATACCAAAGTAAGGAAAACACAGTCCCTGCACTCAAGCGAGTTATTGCTAGTATGAAAAACTAGATTCTTGGTTTTTTTTTTTACGATCAAAAGTCCCACAAGAATACCTAGAGAATGGTTTCCACCCAAATTACATGCAATACTTATTATAAAGAATATTCACTGGGCCCGACCCCCAGGGAACCTGACTCAGTAGGTCTGGAGTAGTCGGTGACTCTGTGTATTTGCTTTTTTAAACACACTTTTCAGGCGATATCACTCTGGGACTTATGAAGCACAAACCTAGGCAACCAAAAACGAGTTCTTCCTTTTTTCTCAAGATCCCCTTTTCTACCTGCCCCCTTTGGAGTCTTCATTGGAATGCCCCTGGAACACTCTGATTACAAAGAAAAACAAAAGCCTCCAGCTTAAGTGTAGCGTGGAACATTCTTTGTCTGACTAAACGCGTAACCATCATTTCCCACACACAGGAGGGTGCTTGGCACTGTGAACACTCTGTACCTAGAGACAGTCCCATTCCTGTACTTCCCCCTAGGAATGGTGATCTGGTAACCCTACGGCCTGGCACTCACTCTGCCTGTCCAGGACGTAAACCTCTCAGACTCACTGCTTCTCTGGGTGGTATTAAAAGGTCCCGAAGTGGCCAGAGCTCCAGCGAGAAACAGACACCAGGAATGCTGTTGGCCTGACCAGCTACTGATCAATGCCCTGTTCCCCTTAAGCTGAAGGCTCAAAGGAGTAAAGTGAAAGGAGTCTGTCTGGTGATCGAGGTGTTGCTTGTCAATCATCGTTCCTTGCACTGAAGGTGCAACAAAGGAACCTCTTCCTCTTCCTCTTCCTGAAACACCAAGCCCTCCAGTGACTCAGGATTTTCACCAGGTGTATTTCATGATTTGTGCCCAAACACTATGGAAATAGGAATTACAATAAAGCCAAAAAGTCCATTTCCCTATGAATCAAAGGTATAGTTTACTACAAAAAGGAAAAGGCTCCAACATGTGAAGACAAGTCTATTTGCATGGGTGCCGGGCTCCCGGGCAGCTTCCCGTCACGGGTGGAGCTGTTGGGCTGGCAGCTGTGCTGCTGTTTCTGAACCACTACTTCTCTAATTTGGTGGGAAAGCAACTTGAATAAATGAAGGAAGGAAGGATGGAGAAGATGAAAAGGAGATAGAATGTAAGTGGAGAAAGAAGAAAAAGAGGAAAGGGGTGAGAAAGAGATAATGACAACTCAAAATTTTAGACATCTCGAAGGGCCAAAGGAAAAAAGAAATCTGGCTCCAAAAATAGAACAGTTAATCCAATTAAGCAGTAATTCTATATTAGGTGTTTTTTGGCCACAGTTATCACCAAAATGTGATGAACGAATGAAGTAAGGTAAGCTTGGCCTCAGTGAACCAAAGACAAAGTCAGATACTGACATTCAATCAATACCTGAGTATGCACAACCTCCTGGTCCAGGCAATTACTCAACCACTGAAGTGCACAATGCCCAGCACATAGAAAAGACTCTATAAATGGTAGCCAGCACTGTTGTTCCCACTATATTCATTAATAATGAATACGAAAGCTTTTGACTTGAGCCCAGTATCTCTACCACTCTCTGTGAGAGAAAATTAAAAAAAAAAAAAAGGCAGTAAATGTAACAGGCACACAATAAATATAAATTGATTGGCATGAGTACTTTTTTTAAAAAAAATATCTCCCTTACTTAATGTGTCCCACAAATAGACACAATCACACCCTGAAAAAAAAAGTGGAGGAAGGAAGATGAAGAGAAAACAACTCCAGGAGCCCCACATGTATCTGCCAACTCACAAAGCCAATGCACTTACTATGTGCTAGGAACTGTCCTAAATACTTTGCACGTATTAGTTTATATAATCCTCATAACAATGCTTTGAAGTGTTCGCTTCATTTTACATATAAAGAAACAGACAGGAGAAACTTGGCTAAAGCACACAGTTCATGAGGAAAAGGGATCTAACCCAGGCAATCTGACTCCACAGCTTTTAAACACCACATCACACTACCTGCTCCACAAACACACACGAGAGAATTAAGTCTCAGACAGCTGATCATTCATCCATCCATGTATTCATTCATTCACCAAATATTTGTTGAATATCATCCTACTGTCACCGAGTCTGTATTTGGCACTAAGGACACGGAAGTGAACAAGGAAAGTAAGGCCCTGACTTCTTAGAGTTTCCATTCTAATGGATGTGGGAGAAGGTAGAGTTAGAGGCAGCCAGGTAAGTATCTTCCCACTAGGACAAGCAAAGCAGTGGATCAGACAATGTCTCTCAAAATAAACATCTTTGGCACATTCAGAAAAGGATTTCTAAAAACAAGAGGTACAGATAAAAGCCATCAACGGTATTAAACTCAGATATTCTACATTCGACAAGTTCAACAAACATCAGTTGAGCTCCAGTCACTGCTCCCACAATGACAAAATAGAAACTGAGCTCAGAGAGGCCTAAGGTCAGTTGAATTACAGGAAGTAGGGACTAAGGTTCTGGTTGGTTTTCTCCTCTGCCACAGATGTTTCTGGAGGGTTTTCCCAAGGTTGCTGAACCCAGAAGCTAGGAGTCTAACAGGACTCAACATCCTTGCTCTCCCTCCTTCTTTAAAGGCTTCCAGTCCCTGGGCAGCCCAGGATGCAACTCAGACCACTTATCTCCCTGAAACAAGGCAACCATTTTGCACCAGTGAGGTGGACTTCACAGACAGATGCACAGACTCCAGACAGACTGCTAAGTAGGCTCCTCAGCTGGAGTTTGGATTTCCCAGTTTATAAAATGATGCCAAACCCTGTATTGCAGAAACCTTGGCAGACTACCTCTCCCGGTGCAAAGATGTGTTAGTTCCTTAGGGAAGCATCTCGGGTTTCTTTCGTAACCAGAAAATTTGACACAATGATAGTAGTAGAGTATGTGCTCAATAAAGTCTCATTGATTAACTGATAACTGATCCTTTACTCTTTTTCAGGGGCAACAACCATGTAGACATCAGTGGCCTCACCTGAAGTTGGAGAGCAGGTTTCCCAGTCCATCCAAGTTACCTGCAGTCGCCAAGGCTGGGGACCCTGTTCAGGATGCTGACCAATGAGTTTAATGGCCCCAGTTGCCACAATAGACTAAAATGCATGCTGTTGTGAGTTTGGGGTTTTGAGCCAACATACTCATTTTCTGTTGTTCCAACTTTTTTGTAGGTTTTGAAATATGGGCAGGATATTTAACTGGATCTGTCTGGGGAAAATGTCACATGAGCCCCAAGGAAGTACAGTTTTGCCAAATGTTGCAAAAGCCTTTCTTTTCTTTTTTGAGCCACTGGCTTCAGGTTCTGCAGAACCTAGAACCTCTGCTGGCCAGGATTTCTTCCTCTCTGCCATCCTACAGGCCTGTGTGTCATAAGCAGACCTGTGTCTGAGGCCTCTGACATTTCCAAGGATCACGAGCAGCCTGGCCCTTCATTATGCTCTGTTTGGAAAGCATGGACAATAGGGAGCCATTGAAGGTTTATAACTGAGGAACACAGGGTCAGGTTCTTTTAAAAGTGGCTTTGGCAAAAGTGCAGAGACATGTTGGAGTTAGGAGAAAGGGGAGGTAGAGAGAGGAGCCTTTCTAACAATTGTTCCAGAAAGAATTAACTAGGATTGAACCTAGAGTGGTAACCACAGATGATCCCAAGCCTCCTGGCTGTCATTGTGTACCCTTCTGAAGACGTTGTGTCTTTGTAGTCTCAGAATCAGTCACATGAATCTAGAATGAGCCCTTCATTTTTAAGATGAAGAAAGCAGGATCAGAGAAATGAAATAACCTACACATGGTCACCTAGCTAGGCAAGGGCAGAGATGGGCCTAGACCCTTACTCCCTTTTCCAGTGATTTTGAAACTCTGTCATGCATTAGAATCACCCTTCCCAGCGTTTCTGATTTGGTAGGTCCAGGATGGGGCTGGAGAATTTGCATTTCTAACAAGTTCCCAGGTCGCTGACGTTGCTGGTCCAGGGATCGCCTCTGAGAACCATTGTCTCATCTGGTTGTCCCTCTGTAACATGTAGCCATCATTCCCAGAAAGCAGGGCCTTACCTGTCTCTTTCATCCTTCACTGCTTGATGCTGAGTTTTGGAAGAATCAGCATTCTAGCCTGTGCAGTGGTGGTATAGCCTAGTAGTTGAGAGCCCAGACTCACGAGTCAAATGCCTGGGTGTGATCCTGCCTCCACCAACCGTATCTCCTCCAGGCACGTATATTATAAAATTCTTGTAAGGATTAGATTATTTAATGTATGTAAAACAGTACAAGGGTTCCTGGCAGTAGTAAGCATATAAAGGGGGTAGTATTATTATTACAGTCCCACAGATAGGCTTGAGCCTGGGCCCCCAGAGCAGTCCCATGGCACTGCCCAGACCACAGAAAGGTATGAGAATATGCAAAAGTGATAATAGATTATACTATATAGTCACCTAGACTCATAAACATACATACCAACAACGAGTACTGAGATTGCTAGGAGAGGTATCGCTGTGGGCTGATGCTGTTGGGATCTCCCCAAGGCCTCCTCCAAGTCCCCGCTTATCATGGAACTTGCTGTTATCATTCTGGGTTGAGGAACCAGATTACTAAAGCACAGTTTATAAATTACGATGAGTCACATAATATAATCTAGGCAGCCATAGGCTCCCACCTATCAGAGGCTGTGATGTCAGCTTGGGCGGATTGGATCAACCAGAGCGAATGGCAGGCGCTGGAACACCTGCTTCTGTGCAGCCCTCCACAGCCCTGCGCAGCAGCGGCAGCTGACCGTGGAGCACAGTCGCCATGGCTCCCTGAGAAGCACATGCTGAGACCGGGTGGTAGCTGAGTGTGGGTCTCCAGGATGCTGGCTACCCAGAGAACTGGAGAGTTGGAAATCTCCTACTTTAGTCCTAAATGTAGGAGGCACCATCAGGATCCTAAGAGAATTTCCTCCTTGGCCACTCCCAGCTTTGGGGCATGGTTGGGAAGAGGTTGCAGAGAGAAGCCACGAGGGAAAGCTCCCCAGTTACTAAAGCAAAACCTAAGTGTCTAAGGCCTGGCATGGGAAGGAGAGGGAGACACTCCAGGAGGCAAGGATGACTGACCAAGTGACATCACCTGTCCCCAGGCTCCACCTCATGCTGCAACTCTGGGAGCTCCGCCACCCTTTGAAAAGCTTCACATAAATGTGAACTTGAACCCTCCTCAGAGTAACAGCACAGTTGCAATAGGCAGGTACTGTCTATAAGACTCTATAGCAAAAAGCAGTTAAGAATCTGATCTCCAGAATCAGATAGACCTGGGTTCAAATCTCAGTTCTACCACATCAAACTGCGTAACCTTGAGCAAAGCGCTTAACCTTCTGTGTCTCAATTTCACCATCTGGGAAATACAGATACAATAATTTCTCAGCAGGCTGTTGTGAGGATCAACTCAAATACTGCATGAAAAGACCTACCACAAAGCCTAGCAATAGTAGATGCCCTGTAAATGCTGGCCATGGTGTTACTAAACACTGAGCGAGAGAGATTACACTGGAATAAGCCCAGAGGATATCAGACACGGGGACAAATCACACTAACAAAGTCCAGCTTTGGGAACTTGCTGTAGCCAGCTCATTCCTGTGGCTCAAAGGTGCTGCCTTTTCCATACCTCACACTGAAATTAATGCCAGGTGTCTGGCCCACCTCCACAGCCTCCTCATTTCTACTGTTTATCTCCCCACGGGCCCACCCTGACATCCTCTTCACACGCGTCCCCAGCCCTGTGCCTGGTCTGAGAGGCAGACCTTGTCCCCAAGTGACTGACACCAGGCAGGCATCATCCTGTGATGAAACTCCTCCCACCCATCAAGATGTGGTTATGCCTTTGTTAGCCCAACAGTCTTACTACAGCAGAAAAGCCCGAGACGCTCATAAAATCATTCATTCCGCCTAAATAGATGGAGAACCTGTGAAGTGTCCTGTCCACCAGGCCTTTCTCCCTCAGAAGTCGTTTCAGTAGAACTTAGACCGCCTGGTTCAGGGAACCTGGCTCTCAGACAGCGAGTCCCCAAGGTGACTAAAGGAGAATGTGAGCGGCCTGAATATAGCGGAGAATTGTTCCTGGAGCTGAGAGGGCAGTCCCCAACCACAGCCAGGAAATTAGGAAGAAATCGGCCTGGGCCAGGTGGGCTGGGGCTTGGGCGTCCAGCAACAGCTCCTCCATCCTCAAGGTGCCCAGGGGTTCTGCTGCAGGTGCGGTCAGGAGCTGTGCCAGGGGAGGCTGGCAGGGTCCCTTGTGGCTTCCTGCCTGGACAAACACGCCTCCGCAGGCCCGGTGGACTGTCACCTCCGCAGGGCCCCTCAGGAAGCACGCACACTAGCCCATTGTTCTCCCTCCTGCTGGCGGCTCACTGGCTCCTGCTCCCCATCCCTGCCCCCCGCAACCCCAGCAGAGCCTTGCCTGGTCTGTACACACTAAGCTGGTCCTTGGCTCAGCACTGTCACCCCTGTGGGAGTCACAGAGTCGGGGACCTTCCCTATTTCAGGGACATGCCTTCAAGCCTGGTAGCAAGGACCAAAGGAGCATGTTGTGAAAAGGCCATTCGATTGACAAAGATTTTCCACTGGTTTCTATCATCACCATCCTTTTTTCAAATGATTTATTAAGCAATTCCCCACAATATAAAACAGATAGAAGAGGTCCAACTCCAGTGAAAAGGGGTCAGGTGGGCTCCATGGGCTGTTTTTGGGGTCTCCCCACTCGGCGGCTTTCCCACCCTCAATCCCGGCAGCCTCACAAGCATCTCCAGAGAACACACACAGTTAGAGATGCTCTTCCCTACACCATGTCCCTTTGAGCTCACCCTGCAGGCTAATGTCTTCCAGACTTGAAGACATGCTCCCGGCATCACCTCCATCTCCTTGCTCAGCCTCTCAGCCTGGTCCACTGCCCGGTACAGGTATGTCCCAGAAGCCTCCTAGAAACAGGCCTGTCTCTCTGAGGCCCAGCCCAGATATGGCCTGCTGTCACAGGACACAGTTTCAGTCCCTGTGCCCTTCAACCTTCTCCCCAGCACCTGCCTGGGGTGGTGGCAGGTGGCCGTCAAGTAGCAACTTGTACCTGAGACTTGAGGGCAATTCAGAGCCAGTGTACACTTCAGAACAGCTGAACTCCAGCACAAGAGCAGATTGTCTCCATGCTAAGGGGCAAAGAGTTGGGGCTTCTGGGCATGGACTTTTAGAATAGGCCCTTCTGTTATATGTAATTTCTAAATTGCCTTGGCACCAGGTAATGTTCCAAAAACCAAACACCTTGGTTTCTGGGGTGACCAGCCAGAGTGATGGAAGGCCCACTGCAAGCCCCCAAGGCAGTGCCTCAGTCCCCTCTGCTCCCCAGGCCTCTTCCAAGTCAGCCCACATGCCTTTCCAGCCAGGTCCACCCACATGCCTGTTCCACCAGGTGCGACAGCAAAGTGACCACTAGTTAAGATGGGATCATTCATTAGTCCCTTATTCTTTGCCAAAACTAGTGTGCATTTCTATTAGGTCCAAGGTTCAGTCAACTTTTCCTGAAAATCAAGACAAATGAGACCCCAAATGTGGATACCACAATGCCCACCGCTAACACTACTCCCTGCCCACCATGTGCTCCCACGCATGTGGGTCCACTCACTGCCCAGCATCCTTCAAAGCCTTGCTCAAGACCTGCACTTCCACGACACAATTTCTAACCCTCCTCTTAGGGTGATTATGATTCCATTCTCGCTTTTTGATAATTAGCACATACTGCTTGAATCTTCGATGACCGTTTAAGTGTTCTTGTTTATTTCCGTTACTCAATTGTTAGTTTCTTGTGGGCAAGGACCAAGCCTTCCTGGAATCCCCCACGGTGTCCAGCACTGCGTCTTATATGGCGGTTTGCACGCAGCGAGTGTTCAGCTAGTGTTTGTTGATTTACTTGTGCCACTGGCTAGGTACTCTGTATGTCAAGTACATACACACTCTAAAGAGAGCTGTCATAGATCTATTTGATCCAAAGACACAAAACCAGGGCTGAAAAAGAACATGAGAACATGAGATGAAGCACATATTTTAACCTCCCAATTTCTTAGTTCATTTCGTATTTTCCCTAAGAAAACATTCGTAAATTTAATCAGTATGACACCCATCTCCTGACTGTCTCCCAATATCCACAATTCCTCCTCCGATCCGCTTTCCAAAATTCAGCCAAGAGATTTATTTTTCATGCAAATCTGTCATCCCCTTCCACTGCTTTTAATCCTTTAGAGGCTTCCAATTGCCCTTAGGCCTTAGTCCAAATCCTTCATCTAACTTCCTAGGCCCTCCGGGATCTGGACTTGCCGCCTTCCTAACCTCCTCTCCTATCATCACCTCCCCTGTACTTTCTAGGATCCAGCATGTTCAGTTTGCAGTTCCTAAAATGTCCATACCAGCTCTCATTCTACTCTAAGCCTTCACACAAGCCCTTCTCTCTGTCTAGAATGTTCTTTTCCCCTCCTCTTCCTTCCCTCCCCTGCATCCCTTCACCTGGCTGATTCCTGTTCAACCTTCAGTTTTCAGATTAAATATCACTTACCCAGGGAGGACTTACCAGAGCCCAAGAAATAAAATCAAGCCAACTGCTAAATGCTCATGCAGCACTCTATGTCTCCTCTTTATTAGGGGTCTTCTGACTTGTTTTGTCCTCCTAGATCCTGAGGTTACAGATACAGTGTCTCTCTTGTACATCAATGCAGCCCAGTACCAAGAAAAGTGCTAATTGAATAGAATTTAAATGTCACCACATTCCAGCCCAATTTTCAGGAAATCTTTCCTATTTATGATGCTTCCAGGCCATAGAGACACTGTGCTTCAAGCGAGTGTTTTGGGATCACTGTTTTTGAGGTAAAATTCACAATTAAAGAAATACTATGCACAGGAGTTCCATGCTCTCTAATTCAGTACAATTCATCTTAAATAAGACCATTTACTTCCCCCACCATGACCTTATCCTCCGCCTCTGCCTTGTCCACCACCCTCGCTTGTGGTCTTGACCCAAATGTCCCACTATGACCTTGGTCCTTTAGCTCAAAGCAATGGTTTTCAAACTTCAGCATGCATCAGAATCATGTGAGGTACTTAATGAAACACACATTGCCAGGCCCCACCCCCAGAGTTTCTCATTCGGGCCTAAAAATTTGCATTTCTAAATTCCCAGGTGATGCTGATGCAGCTGGTCTGGGAATCACACAGTGAGACCCTCTCACTTAAACTAGGAATGGTTTTCAGCCCTGATCGTGAATGAGATTCACCTGTGGAGCTTTTTAACATTAGCAAGTTTGAGTGGGGCCCAGGCTTGCGTATTTTATAAATGTACTGCAAGGGATGTTGATGCGTGGCCAAGGCCGAGAACCACGTCTCAGTGTTTATCCCTCTTTAAAAGCAATGGTCTCTGTAAAGGTCTAACACCTCGAAGTGGAGCCAGTGAGGTACGTATTGGTATGAACGAGTTCCTCAGCTTTCCTGAGACATTGTAACGGAGGGAAGGGTGTGAATACTGAAGATCCCAGACACAGAGGGAGGTGTAGATGAGGCACACCCAGGAGAGGGAAACTGAGACAGCCAAAAATCATCTTTACTCACGTCACCAAGTGGGTTGCCCAGACTGGGGAAGCCCTTTGCAGGACGTGCCCTTGCAGCTACACTCGCAGCCACGTCCTCGGAGGTTCGCGCGACCTTTGGCTCTGCTTCTTGCAGGTTCCCCAGCTGCGGCCACGACTGTCAAAACAGTCAACATGAAAAATCCTTTCACCAGGAGAAATGACATATCTCACAACCGAGCAAATTCAGCCAGATGTTCACCTCTTTGCTGTCTAGCCCCAGTTGAAGTGGGTAGAAGGAGGAAGGGGTTATGTTTTTCCAGTTTTTTCTCCCAAATGCAAGCTTGGAGTCTTACTGCCTCTTGAGAAGGTAAGACCTCTTTGCTGAGTCCTTTCATGACTTTAAGCTGGCTCAGTCTTCTAAGGGAATTTCTCTCACTGTACCTGGGACAGCAGTTTCTGAGAATGAACTCCAAGTTTAACAGAGAGCTTCCGCTTTCAAACTATAGTATCTCCATCCGGGAGCAGAGCCTGGCTAAATGGGGAATGAGACTTTCAGGCCACAGCTGGGGTTGGCCGGATGGGATGCGGGGAAGTGGCTGGAGGGTGAGAGGTCCTCCTGCCGCCAGGGTGGCAGATGTGAGCTGTGTGTGGCATAAGGGTGTTTGCAAAATGCATTCCCCTTAATCCTAGGTATGGCCTGGATACAGGCCTTATCCTGATCTACAGAAAGGAAGGGGAGGCCTGGAAGGAGCTGGGATGCAGGGAGGGCGGGGTGAGGGGAGATGGTATAAATTCCCTGCTTTGCTGGGGAGCGCAGACGGAGGAGTTACAGGAAAGGAGCCCTGAGCAGCAGAGGCCCAGGCTCTGTCTCACTGGCTGAGCAGCCTCAGAAAGCCATGCCTCCTCTTTGGGTCACAATTTTCTCATCTGTAAAGTGAGGAGACTGGACGAAATGATTCTGAAAGCTGCCCAGTGTGATTCCACAGTTATGTGAATTGAACTACTATTGAGTCATTTACCTTAAAATACAAGAAGCAATTGCTAAAACTGCATTAAACTGAGGAAAAAGTATTTCATCTGCAGTATGGAGTTAATTTACAAATAACAAGAACTGCAGAACCCTCTGAATGAAAATCAATCTTTCTCCCTCTCTTTCTCTCTCTCATAAAAGCTCACATTAAATGATAAAAGACTTTCTAAACAAGGCACTGTACAAACATTAGATATATGAACTTTAGCAGAGCATAGCTTTAATATCACTTCGAGGGGAAATATTATTGTGATCCCTAAAGCCTTATGCCCAAAGACAGGACATGTAAGTGAAGAAATCTCAAAAAGAAAAGAAGCCTTCCTCCAAGAGGTAGAGTTTAACTTCCTCACCTTTAGTGTGGGCTGGTTAGTGACTAGCTTCTAACAAATAGAGCATATAAATGGAAAAAATAGTTTTATCGTGGAGAAAGCCAGCAGATATCACTTTAACCAAGTGACCCAAGTTAACATCACTAGTGACAAGTCACGTTGATATCACACATCCTCGGTAGGCTGCTTCACACCTACAGTATTCTTCCTAAAAACTCACAGCCCCAGTCTAATCATCAGAAAACACCAGACAACCCAAACTGAGCAACATTCTACAAAATATCTGACCAGGTCTCTTCAAAACTGTCAAAGACTTAGAAACTGTCACAGACCAGAGGACACTAAAGAGACATGATGACTAACATAACAGAGTGTTCTGGATTGGAACCTAGAACAGTAAAAAGACATTAATGAAAAAACTAGTGTAATACAAATAAAGTCTGTAATCTAGTTAAATAGTATTATACCAATGTCAATTTCTTAGTTTTGCTAAATGTACTACAGTTGTGTAAGTTGTTAACACTAAAGGAAGCTGAATGAAGGGTACACAGGAAATCTCTGTGCTTTATTTTTGCAACTCTTCTGTAAAGCTAAAATTATTTCAAAATAAAAAGTTTAAAGAAAAACATGAGGTGGGCAAAGTCATTATTCATGCTAAAAATGTGTCAACTAGCAATGAATATGGTATTATTCTTTGGATGTAAGACATATCTTTTCAGATGTAAAGTTTAAGATTTGTACCTTATTAAACTCAGATGTCAAAAACACCACAGCATCACAATTTTTGTTTTCATATTTACTAAATTAGACTACTATCTCCGTGAGAGGTTTTCTGCCCATCACCATATCCCATATCCCATCACCATATCCATCACCTAACTCAAAGCAGGCACTCAGAAAGTATGTGTTGAGAGAATGAATGAATGAATGAATGATGCTATTCTGGGCTTTGAACAAATATAATTGGATAAACCCAACCCCTGCCTTCTTGGAACATACAATCCAAGAAGATATAATTATATTTTTTCATACATATTATTTACATGTGACTATATTTTATTATATATTATTTATATATAAATCTGAGAAATCTAAGATTTACATATAAAATCTAAGAAGATATATTTAATAGTTATAACACACACACACATAATTAAAGAGAGCAAGATAACAGCATTAGGCCAATCTGAGGAAAGGGAATTCTAAATCAGGAGGGATTGTTGCCTGTTTTTGTTCACTGCTACTTCCTCGGCACCTAGAATAGGTTTGGCACTGGCAGCCACTCAACAAATATTTGCTCAACGGATGAATAAATCAAGCCTCCTATACAAGCCAACGGGATGTGCCTTCCAGATCCTTTCAGGGTTAATGTGTAGGAAGAGTGGGGTTGCTGCAGAGAAACCCTCAGCCTTGCCAGCCTTGAGGCAAGTTGGCATGTGCTGTGTTTGTGCCCAATGTTCCCCTGAGATGTCTTAAAGATTCTCCCACTCGGCCTTCAATGGCCTTTTAGAATTCACATTCTGCACAAAAGTCTGACTGTGTTTTCAGCCAAAGGCAAAAAAAAAGAAATACCACATTGGAAATGTCTCCAAACACTCATTTCCACATTGCAATTTGTGTTGACTCGGTGAGGAAATTCAGCGGAACTGAACACTCCTTTGCAGAATGGGACTTTAAATGAAAGCCCGCAAGCAAAAATTTTAGAATGAGTCCCTTTACTGTTCTGAATTACCAAATCAATCTCTCTCCAGAGAAGGACTTCTCTTGTGGGGGCCCCAAGAGGTGGGGACTGGTATTTATGTCCATCTTCCCAGGAACTCTTAACTCAAGCAAGATTCTGGACAGGGCATGGATAATTTCTCTACTTGAGAAACCCTCAAAGTGTAGCTGCAAGTTACAAAGATGAAACATGACTGTGTACACAGAAATCTGTCTGAGAAGCCGAAGGTAATTAACTTGTGCTTTTTATTCTTCAGAATCCCAACCTCAAACATTTCTGCTGTTCTCCTCCGGGCACTGCCATCATGTAGGACTAAAATTGAAATGAAGAGTCTTCTCTTCACCATGACACTACGAGTAATGGGGAAAAGGGAAATGATTTTAGTGGGCTTAGGTCTCCTTCACCTGCATTACAGGAAAATGGAGAGGAGCCAGTGAAGCAGCTTATCTCTGGGGAAGATCTAATAGCTGCAGAGGAGAGAGTTTGAGGAGCACCCAAAAGTCCACTCAGCCAAAACCAGCTTCCTTTCTCTCCCACCACAGGGCCTAAAATTGTCAGCACTAATTTTCAGCAAGTCACTCCTTGGTCACTGAAAACTTCAATAAAGATATTACCTTAGTGGGGTGACAAATTAAGTCATTGTCACACAGTGAGAGCTTGGTACTTATCAGATTAACTAGCAAAGTCATTTTAAAAAGTCTTAAGGAAATGGGACATGGGATGTACCAGTTATACATGGTGATGATGGTATTGATTATGATAGCAATGATATTGGCGACGTTGATGGTGATGATGATGGTGATGGTCGTGTCAACAATGTGGGGATATTGGTAGTAGAGCTAATAACAGAAAAATATCATTTTAGAGAAATGTATTATGTACCATCCATGATGGTAAGCACTCTGTATTGATTATTTCAGCTTGTCCTCACATCCACCTTTATATAACAATTTTATAAATGACAAAAACTAAAACTCAAAGATATTAAGCAATTTACCCAAAGTCACCCAGCTGGGAGAGAAAGAGCTGAAGCCCATCACAGAATTAGATGGCATCCTACCTGAACCCCCCGAGCATCCAGGGTTAGGGAGCAGTTTCTAGGTCCCTGGAGAGGTGGGAGCACACCGTGAGAGGAGCAGAGGGCAGGGAATCTTCTGACATAACAACTTTGACTCCAAGTCTCCTCTGCCTACCTCACTATTTCAGTTATTAGTCAAGGAGTAACAGACCTCAAATCGACTCTCTACCACCCCTGATGAAGAAATTCATAGAAAAGGACACAGACACATCTCAGTAAATGTGGCAGGAACTGTGGCAGGTAGCTACTGTCCTAGCTACTTAGGAGGCTGAGGACGGAGGATGGTTTTGGCCCAGGAGTATAGAGAGCCCCATCTCAAAAAAAAAAAGACAGGCGGACAAGGGCAACATACGTAACCTAAACATCTGTACCCCCATAATATGCTGAAATAAAAAACAAAAAAGACATTAGTGTGTAGTGAAATGAGCATATCATATTTGACTGTTAGCAAGTCAGTTAAGTCTTCTGATCATAAATTTCCTCTTCTAAAGTAAGGTTAATAATATAATAATAAAACCTGATTCACAGGTTTGTTGGGAGAGAGTAAAACATCATACATTGCAAAGAGTGGTAAAGATACACTGTATCTGCAGAATGCTTTAATTATAATAGTAAATAAGGATGATAGTAATGTTAATAATAATATCTAACCTATGAACAGCACTTGCTATATCCTAGAAACATTTCTAAATGTTTTATATATATATATGTGTGTGTGTGTGCATATTTTTAATCCTTACAACAATCTTATGGGATAAATAGTATTATTATATTCATTTTAAAAATGAAAAAATTAAGGGACAGAGAGTTTCAGTAAGTTGTTCAACATCACACAGCTAGCAAGTGGCACAGTTGGCATTCGAATCCAGGCACTCTGCCTTCAAGTCTATGCTCTTAACAGCCATGCTACAATTCCTCTCTATGATGAATACGAGCATGTGCATTTACAAAGCATGAGCGCAGGTAACCCTCCCTTTTCCCTGAACAGGGAAACTCCTTGGCACAGGGATCACTGGGTCAATTCTTTATACTGAGGAGAATCTACCTCCTGAAGAAGTATCTTGAGTCTGCTACAGATCCCAAACCCTGCCTGGTATTGCAGAAAACTGTCAAGCTTTGTTCTTATAGTCGAGGTCAGATAACCTCTGCAAACTCTCTGGCTTCTCGTGGTTCTGACATCTCACTGTCCATTAGAGTTCCCAGTATCTGACCCTGACTGCAATGGCAGTGACTCAATAAATCAGACTGCAAATAAATATTCATTAGGCACCTACACTATGCTCAGCATGGGACAGGGAGGCAGGGGATGATGTATAAAAATCAGGATTATGTTCTCTGTCCACAAAGAGTTAGCAATTCAGTTGGAAAGATCCAACAGATTAAATCACAGAATAAGATAACAAGATAATAACATTAAGTGATAATGTGATAACATATGAAATTGTTCAATATGGACAATGAGACTAGGAGTGATAAATGGAACATGCTGCTAATTGTATCCAATTCATCCCCTTTTTTCTCAAAGCTCTAAGTTTTCTTAGGGACACTGTACTCAGCATGAGTGACCTGTCCTTTCTTCCGGGGAAATAATTCCAATTCCAAATGGTCCACGTAGGCTGTTTTCTGGATAGAATCCAGAGGACCGCCTCTCTTTATCAGCTGACCACCACATGGTCAAGTCCATGTTTGTGCCCAGTGTCTTACCTCCGCTCACTCCTCAAGTACAATCCCTAGCTGCAAGATGAGCCTCTGTTTTGCTTATTCTAATTAGCTTAGTGATCGTTGTTTCCCATCACAGTGTGCCTTGTACACTACAGGCACTCTTCCCTGGGGGGAAAAATTCTCCTGTCCGCTGCCAGGCTCAGATACAGCCTATTTAGTTGGACCAGAAATGAGCAGGAGGCCGTGGCTTTGGGAAGTGGGCACTGAGAAGCTGGCATCCTCCCTCCTGGGGCTATTCGCTGCTGACGAGCTGGTACGTTTCACTGAGGCCGTCTCCCCGTGCGGGCATCCCACAGACAACTGCAAACCTGGAGCAAGCGCTGGGAGGTTGCAGGGATGGATCGGACACAGCACACTCACAAAACTCACGGCCCAGGGCTGGGGGGCAAAGCCCATGTACAACAAACTCTAAAACGGAGCCAGCCTACCTCACGTCAAGTCCACTCTCCCTCTCGCTACATGTCACTGGGCAAGTTACTCAACTTCCCCGGGCCTCAGTTTTTCATCTATAAAACCTGAAGATCAATCATACCTACCTTGAGGAAATTAAGTGAATCAATACATACAAAGCTCATAAAACAATGCCTGGCACATTGTAAGCATTTATAAAATTTATTATTACTATTATTATTATCATACATTATATGTTATTGTATATTATTAAACATTTAATATATACCACAAATACTATACATATATACACTATGTATAGTTATATAATAGCATATGAGTATATGATATGCATATGCTATATAGTATATATAGCACATATCCCATATATAGCATAGTATTATGTATACTATTATTAAAATGGTTAAATCTTATTATTACAATGTTCTGTAGTAACACTAAGGAAAGGGTGATTATTTCTGACAAGGTGGGTTGGAGAAAGATACAGTTATAAAACAACATAATAGTCACTGTTTGCTGAGGGGATTATCTAATATCATCTTCACAAAGCCCCATGAGTGGACAATATTTGCCACCTCTTGGCTGGGAAAACTAACCCCCAGAGAGGGAAGTATTAATAACTTGCACAGCAGCCCATGGTACAGCCAGGATTTGCACCCGGGTCGGACTGTCTCCAGAGTGCAAGTTCTTAGCCACTGAGCTTTATTCCTCAAGATGTGTGACTTTTAATGCAAATCAGTAGGGCAGGAAAAGTGCAGAGTGTGGGAATTAGGGTGAGGAAGGGCACAGAGGCCTCCACAGCTGGGGACCAGAGCCAGGGCAAAGGGACTCCTTCAGCGCAAGGGAGAGAACGCTAAGATCCCTCCACTCTGCACAGGCTCACCTAGGTGTGTGCCAGGCCCACCTTAGCCTTCCTTGTCCTAAGCCTCCAAGCTCATGTTGTAAGCAGATGCCAGTCCTGGAGGACAATCGGAGGTGTTGTCACTGAAGCTGAGGCCCACACTTGATGGGGTGGGAAGGGGCAGGAAGCCGTTCCCCTCCTCATCTCTTCCTCTTACCTTCCGCCCACTTCCTTTTGTCTCCTGGTTGGTGAGACACCAATTACCATGACCTGCTCAGAGTCCCATGAGCCTGACTCACTGCCCTGGGGAAGAGATGGAGGCGACATCAGGGAAGGAAGCTGGTGAGGCTGCTCAGGGATGCGTGGGGGAGCAGACTCACTGTTGGGAGCACCAGGAGCTTATAGCTACCGGCCAGGACAAACCTGCCTCCTCCAGCAGCCGAACCTGACATCAGCGTCCTCACCTCCACTGTCCAAGAGAGGATTTCAGACAAACAGGGACAGGGTGCACAGCTGGGGCAAAGTATCAAACAGAGCACCTCTGCTTTCATTCATTTCTACCTGAGGGTGGCAGGTGCAAAGAGAGAGTGGGTGACCTGAAGACTCTTCCTCACCAGGAAATGCAGACCCACAAGAGATAATAACACAGAAGCTAACGAAGTCATCTTCAGGCAACGCAGGTGAGCATAATGCGTGCATTCGTCTACCCAAAACACATTTACTGAGAATATACTATGTACCAGCCACCGTAGATAACAAGATAAATAGAATCCCTACCTTCTAATCAGGGAGGCTTCTGAGTAAGCAAATATTACAAGACTATGGGATTCATGCCATGATAGAGGGGACATGGGGGGCCGTGACAGAACAGAAGAAGGGCATCCAATCAGCTAATGCAGGTGGGATGCAGTGGCCTCTGAGCTGAGCTGTGCAGAGCAAGTGGGAATTAATGTTAACCAAGGAAAAGAGTGAGATGATGCTGTTTCCGGAGGAAAAGACAGAAATGGGTGTTTCTGCAGATGTTTTTGGTTATGGGATATTGAAGGATCTCCCATCCGACTGCCTACATTTTCTCTGAGAAAGATGGAAGAGGTGGTAGAGGAGAGAATATTTTTAAATTACTCCTTTAGGAGATGAGGGGAGCTGGAAAAGGAACTGCCTAAGTGCTGTAGTTTGGATGCAGTTTGTCCCCACTAAGTCTCATGTTGAAATTTGATCCCCAGTATGGTGGTGTTGAGAGGTGGGGCCTAGTGGGAAGTGTTTGGGTGAATGGCTAGGTGCCCTTCTGGAGGTGGTGAGTGAATTCTTCTCCCAAGACTGATTGGTTCTGGAGGAATGGATTAGATCCCATGAGAGTGGGCTGTTATAAAGCCAGAACACCTCTTGGATTTGGTCCCTCCTCGCACGTGCCCGCTTCCCCATTGACCCTCTCCACCACGTTTTGGGGCAGCACAAAAGCTCTCACCAGAAGCCAAGCAGATGCTGGCACCATGCTTCTTACACAGCCTGCAGAACTGTGAGCTAAATACGTATCTTTTCTTTATAAACTACCCAGTCTCAGATATTCCTTTATAGCAACAGCAACAGACTAGGACACCGGAGATATAAGTCACTCTCTAAGTCAGTGTCCTCTTCCTAGTGCAGGATTCAGTCTGGATCCTGATTATTTCATCTCTTTTGGGTGGTTTTGGCACAATGAATACTGTATGTTATTGTAGGAAAGAAAGTAGTTTCATAAAACATTTCATGCGAGTTATCTCATTTGCTCAACCGCACATTACAAAAGAAGAAGCTAATGTGTAGGAGGGACGAGTGACGCATCCAGTGTTGCACACCTGGGGAAATGAAAACCTAAAGAAGGTGAGGGACTCATTCCTCCTGCTTCAGGATAATGGAAATGATGGGAGTTGAACACAGATCTTCCAACTCCAAATCCCAAGTTTTTCGCACTGCACCAGAAAACCCAGTTCTGGTCTCAGGTGTGTTACTAACCTGCAGTGGGATCTCGAATTAATCACTTCTCTAGGCCTCAATTCCCTCATTTGTAAAATGAATCGACAAGTCTCTCTGAAACCCTTTCTTAATTCCACTTTGCACAGAGCCCTCTGTCATTGCCTTAGAAAGAAACTTACGCTGTCACTATTTCTCTCCCCTACGTGTTCCTTGTTTAGGGCAGATATGACTAGAGAGTCAAGAATTGCCACCTGGGTTCCAGACCATGACCCCTCTACCCCAGGAACAAAGTTTTGACAAGAGATATCAGAGAGGGGTTTTCCTACATTTCCACAACCCCTTAAGGTTTGGGAATTCTTTTAAATAAACAAACTTACCTTAATAATGCATTGACCTAGAATCCATTCAAGGAGAGATGTCATGCAATGAGTTTAAAGACCCAAAAATAAGCTCTATGACCAACTAATTGTGTGCCCTTGGTCAAGGCCTCCTCGCCTCACTCAGACTCAGTTTATTCAGCTGTGAAATGGTATCATCAGAATAGACGACCCTTAAAGTCCACCTGACTTTAAATATCTGCCACAGACCTTAACTAATATGAGCAACTGCCCCTTCAACCTGTCTACTTGATTTTCCAGAAAGCTTTTCTAACTTAACATGTCTAAAACAAAATCCTCAATTGTTCCCATCAAACCTGCAAATGGCAAGGATAGCTTAGTTTCTCAGACAAAAACCTTGAAGTCATTCTCGACTCCTCTCCTTCTCTCATCCTCTGCACCCAACCCCAAAATCAGAAAATCCTGTTAATTTTACCCTCAAAATATGTCTAAAATCCAGCTACTTCCCAGCACCCCCACCACCCAAACTACCATCATTTCTCCTCTGGATTAATGCAAACACCTCTACCCAGTCTCCTCGACTTCTCCCTTGTCCTGCCACAGTCACAGCAGCAAGAGTGGTGCTTTTAAAGCATAACTGTGCCCTTGCTTTGTTCAAAACCCTCCAATGGCTTCCCATCTCCCTTGAGCAGGGTCCCAAGTTCTCACCCTGGCCTATGCCCTACATGATGGGGCATCCTCCTGCTCCAATCTCCTACTCTCCCCTTTTCACTCTGCTCCAGCCACACCAACCTCCTTGCTGTTTCTGGAACAGGCCAGGCATGCTCCTGCTTAAGTGTATTTGCACATGCCGTCTCCTCCACTGGGAAAGGAATCCGCATGGCTCATTCCTCCCTTCTTCAGGTCACTGAGCAGATGCCATCTTACCAAGGCAGCCTTCACTGGCCATCCTATATGACATAGCACACACATCCACCCCGCCCCACCCTGCCCCACCATCACTCTCCAATCCCCTGCCCTGCTTTCTTTTCCTTTATGGCACGGACAGACTACCTTGTAAAAGCAATGTGCCTCAAATTGTAATGTGCACACAAATTGCCTGGGGATCTTGTTAACAGGCAAATTGGGTGATGCTATTGCTGCCGACCATGGACCACCCTTTGAGAACGTAGAATACATAGTATATATCGATGTGTTTATTGTCTGTCTCCCCCAACGAAAATGTAAGCGCCATAAGAGTCAGAACTTTGTTTTATTTCTATATTCCCTAGCATTTATGTCAGTGTTTGGCACAGAATAGACGTAAAGTAAATTTCATTGAGTGAATGGCTGGGGGAACCATGAGGGTTTGAGGCAGGCACGTGGGAACCCCAGAAGGCCATCTAGCAAAGTCCCAGGAGCTGGAGCAGAACCCAATAGGATGGTGTCCTGAAGCAGACAGAAATGTGATTTAAGTCAGAGAAGGCAACAGTGTCAAATCAGGTCAGCTGAATCCAGTCATTAGGTTTAAGAAATTAGTTGGATAAGCAAAGAGAGAGACAAGGCCCAACAGTCATTGCTCTTTGCTAGAATGGAGCAGAAGCTAAAACAAGGACAAAAGAGAAGTGAGCAGGTTCAAAACAATTGCTTCAGTCCAGACTGTAATGCTAAAAGCCCATTTAGGGCATGGAGATTATATGGCCCATCAGTAGACTATTGTGGTTTAAAGGCCCAGAGTTGGGTAGGACAAATTCTATTTCATTTCAATCCATCTTGGAACTACCTGATTTTAGAATATAAGAAGCTAGTTCGCTAAAGTTTACTATTGACTGCATTTGATTTAATTTACCCTAAATTTATTTCTTTCTAGCTTGAAAGATATCCCACAACTTACATATTATAGGGTAATACGATAGTTTCATGGTATATTATTAATATGTACCACTTTAATGCTGCCATGGTTTTTCTGATGATGATGATAATGATGATGATGATTATACCCATCTCACTTTTCAAAAGGATTTGAGGCAGTTTATAAAATAATAACAACAATAAATAACATTCATATGGTGCTCACCATGCACCAAGTACTATTCTAAGGACTTTATAGACATTCATTCATTTAATCTTCCCGACAATCCTATGAGGTCGGTGCCTTAATCATCCCCACTTTATAGGGGAGAAAACAGAATCCCAAAGAGGTTAAGAGATTTGCCCAAATGGCAAGCAGATAGCAACACCTACAATAAAACAAAAAAAAATAAAATCTCTAAGAACAAAGTCATAAGAGAAGAATGGCAAGTGGGAAGAAACTAATTTCATCAGAAAACTTGGAGAAAGAATGCCGCTATAACTCAACACAAAACTTCACTGTAAGCTTCCTAGCAGCCCAGGGGAAAAGGAAAATGGGATGGGGTTTAGCCAAAGGTGACCTTAAGCAAACTATAAGGGAGCCTTGTGAGACAAAGCCAGAAACATTAAAGAAGAGTAGTCAGTGTGAGCAATGCCACTCTAGAAGGCAGAGTCAGAGAGAAGTGTAGAGTCAGAAGTCAGTGGGGAAAGTGGACTAAGATGCCAAAAAGGCCAGCAACAGGGGTGGAATGAAATAGACACTAGAAGGATCAGGCAAGAGGCTCCAAACACAGAAAGGGCAAGAGTCAGCGTAAACCATCAATGCAGGGTAGTGTCAGCACCTGAGAAAATCATGGAACTGCAGGATTATAACCACAAACTCCTTTTGTACCTTGCCATTCAAAGTGTGGTACTTGGACCAGCAGCATCTGCATCTCCTGGGAACTTGCTAGAAATACAAAATTTCAGGCCCTGCCCAGTTCTACTCAATCAGAATCTTCATTTTTAACAAGAGCCTCAGGTGATCCGCATGTACATGGAAGTTTGAGAAGCACTGCTTTAGCACAGGCTGTGGTGAAATTTCCACACAGAGTAGACTCTGGACACACACCACATGCTGTGATAGGTGCCTTGACATTCACAATCTCATTTGACCCTCATAACAATCATACAACAAACATATTCTTTTTACACCCACTTTACAGACGAGGAAATTGAGGCTCACGATCACAGTCACACACCTAGTGAGTGACAGAGCTGGAGTTTGTTCCCAAACCAATTAGCTTCTAATTTAATTCATTTCTACTGGCAATTCAATGAGAATCCATCGTAAGGGCCCAAGAGAGGAGTAGCCTGGCCAAGGCAACAGCAGAGAAGCTGCTGTTGTCATCGTTCTGAAGGGTCAAAGCAGGGAACCCGTGTCAGAGTGTGTTAGAGTGAACAGTGGAGGAAGGCTCCAGCAGTGTGGCTCCGATGGAAGGGAAAGGGACAGGCATGAGCAGGTCTGATTGATGTCACATAGGAAGATACAACCAGAGCCTTCTGGGTGTGTGGCAAAGCTGACCCTGAATCCATTCCTGAAAACACGGTTATAACTGTGTTATAACTAAGGACGCACGTAGAGGTAGCTCCAGCCTGCCATGCTGCCCTCTCTGAGACACCCCCTTTCTGCCCCCACCTCAGCTAGCTGCAGTGGTGTGTTATCCTTCTGTCTGTTCCGTTTGTTCAGCCAAATGTCAGTGTGGGAGCAAACTGAGAGTAAGTGTCTTTCATTTGCCAATTAGTCATGTGCCACTTGTAACCGCTCATGTGTACGTGTGTGTGCTTGTGTTACCCGTTATTTAACTTTTCCTTTATTGGCGGTTGGTCTCCCCACCCGAAGTTTAGTTCCACGTGGGCCAGGATGGTCTTGTATTTAACTGGATTCCCCAGAGCATGAGGTGGACACACAGTTCACGTTTAGTTCGCTTTTGTTAACGGATTGCCTCTTCTAGAGAGCAAAAGCAAATCCCAAAAGAGGGATCCCAACACCACCAGAGAGAGAGGTTGGGTGGAGGTGACAAGTCCTGAGAGCTGAGTGTGTCGATTCCGTGGGTTGGCCTGAGGGTCCCTTCCTCGCCCAGTTGAGCCCTCCTGTCTGGGGCTCAGGGAATCTCTGGCGTGCCCCACCCCTCCTCTTTCATCTGCGGGGAAACGGCAACTTGAGTGCACGTGGGCGTGTGGTGTGAAGTCACTAGGTGGTGTTCTCCTCTGTCCAGGCAGCTGTTTTGCTGTGTTGTTTTCCTGCCCCTTCCTGAAAAGATAAGATCAGACAGGCTGTGGTTCTCTCCCACCGACCCTCAAAGGCAACAAGCAAGCCAAGTTCTCTCCATTTCTCAGGCACCTCCTCTGAAGTACACCCCACGTCAGTATCTGTCAGTATCGGTTATGAGATCCGGCCACTTGAAAGCAGCAGCGAAAGCAGCTTCCCAGAACACAGGGCAAGATCAAGGTCTCTGAGCTTCCCTTTCTTCTCCAGGCGAAACCAATTTGCATGTGCTGCCATCCCGGCGGGAGACTTGAAGCCTGAGGTTGCTGGAGATGCCCCCACCTTCCCCAGCTGGAAGGGGGATTGTGGGAGGTACTTAGAGAACCATGTGAGTCTTTGGGGAGCCCGGACAGAGGGGAACAGACTGCTCTGGAGAGACAGAAGGAGAATAAGAGAGAGCTAAAAAGAATACATGGCTACGGGCACAAATCCTGCTACCTGGCTGCAAAATGGGATTCCAGTTGCAAGATGCTCTAAGATGAACTGACTCCTTTGGAACCCAGGTTGAAGCCCAGGTGGCAACTGTGCGTGCCTCACCCAGTGCGGAACACAGAATTAGCCCCACTTGGTAAAGTCTTGCGAGTGGTTTGCTGATTACCAGTGAGTTCCCTCAGCCCCAGAGGAGGGAAACCTCTTTTCTTTTTTTTTTTTTTTTTTTTAGTTAAACAATGATTTTATTGCTTGAGTTCATGGACAAATTTATGCAACCAGGGCAGAGGCTGTGGATGACTCATACTTCCAGTTGGGAAGAAGAACTCGCTTGGTCTTGTAATATCAAGCCAATCAATGAATCCGGCTCTCTGTCAGAATCAGGAGGAATTTAGCATCCTTATCCTTCCTATTCCTCTCAAGATGCTTTCGAACAGCAACCACTTTCTTAATTAAATGGTAGACATCCTCAGGAAGATCAGGAGCAAGTACTTTAGATTTAAGAATTCTCAAGATTTTATTTCCTGTCACAAAACGTACTTGTGCAACGCCATGTGAGTCCCTCAGGATCACACCGATCTGTGAGGGAGTAAGGCCCTTCTTGGCCAGTTTATAAATCTGCTCCTTCATGTCATCAGACGTCAACTTCAGCCAAGTGGGAACGCTGCAGCGATAAGGCAAAGCCGACTGGGACAGGCCCTTCCCGGGAGCATGCATGCGACCCATGATGGCGGCAGTCGGGCAGCAAAAAGAGCCTTTTTCTTTTTTTTTGAGACAGAGGTCTCGCTCTGTCGCCCAGGCCAGAGTGCAGTGGCACGATCATAGCTCTCTGCAGTCTCAAATTTCTGAGCTCCAGAAATCCTCCTGCCTCTGCCTCCTGAGTAGCTGGGACTACAGGTGCATACCACCACACCCAGCTAACTTTTTAAGTTTTTTGTAGAGACGGGGTCTCACTGTGTTGCCCAGGCTGGTCTTGAACTCCTGGGCTCAAGTGATCCTCCCACCTTGGCCTCCCAAGATGGTAGGATTGTAGGTGTGAGCCACCACGCCCAGTCAAGAAACCTCATTTTGATCACTCCTCCTTCCTCCAAAGCTGCTCCTTCTCCTTCTCCTCCATTCCTCAGATGCCCTTCTTTTGTAAACTGGCACCTGAAAATACCGTTCACTTTGAAACTAATATCCACTAAGAAGTCAGAGGGAGTGTATGTAACAAATAGCACTGTATACAGGCTTGCAAGGATAGAGGGTAAGAGAATTGGAGATTTCTCCTTCCTTTAAAAGCATCATGCCCTTCTGATCTAGGTCCCAGAGGCAGGCTGGGGAGAGAGAGAATGAAAGAGAAAAATTAGGGTTCCTAATATATCTCCTGGTGTGCAAAATGGTAAGGGGAGGAGGCTGGTCTGGGTGTGGCCCATGTGACCTAAGCCTAGCCTTTCCCAATGGCCAGCCTGGCAGCCTCCAAGAGACACCTACATTGAACGAGTCAGATAATCAGGCCTCCAGAATGGAAGTCCACCTGCTCACACTGCAAGGGGACGATGTGGCCGTCCTGGGGGATGGGCGTGGGTACATACAGAGGAGCCAGAGGCCCAGAGTTTAGAAATACAGGGGACAGCTCCTTTGTTGTTAAGTTCCAGGATATTTTTCATCCTGGGCAACCTAGGGTGTCTTTAGCTGTTAAGGGAAAAGGGCTTGGAGGGTATGGGGCAGGGAAAATTGAGGTGCTACTGATGGTAAAGCCTGGTTAGGGGAATGGGGTTGCATGGACTGGGTCTGTAAGTCCACAGGGCCTTCACCGGCTCCTTACCTGGGAGGTGGGGGGGTGGTCTCTCTTTCGCTTTCTCTCTCTCTCTCTCTCTGTCTCTCTCCTTTTCCTGGTTATGTTGTTAAATTCAGCGCTAAGTAGGCATGCCTCTCACTTAGGGCCCCCAGATATATATACCCCAGGCCTCAGGGGACTCTGGCTTCCTGAGGTCAGGTCAGGAGAAAAACAGATCTGAAAAGCTGTTAGTCATGCGATGGAATGGAATAAGTTGGGGTACTTCAGGTAGATCCAGAGCATACCTTGTGTACAGCTCAATATCCATGCTTCCTCCCAGCACAGCCTGGAACCCACAGAAGGTCCAGAAGGTGTCTGCCCAGGGCAGGATAGTGTGACCACTGAGAGCACAGGATTGGGGGTCAGAGCCCTGAGTTTGTGTTCTGGCTCCACCACTTACTCTGTGACCTTGAGAAAGCAATTCGACTTCTCTAAACCTCATTTTCTCATATGTGGGAAAGAGATGATAATGGTCCTTACTAGGAACTATGTAGGCCTAGCACAGTGCCCAAACAGATCAAAGACTCAATAAATAAATCATTCTTCTTATTTTCATTACCACTACTATTATCATTGCTATCCTTCAGATCAGGAGCCACACTGAGCCTGCAGTGAATTCTCTCAGGGAGTAGATCATACCCAGCTATAATAATTTTTCTACTTTTTGTAAAGACAGGGTCTCGCTATGTTGCCCAGGCTGGTCTTGAACTCCTGGTCTCAAGTGATCCTCCCACTTCGGCCACCTAAACTGCTGGGCGTGAGCTATCATGCCCGGCCTCTTTGAGTAGATTTTTGAGGAAGCCAGTCCCCCAGCTCTTCCCAGAGTTCCAGTAGGCCACCAAGGATGTCTGTGTGCACCTAGCTTGCCGTGTGTCAAAATTTAACCTTGAGGGGACTCAGGACTCCATGTAGCCTAAGGGTGGATCTAATATTCTGAAGAGAGTCTGATGGCTCCAACACTTTTGTCTGATGTTCCTGGGTCTGCAAACTGTTTTTTTTAATAAACTGAGAGATCAACTATAAAGATCTGCCCTTGTCAAAGTTTTATCACTCTGACTGAAGAATTACAAATGATGTTAAGCAGAAGTTCTGACAAGGCTTCTGCCAGTCACTGCTTCACATGGCTGCATTTGCTTCTCTTCCTCTTCCTCTTCCTGTCCTCTCTTTGCTGATCTGGACTCAGCCTGGTATTCTTGTCACAAGGTCATCACCGAGGTGAGCTCAGCTCAGCATGAAACAAAACAGCTCATCTGAAGGCACCACACGGTCTGTACAGGGAGGGGGCAGCCCTCCTCAATCTCCTATCTTCTCACAAGTGGGCTCTTTCAGTTCCATCTTTCAAAAGCTGGACAGAAAGAATTTTAATCTGAGCTCTCAGAGCCCTCAGACAGGGAGCACGAGCTGCCCCTCATTCCTTGGGTGCGGCCACTCCCTTGTAGCACTGTCTGGGGGTTGACCACTCAGCTTGAAAAGATGTCTAGGCACAATTTGTTTTCAAACAGCTTGTGTGTTTGTTATGTTTTGAACTTCAGTTTTAGATCAGTTTGGGTGTTCTCCAGAGGAGAGCCATGCTGCTTTGGCATTTAACCATTTTCTCCCCCACACACCCCTCCCTGCTCCCCAGCATCTAGAGTCCCTGCTGCGCCGGCTGCAGGTTCATGCATCTGGAGTGTTTTCATGTTCTTGGGCCATGGGGCATATTTTATAAACACAAGGTCAGTTTACACTGCCTGGGAACTTAGGGGATTTCCTCTCTGTGGGAAACTGCTGTGAGGAGCTTGACCAACCTTTGCTTTGTGCAGAGGAAGAGTTGCCTCTGATCATCTATGGGGGGCAGCTGCGCTGGCTGGGTTCCTGTGGTTATGCCTGAGGATTCTCCCAGAAATCTGAGCTAAGAAGGGAAGCTCATTTCCCGCCTCAATCCCAGTCCAATTGCCCGTAAATGGCTTTGCATGCTACAAAACTCCATATCTGTTCACCTTCGTGCCATCTGCCAGCAGCCCCTTCGACCATCTGACTGCTGTGGGCTTCTGAGGTCACAGAATCATGGAATCCTAAAGCTGGAAGGGACTTAAAGGGAGTCATCCACCCAAAACACTAGATGAGCACTTACTATGTGCAAAAACTGTGCCAGATTCCACGGGCAAAGGAAGCTGAGCAAGACCCAGCCCCTACCCTCAAAGAATTGGCAGACTTGGCTCTGCTGTCATCTCCACAAAGCCCTCTCTGACTTCTCAGGTAGGCTCAGCTTGTCCTCCTTTGTGTCCCCATGTCCCTCTGCTGACCACCATCATGACACCTACCACGCTGCAGTGATTGTCATGTCTTTCCTCCGTGTAGAATGTAAGCTTCCAGAGGGCAGGACTGGCCATGCTGGGTGACATGGAGATTCTGCAGCTCCTATCATAAGGTTTTCATAGAGGGGAAAGAAGATTAGGGGTAGAAATGTCATACTTATTAGCCACTGGAGCTAACTACCAAAACGAGATGAAATTGGTAGCTGCCCAAAGCAGAAAGAACTGGAGAAGAGAAAGGGATGAGAAGAGAGAGGGATGCTACTGCTCTTGAGAGCACACAGAGAAGCCGAGGAAATGGGGGCATCTAATCTGCTGTTTTCTCGGCCCTTCTGCAAACCCTCTCTGCTATGTCTAGAGGAGGTTGCTTTCGTTTGCTAGGGCTGCAAAAACAAAGTGCCACTGACTGGGTAGCTTAAATGACAGAAAAGTACTTCCTTCCCAGCTGTGGTGACTGGAAGGCCAAGATGAAGATGTTGGCAGGGCTGGTTTCCTCTGAGGGCCTCTGTCCTTGGCTTACAGATGGCGCCTTCTCCTCTTTGTCGTTACATGATCTTCCCTCTGGACCAATCTGTGTCCTGATCTCTTTTCATAAGGACACTCGTCATATTGGATTAGGGCCCACCCATATCACCTCATTTTACCGTAATTACCTCTTTAAAGACCCTATCTCCAAATAGTCATATTCTGAGGTCCTGGGGGTTAGAATATTGGCATATAAATTTGGAGCAGGGACACAATTCAGCCTGTAGCGGAAGTCAACACTGGTACTCACAGAAGTGCCAGAGAGTTCCTGATAAAAGCCACAGCCAATCAGTCCAGGAGCCAAGAAATAGACCTGTAACCACCTCCCTTCTTAGCTGACTTACAACCCTGGAGATTCAAGCTTCATCCGGTGCTGTTGACCAAACCCACCTCTGTTTTGCCAGTGCCGCCTGCTACATGTGCCCCCTTGCCCCTTCCCCTCCCCACAGCGTTGGTACTGCCTGAGGTTTCTGTATTTGAGCCAAAGGCAAGAGAAGGTGTCAATGTGGAGGAAATAAAGAACCATGTCTCCCTTGGAACTAGGATGGGAAATGACACTGATGGAGGCCATTTCCAAGGAGAGCTACTGGCTTGCTTCCCAAGCTCATATGCAGAACATAGAAAAAAGGTCCAAATGCCCTGGCTCGATGGAGGGGAGCCAAGCCACCAACAAGCACAAGCAGTGGATTTCTGACTGCCAGCCAGAGCCACGGTGCTGCTAGACAGGAACCAGCACGGAGCAGAGAAAGAGGCCTGGCAGTGAGATGGCCTCCCCAGCCACCCAGCTCTTGCTGTTGGCTTGTGCAGGGTCAGGAGTCCTCAGACGCCTCGGCTCCCAGGGTTGTTCTTCACCACTGGGCGCCAGCTGGCTAAGCGTCACATTGGAAGACAGTACAGGATATGAGCTTCCAGATGAACTGACTCATTGTAACCAGACTTGGCTTAGCTCAGCCACACAATGCCAAGACAGCAGGGTCCCCGGGATGTTGCTGACTCAGCACAAGGGAGCCCAAGGACAAGCAGGTGGGAGAGTGGCTGGGTGTGGAACAGGCCCACAACAAACCACTGGCCTGTCCTACAGATGCTCAGAGCCCAGCCCTCAAACTACAGTCCAGTTCTCTAGTGAAAGGGACCTTAACAGGCAGTCTTCTCAGCTGCCCCTGAGCCCAGGTCTCAAGGTACAAAGTCCTAGAGGACTTGTAGAGACTAATTGCTGACTTCTCCAGGAGATATTAAAGTTTGCTCCAAAACCATCCCTAGCAGTTCAAATGACCTGCTCCTCAGTCTCATCCTGAAACTGCATCTATGGCAGGGTAGACCAAGCTGGGAACCCCAGCTCTGGAGCTGTAACTCAAGAGATCACAGCCAACAAGCTTCACTGGACAGGTAGCATTCTGGGCTTTGCCTGGAGAAAGCCATATTTTTCACACAAAAACCAGAAGGCTAAGGATCTAAGGACTACGAGGAAGAAGGCATTGGGCATGGTAGGGAGCAGACTCTGCCTTAAGCAGAGACTCTCTGGGAGAGATAAAACAGGAGGAGCTGAGACTGTGGTCATCTCACAAGAGTTAAGCCTCAAAAGTCACAAGAGCTGTGTGTAAAACTACTTAGCCCACCTGTGGCTCTCCCCGTCAATGGGTAAGAACGAGAAACAGCATCTACACTATTTGAGACAGGGGTCTGTCTAGAAGGCCAGAGGGATTCCAGTGGCAACCTGGTGTTCCCATTCATTTATTCATTCATTCAACACATTTTTGCTGAGTACATAATCTGTGCCAAGCACTGTGCTGGATGGTGAACGAGATAAAAGACAAACTCATAGGCCCCACCCTTATGAGGCTTACATTCTAGCAGAGAAACAAGAAAATAATCAATTATACAGTTGGAAGTATGTATAACTGTGACAAGTACTACCAAGGGCTTAGAAAGTACATGGTGGAACACAATCTGGGTAGTTGGGGAAGGCTGCCATGGGGAAGTGACACCTAGTCTGGGCCCTGAAGGATGAGTGGGAATTACCTAGAAAAAAGGAGGGGGTGGGGATGGGAGAGAACACCCCAGGAAAAAGAAGCAATATATGCAAAGGCCTGCAGGTTAGACAGAGCATGACAGAATCAAGGAACCAAGGTCCCTGTGGCTGGAGTCCAGAGAATGGTGTGGGATGGGTCTGAAGAGCATAGATCTCAGGGAGGGCACATCACGCTGGGCCTTGTAGACTTTCTAAAGGGTTTTGGTCTTTATCTGAGAGCAGTGGGGAGCCACAGCAGGGCTTGGAGGAGGATGCAATAGCATAATTAGATGTGCTGACATAAGAATTCAGCCCTCTCCTTTACCTAATGTCGTTTCCATGTGCAGGGGGAGATTTGGCCTTGGGTTTGAGTCCATCAAGATCCGAAAACTCTAAACTGGACAATTCAAGAGGGTTACTTTGCTTCTAGAAAGCAGAGCTAGGTAATTGATTCGCAAAGATAATGTTTAGATTTGGATGTGTGTTTGCAGAAGGTCAGGACATCCCTGTGGGCTCCCATCAGGGCCACATATTAACTGTTATCTGTACCACAGAGGGCACAGGCCACCCAGCTTGCAGGAAAGAGAAAGGAGGGCTGACTTCCCCAGCAATACTATAAACTAAGGCTTACAAAAGATGAGACGCATGGCAGGTCACAGCAATTTTTCATGGTACCATTGGGACCAAGCTCATGGGACTTAAAAGAGCACAGAGGCTGCTGAGGATGGAGTCAGCCTCTCTCCATCTCTGAAACCCGGAGGTTCACTGCAAATTTCATCACAAACAGAAAAGCGGTCCCTCCTCTATTCACCCAGAGGGAATCCCTAATCTTTCATTCCAATAGGATTTCCCTAAACTGTTTCAAGCCAGACAGTCTCTTCTTTGACCTGGAGGGGGAGGGATGCAGGGGAGGTTCTTCTGCACACAGAGACCTTCGGAAAAGAGCTCCAGCAAATCCTTCCTCCGTCTTTGAGCCAAGCATCCTCCCAGGCATCCCAATCTCAATGTAAATATTCAAGGAACAAAGACTGATCTCAGAAGTCACCAGTAAGGGCAGAGCACTTCTGAACAAGACCACACGGACCCACTTCTGCTAGACTCCTCCCCACATGCTCATGAGAAATGACTCCTGGGCTTGGCCTCTAAGACCTCCCGGTCCCCTCTGTCCCAAAGCCTAGACTTACTCCACACAGAACCATGCCACACATGTGTGAGAATGACCACAAACCTAACATTCTGTCCTCAGGCTTCCCGGGGCCTCATCCAATGTGTCCCAGAGATGGAGGAGAAATGATTCTGCAGCCTCCTGAGAGAGGCAAAAGGCAAGTCCCACCGAGCCCAAAACCTTCTGCTCGCCCCCACCCTGCCACGCCAGGAGTCCTGGAAATGCACCAGCTCACACACGTATCTGTCACCCGAATGCTCACACGGCCACTGAGAACAGACTGGGATGGAAGGACGCTTTCCTTTACCTTCTCCTCTCCTCCCAGTCTGGGCCTGGGGGTCAACTGCACGGGAAGACAGTCAGCCTGAGTCAAGAGGGACTTGTTACCACGTGGAAACACTCCCATTTAGAACCCTCCTGCCTCTGGGCACAGCACATCATCCAGGGCAGGGACAGGTGGGGGCACCTCCCTGAGGGCTGCTCAGTAAGCCTGGACATGAGACACCCTCGCAGGACACATTCAGGAACGACAAGTTCCATCTTGGCCGCCCCTGCCCCCAACTGCAGCCAGTCCCTGCAGGCAGTGCTGGCCAGGAAGAAGGAGGGCAGCTCTGGGTCCTGTATCCTAGTAAGTAGGTGCTGCGGCAGCTTCAGGCTAAGTGAGGCTGCACCCCTCTCTCTTTCCCCACCCCTAACTAGGACTCCCCAAGTCAGGACATGGGTGCATTTTCTTTACATGCTTAACCTGAGTGTCCTGGCAAACCCTGGGCTCTGGGCCAGTGGATTTCCACTTCTTTTCCAGCTAGGCCCCTGCAGCCAGTGACTCCTGACCGGCTACCCTTCGGCGCACACCCCCCGCTGGCCACTCCCAAGCCCCTCCTCAGTCCCCTGGACAGACCCTCCACCCAGAGTCAGCAAGACAGGCCACCACAGTGACAGAGCTCCCCCTACTGGCAGCTCACCATGGTGAGGGCCCAGGGAGACTGGGATGAGGCTCTCTCCCCGCTGGTCAATGATCTGTGAAATGAGGTTCTGGGAGCACATTCCAGCTCCCCCTCAGCATTATCTGGAAGATCTTAAGAATCACAGCCCTTTATATCAGTGCCACGGCTCCCCAGACAACACAGAACTGAAATGACATCCAGGCCAGGCCCTTAACCCAGAGCTGGACCAGACTGACAGCATGTGTTCCGGGGTTCCCGCTGCACCAAGCTCAAAGAATCGAGTGTGTCAAGCATTTCAGTTAAGTGACCATGCTGACTACCTCCCAGAGAACTGGTCTACCCCTCCCCAAAGGAATTCTTAGAGACTTTGCTGACTCTCACACCACAGGCAGCTAAACATAAGCCGACAACATCCTAGGGATCTGTCAATAACAATGGCAATAAATAATGATATAATATACTTGGTTCTCAAAGTACCGTGACATTCACTTAATCCTCAAAAATGACGCCACCATGCCCATAAAGCAGATGTCACCACCAGATGGGAAACTGAGGCATGGAGAGATAATGTGTCATGCCAGGATGAAAGCTCAGCAGCTTCTACAGAAATGCCCCTTTCGTGAGGTGCTGTGAGCTGAGAACCATAAGGACAAAGGACACTGGAACCAGGAAGTCTTGGAGGCCAGACCTCCTCTCAGAGTCCTGCCAGAAGAGGAAGCCAAGAAAGCCAGACCCTTCTGTCCCCAGGTGCTGAGTCACCATAGAGACCCTCCCCAGATCATCGCAGCCTTAGAATCACCAACACCAGTGGGGCCAAAAGCCCCATGGAGAAGCAGAATAGGTGCTCAGCCTCTCCTGCCCTAACCATGTCCAGTGAACATGCTCTCCAGAGGGGTCCAGGAGAGCACTTAGCTGAGGGAACACTAGCGGCTCTCATGGGTTCATCTTTAGGGCAGCTCCCATCCACAGCCTCAGTTTATACAATCCAGTGCCTGGGGAGACTGGCTGCTACCCAGGGTGAGTATGCTCCATTTGGGAACTAACAAGGGCGAGAGAAACACAGAAAGTGAGCTGGGCTCTAGAGCCTGGGTGACTTGTAAAATGTTAGTCCCATTATCCAAAAACCAGGGAGTCAAGAGGAACACATGGTGATGAGATGATGAGTGAATGGGGGGTATGCCCAGTGTCTTGCTCTATAACTTGGCATAGCGTTCACCATAACGTAATTTTTGCTGTAAGTCAACAAACGCTAATCTGTTTACATTTATTAGAGTTGGTCAATCAACCCAGCGGCAGCATTATAGATGAATGCTAATTGGTCTCAAAGCCATTCACCATCATTAGAGCTGTAAGATTATGTGGTTATTAATAAACTAGGCCTGCAGATAAAAAAGATTTACCAGTCACTTAGTCATTCATTTATTAATTCAATAAAATTCACCAGGTACCTTTCAGAGGAAGATGCTGTATTAGGTTCTTTAAAAGATGAATTTTTAAAAGAGACCCTGGACCTCAAGTGGCTCAAACCTTAGTAGAAAATGCCCAAATAAATTCAAACTATATTGAGGATCCTGAGAGTGTACAAACTGCTATGGCAGTGCAGACAGGGGGTGAGCATGTCCCTCTGGGGAGTCACAGAGCACTTCATGAAGGCAGTGAGATTTGGGCTGAACCAGGAAAAATGGATAGAACAGATATTTATGGTGGGGCATGCATTCCAGGCAGAACGTGTGCAAAGGAAAAGGTAGAAGAAAATGAAGGACATTTTTTCGAAGCAGTGAGGATTCCTGGTAGACAGGAACAGCATTGTGAGTAGTTCGCACCATTGCTGAGGTCCTGGGCATGCCAGGCACTCTGTGCTATATGCAGGTTCTCTGCTGATCACAGGGATACACTTGTGAACAAAACATGCAACATCACTGGCCTCGTGGAGCTCACAGCCCCTCCAAGGATAAGGCCAAAAAGGAAGACTGGAGAGCCGTGAATGCTGCCCCTTTAAGTAGTTTGGGATTTGGGGGTTGGCAATGGGGAGATAGTGACAGTTTTTAATACTGCAAGGCTATGATCCAGAGTCTCTTGGAAGATTAATCTGGCCCCAGAGTATAAGAGAAATGTAAGAAGAAAGAGGAAAAAATTGAAAGTGCAGTTAGGAAGCTATTGCAGAACCCAGGTGAGAGATGAAGACCAAGATCAGGCAGTAAGCAGGAAGGAAAATAAGGGTATGAGTGGAAGTGATACTACTCAAGTAGACTGTACTTAGTTTGGGAACCGGCAAGAGCAAGGAAAGCATAGAAACTGACCAGGGCTCTAGAGCCTGAGTGACTTATAGAACATTTTAGAATGTTGGCACCATTATCTAAAAGCCAGAGAGTCAAGATTCAGATGAGCTCATGTGGGCTATGCCCAGTGTTTCCCTGACCAAGGATGCTGGGGGCGGGGGTGGCACATACATGCAGAGAGAAATGAAAATAGCCAAGAAACCATGAAGAATAGGACAGTGGGAAGAAGGTAAATGAAAAAATGGAAAGCGGGGCTGGATTGTGAGCAGTTGCATCTTCTCAAGGGCCTAGCACCTATTGTTCTCTCTCCAGTGTCTCAAACCTCTTTGGAAAGATGCATTCTCTTCTCCCCCAGGAGACCATACAATAGAGAGCATGTGCTATAGAAATATGAATGACAAAGGTGGTGGGGATATCAAACGGGGCTTGGATTCTAGTGGCAGTGGGTGAACACGGTGTTTCAGTCTGCAAAGTCCCCTGTAGCTCAATACTTCGTCCCGGGTTCTCCTCTGAGAGTGATCCTCCCTTCACTCTTAAGAGACCCTGACTCTTGCTCCAGAGATCCCAACTGCTTGCTTTTCCCATTACCCCCAGAGCCCAGACTTGTCCAGATTCCAGATGATGACCACCACTGGATCAGAAGACCAGATCAGAAGTCACTCTCTTGGCCAGCACCCAAGGCCTCTTACCTACCACCTGTATCACACTGTGTCAGAAACAGGCAGGCCTGAGCAGGTCTGGCATGGCCAGCTCCCAGGCTGGGGTGGGAAAGTTGACATCTCCCCAGAGTTTACTCAAAGTGCATGTGCCTTCACAGAGCATGTCCTCTGGGGCCTCACAGAGGCCTGGGTGGTGCCATCAGAACATTCCTCAGGCTTGCAAACACCTTCAATTCGCAATCCCACCACTGAAGTCTCAAACATAGAATGAAAATCAACTCCCCATGGAGGAGTTGATTTCCTTGGAGACCTAGAATTACCTCAGTGACACACTGTCTTCCTAAGTGGGTAAGAAAAAGTCCCTGCCTGCCTCCATTTTCTTCTGGAATATCTCTTTTCTCTCATAATGCCATTAAACACGCCCCAGCAAAGTGGAGCTACTAAATTGAAATAATTATCAAATGCTCAGTTCTCCCAGCTCTAGAGACTAGAGTAAAGGTGAGATTCATTCACATAAGATGCTCCTCTTTCTGGAGAAAGCCAGCCACATTATATAGACCTTTCTGCGCTGTGGATGTGAGCAGGATGCTCCAGGAGAGGCCTGGAGAGAGATGGCCACAGCAGTCGAGGGTAACCATGACCACTCACCCAGCATCGCCGACCACCCAGCTGGGGACCTCTGCTCCTGGCTCTCAGAGCACTGCCCTTATACCACCCAGGCAATGTGCGGCTAACTCCATATAAAACAACAGGAGAATAAAAAGAGATTTTTTTCCCCAATAAATATTCTTTTGCAGCTAATCCACCCTTTGTAACTGTCAGGCTTCATGGGGCTGGCAGTGAGCCCATCAGATAACAATGCAGCTGTGACCTGAGAAACGTGAGAAGAGGAGCAGATTAATAAAGATGAAAAACATGTTTGGTAACTGTGTCTGAGGGGAGTCCTCAGAGGGATGCCCTGGCAGCTCTGGGACCCCAAAACCAATGCCACCCAGAAGCTGTAGCTACCCCACGGGGATGGGGGTCAGTCAGACTTGTGGACCCTGAAAGCAGGTGGCTGGCTGCCCAGACTTGTAGCACAGGCATTTGTTTCCTGAGTCAACTTAATGGAAAATGGCAATGGAGTGACAGAGGTGTCCCATCACAAGGCAGAGGCTTCTGGTGTCCCCCACCTCCAGCATTAGGCTGAGGACACTTGCAGCTCTGCAGGGAGGCAGCCCAAAGCAGTGGCATTCTCCCCCCTCTCTCTGACAAAGGCAGCTATGGCAAAGTGAGGGTGAAGCTGTAGGGAGAAGGGTTTGACTAATGGCCATATTGTCCTCACCAAAGGTTAGGATAAGTGGTCCAACAAGTGCATGGATAAGTGTGGAGATACCAGAACAGAAAATTTCTGAGTGGGCCTGTCCTGAAATATCTGGAATTTCAGAGAGTATAGAATGGAAATACTGGTCTTCTAGGCTCAGCAGTATGACAAGGACTGTGACACAGACAGAAGGGGAAGAGAAAGAAAATGAAGGAACCGAATACCTTGTTTAGACCCCTATGCCTTTCTCCAGTAGCCCTCCCTCCATCCTCATCTATGAAAGGTCTCCCCCAAAAGTCCCCCAGGGTTTCTTCAAATCCCACCATATTGTTCCTGCTACTTGTCCTTGCATCCCTGTCCTGTGATCCTCAGCAGGCCCTACTGGCCCCAGAAGGATCTGGGGGCTGGGGGCTTGGGCAGCATGGCCACCACCCCAGGGAGAGCAGACTGAGGGCAGGGAGACCTGGGGAGGAGAACAATCAGATATCAACAGGGCTCTTCACAACCCAAATTAAACAGCCCTGGGACGCAAAGCCCAACGTTAGGTCCTCTCTTTGGATGTCCATGTGCCACCCAGCCATTCTTGCTCATGCAGAATCACTCCTAGCTCCTGGCTATCAGCTTTCCGGATCCATTCAGGGCAGTGGGAGTGCAGGCTGTCCAGGGTCCACCAGCGAGAGAGCCAGGAAGAGCTGCAGGGCAGCCAGGCTGGTGGGGAGCAGGAACATGGTGCAGGGTCCAGTTAGCTCAAGGACAAGGAGGGCCAGTGATAGACGATTCCATAATGAAGCAAAAGTACAATCACCGGGAAGATTTACAGCCTGCTCACTATGTTCCAAGCATTGTTCTAAACTCTTCCCACTCATGAATTTGTCCCATCCTCATAAATTACTTATTATTAAATTGAGGTAAAATTTACATAACATAAAATTCACCATTTTAAAGCGTATAATTAAATGACTTCCAGTACTTTCACAATGTTATGCAACCATCACCACTATCTAATTCCAGAACATTTCTATCACCCCCCAAAGGAGACCCGGTATCCATTAAGCAGTTACTCACAAAAACCTACTTTGGAGGCAGGCGCCCTCTACTGACCAAGCTTAACATCACACGCAGCGGAAGGTAGAAAGGCCTGAGTCGGCGCAGTGTTGCAGAGCAGGTCCCGAAAGGCGAACTTGGAACGGAGAGGCAATAAATGGGTAACTGGCACATTACTCAAATTTTACACATGAGGAGACGGAACATGGGAGCTTAAGCAACTTGCTCAGGGTCACGCAAGAGCTGATGAAACCAGGCTGTCTGATTCCAAAACGAGGCAGACGTTTGTGTCTGGAAGGTAAAGGCTAAGAAAGATGCTTTGTATCGTCTCAATTATAAACAAGTGTTTATAAATAATATAGATAAAGTCCCTAAACTTGTTGACTAGATCTGAAGAGTCTAAGAAAAGGGACATTTCTGGAGCTTTGAACCAGGTAGTTTGAGGAAATTCAGTGAAGAGCTCAAAAAGACAGTAAACCTGCAAAATACATCAGCTGTAAAATACACAGGACCACACAATTAGGCCAAGAAGTTCAGTAGCAATTAATAAGCATTTGCTGAGCAAAGCATCACGCTAGGCACAGTGGAGAACACAAAGAAGCAACGTCCCTAACTTCAATTCCCCTTCACTGATCCCGCCTAATTTCCCATCTTCCAAGATCATGTCCTCTATTCAAGTCCTGAAATACATCCCACTGTTTAAATATTCCTGACGCTTTCCTGAGTCTGTGCTGTTGTTTTGTTTTGTTTTTCCCCTCCTTAATTTACCAAAATCCTATTCCTTTTGATTAATACAGGCCTCAATGAGCTCTCTTTTCTGAACACAGAAAGCACATAATCATAGTAAACACTTATGAAGCCCTTGTTATGTGTCGTGCACTGTGCCAATTTATAATACATAGCCTCGTTTTATTCTCACAAAAGAGTCCAGATGAGGAAACCGAGGCCCAGGGAGATTGGATAACTTACTCAAAGTCACACAGCCACTAAGTGGCAGAACCAAGGTTAGAATCCGGGTCTTTGTGGTTCCAGAACCTCTTAACCACCACATTAAAAGGCCTCTCCACTGCTTCTGGACGTCACAATGTAGCCCCTCGTCGTACGGAGCCAATAGCGCTTTCTAATTCATTAGCACATACTGGCCTTTTCTTTTTATCAGATTACAAGCATTTTGAGGGAAGTCACCATGTATATAAAATCAGCTCAGCGCAGTCTCTCATGTATAAAGATTAACTTCCTCTATTCTTCTGTGCCCCCACTGTGTCTGTGTCAGCGATGAAAGGTTTAGATATCTAGAAGCAGAAATGAATGGGCTTGTTTGAAGGCAGGACTGATTCTTGCACCTTGACCCAGACAGCAAAGGAGGTCTGTATGTTTACTGTCGCATTGAGACGTGAGCTGGAGGGTGCAGGGGCAGGGTCGGGGACACAGGTCAAAAGCGGCACACTGCTCTGTGGCTGGCCTAGAACCCCGGCTCAGCGTGAATGTCAGCCTAATAAGAATAACAATAACTCCCATTTTTAGAGCCCCTGATGTGTGTCAGACGCTGTTCTAAGCACTGAATTTACAGCAACCCATGAGTCTGCATAACAAGCCTACAAGGTAGGTACTGCTATTATCACTGCTTGATGGGTGAGGAAATCAGGACTCAGAAAAGTAATTTTCCTAAAGGTTCACAGCTGGTAAATTGCAGAATCGGAATTCAAACACAGGGATTTCTAATTCCAAATCCAGAGGGGCCCTCCAAAACCTCCTAAGGGAACTGCACCTCTCATGTAAATTCAATATTCAAGCTTTTCATATTCTCAAATATTCGCTATTTAATAACAGAAGTTAGTTGACTCACATAGGATATGGCCCCTACAGTCAATGGGCTTTCACTCTAGACAAGAGGAAGGATAGAGGCAAAGAAGCAGGTTGCAGGACAACCACCCAGGCTGGACCACGGTGGAATGGGCTGCCCTGTGCGGGAACCGATGGGAGTAGAGGACAAGTGTGGGACGTTTCAGTAAGGGATCTAATTAGATGACTTCTACGTTTTATTTCAACATCCAATCAGGGATGTAAGAACTGAACTCTAGCAAAATGTGGAGCTGGGAACACATACTTTACAGCCTTCAGAATGAAAGTAGTAGATGCTGTCACAAAGTGTGGTTTGGGAGTCCCAATGGCGGTCACAGAGAGGGACGAAATAGAAGCCAGAGAACTAAGCATCAAGAAACACTCAGAGGTAGAGCCAAGGAGGTGTCAGAGAGGTAGGAAGCAGGATTTAAAGAAAATAACAGATATAAGAGAAACTAGCAGCTCAACTAAAATTTTCTCCTGCCAGACTGAAGAGATATGAAGGTGTTTGGAGACAGAAAAGAATGCTAGCCAAATATAATTATAAATTGCTTTACACTGTTTAAAAAATTAAACTTTCATATTCCTCAGAAACTGAACCTTATTACCTGCCACTACTCTTCAAGTAATGAATCTGTCTCTCCTAGAATTACTTCTAGAAGCCTTTGTCATCTCAGCTGGGCCAAGCCAGGCCAGAATTCATTCAGAAAGCAGCATTTATGGTTTTTGGTGGGCCCTTTGAAACTCATAAAATGGTCATAAGATGTACATCAAAGATGGAAGAGACCCTAAAGATCATCTGAACTGATTTCCTTATTTTACAAATGAAGAAACTGAGGCATGAGTACACAAAATGGTTTGTCCATGGTGAAAGAGTAGCATTGGCTGACTCAAATCCAAGTTCGCTGGGGATCACTGTTCCTAAAAAGAGAAAAAGGACCGCCTATCCAGGATGCAGCCAGGACGGCAGAGAAGCTCTGTGGTCCTTCCCAGCCCCAGCCCTGCACAGTGCTTGCACTGACCCCTCAGCTGTTACCCCCCCTGCCTGACCCTCGTTCCAGCAGCCATCCCAATTCTGGCTGCAGAATGAGAAGATCTCTCCTGACAGGTCTCTAAAGATCAGACCTCATCTGGTCCTGGGACTCTCGAGCAAGATACAACTCGGAAAGGCCAGCCCAGAGCTGGTGCAGGCTTCCCCAGGACTGCCTAGTTCTGACCACAACCCTGAGGTGTAGCAGTAAAAGCTCTGGAGGATCTAAAACCCATCTCAAGTTCTCAAAGCAAACAGAGGCCAGGGCACCAAGCCACAGGCAATGGCAGGAGGCCTGTTTGGTGGTTCTCTTGGCCAGAATACACCAGCACCAGCCAGGGCCAGGGCAGAAACACAGCAACCCAGCAACCTAGCCCTGGTCTCCACTGGGCTAAGGGAAGCTGCCAGCGTCACTCTGTTCTCAAGGGCTCAGACCTGGGACGAGGAAAACATCCAGGGGTAGTGTCTGAGAATCCAGGGCCTCTTGGGTGTGAGTGGGGACCCAAAAAGGCCCACCATCACCATGCACCGAAAGGGAAAAGAAGGGCTCTTTCTTCCCTAGGAGGCTATACCCTGCCCTGGGGAGGAAGTATCTTCCCAAAAATGACACTTAAGGACCTGGCTTGGGGCCACAAGAGCATATAGCTCAAGGTTTTGTTTCCCCTTTGTAAATGGAGGCAGGCGAGGAAAGGAATGCTTTGGCTGAGTAACATAATACTTCTGGGTCCGGCCCACCAGGCTTGGCCCTGGGAAGAGCAAACAAGCTGCCTGCCCTGTCTCAACAGGTTTGGGGACACTCGCACCCGCTGCCACTCACTGCACTGAGGTGTGGATGCCAGGGAGGAGGCGAAAGTCGATCCCCAAGGAGAACGGGGATGTTAGCCCAGCCCTCAGTCCCAGAGCGAGGCCAGAGCCTGATATTCCATGCTACCAAGCAGTCAGATGTAACTCTGTACCCCGCCCACCCTCAGCCATCTCAATTCTCAATTTCTCACTGACCCAGGCCTCAGAACCCAGCCATAAGTCCAGGGTTTCCTCCTCACAAGTCCCACAAGCTGCAGGACTTCCCAGACAACATCTGCTGAGGCACACGTGTTCTGTTTGTCCCAAGCCAGGAGCAGGAACCTGCAACCCTTGCTGTGATCCACAAAGAAAATGTTGACAACCAGCATTCCTATACTACTTTGCAGTTTCCGAAGTACTTTTTACAGATATTATTTCCACTCTCATAACCACCTCTAAGTTAAGCATTATCAACTCCCCACTTTACAGAGAGGGAAGCAAGAGGCTCAGAGAGGTGTCTACCCAGGTGGCAAAGTCAGGTCTCCAGCACCCGCAGCCCGATCCGGAGATGGGTAGGGACGATGGGTGAGGACTAACTCCAGCTTTGCAACCCCCAGCTTTTCAGAGCTGACGGCTGGATGAATGAGAGGCTCTCACCTGGCAGGCCTGAGGGGCCAGGCAGACGTGGGGGCAGACCTTACCTGACCCTGCTGGCCTGGGCAGCCCGCCCAACCCAGCCCCTCCCCAGCAGGTGCCCTCACCTTCCTGCACCCCGCCCTCCCGTCCCCGCAGCCAGGCAGGGCGCCCTCCTCTTGCTGTTTGTTTTGCTGAGAGTTTCCGTTGGCTCGCGTGTGGGTGTTTGTTGTATTTCTCCTGCAGATGGCAGACAGCGTGCCCTCCCCACCGTCACCCCACCCCGAGGGCTGTGTGGAATCAGACGCTGCAGGGCAGAACAAAAGCCTAGCAGGTGAACAGCCCCGTCTGCCTGCGTCTTTTATCCGACCCAAGTCACAGACAATATCTTTACAGAATTCCTTTCAACTTCCCCCATCATCTGGAACTCTTCCTGCCTGGCTCCCATCCTGCTGGAGCCCCCGGAAACCCCCACCCTCACAAGAACATCTGCTCCTCTGATGGGGCACGGGACGCACAGTTCCAAAGAGCAATTTTTTCATTGGCTTCCATCCAGAACGCCCCCTCAGAACCCAGAGACCCCGCGCTCACAGAAACTGCCGGCTCACGGGGAGGAGCGTCTTGATCCGTGGAATGCAGATCATTCCGGCCCTCCCGTGCTCAGAGCTGCTCAGCGGAAGGGCCCGCAGTGACCCTCAGCTGCTGCTGCCCCTGCGGAGGTCGCGGATGAGGCCCGGGTCTCGGAACTCGAGCGGAGGGAGCTGGAAAGGGATGGAGTTTCTCTGTTTTCAAAGCTAGTGTTTCTCATTCCCACATCTCCATGCTCTGATCTGGACCCAAGAGCTGTGCGCAGCGTGAGGACTGGGGTCTCTCCCTCCAGATATAAGCCCGGCCAATGGCAGCAAACCAGCCACCGCAAGGAGTAGGGCACAGAGAGCCTCTGAGTGTCCTCGCCGCCATGCCTGAGGCTAGAGCTGGGACATCGGATGCCCATATCCTACACGCCACCATGGCCCAGCAGCTCAGGAACAGGCTCTTCCCTCCACCGTCAGGCTACACTCCCCGGATACCACCCTGGGTCTCCCACCTACTTCTACCACTCTGCCCAGCTTGGCTACTCAGCCTTCCTGGGTTTTCTTTTCAGCCCTGGTCATGTCTTTGGCCATCTCCATCAGCAATGTGCCTTATAGGCCGAGGGTCAAGCTCACTCCACCCTCATGCTCAGCTCAGGCCGGCAGCACCCCAGGGTGCATGGCCCCCCAGGAGAGGGACCGACCACCGTGACTCCTGATCTTGCTGCACAACATTTTGTGCCCAGCTGGAAGCAGGACCTTGGAGACATCCAGGCTGACCCTGTTATCAAGGGCATAGAAGCGGCTGAGGGTGCCGCTCAGGGGAAGTGGGGAAGGGAGGATGCCAGGGCACCCACAGACTTATCAACGGGCAGGACACGGCAGTCTCTGGTATCACCCATACAGAAGTTCTGCAGTTCTGCAGGTGATGACACCAAGTCCTGGAGTCCGTAGACCTAACATCTGTAGGTTAGACCTCTGACTTCAATTTGTGCAGGCCAAATTCTAGCACACAAAGAGACCTTGGGCCCCAATATGCAGAATCTGCCTTCCCCAGTCCCTGAGACCCAATGTGATCCAGGGCACGTGGCCAGCCCACCCGATACACTCTCCAGCCGTATTTGTTGGGCTCACACAGACCCCCACGCCTTGCCTGGCTTGGCCTGGAGACCTTCAAGGCCTGGCTCTGACGTTTCTTCCTCTGTGAAACCATCTCCAGCCCCTTCAGTTAGCACCTGTCAGAAGCCAAGCACTCTCATGGGCCCTTTCCCCCAGCACTTACCAAATGTTGCCAGGTATTTTAGTTACCTGGGTAAATACCTTATCTGTAAACTCCTGAACAACAGAGATATTTTATTCATCTCTGTTCTCACCTACCACCCACCACCCCTTTCCCCCAGCACCTAGCACTGTACCTTGCCAAGAGTAAACATTAAACATTTTCTCAATCAATAAATCCAGAATAATCCCCCCAAGTCCTTCTTCTGATTGGCCACTAGGGATCCTGGCCAGGGTTTTGGGGGAGAGAAAACAAGAAAACCAAAACATGTCCCCATCTCCTTGGTAACCACATACATTACCCTAGAGAACAACCCAGGTGACATGGTCAGAGGGACCCTGGATATGAGAACCTCCCTTGTCCTAACTGGACATTGCACTGGACTTTCACTTATACTTTCCCGGTGGCACCTCTGTCCCTACACTCCTATCCACCCGTTAGAAACCTGTGGTCAACATGTTAAACATATTTTCAAATCCCTAATTCCCTAAGCTTGAGGACAAGCAGACTTCCCCAGGCCGGGTGCTGGGTGCTGCCTGACCAGCACGTGGGCTGCCCCCTCTCCCACACGCCCACCAGCCAGGCAGCTAAGCCTCTGTGGTCAGGACCCAGCACGGCCTCCCAGTGATTTGCATATAATCACACAATGCCAGGCACGACAAAGCCACTCAATACAGCAGAGCCTTCTCAGCTGAGTTTAAGGTTTAATCTCCTTAATACAAAAGTTTTTGCTTTGCTTTTTCACGGGTTCTGGGACTCTTGCTAATGATGCTAAACAAATAATCGCCCTTTATCCCCTTCTAGAGGCTTTGCCTGGCTCATTGTGGCCGCACAGGCCCTGCGTTGTGGTTTACGGGCCAGGCCTGCACCTGCACTGTTTGTGTGAGCTCATCTGGACACCCCACAGGGCTCTTTAAAGAGAGCCCAGCACAGCGGCGGGTGGAGCAGGGAGAAGGTGCCAGCCCAGGGGCTGCTAGAACCCTTTAGCCAGACCCTCCTCCAGGTTGTTTTGAGAATAAGCCATGGTCCCCTGTTTCTTATATCGATGCAGGATTTGGAAGTTAGTAATTAGACTGGTGGCCTGAATGGGGGTGCCCTGGCTGTCTCAGTTATTTGTTTTTGTTAACAAACAATCTCAAAACCTAGCAGCATAAGACAGCAGTCATTTTATTACATCTCACAATGCTGTAGTTCACAAATCTGTTCGGGGCTCAGCTGGCCAACTCTTCTGCTCTACGTGGCATCAACTGGGGTTACTCTGGTATTCAGCAGGCAGATGGACTTATCTGGGGTCCAAGATGGTTTTGCTTTCATGGCTTATGTCTCAGTGAGTGTGGCCAGAAGGCTTGGCTCAGCTGGGAGCGTTGACCAAAGGGCCTGCAAATGGCCTGACCCGCATGGTAGTCTCAGGAGAACAGGAATCCTTCCATAGCAGATAAAGGCTCCTGAGAGAGTGTTCCAAAAGAATTGTGCAGAGGCTGCAAGGTTCCAAGTGACCTAGGCTCAGAGATGCCAGAATCTCACTTCTGCTACATTGTATTGGTCATGCAGATTCAAAAGGAAGGAGCTTTCAGACATCTTTAATCTGTCACACCGGCTACAAAGGTCTTCTCGGAAGTCCCTATAACTAGTCCAGGATCAGAGTTTCCTGAGTCCAAAGGCTAAATAACCTAACCCTGCAAATAGAACATCACAGTTGCCAGCCAGCATGCACTAGGGGCTGGCATCACTCTCATTCTTTCCTTGGAGACTGAAACCAACACCCTACCCCTGGCCTGGGCAGCGTCCCCAGCTGACCCCTGCTGGGTCTGCCTCTCACCTGCTGTGGCTGCTGGCAGGACCTTTGGTTTTTCTCGGTGCTGCCAGATCCAGATCTGCCCTTTTCAGGTTTTTGTTCAGATGGCTTTAGATGGGCTATAAGAAAACTTGAGTCAGGTCAGTACAGAGGCAAAGATGCTGCCACAAGATAGAGGGGTTAATGCCCAGACTGGAAGTCCCATCCCAGCCCTACAGAAAGGCTCCAGCAGCCAGTCCTTGCTGTAGGGAAGGAATGACACTGTGCTGCTGCTCTTTGGGTCTCCAGAGTCAGAGGTAGGTCACGGAGATGAGGGGGACAAAGAGAACGGGGGTTTCCTTGGTTTTGGTCATGCAGATTCAAAAGGAAGGAGTTTTCAGACATCTTTAATCTGTCACACCGGCTACAAAGGTCTTCTCAGGAGCCACCAGCCCCTATAACTAGTCCAGGGCCAGAGTTTCCTGAGCCCAAAGGCTGAGAGTAGGTTTCTCTCTGCCACACCACATAGGCACTGAGTCACATCAACACCTAAGCCACACCTGGTCAGACAGGCTCCGGCAGACCCATCTGGCCCAAACCAGCTGCACTTCCCCTGGCTCTAGGCTGGGAGTGGCAGGCATCTGGCAGAGCAGTCCCTGCTCTCGGAGCGAGGGTGCAGGGTCACATGGGCCAGAACCACAGGCAGCGGTCTTTTTTATTTTTTTCATAAATACATTTCAAATTTTATTATGAAACATGTAAGCCATACAAAAAGGAATGAAGACTATGATAACAAACTCCCATGTACTCACAATCTAACTTAAGAAATAAAATATTGCCACATGTATTCTCAGGACTCTGGGCAGTTGGGGAAAGAATACAGTCTGCTCGTGTGCACACCAGAAGGAAAGAGGCATTGTCGGGGGACCGGGAAGCAGCCTCAGCAGTGGCAGTGGCCGCTCCTTCCAGAGAGGGTCCCCCGAAGGGTGCGACCATCAAGGGAGAATTTATGAGTTTGGGAACAGACTACAGAGAATGTACATTTCTTCTTCCTACTCCCAGCTCAGAGACGTCCCCAATTCCACAGTCTTAGCCACTAGTTCCTTAGGAATTCCTCAAGATGGATTTTCCATCCGTGTCTGTAGTTGGGCTGGTTACGTGCATCCGTCTTCCTCACTTGACTGTACACTCTGTGACTGTGCCTCACTTTTGATCCCCAAAGTTCTTGTGCAAAGCCAGGACTCTTCGTTATTGACTTGAATGTGTGATTACTTCTTGGGAAACACCTTGATCAATGAGCAGGGGACAGGAGCGTTAACAGAAGGGGAAGGGAAAGTGAGTTGCAATGTAAGAGACCGGAGCACACCCTGCACCCAGATCTTGGTCTCTAATACCATTCTCCAATAAAAAGGAGCCAGAACTCCTTGGGGAAATGACTGACTGACTCTAGGACCAGAACAGGAATATGCAAGATGAGCCTGGGGCAACCCATAGTACCAAAAAAGTAGGGAAGTACTCAAAAAAAAAGAAACCCACAATCATGAGGTCTATCAAAAAGACCCAGTAGCCAACTCAAAGAGTTCTCATTGGCCAATCAATGAGGGATCATTTTCAGCAAAACAAAACAAAACAAAACCTTTCAACCCAAAATATAAAACAAATATACATAAGTCCATATTGATAAAAAAAGATTGATTAAATAATAAGAAGAAACAAATCTCACATTCAAAATTCCAAACAATTTACATAGATATTCCACTCTCAGGAAGCTGGAGCACAACTCCATAAGTGTGGGCTAAATATAGCGACTTTCTTTCAATGAGTACAGTACGGAAAGGGGGGGAAATAAAAGAGTAACTCTACAGTGGAGGAAACCTAACAAACACCACCTCAGCCAGGTGAACAAGGTCAGTTCCAACAGTGACGCGTCATGTGGACAATATGTACCCTTGCTACAGTGTGATGAAAATGTCACTTTCTCACTGTGGTCTTCCTCTCAGACACCCATCACTCCAATCCAGTCATTAAAGAAACATCAGATAAGTCTAAATTGAGAAACATTCTACAAAATGTCTGACCAGTACATCTCAAAGCTGTCAAGACCATTGAAAACAAGAAAATTCTGAGAAACTGTCACAACCAAGAGGAACCAAAGAAGACATAATGACTGAACATAATGTATGATCCTGGACAGAAAAAGGCAGTAGGTAAAAATTAAGGAAATCTGAGCAAGTATGGACTTAATAACAACGTGTTGGTCCATTGATTATAACAACTGTATCATACTAATGTTAGAAATTAATAATAGGAGAAACTGGGTGCGGGGTATATGAGGACTCTGTACAATCTTTGCAATTTTTCTGCAAATCTAAAACAGTTCTTAAAAAAATAAGGCTTATTAAAAACTATATCGGCATGCTTTAAGAAAAACTTAAATAACTAAAAACAGAGGGAAAAATATAAGAGATTGAGGGGACTTTGGAATCATGGAAGTTAAGAAGTTCCGCACCTGTAAGACCAATGAAAAGTCAATAAAATCAGAACCGAAAATGGCAGCCAGAGGGCACTGCCGGGGCCCTGGGAGAGGGCAGTTTGGAGAGATAGTGAATGTGGAAGTCAGGGAGCTGGGGGAGACAGGAAGAGGACCTGGGAGCAACAAATCAGACCAGCTATCGGTTGTTAGGTATGAGCAAAAAGGATGAAGCACTGTGCCTCAGTTAGAAGCCTCAAACTAGAGGAACACTTAGCAACATGAGTGAGACTTTAAAACAGTCCTGAGAGGGAATAACAAAGCAGGATGAAATAGCGCAACAACCTCTACATACATTTAAAAAGGACATGTGCTTCAACAATTCCCATTTTGCAAGAACACACAAACACATTCAGTTTATTAGAATGATTGTCTATTGCTGTAGTCTAAAGCTGCAGACTGGTACCAGTCTAGGACCTGTCAGCAACCGGACCACACAGCAGGAGGTAAGCAGCAGGCAAGCCAGCAAAGCTTCATCTGTATTTACAGCCACTCCCCATCGCTCACATCACTGTCTGAGCTCCACCTCCTGTCAGATCAGCGGCAGTATTAGATTCTCATAGGAGCACAAACCCTACTGTAAGCTACTACCAACTGTGAATGTGAGGGATCTAGGTTGCACACTCCTTTTAAGAATCTAATGCCTGAAGATGATCTGAGGCGGAGCTGAGGCGGTGATGCTAGTGCTGGGGAGCGGCTGCAAATGCAGATTATCATCAGCAGAGAGGTTTGACTGCACGATAAATGTAATGCCCTTGAATCATCCTGAAACCATCCTCCCCAGCCCAGCCCGTGGAAAAATCGTCTTCCATGAAACTGGTCCCTGGTCCCAAAAAGGCTGGCGACCACTGGTCTATGGGGAGGTAGAAATGAGAATAAATGGGGAAAAATAAGTGAGTAAAATAGGAGAGGATTCCTGCCCACACCAGGAATGAAAATGTGCCATGAATTGGGTATGATTAACTCAGACCTCTACAACCGAGGGACATGAATGTGTGTGTGTGAAAGAGAGAGGGAGAGAGAGGAGAATGAAGACAGAGAAGATAGGGCGAAGGGAGAGAAAGAGAAGGGAAACAAAAGAGTAATGGAATCAGACAAGATTTTCTTCAAAACTGGAGGAAAGGCAACAGAGAAGGGAGCAGTGTAAAGGGAGAGGTTGAAGCTGCTAGAGAAAAAGACAGGAGAGCGCAGCATCTGAAGCCTCATTCTTGGGGTGGTCGAGCTCCATCCCAGCCAACTGTCAACCAAGAAGTTTGCCTCTGAAAGCCATCATCTTCTCTGTCAAATAGAACATTTAGATATAAGCCTTGGGAGACAAAAAAAAAGAAATATTGGTGAGGGGAAAGAAGAAATGGTGAAAAAGAGGAGAGACCCAGAACTCAAAGGAAAGGCTAAGGCTACAATCGTGGCTCAGCATCATGGGGAAAGCACTGATGCGGTCTTGCCCTCATTCCGCCATCAACCAGCTCTGTGACCTTGTGAAAATCCCTAAACTTCTCTGAGCCCCAGTTTCCTCATCTTTAAAATGAGGGGTTGGAACAAATAAGCTCCCACCTCTGACCCCAGCAGCTAATGCAGTCTGTGAGTTCGCACAGGAGGGAAGACCAGGGGCATCACCTGCCTGTGGCCGCTTTCACAGCGAGAGCTTCAGCACTGCACATGCCGCTCCTGCTGTTTATCACGCCAACGAGGTCCAGGGACTCTCTGAGCCCTTTCAGCACATGTGGGTGATCACTCAACTCAGCCCTCAGTTCTACATCTTTTACTGTGCCCTCGTTTGTCATAGAGATGGCCCAACGAGGGCAGAGTCTAGTCATGTCTTGTGCTTCCTTTGAATTCCCGCGGGACTGAGCCTGGGGAAAGCAAAATTAAATATTTTGCCACTTTCTAGGCCCAAAATATCCCCCAATGGCTAAAGACTCTGAGGCCAGACATCTCAAAGCCAAGAACAATTAGGGTCAGATTTTTATTTAAACTTTGATCTGAGGAGCAACCTGAACTTTATTGTAATCTTTTCCAGTGTGCTATTCCTAGAAATCCTACCCAGTGATGTGACCTCAGGGGAATTTTCCGTCTTGTCTAGTGTTGACCCAGGACAAGTCACTTCCTCTCTCTGGACCTCAGTTTCCGAATCTGTGAAATAAAATAGTTGAAGGGTATTAGCCCCTAGGGTCCCTTCCAGCTCTGATAGTCTCCACCCACTGAAGAAATCCAATCCTATTTAGGCCCCCCGGGGCCCTCTTACCAGCCAAGTACAGCCTCACTGTGGGCACTCACCAGGTAAAAAGTTACCGTGGAGATTGATTTCATAGAAGGAAGGGGAATGTGACAACTACCAGCCATGATTATAATGGACACAGGGTGGAGAGAGACCACAAGGTTACAGAATTTCCCGTAAGATCAGGGCAGGAGGAAGCTCGCCTGTTTTCTCACAGAGGGAGGAAGGTTGATAAGATGAACTCACCTTCTGCCACCTGGAAAATTTATGTCATTGATATGGAAAAAACAGGCTTGGGGGCCACAATACCTGGGTTCTGCCCCTGCCCTCAGCTCCTATTAATGAAATGATCTTGGGCACATGATTGAACCTCTTTGTGCCTCTATTTCTCACATGATGAAATAGAGTTCCTTGCGGCATCCATCTTACAAGCTTGTCATATCAAAGAGTTATGTTGTGCATATCAAAATTCCTTGCAAAACTTTGCTACTTAAAGCATGGTTCGATGATCTCGGCTTTATCTCAAGCTTGTTAGAAATGTGGAGTCTTGGGCCCCATCCCAGATCACCTATGGTATTGAACCAGAATCTTTGTCTTAAAATGATTCCCTAGGTGATTGGCATGCACAGTAAAGTTTTACAGTTGTTGTAAAATATTACACAGATATTACCCTTACTTTCCATCAAGATAATTAAGATGATACTAATCTACACACACATATGCACACACGCACACATGTGCACACGCATATGTCCTCCCCCTGCAACAGCATTTCCTCTTCTTCCATTGGACTCCCAACACCCTCATCACTTCCTGCAAGCTCACAGTGCCACCTTCTGGAAGGACAAAGACAAAGCAGGTGACTGAAACGATGTGCAGGGCGGGGCAGGGAGAAAGTCAGCCTGTGCTGAACAAGAGGGTGACCACTCGCCACCTGTGGCTATTGAGCACTTGAAATGGGGCTAGTCCAAGTGCAGATGTGCTTCGTTAAATGGCCCCTGGATTTCAAAGACTTAGTACAAAAAAATAATGTAAAACATCACATTATTAGTTGTCATATTGATCACATGTTAAAGCAATATTTTAGACACATTGGGTTAAATAAAATATTTTACTAATGTTAATTTCACCTATTCTTTTTTACTTTTTTTAATATGCCTACAAGAAGATTTTAAATTACATATGTGGCTGGCCTTGTATTTCTATAGGATACTATGTTTTTTTCAGAATATGGGTTCCTGGGGATCTTAATTTCTTCCCCTTCAAATATGTCTCTACAAGGAGCCTGTACTTCCACACCCCAGTAATTCTCCTTCCAGCCCCAGCTTTACAAACGGTAGCCAACAATCCTCTGAGCTTGCAGCACATTCTTTTAGCTATCGCCAGCCCCAGAAGAGAGCCTGGTACATAGCAAGTGCACAATAAATATCTACAGGCTGAATGAATGAGTGAGTGAGTGAATAAAGTGTCCTCAGTAGGGGGACACCTTGTCCTGGGTAGGTGGGTCTCTTTTTAGAAGCAACCAAGTCATAAGGCATTCAGAGGAAAAGTTGGTGAACCAATCAAATCAGATACACCACTTCTTATTTTCAAAACTGAGGCCTGATTACAAAGTAACATAGTAAGTTATCTTAAGGCTCTCCCATGTCGGTACTATTCAAAGTTGGAGTCAGAAGTCCCTTTTATGTGTTGTGAGTTGGACTTACTTACAAGTTGGGTGGCCTTGAAAGTCCCAGAGCCTCAGGCCCCTTCTTTGCAGCCACAACTCACCCATCAGCACTGACCTTCTGCTACCACTTTATGGCTTTCCGGGCACTGCCTTGCCTGTTAGCTTGACTGATTTCCACAACAGCTATAAAGAAAGCAGGGTAGTATTATTTATTATCACCTACTTACAAGCAATAAGTGAAATGATTATCCATTTCAAAAGGTAATTGATGAAAAGGCCAGGAATGGGCCTTTCTCTCCACCTGCTGAATGTTTTATGAATCATGTCACGTGGTCCTTCCTGGGGCTTACTGGCTGCTCTACAGTTTCCAGTTATTTTGTGTACACATATTGTTTAAGAGCACTTGGCTGGTTTTGCGAATTTGTTAAAATTTTCAGTCTCTCTGTGCCCCAGTCTTCTCCTCTGTAAACTAGGAGGAGAGACCCAAATGACCTCTAAGGTCCTCTCCAACGCTAACATCATACGGGTCTCTGAAACTTGGCTGTACATGCACCAAAGGCAGAAGCCTCCTGTGTTATTCCCTTAGCGTCTCTCCTGCAGGGTCTTGCACATAGAGGATATTTAAAGTAGTTTGACTGGCTTTTCCTTGCAGAAGGAGGGAGCTGGGATGTCCCTTGCCCTCACTAAACCCAATTCTGCGTATGCACACGCATACACACGTGCACACACACACACCCCACCGGCTTCTCTACGAAGGAAAAGGAGTGTGGAAATAGGAAAAAGAGAGTGGAAACACTTAAGTTGTCTGGGCCAAAGCTGCTCAAAGGATCTCAGATTTCATCTTCATGAAATATTCAGGAAGTGCTTCCTGGAGCTCCTGTGACTGGCAGAGGCTGTCCTTCCCGGGCATTTCTCTCTGCATTCACATCCTTGGTCCAGATCTCTCGGTGCCTCTCCTATTCAGCCACCCTTATCTTGTCCTCTCCTACTGTTGCTGGCACTGTGCCTCTGTCTTGTGCTCCCCTCTGTCTCTCCATCTGAATCCCAGGGTCTTCCTTAGAGTCTGTCCTCCGCCCACCTCAATGTCTACCTCTCTCCCTGCCGCTGTTGCCCCCACCCACAAGGGGAGAGTTCTCCCTTTTGGGGGCATCCCAGGGACATGGACCTCCGCAGCTCTCTTCTACTTTGCCATCCAGAGCACCACATGCCTGAGCAGGGAGAATCCTCAGGACTGCGGGGACGGGACGCCTTGTGCAAAAGAAGAACTGGACCCACCAAGATGCCCAGAGGGTAGGGGTTGGGGCTGAATTTGCACCAAAGGATTTGAGGGTAAAGTTGGGGAGTAGGGACAGACAAATAGCTCTGAAGGGTGATGCCAGCTTTATGAGACACCTGGGCTGGGCTAGGGGTCAGAAGACCCCTCATCGTAAGAGAGTAGTCGGGGGTCCACGTGGGCCCCTGAGTGATCACAGGGGACCCACAGCTCCTGGAAGCTAAGTCTTAGCCCTAATTACTGCATGGCTGTCCCCCACAGGTGGGCTCTGCCCCAGCTCACCACCTGCTCCCTGTCCCCCTGGAACTTTCCTCTCTGAAGCGGGTCCGCACAACACCCCCTTCTGCCAGCTCTGCCCTCCGGGATTCTTCAACTCCTGGCCCGGCCAAACAGCCTGTTTCCCCTGTGGCTCGGAGGCCACCCAGCCGGAGGAGGGCAAGAACACGTGTGTCTGCCGGGGACCTGGGCGAGTGTTCCAGGTATGTCCTCTGGCAGTGGGGCCCAAGAGCAGGCTGCATTTCCAGGACTGTCCTGGTCCCAAGTCAAGTTCAGCTCAAGTATAACCTGACCAGGGTTGGCTCAGGTTTCCAAGTGACTTGGGGTTAGGGTTGCCAGATAAAACACAGGGCATCCGGTAAAACTTGAATTTCAGATAAATAACAGATAAATTGTTTTAGTATTGCACAGAACATACTTATACAATTAATTTTAAAAAAGTATTCATTGTGCATCTGAAATGCAAATTTAACTGGGCACCCTGTGCTTTTATTTGCTAAATCTATCTTCTCAAAGAAAAGGCAAACTTTATGTTGTTCTCTGCCAGGATCACTCCCAAAACACACCCTGGCCCAAGCCCTTCCAACTCGTACTTTCTCTGTAGGCCAAAACATGTGCATGTGAATTCTTCCTTTACTGAAATTCTCAGTTCTTCTTGACTGAAATGATAGCCCTGGCTGGACCTTACCAGCGCGTGCCATAGCCTTCCCCTCTGACCTCACCCCTCCCAGCCCTGTTCCTTGCCCCCTTCTCCCAGCCCTCATCTTTTGGCCCATCTCAGAGAAGGTCACGGGAAAGGGTTATGTGTGGTTCACCACAACCAAGTGTTAACCAGCCAACCCGAAACAACATTCCTGCCTCCCCTCCGCACCCCAGCCCAGTGACAGCCGGTGCCCCTGCCTCCCAGGCTACCGAGACGCTGGGGAGCCAATGGGCTGTGTCCAGCAGGAACACAAGAGCTGCAAGGATGGAGCCACCCGGAACCAGGAGGGGCTATGTTTGACCAAGGGGCAGTGGAATGACCACTGTGCCCATGAGGTAGGAGGCTGCCCACAAGCCACACCTTTGCCCTTCTGCCCCTCCAAAGCCCAACCTCCCAGCCGCTGCGCTCATTCCACGGGCCCCTCCCTGGAGATACAGAGGCTGGAATTCTGCACTCTGAAGCAGTTCCCAGAAGTAGCTGGAGAGAATTAGGGCGAACCTCCACCAGGGAGGTATCCCCAAGAAATCTGAGTCTTTGCGCAGGTGTGTGCCATACCGGGAGATGCCCGTGGCTACGACCGAGGCCTGGGGCTCTGCCTGTGCTGGGGACAACACACAAGTGGAATGTGCGGCCCTCTGTGCCCAGAGGAACAGAGACAGGTCCTGAAGCTCAGCTGTCCTGGGGGCATCCCACAGATTTCCATCACCGAAGGCACTGAGAGCCAGGTACAGTGCCCTGAGGTTCAACCCCGAGATGAGCCAGGGCCTGTGACTTCTGCCTCCAAAGAAGGTGCATATAGGACATGCTGGTGCATAGGGGCCAGGGGCCACTGCTCACTGACCCATATTATTGGCAGAACCTCTCGTACATCAGAGGTTCCAAAACCAGAGAAGGAGCCGTTGTTGATTTAATTTCATCTTATAAAACTCCTTGAAGAAGCAGAGGTCATAGTGTTCAATAAAGAGGAGGGAAACTGTCCAAGAGGTCATGACCCCAGGTTGCCACTGCCCCGTGGAGTTTTGAGAACTAGTCCCACCGCCACCTCCCCTCCATCCCTCAGGACACTCAGCTCAGGGAAGGCCCCGTGCTCTCCCCACGTCTCTGCTGGACGAGTTTGTGACTCTGTGTCTTCAGCCACCTGACCCTGGCTCTCCTCATGTCCAGGATTTTTACCTTCTGGACCGGCCTTCCTCACCACGTGCTGTGGGCCACCCCTGCAACCTGCGCCAAGGGCAGGAGTCTGTCCCTCTGTTTGTGGTCAGGATGGATGGTGAGAGAGCTGGACAGAGGGAGGCCACCGGCAGGCTTGCAGCTCGGGACCACATGCGTGCAAGCATTGCCCTTACCATGGCGTATGCTTTGCCCCAAGAGCAAAAGCCGGGGGTGATGGGGCAACATCTCCCCCAAGGAGGGCTCCCTGAGAAGTGCATGTGAATTCTGACCCCTCGATTTTTCAGAAAGTTGAACCTACCATGTGCAAATCAGGGCTGGACAGCTTCTGCTTGAATCCATGCACTAGCAAAAACTCTCGCCCCAGTCCCTGCAGCGTCAGGGAGAGCCCGGTCTTGTTCTAGGGCTTGGCTTCCTGGGACTGACCAGACCAGGTCGTGAGCTACTGCACTCACTCGGGGACCCCGGGGGCCCAGACCAGGATCCAGGTGAGCACCACAGCTCACCCGTTGCCCCTCCTATCCTCCCCTTGTCCTTCCCAGGCCCCAGCACAAATCCGTCAGGAGAGTGGCAGCTCTTCTTCATGCTCTGATTCTTACTAGGAGTGTCGAGGGAAGGACATCTGACCTCTCCCTGGTCACTGGGCTTCAACTCCACACACCAGAGCCTGTTGCCCCCAGAGCTGGGCATCCGAAACCCCACAGTCTGCCTCCAAACCAACGACACGCTGGCCTTCCTGGTGACTCAAGAGCATTACCCCGAATATGACCTGTGAGTGTCCAGAGGCCACAGCCCCATTCCCACTCCCACGGAGGCCCCAGAGAGGAAATGCTCTCGTCAGCCACCGCCCCGGGGAAGCCACATACTCCCTCCTTCCTCTCTCCCCAGGGGCCACTTCTATAACACGCTGGAGCAGTTTGACTGGGGGCGCTTCCGGGCCCTGGCTGAGGAGCCCCAGCGCAGTGAGCAAAGCCCCTCCCTCTTTCTGCAGCAGTTCCAGCAGCCTGGAGTCTATGTCTTCCGTCTGAGCAGCAACCGACATCGGAAGATGGTTTGTCTGTGACAGTTTGCCTCATTTAAGACATCCCACCATTTCCCCTCTCTTTAAAAAACACTGCCTCATAACCACCGCAGACAGATCTGCAAGGCAGGAATGCCCTGCAGGTCCCCATCAAAGTGTCGGGGTCCCATGGTCCTAACAGATGATCCTGGGGATGCCAAGGTTCACTCCACAGCAGCCCATCATGTGATGTGTAAGGAGGGGAAGATCGGAAGGATGGGTACACACATATGTATTTAGGGATGACAGGGGCGTGGAATGGCCTAGGACCTCTGGCCATCCCTCCCAGCCCTCCACTTTGTCTTTCACCCTCCATATCCCAAGCCCACCTGCCCACGGTTTTATCCCCGTGACCTGCACATCATGTCACCACTGACCCAGGTGTGCTGTCTGTGCCACACACAGCATTGAGTATCTCAACCTGACAGCACGACATCTGAGAGGTTGTGCTGACCTAGCCCTGGCACGTGCAGACAGCTCCCCCAAATGGAGAGTCATCGATGCGCACGAGTTTCCCAGGTTTGCACAGTGGACTGTGCGTTCGGTGTTGACAGGCCTGGGTTCCCGCTCTGCCCCCTGGCCAGCCTCTGGCAGACAGTGGGACAAACACTGAACAGATTTCTCTCCACCCAGTACCTCCGCGCCCTCCCGCCTGGGGGCCAGTGCTCTGGGGAAGGGCCCTTCACCACCACGACTCCCAGATATCTCATCCAAGCCGGCATCGCCAAGATCCCCAGGCCCCTGAAGAGGCCTGACTGGCCAGGAGTCCTGGGGGAGATTGTGCTGCTCCTGGGGCTCTGCCTGCTTCTGCTGGTGAGGAAAGCTGGACAAGTGACAACTTAACCACCCTGTAGGACCACCTCTCCCGTCCCCTGCAAATGGGTCTTCCAGGCCCTATTTGCGACAGGCATTATTATAATAGTTGCTAAGATGCGGAGGTGAGGAAGGTGCAGCCTCGGGCCTCCAAGGCTCAAAGTTCAGTAGGGAGAATACAGACCAGGAAAGAACTAGATGTCAGCAAATATTATATTATGCAACAGTGCTAAAGTGTGTCCAGGGTGCCCCGGCCACACAAAGGCAGAAGTTGACCGTGCTCCATGGGGGGGTCAGGACAGACTTTCGCGAAGAGATGACCCCTAAATGAGGCTTGAAATAGGAGAGTGTAAGAACGTGGGCCCTGTGGGACCAGGGGGTTGGTGAGCTTGGGGAGGGGAGGGAAGCGCTGGGAGATGAGGAAGGGAGAATCATGCGCCTGTGCACATAGCCATGAAACAACACTCCCTGCTCAGGGAACCAAATGTGCCGCCCGTCACTGGAGCTCAGGGTAAGGACAAGGATAAGGCTGGAACCGGGAGACAGACGAAATTGTGGATGGTCTCAGAGCCTGCTAACAAGTTTGGACTTTATCCTCTGGGCAGGGGGTAAGAATTTTGAGCAAGTGAGAAAACCTGATCAGGCTTTTATTTTTACTCTAGCAATAGGGTGGAGGACACAGACGGATTACAGGGGGAAAGCTACAGAAAATAAGGCAGTTAGAACGGTCCAAGCAAGAGAAGATGAGGTGCCCCTAACCACAACTGAGCTGGGACCTGCCTCCTTTCAGAGTCACTGAGAGGATGATGCTTCTCCCTCAGGACCCCCTTTCCTTCCCACCACCCCATTATGTGCCCCGCAGGTTCAGTGTCACAGCCTGAGCTGGGCTCGGAAGGCTGCTCCCCATCCCGCCTTCAGGAGACACCAGCAAGGATACAACCTTGACGCCTATGCTTCCCCAAGGACTGGGATGATGTCAGTGAGGAGAGGCCAATCACACTCAGCCTCTGCCATCCCCAAGGTTGAAGGAAGTCCCGGTGAGTGACAGGCTGGGCCAGAATCCCAGAGGTACCCCCTAAATCTGACCGGCCAGCTCCTGCTTCCTATTTCATCTTCCTAGACTGCTCATCGCCCAGTGCCTCTGCATTCACTCACTTGCTCAATAAGATTTATTGAGTGGCTACTGCATGTCTGACTCTGCCAGGCATTCAGAGTACACAGAATAGAGAGGGAAAGAGAAAACTAAATGCAAAATTTCCAAAAGAAAAATAATATACCCATGTACAAAGTTAAGCAGTAACCAGTACTACCCAGAGGACCAAGTTGCAGAAGGCATTGTATGTCATGCTGAGGGTTTCGCCTGCTACACTTGTTGCTCAGGGTACGGTCCTCAGACAGCAGCACTGGAATGAGTTTGTGCTTCTAGAATTTTAATAAGCATATGGATTTCCTGGGGGTCTTCCGAGCCAATAGGTCTGGGATGAGGCCTGAGATTCTGCATTTCTAACAAGTTCCTCTAACAGGTGCTGGCGCTGCTCACCCAAGAGCCACACTTTAAGTAGCAAGGCTGTGTCTAGACGGTTGAGGATCTGTAGGAAGAAGATACAGTGAAGATTTGTAGGGAAGCTCATATTTGCATCCAGGAGGACACTCCTGCTTCCCCTGCCCCTACAGGTGGGAGCTGGGAGGCTGACGAGCAGGTGGACCTGGAGTGGTTCGACACAGAAGCCTTCTTTGGGATCCTGCTCAGACAGTCTCTGTCAGTGACGACCAAACTCAGCCAGACCAAGGAGGAGGTAACTGGCAGCTCCGGGCAATGCTCCCACCCAAGGCTGGAGAAACCAGTGGGGCTAGGAATAGATGCATCTCCAGGAGAAATGGTTATGGGGCATAGAGTCTAAAGAAATCATCAGTCTGTAGATAAGCAATCAGAAAAAAAGGCAAGTATATGGGCAGGGGAGATAGAACATTTCAGATTAAATTTAGGACTGATATTATGAAATATAGGCCTCTGTCCTTGGTAGCCCAACTGAGTGAACAAATTCACGCCAGTAGGTGACAGGCATTGGATGCAAAGAGAATGCACTAGAAGACCAAGCATGCAAAGTGGGCCAGGGGTTCCCCAAGCAGAATGTGCACGCTGGGACTTGCTGGGACCAGCGTGGCCTGGCCCTCACTCATGTCTCAGGGGGCTTGGCTGGCTCTCCGAGTCTGTCCCGCTGTTGGCAGCAGGGGGTGCTGCAGTCACAGCAGTGAAGGGCTGGGTGGCTCTGGGAACAGTGAACAGGCTAAATCCACCCTCTCTTGCAGCTCAAACTCCTCTACCTCAAACTTCTGAATGAAGCTCGCTCTCTCCGGCTGCTGTGGGGTGCTACGCATTGCACTCCAGCCTCTGCTGACCAGCTTCTGGGGAGCACTGAGAGGGAGCAGCAGCAGGTCTGGCTTTGTTCATACTTTCCTATCTGGTCTCTGCCCAAATGCAACTCCTTCCCCTCGCTAGGGCCCAGGATCGCTCCCTATGCATCCCTCACACCTGTTCCATCTCCCTGGCCCCAGGGTTGTTAGCTACGGCCCCCACCACCATCCCTGGGAATTTCTCTCCCCCTCTGCCTGTGCGGGATGCTCCGGCGTTCCCAAGGGAAGCTGGGGATCCAGTCCCGAGTCTGCTCCCCCTGGTGGCTGCAGGCCCTGCAGGCAAGCAGGCAAGGTTGTCTCTGACCCAGGCTGCTGAAGTGGCTGCCAGGGCAGCAGAGGAGGAGGCCAGGCGGAGGGGGCTCCTGGCAGGCGAGTACGCAGCAAGCCTCAGTCACCAGCTGAAGCTCCTTCACCAAGACCTCCATGCCAGGCAGGAGCAGTGGGCCTCTTTCTGCTCAGCGCTGATGGAGGCTCGGCGGCTGCTGAAGGCACCAACAGGCTCCAGGCCAAAGGAGGCCTCTCAGGCGGGGCAGAACCCAGAAGGGTGTGTATCTGCTCAATCTGGGTCAGGCTTAGCGAGGTATGAACCAGGGGAGGAGAGAGCATGGCTCGTGGGGTCCCAGGGCTGGTCATACCAAAGCATCCTTTTCCCATCCCTCATTGCCCCAGCACCCTGATGTACCCTACCCTATGCCCCTGCAGGGAGATTCCCCAGCTGGACACTGTGCTTGGCCACCTGTCCCAGGCAGTGGTGCAGGAGGGCCACCGCCTGAAGGCCTGGGGCGTCCTGGGCACCGGCACTGGGGCGGAGCTGCTGCAGCCAGGTAAGCTCTGCTTGGCCTCAGCCATGGCCCCCCCAGGAACCTGGCCCCATATTCAAGGTGACAGGCCCTACAGAAACTCCAGTTCCACCCCCAACACACCCTGCAGGGGAGGAGGCGTGGAGGAGAGCAAAACAAAGTGGGCACCCCCAAGGTCGCAAGGGGCTTCCCATGAAGTGCCCTGCACAAAAGAAGAGGGAGCCTCTGAGATGGGAAGAACTGAGGAGGAAACAAATAAAACTACCATAAATTAGAGATCGGGTGGCACTTCCTGAAAGTAAAAGCTTGGCAGATGAATGCAAACTGCCAGGTTTAAGAAATGCTGGACTTGCCTTGGGGACTTACAGGTGTGCTGAGTCCTGGAGGGGTCCCACAGCTTCATCCTATCACCCTAGAGGTTATCGCCACCATTTCCTAAGGTCCTTCCTGTCTTTGCCATTCTGCAACATAATATCGCAGCGGCACGTCCCAAATGTGCAATCCTGCCCCAGACTCAGCAAAAGAAGAGACCCCTGCCCCCGGGAGTAGCCCCCTCTGTGGGGGGTTGGGAGGCATTCTCACCAGCAACTTCCAGTCACCAGCCAAGGGAGCCCCCAGCCTGCCCCTTTGCCCCCCAGCCCAGGGCTGAGCAGGCGACGTTGGCTTTCCTGTAGCCACTGCTGGTCCTCACCGGGGCGCTGATGACATCAGTGTGAATCCCGTCACCAAGATGATGGTGCCTGGCCCCAACTGCTTGATGCTTCCAGCTAGTGGACACACAGGGCCCATACCCCCCGGCTACTTCATCCATCCCCACACTGGGCGGGTCCTGCCTGAGGCTGGACACCTGGGATATGACCTGCTGAGAGCTACCCTAGTGCCCACTACTGACTCCAATGCCGGTGAGATCCTGGCCCACGGGCTGGCCCCAAACTAGCTTGGACTTCAGAGATGGGGTGGGGCTCACTGGGGCCCTCTGGAATGAACCCCCAGGGAGCATAGCATGGGAAGCAGGGCTGTCCTTGGACAGCGGGGTTTGGTGACCAGCAGAGCACTAAACACCTCTCACCCTCCTCACCGTAACACTCTTGCTGGATGCAGAGGGGCCGCGATTGGACAGAGCTGTTCCATGAAAGAAAGCAGGTGCCCGAGGCCCCTCTGCTCCTGCTCTGCAGGGCTAGGGAGGGAAGCTGGCATGTTAAGGGGTGCCAACGGCGCCCTGTCTCCCTGTACAGGTGGCGTCCGAACATCAGAAGCTGCCGTCCTGCCCTATGTGCCCTACCCGACCTGTCCAGCCACAGGTTGCCCCCCAGCCACACGCCTGGCCGTCCTGCAGCCAAGAAGGACATCTCAGCTGGGGGCTCTCATGACAGACCCTGACACTGGCATCGAGGTGCCTGTGCTGGCTGTGACCCTGCACCCCCAAACAAGGCAGTGGCTCACTCTTGGAGGGACTTACTGCAATCCCCTCACCAAGACCTTGGCCCCTCTAGAGATGGGGGGCCCCCTGGAGGATCCAGCCACAGGAGGCATCTCACCAATCCTGGGCGTCGGGCTGGATGAAAACACAGGTCTCCTGGCAGCCCTCAGTGCTGTCCTTCCACCCCTCCCTGCCTGGCCTGGCTTCCCACTGCCCCCCTCTCAGCCCCTGCACCCTCTGCACTCTGGGCCAGGCTACAAACTCCACCCGGCCCCCATCTTTCCACCCTTCATCCTCACCCTGCCTCTCACCCCCAACCTCCCTCTCCTCTCAGCTTCCCTCTCCCCATCCCCATCTCCACCCGGTGCCCCTGGGGAGGGGAGAGAGAAACAAGGCTGTTCTGCAGTCGAAGTAAATGGCTGCTTTTCAATGAAGGAGGGCCATTCCTCCTCCTGGCACCACCGTGCTCTATGCTCTGCCCTCTCCCACACCCCTTCTCTTCCTACAGCTCACTCCTGCCCTCACGCCCCGGTTCTCCCATAGCCTCACCTGCCTGCGTCCCTATTGGGTCCCTTTCCCATCTTGCCCTCTTGGTTTCTTGCTTCTAGGTCAGGTGCTTGCACTGGGAGGGCTGCGAGATGCCTCGGGGAACCTCATGCTGCCTGGTGACAGCTTCGTGGAGCCACTGAGTGGCAAGACAGTCCGGCTCCAGGGGGCTTCCCGACAGGAGGGCCGGACGTTGCCCCATATGGGAGGGTCACAGGCCCTGCTGGATGCCAACGTGCTGGTGGCCCAGAGACGAGTGATTGCAGTGCTCCAGCAATACCAAGAGAGTCCGGGATCGGGGGTACATGGGCCTCTGGAGGTCGCTATCAAGGACATGAGACAGGCCCTGGCCTTGAGTCTGCACCACGTCCTGCAGCAGGCCCGGAGACTGGAGAGACAGCTGGAGGCAGCGGGTGGCATTGAAGCCAGTGGCGGCAGGATAGGTACCAGTTAATCTGGGCCAAAGACTCTTGGGCCCCAAAATCCCAGGCCCAGGATGACCCAGTGCTTTGGGGCCCCTCAGCCTGTAAGCTCAGGGACAGGACTGCAGCCTCACTGGCCATGCACACGCATGCCCTAGGGAAGAGAAGGAACTCCACGACTTCATGCCCTGACCCCATGAGTGCCTGGCTGCATCCCTGTCTTAATCCCTTGCCCATGTCATTGGGTCTCATGCTTTGTTTGTAGAGTGCACATTCTCTCGTTATGTCAGGCTCACCAGACACTGTAACAGGTTTGGTGTTACGATGTTCATTTTAGAGTGGGGAACCTGAGATTCAGGAAGTTACATGACTCGCCCACCTGGGGTCCTCTAGCCAGCGAGCTGCAAAGTGGGGCCTGAAGCCTGAGTCTCCTGAGTCCTGATCCCGTCTCGCTCTCGTTCTGCAACAGCCTTTAACTTCCCGTCAATAAGCACAGGGAAGAAGCTCACCCCAACACTCACCTCTCCACAGCCCTGATACAAGGAAGGGCAGGAATTCAGTCTTTCTAGAAGCTTCCTTCTGCCCATGATGTGACAAAAAAGAACCAGGGTTTGGGGTCAGAACTGACTTGAGTCTGAAGACCTGCCCCACGATTTATTAACTTTTTTATCTTGGGCAAGTTACTAATAATCTCCCTCTGCTACTGTTTTACCATCTTTCAAAGGAAGATAAAAATAGTAAATACTTTATAGTTTTAGTTGTAGGACCAAGTGAAATATAATTTGTATGGAGTCCTTAGCTCAGATTCTAACACATGGAGGTGCCTGAGAAAATGAATCCCCTTCTCCTGGAAGCTTCTCAGCTTCTCAAAAGGTCTGGCGCCACTCAATTCCTACTTGCTTCTTCCAAAGCAGACAATCGAGGTATCGTCCTTTCTTCCCTTCTAAATTCAAAATGCTAAGTTGGGCCCAAAGGAAGCAAATGCAATCTTTACAGAGAAGCGTCTCGGATCAGGGATGTCACACTTTGAGCCTGGACAGACTTCAGGGAGGTGCTTAACCAACCCCCAACTCCTCCTCTCCACACCCACCCCCTTGTGTTAGGAACGGTACGCTATCCCGGGACAGAGCGTTGGGTCCCAGCCCTGTATGGGATGGAGATCCCAGACCCCGAGGGCTCAGGGCTCATGGTGCCCATCCTGGGCATGGAGCACGACGGGAGTTCCGGTAATGCCACACCCCTGGCAGGCTCGATGGAAGACGCTGATGGCAAAGGTAGGCAGGAATCTGGGACCTCCGAAAGCTCCAGGGGTATCAGGAGGTGACTCAGCCTGGGGGGAGAAGTCCCTGTAAGGCTCAGAGGGGTACTCACAAGCCAAGGGACGGGGTCATTCTGACGCTTCTGCCAGGGCTGCTGCCGCCTAAAATAAAGGTGCTCAGAGATTCCAAGACCCCAGGGCCATGAACCATTTATCCCTCCCTTAGAAAATTGGATCCTTTCGAAGATCAGCGCTTCAGAAACTTACGACCCACCCCACCTCCAAAGCTCATGGCCATCGGAAAGCCCCTAAACCAGCTCAGAGCCCTCGGAGGGTGAAAGGAGGCCTGGGGTTGCCTCTGTATCCCTTCCTTCTATGTCTCCTTCTTCCCACGACCACTTCTGCCTTCTTTCTCCATCTCTGGTTACTAAAGCCAGTGGTGGGCCTGACTTCTCACAGGGCTCGTCCCAATCTCGATCGGGGCTCAAGCCATAGACCCCTTGACTGGGGAACCTGGTCCAGTCATCGGTGCTCAAATGGATCCCTCTGCCAGGATGGTGGTGCCCATGGTCCAGGTGCTGGAGGCCCTACCTCGGGGAGTGAGAGACCCTGGTCTGGTAGGTAGGAGGAGTTTATGCTATTCATTCATTCATTCAGCAACTGCGTATTGAGAGCCTTCTACATTCCAGGCAACGTGTTAGGTGTTGAGATACAAAAACAACTAGACAGGGTTCCTGTCCCCAGGGAACTGGCTGGCTCTAGGTTCCCACCGTGATCATGATTTTCACGGGCGTTAGGGGAGCTCAGAGGAGGGGCGCGTCAGCCACACAGAGGAGAGTTCAAGGGGGGCTTCCCAAGCAAGGCAACATTTGGGCTGAAACTTCAAGGAGGCAGCAGAGAAAGCCACTCCAGCCTCGGGGGACAGCAAGTGCAAAGGCTGCAAGTGTGAGAAATGTGACTTTTATCATGAAGGCCGTGGGGAGCCACTGAAGTGTTCTAAGTAGACGTGATAGGATCAAATATGAATTTAAGACTTTAAATCTGAAAAATATCAAACAATACAAAAATAAATGACTCATAAGTCTACTACAGGTTTGAAGTGTGTACATGAAGAAGCAAAGGCTCCCCTCCCCATTCCTCTCCCTCCACCCACCATCAGCGCCCCCGGTGTACACCCCACCCCCAGTCCAGACACCACTCTCCTCCCCTCCAGTCTCTCCCTCCAAACACAGCCACTTAGCAGGTTGGCACACCTGTGCCAGACATCTTTATGTTTATATATGTGTGTACATAGTCAGCATTCTAGAAAGCCCCCCTGGCAGCCATGCAGAGGCTGGCTGGGAGCAGGGCCAGACTAGCGCAGGAAGCCCCGCCGGGAGGTTACTGCAGTCGTTCAGCCCTTGGCAGATCTCCATCAAGAGGAAAATGATTTAGGCCCCCCCGCCCCCCTTACATCCTCAGTCTAGTTCAGCTTCAGAAACAAAGATGGATGTGTGATAAGATTCTTGTTAGAAGCCAAGAAATTTAAATTCTGGCCCTGACACCACTGTTTCACAGATCAGCGTAAGGGGATGATGTAAGAGGGGTGGGAATAACCTCCTGTGACCATGTGCCTTTCTCTGCTGGCCTTCCCGAGGGCGGGGCCTGGGGCACAGGGGACTCCGGGGATCCCAGGTGTTAGGAGGAGGGAGGGAAGGACTGAGGAGCCTGAAGAAAGTGTGTGGTTATTATTTTTCCTTCTACAACCAAGTCAACTGCCTCACCAAACTCCGTCACGGATGCCCAGGGGTGGAGAGGGCCATGTCTTGAGGACTTTGGGGAGCTATAGCCAGCCCACGCGGGCTGTGAGCGATAAAAGCTGGTGGGCCCTAAACTGGCTGGACATTGCAGCTGGACGTCCTGGAGCGGGAGCTGAGGGCCCGGGAGCAGTACTGGCGCCGCCAGGAGCAGGAGGAGGGGCGGCTGGTGGAACACCTGTGGCACCTGAGCCGGGAGCTCCACCTCACCGCAGGCAACGGCGCCGGGCAGCAGGTGAGGCCCAGAGGCGCCACCCATGGTCCCCACCCACCTATCTGCCAAGACTGCTTGGGTTTCTCTTTGAAAGTGTAGAATCTTGTCCCTCCCCAACCTCCCAAGCGTGGAAATGACACAGTCCCAAGATGCCCCAACCCCAGGCCCCAGGTTTCAGCCACCCCTACCAGTCTCAGCAGGATGGAGTTGGGGACAGAAGGGGCCGTCATGAGGTGGCCCAGCCCAGGGCTCCTGCCTCTCCCTCTGAGGCCCATTCCTCTGTGCCTTCTGTCCTACTTAGCTGGGGGCTGCCGAGGAGGCCTGCCAGGCCCTAGAGTCCTGCTGCCTGCGGGAGACCGAGAGGAGAGCCAGAGCCCTGAGCACACACAGCGGCCCAGAGCGGGTCCTGCTCTCGCAAGGTGGGAAAGCATCTCCTAGGCCCAGATCCCACAGCAGAAATCTCCTGGGAGTGATGCCACCATCCACAGCTGCCCAGCAGAGAGCTCCTCCTTCCTGCTTTCTCTGGTCATCTCCCCTGGGCTCCCGGCCAAGCCCTTTAACCTGGCAGTTCCCCTGGCTCCAATAAACTCCTGTCTTGTCTTTTCCTCCCTACCCCTGGCCATGGCCACTGCCATGTGGCCCTTCTCTCTGCCCTTTGCAGCAGACAGAGAGGAGTGGGAACAGGAGGCGCAGGTGGTGCTGGGCATGCGGAAGGTCCTGCAGAGTTTAAGGCAGGCAGCAGAAAAGCTCAAGCAAGCAGCTGGGAGGCTGCAGAGCCAGGAGGAGGAGATGTGGCTGCAGAAAAGTAGGAACCAGAGCCCACAGGTCTGGAACCGTCCCAGGAAGGTGAGGCTCTTAGGCTGCTCGGGGGCCCTATATGCAATGAGCGCATCCTCCCATGTCATCAGATGTGGCTCTTCCGGGCAATGCAATAATCAAGATTAGGTGGGCTCAAGGAACAGTGGACAGGCTTGGGAGGGGAGCAAGAGGAAAGAGAAAGAAGGTCCATTGTGAATGTGAGCACCACGTTCCCTGTGCTCCAGGTGGTTCAGCATCTCTCGGATGAGTTTCAGGAGGTGGTGAGGGAGAGACAGAACTTCCTGGATAGGGCCCTCGGTCAGCTGCAGTACCGACGGGAGTTGAGCCGCCTCCAGCTCTTGCACACCCAGGTACTGACCTCTGGACTTGGCCCAGATCCGAGTTTCCATTTTGGATGGGGGCTTCAGAGAGGAACTCCCAAAGCAGCCACATGGGATAGGTGAGAACCAAGCACAGAACTCAGTTCTGACTATTTCATCCTAGATTATTGCCTCAGGAACCCCGGTGTGTTTGGAGAATTACCCTGGAGACATATTCTACGGGACAGGCACCACTTCTCTCAGGGGCCAGGCTGCTGCCTGCCCGCTGCTGATCCCTTTCCTGAAGCACCTCACTGCAGTGCTAGCAGGAGCTCAAGGCCACGGCCCAGGGCTGGAGGATCAGAGGCTGGGAACAGGTAAGGTAGTCACTATCCCAATGTCTCCTTCTGCTGCCAAACATGGTCATGCTTTGATAAGTCCTAATACTACAATTAGGATTTCAGGTACCGTAGGAGTATAGCCACAGTAGATTCTTTAGGAAGAACATAGAGAAACCCAATGTATTAGTTAACTATTGCTGAGTAATAAATTACCCCAAAATTTCATGACTTAAAATGACAAATATTTATTTTCTCATGGTTTCTTTGGGTCAAGAATCTGGGTGCAGCTTAGCTGGGTGCCTCTGACTCAGGGTCTTGCACAGGCTACAGTCAAGGTGTTGGCCTGGGTTGCAGTCATCTCAAGGCTTGCCTGGGGGAAGATTCACTTCCAAGCTCATTCTCGTGGCTACTGGCAGACCTCAGTCCTCGCTGGCTGTTGGGCAGAGACATCAATTCCTTGCCCCATGGACTTTGTAGGGCAACTCACAACACAGCAGCTGGCTTCCCTCAGAGCAAGCAGGCAAGAGAATGTGAGAGGGCAGCAAGATGGAAGCCACGGTCTTTTCGTATCTTAATCTCAGAGGTGACATCCTGTCACTTTTGCCATGTTCTCTTCATTTGAAGTAAATCATTAGATCCAACCCACACTCAAGTGGAAGGGATTACACAGGGCATAGATAGATACATATGGGAGGATTACTGGGCCATCTCAGAGGCTGCCTGTCAAACGTGATGCTTTATCTGGCTCTTTTTGGCTTTGCCCATTCCCCTATGACCGCACTCCAATAACTACTTTATTCCATCTGTCCAGATGCAGATAAAGTTGATATCACCTGGACCTCGCCATCCATCTTGAAGAAGATAGACATCTGGTCCCAAGCCCACAAGGAAGAAGCTGAATTGCAAAGACAAGAGCCTCATAAACCCGGTAACCTCCTTTTCCCTGGTAGCCCTGTCTGGAATTATCATGGGTACCAAAGGAATGTGATGGTATAACCCCCAGGAACTAGGACTGTTAAAATCCTGCCTCCCAAGCATCTCTTTCTCCCCACCCCTATGCTAAGATTCCCAAGTGATTTTTCCATATAAAGAAAAACAAATAGGAATCAAAGTACCATTATAATTATAACTTGGGCAAGTTCCAAAAGGGAATTCCTGAAGGTCTTCTACCTTCCCACCAAACACTGAATCTAAATCTTGGGCTCTTACCCCATACCAGCCAGCCACATGTCATAAGGAGTTAATGGGAAAGTGGGAGACACAGGGAGAGAAACAGAGGAAACATCAAAAAAAGAAGACCTTGCCCCCCAAAGGGACCCCAAATCACTTTACCAATACCACCCTGTGGAATTGGAAGTCAAGAGAGAATGTGGCTGCATTGCCCTGAACAGCCAGTTTATGTTTCACCTGCCTCCCAAATGGAAGAGAAGTAACAGAAAACAGGTGTGCGCCTTTCAGTGGACCATGATGCAGGCCCCTAGTAAGCATAGCTCCGTGAACATCCCTGAACTTGGCAGGGATCAGCAAACTATGGCCCACAGGCCAACTCCAGCCTACACCTATTTTTGTATGGCCCATGAGCTAAGAATAGTTTTACATTTTTAAATGATCAGGGAAATAATGTCAAAAGAGGAATGAAATGTTTATGGTGTGCTTTACAATAAGCCACATACTATTCTAAATCTTTGTACATATTAACTCATTTCATCTTTACAGCAACCTAGTAAAGTAGGTACCATTACTCATTTTACAGATGAGGAAACTGAAGCTTCTGGATAGGTCAAGTAGGTAGTCAAAGATCATATAGCTGAGGAGCAATTCTGCTGGAATTCAGTCCCAGGGAGGCTTTCCCTGGAGGCTGTGCTCCTGACCTGCTTCCCCATATGAAAAATTATCCAACACCATAGGGGCAGTGCCCAGAGAGAGATGCAGGCAACACATTCCAGTGAGTCCCCAGGAGGGTAGATCCCAGGGTTCCCAGAGAAGCAAGAGAAGATTTTGTAGAAGAACAAGGCCACACTTCTACTATGATGACAGAGAACACTAACTCCTAACCCCAGTTTTGGCTCTTGGCTGGCAAAATCTAAAATACTTATGATCTGGCCCTTTAAAGAAAAAGTTTACTGACTCCAGAACTTGACCTATTATTAATTCCTTCTCCCTTTGGGGGAAACTAAGAAGAAGATGAGCTGACATGGGCCCTCCTTTAAGAGTTCTCATCCCCACTTCAACCTTCTCTGTGTGACACTTATATTGACCTTATAATTTTGAAAGCAAGTTTTTATACATTTTTTTGTTACACCTGGAAACCCTACTCTAATTCTATAAGAAAGTAGAAGATTGTTAATTACATTTGTATGGATGAGAGAACTGATGCTGAAATAAGTTAAGTGACTTTCTCAGGGCCTTACAGAACCGGACCCAGAACACAGGTGTGCCGACTGCTGGTTCCGTAGTCTTTCCTGTACCTTGCTACCCCTGCCATTTTTATCGTCCTCTCATGAATAAAAAGACAATAGAAATTTTTAAATACTCAAGGCCCATTAGAGACAATATTGTGAGGAAGTTCTTAATACAGCTAACACTTACTGAGTGCTTACTGTGTGCATGACGCTGTTCTGAGTGTATTACATTTCATGCTCCAAACAACTCAATGAAATAGAAGAAAATCTGCTGCCATCTTTTCTGGACCCTCATTCTGTCCTGGCTCCTCTATTCCTGTTAATTGAAACTCAATCATTTTTCCTTAAAGAAAGGCAGGAGAGCCTGAGGCACAATACACATATAGCACAGGAGGATGGATGGATGGATGGATGGATGGATGGATTGTTGGAAATAACCTTTCCCTAAGCTATTTTGTTGTTGTAACATATCATAACTATACCTAAAAGTCAGTGAAATTGTTACTGGTTTCTCTTGATCTCTATAGACCCAAAAAGCTGTTTGCAGGATCTCCTAAAACCTCAGACGGTGCAGAAGGAAGAGCTGATAACTATGCTACCCACAGACCTTTCTGCCAGGGAGTTTGTGGTTTACCAGTATGGTCTCTCCCTCCTGCAGCTCCTCATCCCCCAGCTCCACGTAAGTCTGGGTTCTGGCCTCTCTGTGGGGGTGCAGCCAAGAAGGTCAGGGTGGCCAGGAAGGAGGCTTTGAGGTGGTGGATTTTCCCTAAGATTAAGCACCTGGGGCAGTGAACTCTCCAGTCTCTCCTTTCAAAGTCTAATCTTTCAAATGATATTAATCATAGGTAGAATGAATTAAGCACTTTCTACATGCCAAAAAATGTTCTAATGATATGCATGAATTAACTCATTTAATCCTCACAAAAACCTAAGACACAGATATTGTTATTTCTCCTATTTCAAAATTGAGCGGAAAAGACACAGAGTGGTTGAGCAAATTTACCCAAGATCACACAGCCAAAAAGGCAGAGAGCCACAGTTAGAATCCAGGCATTAAATCTCGAGAGCTGTCATGCCTGACTGCCAGTCTAGTCCACCTCTATTTAGAAAAGTAGTAAATTGATTGTCATAGTTAGCATAAATATTAAATACCTAAATACTCTTTCCATTTTCCTGTAGTGTATGCTGAATCTACTTATCTTTTTACAATTTAAATCAATGCTCCAATGCATTTACTTCCCATCAATTTGGCTGATACATGGGAATTTTTTTTGCATGAGAATTTTTTTTAGCAAAAGGATAAAATTGTTTCTGTTTGTTTTTCACTCTCTTCAGGCTCCAGAAATCACCCTGCAGATCGCTTCCCGTCTTCCTGCCACGGAAGCCTCAGGCAATGCCTTCCAAGGCTCCTTCTTCTATCAGGTGCTGCAAATTCATTCCCAGAGGCGGGTTATAAAATTCTAGGGTCTGGTAAAGATAAACAAAAGCAAAAAGAACAAATCGTATAAAACATTTTTTTCTGAAATCCTGACATATTTAATTCCCCTTTGGAAATAAATCATTTAGCTAAAGCATAATAAATGTCACCATGTAAGAGCTTTCTCTAATCAGTGAAATGAATATGTCCTGGTTCATGCCCAGAGAGGCATGATGGCTTTGTGCCCATTAATAGATCTCTGTCATTATCAGAGCCAGTGGTTCCAAACTGGTATTTCTCGTAAGAGTCATGGTTCCAGCTTTGGGAAATCCTGCACTATCAGCATCTTTCTACAGAAAAGAGTCTAATTCGTTACTGTCCTGGTAGTTCCTTAAATATGTAAATTGGAAGTACCTTGCTGGTAACTCTAAGATGGTGTATATAGACCTTAAACACTAATGACAGTCCGCTGGTCCACAATTCTGAGAGGAGGGACTGCTAGTCAATGTGGGAGGATTAGAAGACAGTTTACACTTGACTGGTAGATTGTTAGGGGATTTAATAAGGCCAAAATACTCATATGTGGTACTCTCCAGGAATGATTTCACCTGATCCTCAAAGCAACTCCATGAAACAGGCAAGAATTTAATCCCAGGCCGGGCGCGGTGGCTCACGTCTATAATCCTAGCACTCTGGGAGGCCGAGGCGGGCGGATTGTTTGAGCTCAGGAGTTCGAAACCAGCCTGAGCAAGAGCGAGACCCCGTCTCTACTAAAAATAGAAAGAAATTAATCAGACAATTAAAAATTTGTAGAAAAAATTAGCCGGGCATGGTGGCGCATGCCTGTAGTCCCAGCTACTCAGGAGGCTGAGGAGTTTGAGGTTGCTGTGAGCTAGGCTGACGCCACGGCACTCACTCTAGCCCAGGCAACAGAGTGAGACTCTGTCTCAAAAAAAAAAAAAATTTAATCCCACTTTACAGATGGGCAAACAAACTCAGGGTTCACTGAGTGCTGCGTGTCAGATGCCTCACATGCATTATCTCATTTACAACTTACGCCACCACTATGGGGTAGGTGCTATTGTTATCTCCATTTCGTGAATTAGGAAATTGAGGCCCAGACTATCTAACTTCCCCGAGATCACAGTGTTAGCAAGAGTTGAGACTCAAGTTCAGATATATTTGAAACCAAAAACATTCTCTTAATCATTAGTCTGTGCTACCACCCACAGCTGACTCAAGGGACAGATCTCAGATTGTCTGATTCCAAATTACCTAAGGTTGTTCCCTGCCAACCTACTGCCTCTTAAGAGAATGAACGATGGAGTGAATCTCCCTTGTGATTCTTATTACATGAAAGTTTGAGAACCACTGCTTAAGGAAACAGTAGTTGTAGGACATTGATAAAACACAGTAAAGATACATGAGTAATTTTGGCCTGAATTTCTAATAGTTTGTTTTCTATAAGATGGAGGTAGCAGGGAAAATTGGGATAAAGTAGAGAAAATGACTTATTCAGAGAGTTGAACTGAAACAGTGATTCTTCCCTGGTAATCTGAATCTTCCCTTCGGTAAATTTCCCTTAGGCCCAGAGAATTTTATTTTAGACCATATACCATAAACCTAGAAAAAGAAAGAAGCAGTGGAAGTGTTCCCTGAGGTTGACTCTCTGTGCTTGGATATTTTCTCCAGAGTGCTGAAAACACGCTGTTTATTGGGAGAGAGTGTTTGGCATCTGTGGGAAACTTCGTTCTGCTGTTGATTCACTGCCTGGCCCACATTGCTGCCGGGGACATCCACCAGGACTCCAACCCTGCCTTTCTGAGGTCATTTTATGAGGTATTTATAACATGCACAGGGAGTTTTGCTTCTCTTTCTCTGTGACTCAGACCCCATTCCCCAGAAAAATGCCTTAAGCTCTGCAACATTTCAAAACTGCTTGAGTCCTATTGGTGACCTTTGGTTCCTACTGTCTGGCCAGGAAGACTTTCCTCATCAAAATTCCTGTGGCAGCATGTGACAAAATGCATGCACCACTCTTTACAGAAGTGGTCTTCCTATGAGAACAGCATCTCAGCTCTCTGTGGATATCTAATTGTCAATCTAAAAACCCCACCCGAATTGCTGATGACAATAATAGCCCATGGTGAGGACAAGTGAGAATGAAAAATCTCAAGGCCCATTTTCCTTTCAACTATTAATTTCAGGCTTTAATAGCAGTTGCCTGAGAGTCCTCCTGATCTGCCCTCTCACCTTCTCTTCCTCGGCCAGGGACTGAAGGCATATTTCAGGGACGCATTCTCCATCACACTGCGGATGTCAGCAGTTTCCCGGGACAGTGAACTTGACCAAAGCATCAGTGCTATTCTGCTGGAAGAGCAGTCCGTCTCTGGGAGAGAAAGAGATCTTCTCTCTAAACTCATTGAAATGAAGCCTGAGTCTCGCTTGGAGCTAGAATCATCAGAAGAGGTAACTAACTTTATCGTGTGTATCACATGGCCTTGATTAAAATTGGCTTCTTCGCAAAGTAAATGCTTCAGTGTATGACCTTTTCAGATATTTCTGGCCTGCCCAGATGCTACACTGCCTTGACACTCAGCTTGCTTCTCAAACCACATATGACAAGATTTTTTAAATTCTATACCCTACAGGGCAGACAGTGGTTACATTGAGTCATGGATTGCAAATGTGGGTCCATGAGTTACTTAACTTCATGTCTCACTAACAGATTATCAGTAAGTAAGCAGAATTCTATCTGTAAAACTCTCCGTGACTCATATTAAATTTAGATGCCAAAGTGGTAACATATTTACCCAAACTTACAGTGTGCTGTTTCCTATGCAAGCTTGACAGTGATATTCTTCTGAATACTGTGTTAGTTAAAGCATTTTTATCAAATTATCTCAGCCTTTTTACAAAGAATTTTTTTAATTTCAAAATGATAAGGGGTTACAAATGTTTTTGTTACATGGATACCTTTCACAATGCTTAAGTCAGGCTTTTAGTGTGCCCATCACCCGAATGGAGACCGTTATCCTAAGTGAAGTATCTCAGGAATGGAAAAACAAACACCACATGTATTCTCCAATAATTGGGAGCTAATCGATGGGCACAAATAGGCACAAAGAGATGTAAAGGTCACAGGAAATTAAGAAGGGGAGTGGGAGGCAGAGGGAAGGGGTAAAAACCTACCTATCAGGTACAATGAACACTATCTCAGCATTTTAACTGTTAAAAACAAAAGATCATAACAAAATTTAAGTCTATGATCTTAAAAATATCACCCTCCATTAAAAATCAATCCATTCTTGAGTTATAAACAAGAGCACATCCTTTTTCGTTATTTCCATCAAATTATAATTTTCAAAGCCACTTTTACATATATCATCTCACTTGATCCACCCAGCAATCTTGCAAAGTAGGTAGTATACATATTTTAAGCCACATTATGTATTCAAAAAGAGAGTAAGGAATTTGCCCAAAGTCATGAAGCTGTTTGTAGTGGTGGATTTGAGATGAGATTCTAGATCTCGCCTGACCCCTGAGTAAATGGCCCATATGCATCTCTCCATGATCAAATCTCCATTAGTTACGAAGTCAGAGGTTTACTTTATGGTTGCTAATGATGTTGGTCATCCAGGCCACAGAGTTCTGTTATACCCCGGCTTCCACAAGTCCCAGAGAACAGTCAATTCTCTGTCCCTATCTATCAGCAGCATTTTACATATCCAATCACTTTCTCCTCCTCGATACATTTTCTTCACTTGGCTCCCTGGACACTGGCCTACCTCTATGGTTGTTCCCTCTCAGTGTCCTTTGCTGACCTCTCCTCTTCTCTCTGACCTCTTAATGTTGGAGGGCCAGGATTCACTCCCCTAGGGGGAAGGCATCCAGTCTTCTAGCTTTAAATCCTGTCTGTATGTCAATGACTCTCAGATTTTCATCTTCAGCCCCAACTCAACTTTCTAACTCAACTCACATATCCAACTGCTTATTGCCCATCCCCACCTGGAGGTCTAATAAATATCTCAAACTCAACATGTCCAAAACCCAATTTCTGATCTTTCCAAACCTGCTTCACCCAAAACTTTCCCCATTAGGTTTTTCATGCCAAAGACTTCCTTGAAACCTGTCTCTGTTACACACACCCCACAACCAATCCATCAGGAAATTCTGTTGTGCTGCCTTCAAAGGACATCAAGAATCTGACCACTGCTCGTCAACTATACTCTACTGTCCCGGTGCAAGCCGCCGCCATCTCTTGCCTGGATGACTATAATATTAACTACTAACTGGTCTCCTTGTCTCTCTTCAGTCTATTCTCAAAATAGCAGTCAAAGTGATCGTTTTAAAATGAAAACTGATCTGCTCAAAATTCTGCTGTGGTTCCCCATTTCGTTCAGAGTAAAAGCCAAAGAAGCCAAGTTCCCCTTGTCTCTCACCCCTCACCTACTACTCTTCCCCTCATTCACTCTGCCCCAACCACGCTTTCCTCCTTACTATTCTTCAAACACACCACATACACTCCCAAGGCTTCCCTCTGCCTAGGACACACTGTCCTCTAAGGCAGTGGTTCTCAACCAGGAGCAATTTTGTCCCCCATAGGACCTGTGGCAATGTCTGGAGACTTTTTGATTGTCATGACTCAGGCAGGGGTGCTGACAACTGGTGGTGGAGGCCAGGGATACTGCTAACCAGCCTACAACGCATAGAACAGCTCCCACAACAAAATCCCAGAATGTCCATAGCGCTGAGGTCAAGAAACCCTGGTCTAAGGCTTAGAGCATGCCTGACTCCTACCTCCTTCATGTCTCTGTTCAGATGTCACCTTCTCAGTGAGGCCTACCCTGTCTCATCTTAACTTGCAACCCTCTTTACTTCCTACTCATCAGCTTTCCTTACTTTGCTCTACTTTTCTTTTCCCTCTATCACTTCCTAACATACATCATTTACTTATGCTTATCGTTTGTTACTTCTTTCCACTGCTAGAATGTAAACTCCATGAGGGCAAAGGTGTCTGTTTTGTTTCCTGGTGTAGCCCATGTGCCAGGCTCACAGTAGGCTTTAGATGTATTTACTATGTTAATGAATAAGTAGATTTATACAGACCCTTTGGCATGTACTGAAATACCACAATCTACCAGAGTAACCATAAGACAAATAGCATTTATTACATGCTTGCCACATGCCAGATATTTAGATAAGAGTTTTATATGCATTATCTCATTTAATCTTCCCCATTTCATTCCCTTTCATTCATGCCCTTATAAGGTAGAAGCAACTTTTATTCCTAGTTTAAAGATGAGGAACCTGAGGCTTAGATGTGTTAAGAAAACAACTTTCCCAAGACACAGAGATAGTTGCAGAGCTGGGACTTCAGTTCTCTGACACCTACCATCTATGAAGAGGTCTCATTTTATTTTAAAAGCAGAATTGTATATAGTACTCTCAGGTCCACATTCTGGCTAAAAATACCCAAGAGTATTTGAAATAAATGGGAACAAAAGTCTTAACTCTGTCCTCCACACTCTCTACAGTATATTAAGAAAAACAAAGATCTTCTCCTCTTCACCAATATTGAACATTTCCTGAAAAGCATCCTCACTGCAGAGCAACAGACGCTAAGAAAACCGAGAGGTCGATTTAGGTGTGATGAAAAGGTGAGATGTCTTTATGATCAACAGCATTAAGCTTGTACTTTGCTGTATACCTTGAAATTTATTATTGTGTGTTTGGAGCAATATTTATAATTGAACATCTCGGAACAAAGGGTTGGGAATTTATGGCAGTATGAATAAGTTACATCACCAGTTACTTTATTTAAGAGCTTTCCCAGTACTAACAAATGATGGAGCTTAGATCTCAGAAAGGACCCAAGAGATCATAGAATTTATCCCTCTGCCATCAGAAGGATATTATTATTAATCCTAGAGGGAAGAAATCCAGAATCAGACTTGTCCCCATTCACCCAATGGACAAGGACAAAACGTAGCTAGAACTTGGGTCCATTGCCTTCTCAATTCAGGCTTTCACCCACTACACCACGATGCACAATGATACTGCCATTTTACAAAAGGTTTTTAATCATAAGCATTTAAAAGTCAAATGTTTTGGTTCCAAACCACCAACACTAGTATTTTATAAAGTCAAAGGATAATATTAGCAAACAGACAACCCCCAGTCTTCATTTTCCACAGAGTGGTGATCTAACATGTCAAGATCAAGATCCGAAACTAGCAACCTAGAGAAATAACTGAGCACTGACTCCAGCCCTGGCCCCCAATCCACTTTATTGAAAATTATCACAATGTTTTGGATGAAAACGACTTTTAAGACTTTATTAACATATAACAGCTTTAACAGTAAACAAATCACAAATTTACACCTCAATGAATTCAGTCCAGTGTGCACATTCCCACATAACCAGCTCCAGATCAGGACATAGAACATTACCAGCTTCCCAGGAGCACCCCTGCCGTCACTGTGACGGCACCTGGGCAGAGGTGGGGAACCTGCGGCCTTAAGGCCACATGAGGCCTTCTAGGTCCTTAAGTGCGGCCTTCTGACTGAATCCAAATTTATAGAATAAATCCTTTTATTAAAAGGGGTGCAGCAGAAAAAGATGAAGCTTTTCTTGCCTCCTTTGGTGCTTAAAAAGAACAATCTAGAAATCAGAAGGCTGCAGGTTCTCCACCCCTTGTTTCCCCAGATAAAATGTAATCACTACCCTGACTTCAAACATTAAGTTGTTTTTGCTTATTCATGAACTTGATAGAAATAGAATTATAAAATGAGTTTCTTTATTGTTTATTTCGCTCAACTTTGTGAGATTCATCCATATTGTTGCATGTAGTTGTAGTATACAGCAAAGAGAATCAACAGTATTCCATTGTGTGGCTATATCACTATTTATTCAGTCTACTGTTGGTGCATATGTGGGTATTTTCCTGTCTGGCTGTTACAGTCTTGTATACCTTCTGGTGACTATGTGACAATATTTAGCCAGATATATACTTAGGACAAGAAATCCTGGGTCTTAGGGCATGGATACATTCAGCTTTAGGAGATACTATAATACCAACTAGAGTTCCAAACTATATTCTGCCACCAGCAGTGGAAAAGGGTTCTGATTGCTTTCCATCTTTATCAGAACCTAGTATTTTACATCTTTATTTTATTCATTCTTCTGTGTGTATAGTATCTCTTTGTAGTTTTAAGTTACATTTCCCTGATGACTAATGAAACTGAGCATCTTTTATATTTATACATCATTTGATTATCTTCTCTTGTAAAGTGCCTATTCGAGTTTTTTGCCCATTTTCCACTGGATTACCTATAATTTTTTTTCTTATTGATTTGTAGGAATTCTTTATTCTGCAACTATTTTTTCCCCATTTTGTGGACTGTTTTTTAAAAAAAAACCTTCATCTTTTTGTGTTTTATTTTTAGATCTAGAAAGAAAATCGTGATCTCATTTTAGTCTACGTGATTAAAAGGTGTTAAATACATCAATACAACATCTGATGAAGCTGATCATTACTTGAAAATATAACATTTATGTATAAATCACATAAATGTATATTATAGTTTGGGTGTGTATATAATACAACAGGGGCTAATATTTGCCTCAGAAGTTGAGGACTCTGCTGATATTTTCACTGTGACTAAAGGAGATCATTAGACCACATATCTTATTCAAATATTCATTAGAGATGTTGACTGAATCTCCTTCTAGAAATGTAAATTTTGTGTGTATCATTATTTAATCAGGCTGACTAAGGTTGTCTATTACTAAACCACAAAGTAGATGAATAGATTTGTATAATATTTTGTGACTTAAAATGAGAGTACTTAAAATACAGGCTGGTAGCACAACAAAATTCACTTTGGAGGCCTTGGTTGGAATATTCTCAAAGAGACAGGCAGTCATTTGAAACTGAAGCTTTGGAATGCCAATCAGGGGACACACCACCACCATCACATGAATTTAACAAAAGCAAAAAAAAAAAAAAATACAACCTCCAAATCAAAAATCTGCTCTTGATTTATAAATCCAATGCCTGCCATTCAAACTGTTCTCACATGGATAATTCTCTTTATTGTGCCCCAAGATGAGTAGTAGAAGGGAGAAAATATATATACACGCACAATTGTTAGTGAGTTTCCCAAGCAATACAAGGAAGGTAAACTAGTAAAGAATTAAAATTTTAATTTAAACAAACATTTGGGTGGTAATAAATGTTAACTAATTTATGAATTCACTGTCCACCTGGTATAACATTTGTAACTCTGCATGTCTTTTGTCACCAGGAGATGTCCTTAGATGGCTGATGATTTAGCTCTACATCCAACCACTCAAAATACTAATGATATGTTACTTCAGAGAAAATAAAAAACACAGAGATAACATGACAAGAAGATTTGCAATTAAGTTTAACAAGGATTTTTAAATCAAGTCATAAGGAACATATATACTCAGAGTCAACTCCCTACATCTAACTCCTCCATTTCTCCCACCTTACACTGACGTTATATTCTGATTTCTCCGTTGTTAGAAGTTGGTTACTTAGTTATCTTAATTTAGTTTAAATAGTTAGATTAAATAGTTATATTATTCATCAAGTAGTATCAGATTTGTCAGCCTTAAAGTACCTCATTAGTTACCATTTCCATTAAAATCACCTAACTGCTTTCATAGCACTAATGGTAAGATGGTAGTTGCAGTAAGAGTGGGCTACAAGGGAGCTGTCCTCCCATCTCTTCCATGAACTGGGAATTCTTAAAGCACACCCCCAAACCAATGAATAATAACTTTACAAGATTAAAGACTCTCCAGTACTTTGAGAAGGTAAGTCTTAGTTTGAGTTGATTAATATTGGGTGTGTGTCCTCAAGAACTTTATTTAGCTACTCACATAAATTATGAAATGTATTTCCCAGAAAGCAGAGTGAAGATTAATTAAGCCAGACATACAATACCATTTAGGGTAGTTAAGCCAAGAGTCCAGGGCTTCTGGGAGATGTGTCAAAGAAAAAGTAGTAGAGAAATTAAAGACCTTTTTTCTTTATTCCTCATTCTTGGCGAAACAAAGCACCTACCAGAACACGATCCTATTAATTTCCTGGCTGACTTCTTGAGCCCTCCATCCGATTTCCATTAATACACTAACAGCTGCAGGCTTTTAGTAAGCACATGCTTCTTAATGGAAATGTCACAGATTACAAGACAGGGATCATATTCTCTTTCTTGCTGCATTATATGTATTTATTGCTGAATCAAATCAACAGCAAGTTTCTTTTTTAAAAACCTAGATTCTAGTTATCTTTAAGGAATTAGCTTGTGTGCACATACACATATACACATGTATAGCACACTGACCAGAAAAAGGATAAGAAAGCCTCAGTAAATGTAGACGCCATATTTTTTTTACCAACTATTTTTTAAAAACTTTTCCAAAAATATATTTAATTATCTTAGCAATTATTTATTATTTCAAAAGTGGCACATAGCATTCCACCTTCCAGGAAGATAGAGTAGATATACTTTTACCTGCTTCTCCCACTAAGTACAATTAAAATCCCAGAGTATTATATAAAATAAATATAAGACTCTAAAAGGTATAGAGAAAAAGGCAGACTGGCTAGGGACCTCAGAACCCAAAGGAGGATCTGGAGGTGAGCTCCACAGATTTTTTTTTCCCCTCATATATTCCAGACTTGGAAATGAAGAAGCCAGCAACCCATAAACACCAATGAGCACACACTAAAAAACACCCCAAATGCCAGCTCTTTAGCCAAAGGACCAGGAAAGGGAGGGCCTAGCAAGACAGAAAACTTTGACAATAAACCCCTTACTCTGGCAAAACAGCATAGAAAAAACTGGCCTACACACACCAGCAAAATTGAATGGGGAGTCTAGAGTTCCACCTCTGCCAGACTGGAACAAGCCACCCCAACCTCCTGCTGGGGTGATGTCAGAGAAGACTGAGCATAGAGCTGGGAATTTTCATCTTTTCATCCCCTCAGGGCAGTGACAAACCCTCTTCCACCCCATGGTATTAGTGGAGACCATGTAGAAAGTCTGGGTATCCACCCACACATGGCAGTAATGACCCCTCCCCCTACTTCCCCACCCCACCCCCACTGGTGTAGGATCAGAGGAAACCATAAGTGGAGAGTCAGGACTTTTTCCATTGTCCAGTGTTAATGAGGCCACCCTGCATAATGGAGACTATGCAGAGAGCCAAAACCCTAATAATCCACCCAGCAGTAATAAGGGACCCTTCCTTAGGTAATGAAGAGGGCAAAAAGAGAACCTGGACTTTTACCCCACCAGGCAGTAACAAGGCAGCACTTCCTTCTCTCCCCACTGGAATGGGAAGGAAACCAGCTAAAACCAAGTTTAGATAAGATCTCAAGTTTCATAATATCAAAAATGTCCAGATTCAGTCAAAAATTGCTTATCATACCAGCAACCAGAAAGATATCAAACTAAGTAGAAAAAAAATGAAACAAAACAATCAACAGATGCCAACACCAAGGTGATAAAGATGTTAGAATTATGACAAAGATTTTAAAGGAGCATCAAAAAGTACTTCAAGCAATTATGAACATGCTTGAAACACATGAAATAAAAAGTCTCAGGAACTATAAAATTACAGCAAAGAAACAGAAGACAAAGAACAACTAAATGAAAATTTTAGAACTGAAATATATAAAAGTTAAAATAAAAATCTCAGTGAATGGGCTCAACAGTAAAATGGAAGGGAAAGAGGAAAAACCATCAGTGGATTTTTGAGATAGAACAATTTAAATTACCTAATCTGAACAACAGAGAGGAAAAAGACTGAACAAATGAATGAATAGAACTCCAGGGACGCATGGTACTGAAGATCTAGCTTTCGAACCATCAAGGTCTCACAAGAAGAGAAAGGGGTCAGTCTGAAAAAGTAGTCAAAGAAATAATGGCTGAAAACTTTCTAAATTTGGAAAGAGATACAACGCTACAGATTCAAGAAGCTGAATGAATCCCAAACAGGAAAACCCCAAGAAATCTACACCAAGACATGTCATAATCAAATTTCTAAAAACTAAAAGCAAAGAAAAAAATTTTGAAAGCAGTCAGAAAAATGATATCTTATCTATAAAGGAAAAGAAGTTACAATGACAGCAGATTTCTCATCAGAAACTACAGAATCCAGGAAAAAGTGACACAGTAGTTTTCTAATGTTGAAAACAACTGTTAACCCAGAATTCTATATCAAGGGAATATATCCTTCAGAAATGAAGAGAAAAACCAATATATTCACAGATGAGTCAAAACTAAGAATATGTCTCAAACAGACCTAGCATAAAAGAAAGGCTGACATTCTCAAAACAGAAAGGAAACAAAAGAAGGAACTTGAAACATCAGAAGGGAAGAAAGGAAGAAAGAACCCAGGAATCAAAAATATGGATAAATACAATAGACTTTCCTTATTCTATTGAGTTTTCTAAATCATGCTTAACAGTTGATATAAAAATTATAACATTGTCTAATGTGGTTCTAAATGAATGTAGAGGCAATTATATTACAAATGGGGGAGGATAGTGAGAAACAAATTGCATTCATGGATTGGAAGACTCAGCATAGTAGAGATGTTGATTCTCCCCAAATTGATATGAGTTTAACTCAATCCCTTTTAAAATCTCAGCAAGATTTCTTCATAGATATAGACAAGATCATTACAAAATTTATGTGGAAAAGGAAAGAAACAAAAATAACTAAAACAATTTTTAGAAAGAATAAAGTGGGAAGAATCAATCTACCCAGTTTCAAGACGTATATACCACGGCAATCAAGACTGTGTTGTATTGGCAGAAGAATAGACACATAGGTTGATAGAACAGAGTAGAGAACACAGAAACAGACCCACACAGATATGCCCAACTGAATTTTCAAAAGGTGCAAGAACAGTTCGATGGAGGAAAGATAGTCTCTGAAAAATGGTGCTGAAGTTGATATTCACAGGCAAAAAAAAAACACTTCAATCTAAGTCTCATACCTCATACAAAAATTAACTCAAAATGGATCATGGACTTAAATTTAAAACATACAACTATAAAACTTTTGGGGGAAAAGCATAGAAAATCTTCAGGATCTAGGGCTAGGCAAAGATCTTAGGCTTGATACCAAATCACAATCCATAAGAGAAAAAAACTAATGACTTGGACTTCATCAAAATTAAAATGTTTTGCTCTGTGAAAGACCCTGTTAAGAGGATAAAAAAGACAAGCTACAAACTGGAAGAAAATATTTCCAAACCACACATCTGACAAAGGACTTTATGTATCTAGAATACATAAAGGACTCTCAAAATTCAAACCCATCTGATTAGAATATGATCAGTACACATGCATAGATATTCTACCAAAGAGGATATACAGTTGGCAAATATGCACATGAAAAGATGTTCAACATTACTAGCCATCAGGGACATACAAATTAAAACCACAATGAACTATCACTACACACCTATCAGAATGGCTAAAATTAAAAATTGTGACAACACCAAAGGTTGGCAAGAACGTGCAGAAACTGGATCACTTGTGCATCACTGGTGGGAAAATAAAATGGTGCAGTCACTCTGTGAAACAGTTTCTTAAAGTAAGCAAGCAACTACCATATGACCCATTGATTGCACTTATCCCATTTATCCCAGAAAAATAAAAACTTAAAGTTCATATATTGCATAAATGAATGTTTATAGCAGCTTCATTCATAATATCCAGAAACAATGCAGTTGTTCTTTGACAGGTAAATAAACAAACTGCGGTATATCCAAAGCATGGACTACTACTCACCAATAAAGAAAAAACCCGATACATGCAACAATCAGGAAGAATCTCCAAAGAACCATGCTTAGTGAAAAGAGCCAATCCCAATAGGCTATCTACAGTATGAGTCCATTTATAACATTTTTGAGATGACAAAATTATAGACATGGGAAAAAGATCAGTGGTTGCCAGGGGCGTAAGAAAAGGATGAAGTGGATATGACTAAAAGGCAACAAGAGGTTGCCATCACTCCTCGTGGTGATGGAAATGTTCTGTATCTTGACCACATCTATGTCAATATCTGGTTGTGATACTGTACTGTAGTTTCATAAAATGTTACCATTGGGGGAAACCAGGTAGAAGAGTACATGGGATCTATGTTATTTCTTACAACTTTATGTGAATCTATAATTGTCTTGAAATAAAAATTTTTTAAAAGAAAAAGTGGTAGGAAATTT
>NW_012151951.1:11129777-11131500 GCF_000956105.1 Propithecus coquereli
TTTACTGAGGGGCCAGTAAACTAGTGTCATGGTCGCCTCAAGAGCAATCCAGGAAGATTCCCAACAACTATCAGGCTATAGCACAGGCTCTTCAAGAGGGATAAACTCACTTTTTTGGCACAGAGAAAGCTTGACCTAACGTGCCATTCAAGGTAGGTGAATTTGTCTTGCAAGATAATGCTATTATGTGCCCTAAAGAACCATCATTTATAGAAAAAAAGATTACTCAGGGCTGTGACCGAAGTGATGAAGCTAAAAATCAAGCCCCCTCTCTTCCACACTGGCATGACTGCTGGCATGTAGTCTTACCTAAACTGGGACTCAAGGTCCACTCAGAGCCACTGGCCTAAAGCACAAGTCTATTCAAAACTGAGGTGGGTCTGCTCCAATGCAACCGACTTCCTGGATCCAGAACCACCTAACACCAAAAACGAGGCAAGAGAACCTGGTTGTAGAGAGAAGATATAAACAGCTGGAAAAGACTAAAATGTTAAAATGGAAATGAGAGAGGAGGAGAAGGTAGGGCTAACGTTTTGAAGTAGGAGAAAACAAAAAGAACTCAAGTTCCCTGCAAAGCGTACAGGAGGATGGAGTAAAATAGATTTAGAAAGAGCCACAATATGGCTTAAATGGAGATTAACAGGAATTGCTGAACAACAGTGAGAGCCCAGCTAACAATGAACAGCATGAGTAGGAATAAGTCCAACCACTAAGGTTGGGGATTTTCTAACAACTAGAAACAGAAGTTGGAAAAGTCAGACTGTTTTTGGCAAATAAAGTGAAGCTGGATTGAAGAATGTCCCTCCCCAATATCTAACGAAAAGAACTATAAAATCTAGCAGAGACAAAATTCATCAGCAGAAACCTCAAGGGCATTTCTTCATTCCATAAACATCGAAAAGTAGCAGCCAAAAGAATTTTCCCTGATATCAAATTTGTAAAGACATGGACTGCAGAGTCATCCTCACCTTTCTCTAGTAAGCAGTGTGGGGCGGGGGGGGGATAGGAATAAGTGGTAGGGAAACACAAGTGAGCCCCGAGAGATAAGTGACCAGAAAGGACGCACTGTTAAAAGCACATGCTCTAAGAATCCACTGTGAGTTGAAAGTGGAACCACCTAAAACCAGAAGAGTAGGCTAAAATCAACTCACCGCCCTGTCCTTACTATACCAGGAGCATGAATGTACAGGGTACTTAACAAAAACCCCAAGAGCAAATCTCATTTTTTCCTAAGATTTCACACAGCCCCAACTAATGTCCCACACACACACAGCTAACACCTTTGGACCATATCAAAGTAGACTAAATATCTAAGCCCAGCAGACATCTATGTCAATATCTGGTTGTGATACTGTACTGTAGTTTCATAAAATGTTACCATTGGGGGAAACTAGGTAGAAGAGTACATGGGATCTATGTTATTTCTTACAACTTTATGTGAATCTATAATTGTCTTGAAATAAAAATTTTTTAAAAGAAAAAGTGGTAGGAAATTTCAAAATGCAGATTAGGAAGATCTAATTTGGTTTATTATACTGATATACTAATAGGTATAGTATTCGTGTATTTTGGGGATTTTCAAATATATTGATTTTTATCACAACAAAACTACATACTAATAGTTAATTATATTTTTCTCCTATACATTTGCTTCAGGGCCTTAGGAGAGGCTCTGAAGGATTACACAGAGTTCCAAAGCTCAAGGATGGCTCCCTCTGGGCCA
>NW_012151951.1:11131871-11133660 GCF_000956105.1 Propithecus coquereli
TAAGGTTGGGGATTTTCTAACAACTAGAAACAGAAGTTGGAAAAGTCAGACTGTTTTTGGCAAATAAAGTGAAGCTGGATTGAAGAATGTCCCTCCCCAATATCTAACGAAAAGAACTATAAAATCTAGCAAAGACAAAATTCATCAGCAGAAACCTCAAGGGCATTTCTTCATTCCATAAACATCGAAAAGTAGCAGCCAAAAGAATTTTCCCTGATATCAAATTTGTAAAGACATGGACTGCAGAGTCATCCTCACCTTTCTCTAGTAAGCAGTGTGGGGCGGGGGGGGGATAGGAATAAGTGGTAGGGAAACACAAGTGAGCCCCGAGAGATAAGTGACCAGAAAGGACGCACTGTTAAAAGCACATGCTCTAAGAATCCACTGTGAGTTGAAAGTGGAACCACCTAAAACCAGAAGAGTAGGCTAAAATCAACTCACCGCCCTGTCCTTACTATACCAGGAGCATGAATGTACAGGGTACTTAACAAAAACCCCAAGAGCAAATCTCATTTTTTCCTAAGATTTCACACAGCCCCAACTAATGTCCCACACACACACAGCTAACACCTTTGGACCATATCAAAGTAGACTAAATATCTAAGCCCAGCAGGGAAGAAAAATTGATTTAGTAAGGAAAGAAAAGGAGTTATCCACGCTATACCAAATAGAAATTCTAGATAGAGCTGCCCACGCTGAACAGAAAAAAAAGAAAGAAGAAAAACCAGCATGATAACTATGTTAACACTACGACAAAAAAGATTAATGTAAAATACAGAAGAGACTAGTGGAAAAGAAATCATAACCCAGAGCACAGATTTCCTATGATGCCTCGTGCTCAAAAAATGTAATGAGAATGTTGAGTCAAACATTCAGAAACAGATGATTAAAATAAAACTAGATGACATGGTAGACTATAGAGAAAGCCACTAATTGAAATCCAAAACATAATTATGGAATAAATAAGGAAGAAACAAGAAACAGACTAGTCAGAATTGAGAAACTGACAGAAGGCTTAAGACAATCATGGCTTTAAAAAAAAGAAGAAAGATTAAAGCAATCGGAGAAATAATAGATATGAAGGACAAATGAGCCAGCATAAAGACAGTTGATAGCCCTGAAATGAAGAAAATGTTCAAAGATCGTATTACTAAATATTACTTTACAAAACTAAGTCTGCAGTTCAGAAAGGCACACAATGTTTCAAGAAAAATTATAAAATGATTTTCTGAAACATACTTCAAATATAGAGAATGCATTTTTCAGACTGGTGGACAAAGGAAATCACGGAAAGTAGTAAATGCACATGTAGTATGAGTGGCAGGGAGTTACGGAAATATCAAGCTGGCCTCAGATTTTTCTGCAGCAATATATTAAATATAATGCTAGGTTAGTGTGATATCTGTAACGTTGCAAGGGAAAGAAGGCATGGCCTAAAATTGTATTTCAAGTGTAAAAGGACTGAGATAGTCTTGAGAACAAATAAATTCACAGAATATAACACTTGAGAGGCATTTGTGAAAGTTTTTTAGCGATAAAATCCAGCCACCCAAAGATGAACCATATTTCAAATGTAGAGATTATTGATGAACACTGAACCCTGTTTAGATATGGAACTATATGAACAATTGTCTCAGGACAGAACATAAATGTTACAACTTGCCGTTAAAAATGACATGGGGCTCGGTGCAGTGGCTCATGCCTGTAATCCCAGCACTTTGGGAGGCCAAGGTAGGAGGTTTACTTGAGGCCAGAAGTTCAACACTAACCTGGGCAGCATAGCAAGATC
>NW_012151951.1:11133710-11134999 GCF_000956105.1 Propithecus coquereli
TTCAAATATATTGATTTTTATCACAACAAAACTACATACTAATAGTTAATTATATTTTTCTCCTATACATTTGCTTCAGGGCCTTAGGAGAGGCTCTGAAGGATTACACAGAGTTCCAAAGCTCAAGGATGGCTCCCTCTGGGCCAAATCCTAGGACAGTGTGGAACTGATTTCTTCTTGAGTACCAACTTGGAACAATTCGTTATAATGGCCATCTCTATAACTGTGTTGCAAGAATTTTGAGGCAATCTCCAAATCCAAGTCAAAATATTAGAATCAGTCAGCAATGTCCATCATAGGCATGAGGTACAGCAGTGGTAACATGTGCCACAGATTTGTCATCTCTGTTGGCTGGAAGAAGTATTTTAAAACCAACCTTATAGACTACAAGAGACTCTTTGTTAATAAAACCCTCTGTGCAAAAGTTCTTGAAAAAATCACCCATTCTTCTGTCATATCCAAGTATTATGTTGTATTTTATATCTAATAACTATTTTATACAATCTTTCATTTTTAGTCCAATAAACTGTACATGTAAACAACAGTTTCTGATCTTTTGTAGCAATTAGTCCTCTATACTAAAAGTATTACCTAGTCTGGGACACAAGATTTCCTGCTTCATTGAGAATGATAACCAACAAGCATTACTTAATGCTGTGCATCAGAATATCTATTCGGAAACCATTTAATCACCAATAAAATCATTCACTGCTATATGCCAAAGTCCTATCGAAATATGAGGTATGTACATTCTGAAAGCTCACAGTCTGTTGGGGGATGCTAACAACTATAACACAATTAGATAAGTGCTCTCACAGGGGCAGAATGAATGCAATAGGGACCCCTAAGATATCAGTGTAAGCTGGACTTGGGGATCAGGACGCTTCCCTGGAAGAGATGGCTTCTCAGATGATACCCAAAGAATAAGAGTGAGGAAAGAGAAAAGGAGAAAAGTATCCCAATCAAGAACACTTTAAAATAATAGGGTTAAAAAGGAGATTAGGCTAAAAAGATAAGCAGGAACTTGGGTCATTAAGAGTATGGTAAGCCATAGTCCAGAATTTGAATATTTTCCTAATTGAAAAATTTTAAACTGGAGGATAAAGAATGGATTACATTGGGATGTGGAACAAGACCAGAAACAGTTATTGTTAATAGACTGTTGCAATACTCAGGTAACTAATGGCAATTGTCTGCACAAGGGCAGAAGGTAGAGAGACACAGAAAATGAAATGTTACCAGCATTTCCAACTTGATGGTTAAGGGTAAAAGTACATACACACCAGCAT
>NW_012151951.1:11147669-11181134 GCF_000956105.1 Propithecus coquereli
GGGGGGGAGGGAGGGGCAAGGGCAACATACGTAACCTAAACATCTGTACCCCCATAATATGCTGAAATAAAAAAAAAAAAGTCTTAGAAATAGACTAGATTTTTAAAAAGACACACAAAGAAGGGAATTTTGTATCTTAAAAAGTAATTTTCAAAACAAGCTCTTACTGGACTTGGGAAGTAGAACAGTTACAGCAAGTAATAAAGTAGAAGCTAGAATACTATATGTCAGGATCACTCTTTCCTAAGAGAAAATCTACTTTAAAAAAAAAAAAAAGCAAATGAAGAAACAAACTTTTAAAACTTTTCTTGCAACAAACTCAACTAGGAAGGTATTTAAAAACACAGTACGTTTATTTAAACTGTTACTTTTCATAGCGCATTGAATCTTAACACAGGTCAATATCTTCATCCCACTACCTTACTGGGTACATTCATCAATATTACATAAAACTTCATGTAAAATTAAGTAAGAATTAAAAGTACAGCTAAGAACAGAGTCATGATCTATGTGAGAGGATTCACCATTATGCACCCTAGTTCCTAATGTGTTCATTTTTTCTGTTTCACGGGCCTCTCAACCTGAGACTCATTTCCATCTAAAAGAGAATAAAGCTGCTCCTCTGGGCTGTCTCCCATCATGTGCCCAGTCTCTGCATCATCGGTTTGCGCTGACCCAGTGGTACCTGTCCACCTGGCGCACAGCAGGCCTTTGACACTTTGGGTGCTTGTGCGCAGCGTGGTAAGTGTTTCCCAGGAGGCCCACACGGACATCTGCCACATTGTTTTTTCGGGGAATTTGGAACCAAGATTGAAAGGGCTGTTTCAAGTTTTCGACCTGGAAAGAAAAGAAAGTATGAAGATCTCTAAGAAGCTAGCTCTAAGGACTAAATAGGAACTATGACTCAGAAGTTCAGCCTTTCAAAAACACAGGTACAAATGAAAGTAGATAACCACCTTTGAAAATTCACTAGTACTTGGAGTGGAGGTAAGAAGTAAGTCGCTTTATACTGTACCTATTAACAAAATTATTTAAGCCAACTAAAAATTAAGAACACATTTATTAAAATTCGTGTATATTCTTGGCTTCTCCCTCCTTCCATCCCCACCCCACTCTTGCCGGCCCAATCCAAAACTAGTTATTCACGATCTGAGGCCAAGGCCTGGAAATATCCATCCCAGATGACTGATACAGATGTTTAACGGACCACATAAAAGGACATAGCTGATTCTAGACCTGATTTCTAGATAGAAGCTGACCTTTCTAAGCATAGAAATAGAATTAAGGACAAATACAGTAAGTCCTCACTTAACCTGGTCAATAGTGTCGTAAAAACTGACTTTAAGTGAAATGAAGTACAGCAGGTCTTCAAATGATGATGTTTTGTTACAATATTGAGACACACTGGTTTCATTATACATTTTTGTTTAAAGTTGCAGTTTCCAAGAACCTGCGCAAAGGTTTCACGACATTGAGGACTTACTGTATTTCTGTGTAGTTTTAAACTTTATAAATATAGAACTATATATAAGCTAGACACACATAGTTTATAGAACTAGGGGGAAAAATATTTGTCAGTAATATGACAAAGGGTTAAAATACTTCTGTAACCTATGAGGAACCTAAAATTACACATTAGGACTTAAAGTAATGCATGGGTGAAGAAGAGAAAATTCATAAGACAGTAAGTGCTAAAACATTTGGGCACATGGCAATTTAAGTGTTTAATTTCACTAATACGATTGTAGATATGTATCGTTTTTATCAAATTCTGTTTTTTTAAGTGAGAATAGCCAATTCTAGGAATAAGGGTAAAGCAGGTACTGTTAGATAGAACTGATGAGACTGCAAAGAAATACAATTTTCTGTATGGTACTTTGGCTGCATATTTAAAACCAGTTAAAATATCCATACTAAATGACCCAGTAATTCCATTCCTGGGAATCAAATCTCAAGAAATAACTTAAAATTCAGATATCACTATACAAGTTATCAGCTTTTTTAATCTAGAATGTCTGCCAATAATAAAATTACAAGGAAGCAAATGAATATTCAAATGTTAAAAATTACAATTGCTTTAACATCTAATACATAAAGTGATTAATTTAAGAAAACATAGAAACAAGTATACATGAAGTGTTAACAGATTCTCTCTAGATCAGTAAAACACTGATGAAACTGTGTCACAAAATCAAATCAATTAAATTTAACTGGAAACATTGGGAGGAAAAGTATTATTTCATGAAACTTATGTAAATATGCACATCTTTCAAGGTTAAAAAAAGAGTATTAAAAAACTGCTCTAATGGCAGGATTGTAGACCTTTGACCTTTCCTAAGTACCCTGTTTTCTACAAATGCCATGTTATTTTTGATCAACAAAAAGAAAGTCCACTAATCTTAATATTTAATTCTGAATAAATCCAAGTGGAAAGAAACCTGTGTATCCTCAAATACTGTATGAAAAAAAACAGGACAAAAGATTGTGTAGATCTCAAGAACTCAGCCAAGCAAAGGGAAAACATGGGATGTGCGTGTGTGTGTGTGTGTGTGTGTGTGTGTGTGTGTGTAAGAGAATAAAGCTTTGCCAGAATACTAAGATTGTGATTTTTTATGGTTTTGTTTTTTGTTTTGTTATTTTTACAGCAAACACATTCTTTTTAGAATTAGAAAACAGTATAGAAAAGAACTGGAACACACTTGACCTGATAAATACTCTTCGGATTGCTGACTTTAGGAATGATTCGAGGCTCCTTGCTATGACTTTCTTCATCGGAGGAAGTGCCAGAGGAGTAGTCTAATGAGGCTCTATTAACAGCATAACTGATTTGTTGATACAGTTCCCATTCCTCCCATCTGCCTCTAAAAGAAGCAATTGTAAACGGATGGTTTTTCTCACCATACCTAAGTAGGAAAAGAAATTTAAGAATTCACTAAACATTTCAACTTCACACAAGTTTTATCTCTGATCTTTTCCGGAGACAATATGCTAACTTACAAAAAGTTATTTTAAAAGGGATAGTCCTAAAAAAAGGAAGGGCATACGACCTTCAGCTACTACACTGTTATAATTAGTGAGGATATTCTGTAAGAGCTATTTTGGTTAACTACTCAGAAAAAGACAGTTCCTTTTGATTCAACTAATGGTCTGAATTGCCCCATGGTTGATAACTCCTCTTCCTTCCTGAAACTGCCTATAATACTTAAAGTTACAAATCTACAGTTTGCAATAGGGTGCAGTGATTCAAGTCACATTTCAAATATTCTGCAAAGTGTTTGTGCTCCCCACTCCAGCCACACCTAACGAAAGTCTGGTCTCTAACAAAACTTTGCAACTAAAATCTTAACCAAGAAGCGTCCTGGCTGCTAACCCAAGGCTTTGGGGCAGCATCTTTCACAAAGGTGTGTAGAGCTGATTAAATAACCTGAGGCTTCCAGGGGTCACAGAGCACACAGGCTGTGAGATTACTCACCTACAGCACACTTCAAAGGGATCTACCCATATGGTCATCTCCTTCGGAAGTCCCAGTTGAGAAAAATCCACATTACTCTCAGCACAAGCCTTTTCCAGAATGGGATCTTTATTATGATTGTTGTTTATCCTGATACATCTTAAAAAAAAAAAAAAAAAAAGGAAAGGGAGATGAGGAGATGAAGACATAACGACAGGATTCAGCAGGAGAATGACATTGTGGGCATACTGCTCCGATATACTCAGCTCCCACCTCACCCCCAACTTTCCCTCATCAGCCTCCACCCTCCAATCCTACAAGCAAGAGTAAGACACAACCAACTTTTGATACAGCGACTCAGAATGTGGGTTGCATCATTAAATCACATAATTATTAATAGTTCACCAGATATTCACAGCTTATCTTTCATGGCAAACACAAGTTAGAAATTGTTGACTCCACCTTATGTAAGGGGGTTTGCTCTATTGTTTTCAGCAACACTGTCATCTACCACATCTCCTCCTTTCAAGGCCATGTTCAAATGAATAAATTTGAGCCCATAAAACTTTCGTTATTTATAGACAGACAAAATCATCGCATTCTCCTAGCAGGTGCTGTTGCTTGCTTCCTTCCCTTTGCCATACCACACCCTAGCTCTCACCTGAAGGCTTGCCCTTTGGAAGGGCAATCAGAGTGCCAGTGACTTCTGTATGTTTCAAACAGGATTGTCATCAGCTTTTCTGCAAAGTCTTCTATTTGCTGTTTATTCAGTTTATCATGTTTTTTCACCAATCTTGTGACAAAAAAAACTGTTGTTGCAATTTCATCTCTCATGATTCAAGAAAAATCTATAAGATCTGAAACCATTAAAAGGAAGCAAGAATAAATTAAGTAGAAAAAAGGGTTTAATGTACTATCAGTATATGATTGCCATTTGGAAATTTTATATACCTTAAGACAAATTATTTTCTATAAAGAAGCCCTTAGGGAACTAAAAAGCACAACACTGCCAATCAACAAAACAGCCAAGAACACCAATTCCTCAACTAGCTCATCTTTAAAGTTTTTCCAGGAAAAAAAATCTTTTTAAAACTTTAAAACACTTAAGAAATAAATGAAACATCATTATACAACTTAAGTGGAAAAGATCCTGATATGGGACAGTAAATTACACCAAGCACCACTTTTAAAAAACGTTATTTACAAAGAGCAAAACATTTCGGGAGACAGTAATTTTAAAATGTGGCTCACAAGTTGCACACTTTAAGTTGAGATTAATCAAGCCTATATCACACTTACCAACGAAAGCTCTTTGGCCCCAACAAAAAGTGGGCCAGAGTCAGAAGACCAGCTTTATGTTTCCAACTCTCACCCACACCTGTTTGTGAGTTCTAGGCTGCAGTTTATATAAGCCCGGGCCCTAACGGCTGATTAGTGTTTCACCTTACACAGGTGCTGCCATTAAGATAATCATATAGGTTTTTCCAGGTCTCCATCAGATTGTTCCTCAGCATAAGTAAAGTAGTTTCATTATTTAAAGTGTTCAAAGATTTTCAAACTGGATTTTGTATCTTCTATTTTGCTATCAAAATCTTATCTTTCATGACATGGAATAAGAATCAAGCCTTCTTCCATAGCCTAATATTCTACATTCCAATAATTCCATCTCTAATTCTGTTAACGTATTAAAGAATTTTGTCTTGGATCTTTTACAAAACTTTCTTCAGTCATCGAACAACTTTCTTCGTAGTCATGTTGACTACGCATATTTTTGTACTTACATGTTTATTTGCAGAATAAATGGAAGAGATCTAAGTTCATCTAGACTCACTAGTTCTCAAAGGGTGGGTCAGTAACTACCTACCTGATTTGAACTCATTGGGTTGCTTGTTTAAAATGCTGATTCTTGGGCTTTGTCCCAGATCTGCTGAAGCAGTTCTTCTAAAGGTTAAGTCCTGGGAATCAGTATTTAACAAGTTCCTCCCAGGTGATTCTTATACTCACTAAAATTTTAGAATCACCACACCTGATATATGTAAGTCTTTAACATCCAGATTAGTGGTCATTCAGTTTCTTCATCAGTGAAAAAGAATTCACTCTTACAAGGAAGCCCATTTCACTTCTTAGGAGCTCCAAATACCAGTCAGTCCCTCCTTTCTACGTGGAGCCAAGCCCACCTCTGATTTTCTGTATGTGCAGCCTAGTTTTTTCCTCTGGAACTATACAAATTACATCTAATCTTCCACCCCGTGATGACATTTCAAATATAGCTATTCAGCCTCCCCTGAGTCTTCTCTTTGTGGAGCCTAAATATTCTCAGCTTTTTAACAGTTCTTCCTATAGACATGTTACTCAGACAGCTCACCATGCTGGCTACCCACATCCAGATGAATTTCAGGTGTGTGAGTAATCATCTTTTTTTTTTTTTTTTTTTTTTTTAAAGTGTGGGGCCCAGACTTGCACACACTGCTCCAGGTGTGCTCCACCCACAAAGACTAGTGTGGGACCGTCACCTCCCTCCCTCTGGATACTGTATTCCAGGAGTCAGCCTCAGGTGGCATTCACCTTGTCAGCAGTGGCATCACGCCACTGCCTCACGTTGAACTGACGCTTTTTCACGAATGCTATCGTTTTGTGACATCTTTCCCTCCCTGCACAGTATAATGTTTAAGAATATGGACTTTGGAGTCAGACAGACCTGGGAGTGAATTGCAACTCACTATGTGTAACCTTGGGCAACTTAATTCCCTGTCTGTTAAACGGGAGGTAAAACAGCGACCTCATAGGGTTGTTATCAAGATTACAATAGATAAAGTATTAAAGCACTTGGTCATGAACCTACAAGGTAGCAGTACAGCAGAGTAGTTCAGAAATCAGCTATAAAATCAACAAATCCCAGTCCTCTAGCTTACTAGAAATTTGGGGAAGTTTCTCAACTTGCCTAATCTTCAAGATCTGCATCTGTAAAAAGGGGGTAAAAAAAATGTACCTGCTAATGCTGTGGAATTAGACTGCTGGCTTTGGATGCTAGCTCAATTTATTGTGTGGCCTTAGCTAGTTATTTAACTTCTCTGTGCCTCAATTTCCTCATTTATATAAAAGAGATACACTACCGGTGCCCACCTTTTAGGGTTGTTATGGGAAGTGTAAAATGCCTAGAACAGTATCTGGTACTCAGTAAGTGCTCTATAAATAAATTAGGGTGATACAAATATTTACTTTAATGTTATTACTGTAGTACAACTACTTCTATTATCTTACAGGGTTCTTGTCAAGATTAAATCATAAAATTACATGAAGCAGTTAACAGAGTGCCTGGCACAAAATGCTCAAAAGTGGTGGACTTTCTTATTAATAAATAGATGTAAAGGATTTTATATTTATCATTTTATTATAAATCATTTCTAATGCCGGGTAGATTACATAGAGTATAAAACTACACATTGCAGCTATATGTATCATATTTCATTAGGTCATCACTGTAGAGAATTGAGATTATTTGTGACCTTGAGTTTGCCATCCAGTAAATTCTCTTTTTGGCTTCCTGTCATCTGTAAATTTGATAAGAATACCACCTGTGTCCTCCAACAAGAAATGAATAAACAAGTTGAATAGGATAAATAGCAAGCAAAGTGCTTTGACAAAATCCTATAAGATCTCTCTTCAGATTAGTGTTCTTTTAGCACAGTGACTTCCATTTCATCTAATTAATTCTATTATCATATGGTGGAAAGCTAGCCAATAGTGGAGAAAAAATTTCACCAATTACCTGGCTGAAATCTGCACATAATATTCCTTTATCCACCAATAGGGTAACCTTATTACAAAAGGAGAAAACTGTTTAACCTGTCATGGCTTATTCTTTGGGAGTCCATGCTATTCCAAGTAATCCCAATGTCCATAATACTCAGAAACCACCTGTTTAATAAGATGTGTGAAAATGTTATCCTGCTTGAGGTCAAGATCACTGGTCTATAATTTAAGGCATCTACCGCCTTCCCTTTGTGAAAAGGCATGCCAACATCTAACTATCTCTTCTAGTCTGAAAGCATCATTTTATGAAACATTCATATTAGAAGAACATCATTAATAAAATAATGTAGTTTCACAGCTCACCTAAGAAAAGGATGGATTGGAAAAAAGAATTATGACAATGTTTACAATTGAACATAGAACAAATTTATATCTGTTACATGGGTTTTCTAAGATTTCTGCAGGAACATGTCTTGATTATTTTTAAAAAGAGTTATTAAGACAAAAAGTTGTTTAAAAAATAATAAACTTGAAGTTCTTTGTTATTATAGAACTGGTAGTTTCTATAAATCAACAGGTCAAAATTTATATATATTTAGAGTAGCATATGAATCTGGTAATTATAATCAGAGTAGTATATGAGTCTGGAATTCATAGTCAATAGGCTTTATATCCTAACCTCTGAGAGTATAAATTACAGCCATTTTGTTTTTATAAAACTAATGTAAGTCAAATTCTTGTACTAAAATAGTACAAACCACTATTACACATGTAAAGTTAGCACTCATTCATGGGATTCCAAACTCTAAAGGTAATATTCATGGTCTGAACCCCATAACTTGTCTGTTTTTAAACTATCATTTCCTTCCATAAAATGAAGTCGAACAGCTGAAGTTATAGTTATATCTCCACTTTTCCTATGGTCCTGGATAAATTCATTAGTCTTACTGTATCTCTGTTTTGTCTAATTCTCCCTGTCTTAATTTAGCTGCTCTGAGTTATTAAGAGAAAAAAGGGCAAAACAAGATGCTTCAGTTGGTGATGTGAGCAAATATATAACATGAAAGACAATGGTAAAATAAATTTCACTTAGAAGTTCAGAATTAATGGAAAATTAAATATATTAATCTTTAGGATCTACTAACAAGATGAAAATTAGTCCAGGCATGATGGCTCATGCCTGATATCCTAGCACTTTGGAAGGCTCAGATGGGAGGATTATTTGAGGCCAGAAGTTGGAGACCAGCCTGAGCAACACAGTGAGACCCCATCTCTACAAAATAAATAAATAAATAATTTTTTAAAAAATAAAATTACATCTAGTGACAAGCAGACGCACAAGAAAAAAATATTTCAAGTGACTCTGGAACGCATTGGAATATATTCTAAAGACAGAGCTGCAAGGATTTATCTTTTAAAATAATTATTTCGTAGCCTAATTGTTTATAGTAATATTAGTATTATTTCCAAACTATCATATAGAAAGAGTGAGGGACAGAAAGAGAGGCAGAGAAAGAGTCTAGAGTAGAGTAATGCGAATATTTGTTTTAATGTTGTTAGGAACTAAGGTTTTTAATGTAAGGAAAAAGGATGAAAGTATAAAATCAAAGAAATTAAATAAAAATCCTATGATATTAAATTTTAAAATGGCAATATTAATATGAACTTGTGGTTTTCTTTCCTTTCAAAAATATATATTTTAGTTCTGTCTCCTGAAAAGGCCTCTAGAATCAATAAGCAATAAGCAAACCTACCACTCATTTTTTGGTCTTTAAATACCATTTCCCACTTAAAAAGGAAAATTTCCCTGGATAAAATGGCTGATTCCAGTTCCAGTTCAGGTAGTACATTAGATGAGCCTGGAATGTATTATGCCAGAAAGCAAGGAAGCTGTAAAAAACCAATGGATCATATCAAAAGATACAAGAACTAACATGAAGAGCTCCAATTAGCCAAAGTAAGTCAATCTGAACACTGTAGTAGGTACTGTGGTCCTCCAACTAGTTCTCCTCTTCAGGGCTAACTATCCCAATCACCCCAGATACTCGAGGCTCATAGATGCACCTTTCACTGGGAATTGGCCTCAGGAACTCCCTCCCCTAAAGTTATCCTCTGCTTCTAAGGGGTACCCTGCAGCCATTGAATTGCTACTGTTAGGGTACAAATACCTGGACCCCTTGGCTCAATCTGCAGCAACTCTGAAGGGCTATCCCATATCCAGAGACATAAGACATAATGTGGAGGCCTCAGCTGCAACTTCTCACTAATAGCTTCTCTCTCTGCCCAGTCCTATCTTCCCCACTTCTTTGTAGGTGTATGTCTCAAGAGCACTCCCCAATAAACCTTCCACATGCAGCTCCCCATCTCGGAGTCTAAGAAACCTAATCTAAGGCAGAACCAGTTCTCTAAGGAAACAGACTCTAAAATGGAATTTTGGAACTGGATCACTAACCTGCTGGCTGGAATAAAAACCTCATCACCAGTAGTAGTCGAATAGGGATATGGATAGCTCCTGGCATGCTGGAGTAGTGTCATTGTTAAAACTACACTGATGAACTGAGATGGAATACAGACATTAGGAGGACACTGGCTACTGTAATATCTTTGATGCTTGAGAGGTATGAGAAATGTTAAGTATAACGTCTATAGAAGTTGGCTAAGGGACACCCAAAAACAGAAGGAATTAGTTCTAGTATTTGATAATATAGTAGGGAAATTATAGTTAAGAATAATTTATTGTGTATTTCAAAATAGCTAGAAGAGAAGATCTGTAATGTTCCCAACATAAAGAAAAGATAAATGCTTGAGGGAATGGATATCCCAATTACCTTGACCTGATCATTACACATTGTATACAGGTATCATCAGTATCACACATACCCCAAAAATATATACAGCTATTACAATTTTTTTTTTTTTTTTTTTGAGACAGAGTCTCACTTTGTTGCCCGGGCTAGAGTGAGTGCCGTGGCGTCAGCCTAGCTCACAGCAACCTCAAACTCCTGGGCTCAAGCAATCCTTCTGCCTCGGCCTCCCAAGTAGCTGGGACTACAGGCATGCGCTACCATGCCCGGCTAATTTTTTCTATATATATATATTTTTAGTTGTCCAGATCATTTCTTTCTATTTTTTAGTAGAGACAGGGGTCTCGCTCTTGCTCAGGCTGGTCTCGAACTCCTGACCTTGAGCGATCCACCGGCCTCGGCCTCGGCCTCCCAGAGTGCTAGGATTACAGGCATGAGCCACCGCGCCCAGCCCAGCTATTACAATTTTGAAAGGACTATTGAAATGGATGGCTGAGCATCTCAATAGCTATGAATGATATGATTTAAGATTTAATTAAGGTTAGTTCAGTTCAATTCAGTAAATATTTAAATGTCTACTATATGCCCATAACATATACATATAAAACAAAGGTGAAACTAGGACCTTCATTACCTTGCACGGCCACAGTATCTTATTAATTTCAGCTGTCCATGATACACTTCTCATTCCCCTGACTCAAAGGCAGGGGTTCCCAAACTGCTGCACTTTGGAATCACCTGAAAGTCTTTTAAAAATACAGATGCCTGCCTCCTACCTCTGAGCCCAACCATTTCTAACTTAATTGGTATGAGATGCAACCTGGGTGCCAGGATTTTTTAAAGCTCCCCAAGTGATTCTAATGTGCAGCAAAAGTGGAAATCATTAAGACAGATATCTCCTACCTATCAAGGAGATTTTAAATTTATTTCACACTTTTGATTGCTTAATAATGCCTTAACCTTAACAGAGATCATTATGACAAATTTGCATGATTTATTCTCATTTTTTCTAGCCATTCACTGAGATAACTTTTGCAAAGCTTATTTTTTAAACTTATGTTAAAAGGGATAAAACTGAAAAATAGGACAATTCCCTGCATATTGCTGAAATAAAATTTGCTTCTGAACTAAAAGCAACATATACATTAGCAAATATACAAACTTTTCCTTTCCAAATGGTTTGTATTTGCATTTACAATATTGAAATGGTGCCACATGTTTAACAATTCTTTCCTTACTTCCCCTTCCCGGATGACATACTGTTCTATTGCACTTTTGAGTTGATGAAGCACATTAGCTGATGAGGTTTTGAACCCTCTCCTAGCATTATTTTCTGCAACAGGCCCAGGCAGGCCTTGGAAGTTATGAATAGAACAGTAGAATAACAATGTACTTAGATTTCAGGAAAGAACAATCAAATAGAAACTAAATATCATGCAAGGTTTCCTTGGTTACTTGTTTATGATGACTTTAACATCTTATTTAAATCACCTCCTTTATATTAATGACAATTATACCTTCTGTTTTAATTAACATTCACTTAAAGACTATTCACTGCCCACCTACTACACGAACACTAACTGTGGAGGGGGGCAAAAAGAAAAACAAAATTCAACTTTCCTTTTAAGAGGTTTATAATCTAGAGGAGGAAATTAAATACATACACAAGTGGCTACTTGGATGCAGAGTTTCAGACATGGGATATTCAAAATTTACTCCAAGTTTCAAGCTCTTGTAACCAAGAGATTAATGTTATCATTGAAAGAATTAAGGAGTTCAGTGGAAGAGCCAGTATGAAACGAACAGTGATTAATTCGAATTGAGGAATACTGAGTTTGCAATGGCATTAAACACCCCCCAATTAGTAATGTCCACTGAAAGGATGTTAGAATTTAGCAGAAGGTCCAACCTGGCCCAGACTAAGCCAACCTCAGATTTAAGTAGAAGACAAAATGCTGAAACTTGAAGGACAAAAACAATTCTCCCACTGTTCTTGCGTGATGTCCAAAATTCTCAATATATGAGAAGACCTTTATTCCCTTGCTTAAGACATTGCCTTTTGAGGATTTCTTTTTTGTTATTATTTTTAAGTATTACAGGGGTACCAATGTTTTTGGTTACATGGATTGTTTTTGCAATGCTTGAGTAAAAGTGTGCCCGTCACCCAGATAGCATTCATTGTACCTGTTAAGTAGGTTTTCCCCATGCCCTCCTCCCCGCTCCTGCCTGCTGCTTGATTTCCATTGAGTCTTACTTCCCTTTATGTACATGTGTGCTCATCAGTTAGTTCTAATTTAATAATGAGTACATATGGTGTTTGTCTTTCCGTTTTTTGGGTACTTCACTTAGGATAATGGTCTCCACTTCCATCCAAATTAGTACAACCATATAGAAACAGTATGGAGATTCCTCAAAGAACTAAAAGTTGACCTACCACTTGATCCAGCAATCCCACTACTGGGTATTTACCCAAAGGAAGTCATTTTATCCAAAAGACACCTGCACTCAAATGTTTACTGCAGCACAATTCACAATTGTAAAGATGTGGAATCAACCCAAATGAGCATCAATTCATGAGTAGATTAACAAAATGTGGTATATGTATACCACGGAATACTACTCAGCCATGAAGAAGGACGACTTAATGCCTTTTGCAACAAGAAGGATTTCTTTTTGAAAATGTTAGATGAGTTATCCACAGTGGAACAACAGGATGGTGTTCTGTTTGGGTGAGGGGATTAAACCTGGGTGAGGAACCATAAAAAATAAGGAATATGGAGCTTCTGGCCATCTGGAATGAGGAAGAACAGACAGAAGGGAAAGCGGCATAGACATATTTTACCTTCTTATTATGCCTGTAACAAAATCAAATGGTATAAAACACAACAATGACTGAAATGACCTTGTACAAGTAACAGCTTCTAGAATTGCATTTCCTCATTTTAAAATGAGGGAATTCAACTTGATCACTAAGGTACAATCAAGCCCCAAAATTTATCAATAAAGGTAAGCCTTGAAAATCTGTTTCTACATTTGTCTTCTTGGTTTTAAACTTCACCTATAAAATGAAAATATTTATGCTTATAAAAGTTTAGAAATAGGCAAAGTAATTTTAAATTATCATCTAAATTGAATATTAAATTTGCTGGACTTGTGATATAATAATCTTAAAATCAGCCCTATTTGATTCCTTTAGTTTCCCTTCCTTAAACTACAAGCTACATCCCCAGGCTCACCTATTCATTTGCAAATGAATGCCACTGCTAATGAGGTGAAAAGTATCAACGTTTTAAGCAAAATTCCACTTCTGAAACAAAGTGTATTTTTTTTTTATAACAGCAAGAAAGTAGCACCATTTTATAAAATGATGAACTGATTCCACAACCCACACATAAACTCAGTCCGATTATGGTCAAACCACATATAAAGGAAGTTATATGAATTATTGAAACAAAATTGCATACCCCAAAAATCTTACCTAAGAAAATTCTACAGCTATGCAATGTTGATTTGAACCCAAAAGAAATTAAGTTCAGTGTGGCCTAATCCTCTAAGTGAAATTACTTTACTGATAAACTAAATGAATCTTAAACTATACTATATGATGCTTCTTTTTTGTAAAGTTACTATGCAAGTGTTTTATTTGCCACAAGACTTTTTCCTACTTTCTTTTCTATGTTCATTATTGAGCACTCACAGTGTAAGTGGCATTATGTGAGAAAGTGCAAAAAACTTATATACATGTACATAATTTTTCAAGTTAGAAACCAAAATAACCCATTAAATATAATTCAGAGTTTAAGAAAATGTATGTACAGCACTCTATACTATTATGTTGAATCAAAATACAATTAGAGCATAAGAAAACAATTCTCTCTTACTAATGGAAGATACTAATTGTAGAGTGAGTATATTAAGTGTAAAAGACATTAGAGACGAGAAAGGATCAAGATGGACTAAAGGAACCAGGGAAGATTTTACCCAGGAAGTAGGATTTGAGCTTGAGATTTCAACAAACTATAGATGAGCTAAGAGGGGGAAGGACAGTTTGAACTTTACTAAATGTAAGCATGATGAAATCCTTGAGATATACTCTATGGATGTAGAAGAATTAAAGATAAATGAGAATTATATAATTTTTAAAACTAAATATAAATTCCCTATAAGAAAAAAAGGCTTCAAATGAGGTTAGTGGAAATAAAAACGAGTATAAATGGACATAGTGTGGTACTTAAGAGAATTATAAATTATTTTCATTCTTGTAAATAAAATAACAGAAAAACCAGTCCATTTTCTCCTTTGGCTTCGTAGAATTACAGAACACACTCTCGAGCGCTTAAAAGGGAGAATAATGTTTTTTCAACTGCACATTCAAACTATTAGCTAGGTGTATTGAAACCCTAAAATCACTTTCATAAACCTTGAAAATCTACCTGAGGTTTTTTTTTTGGAGAGGTAACAGAGGCCAATCAGTGGTGGGCAGAGGCCAGGAAAGTGAATCCGTTTAGTTACAGCCTAGAGAAAATTATCAATCCTTCATTGACTCAATAAACAAAGAACATTCTGGTAGAGCCACTCCAATCATCTGCTGCCCTACGGCTGATTCCACTGACCAGACCTTACGATATGTGGGTGCTGATGCAGCAGTTTCTCTTGAGTTTATCTGTGTGGATGACCTGTTTAGAACAGCCTGGCTGTTGTAAGAGTCCTCTCTTGTGGGCTAACCCTTCTCAAGATTTACTTCCTCCTGCCACCCCCTGACTAGGAGAGGGATCCTCTCAGATTTGGTCCTGAGCCTTCTGCTTTCCTCATTCTGTTCCCTATTCGAGAATAATACATTGCTGCCAGCCACCCACTCTGGCTTCCTGGGTGAACAACAGCAGGTGCTGGCAGACAATGAAGAAAAAGCCAACATACCTCCCTTGGAGAACCATTTGTCCTCGTGACCTCAACTATCACAGCTTCAGAAAACTGCTAACTTTTTTCAGTCCTGGTCTCTTGCCAGAGTTCCAGCTCCACATATCTAACTCCACCACGATATTCCTCCAGTACCTAAAACTAAAAATGCCTACGCTCAAGACCATACTTATCCTCTGACTAGATTTGCCCCCTCAACACCTCTACCTATCAACAAAACCTGCAAGTTGATCTGGTTCTCTCTCTCCACTCAAAGCAATCACCAAGTCCTGTAAAGTTTCTTCACGAAATCTCTCTCATTCATCCTGTCTTTTCTACATTATTTCATACCCAGACTTAGTATTAATAAAATAATCTCCTGAATGGATTTTCAGTCTCCTCTGTCTCTCCCTCTTCTAATCTATGCATTAATATTTAATTAATCTTCATAAAACAATACATTGTATACATCCAGGGCTACCATTTAAAGTCCACCGTGATTCATCCCCTACTTACCTGCCTCTCTAATCTTATTTCCCCAATGGGGACACACTCATTGCTCTTCCAACTGGCCACGTATATTACGGTCTTTATGAATTTGCTTGTGTTTTTCCTTCACAAATTGCTCCTGCTATGTCATATTTTTCCTTCTAGATTCAGCTTGATCCCATCTTTCCATACAGCCTTTTCTCTGTCCCAAACTTTGGTGGTTTTCCTCTTCCTTTTTCCTAAATGTTGGCAATAATGAAGCTTACATTAGCCATCACGGTTCCTAAAGCACTTTTTAATATAACCATCTTGATACAAATATAACTATATATGATATAAATAGAATATATAACAGCGGTCCCCAACCTTTTGGGCACCAGGGACCAGTTTCATGGAAGACAACTTTTCCAGGGATGGGGTGGGCAGTGAAGGAGTGGGGGGAGGCAGAGCTCAGACTGTGAACGATGGGGAGCAGCTGCAAATACAGATGAAGCTTCGCTTGCTCACCCACCACTCACCTCCTGCTGTGCGGTCCCCAGTTCCTAAGTTTCATGGAAGACAATTTTCCACCGCCGGCGGGGGAGCTCTGTGGCCCAGTCCCTAACAGGCCACCAACCAGTACCAGTCCGCAGCGCGGAGATTGGGGACCGCAGATATATAACATAAACATGTATTCTTAATATATTAACATAAATTATTATCTTAGTATTAACTTAGTATTCTATATTAATATAATTAATATAACTATATTAATTATCTATACAAATTGTCTATCTCCTGACACAAATCCTTAGAGACTCTGTTCTCTTAAGTTGGAAAACATGCAACGTGTTTGCTCCTACTGCTGAAGCCATAACTAAGAGCTCCAGCAAGTTTAATTATAAAGCCTATTTTGTTAGATTGTGATTTACCTAAAAGATAAATAAATTTAACATTTTATACTGAAAGCATCTGGTATTGATCAATCAATAAATATAAACAAGAAGCTAATTAAGAATCTGGTACACTCTTACTAATGAGAGTACAGTGAAATGGAACCAGAAGTATGGAGTTATAAAAACTGCTGGCAGTTCATTTTAGCTCAAAAGAAAATCTCCTCTCATAAATAGATTCATTGATTTTTTAGTACTTCAAAGGCACTAAACTGAGTTCAGTTTAGTCTTGCTTCAACATATAAACTGTTCCCTAAGTATACTATCATGAATGTTAATAAGGTAATCTGACATTTATTGCTCTCTATAAAAACCAAAATATGATTTTATATTTCCTAAGAGAAAATACACATTTAAAAAACAGGTTTAAAAAGAAGCTGCTAAAATCCAGTAATTTCTAATCAGTCTGATTCTTCACTTCTTCCTCCCTTAACAACATTCTTCAAAAGCTGTAGGAGACAGGAAATGTTCAGATGGTGTGTTTACATGTGTTGAAGGGAAGGAGTATTTTGTCCCCACCTTTTGTATTAACAATTCTCAATTCCCATCACTCTAGTCTTGTATCTAGGAGTGGTAAATTAAGCCAATATAAATTTGCCAGAGCTAAAGTAGAAGGTATTTTGTTTTCTATACTCTTCTTGGTTTCCTCCTAATCACCAACCTCACCTCCTCTCCTCAGAGCTCCTTTTCCCATCTCCCTGATCACCAAAAGCCCAAAAATTAAAACAGTAAACAATTCCCCTGAAAGGTGCCTTCCTGGTACTATCTAAAACAAATGCAATCTTCTGTTTGGGCATTTAAAACACTACAAGCATTCTTACTTAGATTAAATCATGGGTCTCCCTGGTCTCCAGGCATGCCTAGACATGAACCATAAAGGGAATGAGATCCTTGGAGTTTCTCTAGTAACTGCAGGCCAAATCAACAGCAACCCTAAGAACAAGCATTCTTTTTTTTTTTTTTTCCAAATAGAACTGGGCCACACACATTTTTGGTCGTTATTTTTTAGTTGTACTACACACAAAATAAACTGCATTTTTAAAAAATTATTTCAGTAGGCAATGCATCTTGATGACTTTTATATTTGAGTTTTCCTTATTTTTTATTGCCTTTGAAGAAAGTTTTAAAAAACCTAATATTCAAGGCATCTAATGCAACGTGGATGGCAGTAATCCAGCTGAGGTAAGATATTTAAGATGCAACTAATAATCAAAAAACATCAATTGGGAATAATTAAATTTTGTACTGGGTAAAAACGAGTAACAATTTGAAAGGACAGAATTGTTTTTACATCCTAACCAAGATTTATAACTCTGCATATTATTAATGGAACCACTTCTGGTTTTATTTATACATGTATATTTAAGTGAGTGTGATTTATACAACATGTGCTACAACATTGTGCCTATCCCAAAGATAAGATGAATATAAAATATAGTTATTTGTAAATGACCTGTCTTTTATAATTTAATTTTACAAATTAATTTCTATAATTAAAATTTTTGTACTGTACATTTTATACTTTGGTTTCCTTCTCTTCACTTTGGTGTTTAAGGTATGCATTTGGCAAAAAAAAAAGTGCTGTCTTTCATATGCAAAGATAATGCTATAACTTAAATATCCTTGGGAAGTTCTGGTGTTTTAATAGTGTGAGTTTGGAATTTGTGTTGAATGATCCAGATTACCTGCCCCTATTCATGTTACTAGTGACATTTGTAAGACCATTTGCTGCTTTTAGAGAATCAACCTATGGCTGGGAAGTTTTCTTTTGTGGAAAATAATTTAGAACTAAGCCTTCCTGGTAAACAATGAGTACTCTAGACCGGGTACACGAAGATCAGATTTTACTCGAATTTCCCAATGAGTTCCATAAAGTGAGGATAATCTATCCTCTCCTGATTGATTCATTAAAGGAAAGGAGGGGAAGGGGTAACCAAAGGAAGGAATTATTAGTAGAGAGCTCCCAGAAATCCTCTGGAACTGTCCCCTTTGCCCAACTTACCCCAAATACACACAAACACATCTACATTATCAGACATGGAACTGTGATAACAGGAAAATATAACTGTCACAAGACATTGTTTCTCCGGCCTCCATAGGCCTCACCCTGAATATCCAAATTTACTCTTGCTTCAAGGATCCACTCAAGTCTCACCTCCATAAACCTTCTCTGACCTATTATGGCTCTCATTGATGGGCCCCTTTCTATTTCTATCAGTTAAGCCTACCCAGTTTAGTAATTTATTATGTACTGTCTTGAATGATAAATAATGTCTGTTTGCTTTGTGTCACGACCTAGATTGCACATGTGAAGGTATTAATAGAAGGAGAGACCTAGGTGCTTAGCGTATATCAGGTATTTAAATAAATAATTTTGCCGAAGACTGATCTTGAGAGTACTCAACTGTGGCCTTGATCTCCAGAGGACCACCACACTTTGATCTATCTAACAAGCTGGTTAGCTCATTATTTGACTAGCAGATCCAACCTTCACCCCACTGCATGGCCCCCTACGAGTATAAGACCAAGTCCCCAGCAGACCGCAAGGGTGCAGATGGGCCTCTCAAAGGCAGTCCTCCTGCAAGTCACAGACTACCCAGGCCTACCTCCACTTGGAAAATTCAAACCTACAATACTGAATGGGCATGAAAACTGGGTGGGCTTGTAAGTTTCTTGGGGAACCGGGAAGGGGAGGAGCTCTGTGCCCCTCCTGCTATATCAGGAAGAGAAACTTCTCAAGAATCTGTGCTTCCATCTCCTAGGCCTCTTCCCTGGAGGCCCCACAGGGGCCCGCCCACAGCCCCTTCTCGCAGCTTCCTCCCCTCCCCCATGCTGCCCCTCCCCCACCGTCCCATCTTGCGCCCGCCCCGCCCCCCCCTCCCGGTCCGCGGGGTTCCAAGGGCGGTTGGCCAGCCACGGCCACGGTCATTCGGCCACTCGGAGCTGCGGGGCGCACGGGGTTGACAGAGCCGGCTCTAGGGTTTGGGCTGGGAACTGAAGAGAAGTTTTCTGAGGCGGGTCGGGCCGGGCGTGAGGGAAGTGGGAGTCGGGGCCGGGGAAGCGAAGGGGACAGGACCGGGAAGGGAACGTGAGCGGGAGGGCCCTGCGAGGTGCGGGAGACTGCGGGGAAGGGGAGGCCCGGGGGTCACCTGGGGTCGGGGCGCGGCGCGGCCGGCGAGGGTGCCCGGTAGGCCTGGAGGTGTCCTCGGGGGCCCCTCGCCCTGGCCTCGCGCCCAGCCACTGCCGTGCGTCGCCCCGGGGGAAGCAGGGGGCCGAGGCGGGCCCCGACCGGCAGCCCGCAGGCTCGGGGACACCGCGTCGGCGTTGCGGACCGTCCGGGAGCGGCAGCCGCGGGCGCCCGGTGCTCGGTTTGTAGGCAGTGTAATTAGCTGATTGTACTGTGGTGCTTACAATCACTAACTCCACTGCCATCAAAACAAGGCACAGCATCACCCGCCGCCCGCCAGGAGGAGGACGCCGCTCGGCCGCCGGGCAGCGTTTGGGCGGAGACGGCTGCGTCTGCGATGCGATGCGTCGCGTTTGACCCGCGCTGCGCCGCTCCGCGAGCGCGTTGCCAAAGTGCCAGTAAACCCTCGGAAACTTTCTCCTGGTAGAGTGAAATTGTTAGCTATCGCCAAGCAGTAAAAGAAGATGAAACAATCTCATGCCAGGAAAGCGAAATCCGTGGAGTTTAATGGCTTTAAGATTTAAAGACATTGCAACTGCTTGGAGAAATCCCTTGTAACGGTTAATACTGTATGCTGTGATTCATTGTGCCTATTTTTCATTATTTAGTAGGGTATTCACCACGCCAGCAACTAAAGTGAGCTACAACTTAACCGGTGGTTTGCCTGTCACAACGTGAGGGGGCACCAACTTGAGACAGCAGTTGTTTTCTGTGAGTCTAGTTACTAGGCAGTGTAGTTAGCTGATTGCTAATAGTACCAATCACTAACCACACGGCCAGGTAAAAAGATTTGGGAATTCATCCAAATGAGCTGCCTGTGCATCGCCAATGTGCTTGGGGGAGAGGGATATTGGAATATGCTGATGTCATCCATGGCCTGGTAATCAAGTGTTCAGCCAAGAGAATCATCAACGTTTTAGCTACTAAATATACAATGTATGTTACATGTATGAATGTGTATATACAGATTTGTCAATATTCCTTCAGACTTTTAACAAAAAAGATTTAGATATGTTGGGGAATAAGATATTTTTTCTTAGCTAATCTGTTATATGTACTTGTGATTATCAACTTTGAACTCTGTATATTATATTGTTAGTAATATTTTGAAAGAATAAAGTGCCTTAAAAACATAAATTGTAGTTATTGTCATGTGACCACTTCCTTTCCTAGATTGGCTTTATGTTGTCCATCTCAGTTCCTGCCACAGTAATTACAACTTTTCTATCGCTGAAATGGTTAAATTGTTCCTACCTTAACAAAATCTCCGGGGAAAGCTGTACACACACACACACACACACACACACACACACACACACACAGGATAATACTTCTATAAGAAAACATTAACAAAATTTTTCATAATTTGAAAGGACTAGAAGGGACTTGGTCCACTCATTAGATAGATCCCTTCTTTTAGTAATCATTTACAACTGTTGCACTCTAGGCAACTTTTAGTGGGAATCATTATTAAATGCAGTTAAAATTTAAATCTAGCTTGTTCCCTAAGATTTGTCTTAAAGGATTCGGGGAGGAAAAAAATCCCTAAAACTATGTACATGGGTACCTGTGGCCCAGTTCAGGCCTCTAGCTCCCACCGGCTAGGCTTTTAGCCGCCCTACTGAATTCTCCAACGCAGGCCTCAGAACTTTGACATTGCGGGTCCTGTACACCGGGCAGTCAGGTCTGGGAGAGGGGATTGGGGCGATGGCGCTAAGGAAGTTAAAGTTTATGTAGCTATCTTCCGGGGTGAGGGAGGCTGACTCAGTATATAAGAGGCTGAAGTGCTCCCCCACTGCCTCCAACAGGACGGGACACGACCCAAAGCTGATGTCTTGACTCTCCCATATCGACTCCAAGGTTTGGACTGGTGCCGAAGCCTGTGATCACCGCAGAAGGGGGCTTCAGATGGCCCACGAGCGCGCCCTGGACCCCAACACCTACCGAGGAAACTGAGGGCTTCAGGGCGTGGCTGTGGCTGTTACCAACTTGGCGGTTCTCGGAGGGGCGGGGCTGGGGGAGGGGCGAGAGAGCTGGGGGAAGCGTCCTGAGTTGCCATGGAAACGGGACCCAGCGGAGGTCCTGGCGGCCGAAAGGAGTCCCAAGAAGTTTGCCCCCCGGGACTACTGGTATTCGCCGGCTCCTCAGAAGAGGACGCCAACTTGGCTAAGCAGTTCTGGGTCTCGGCGTCGATGTATCCTCCTAACGAAAGTCAGCTGGTGCTGTGCAGAGGTAGCAGTCAGCGGCTGTCGGTGGCGGGGCCCTGTAAGAGCAGTGTGTCTGGTGAGTAAAGTAGCTGCCTCCTGCTAGTGACATCTGCCTCCGCCAGAACCAACTAAATAAGAATCTTTCATTTCAAATGTCTGAATGGTATATACAAATAATTAATACTAGGTATATATAGTTCCTGAACATTCCCAGCAATCCCTCCACCCAAAAAGAATCAGTGGTATATTTGTTACATTTAAAAAATACATCTTAAGTATCCCTTAAATTATGGCATCTATCTGGTAAACAGTATAGAATAATCTGAGGCGATGTTATATGTTGGCTGAAAGGACATTAAGAAAAGTAGTTTATATAACTGAATTTAAACATGGAAGCCCTAGAGAGAGTTGAAGGCGGCGTCAATATTAGGAACCAAGTTCCCTGACCTGGTAGCCTTTAGTGATGCCTCGGATGTGGAAACAGTTATCATGCAATTTTTATAGGTATAGAAAATTCAAATACCTTTAATGTTGTACTATGTCCAATGAGTTCTTTACTTTCCTTTTGTATTTTTTAGAGAAAAATCAATCCCAGTCTTTTCGCCTTGAGGATGGCAGTAAGTACCAAGTTTTATGCCTTTCAACATCCTGACTCCTAGGTTTTTCAGAAAATAGGTAGTAAGTACGGAGGTACAACTTTACACTTTGACATAACTTTCTGAATTGCATACCTAGGACCCTGCCTCAGGGACTTCCCTATTTATCCAGAACAAAATGCCTAAATTCCTATAATAGGTTGAATAGGAATATAGAAATTGAAATCTCTGATATGTTTTCTTTGGAGACCTTTTTTTGTCTCTGGACTCAGGCTTACTCATCCACCCCAGCTAATTAATTCAGTTTCCAATTATTTATGAATCTGGTCTATAATGTTTCATGACACAGCATGTATGTTTACCTTCCTACTCTATGTATTACCTATTAGCCCTTATCCTATTTTATATCAATGTTATTGTAAAATCATGATAAAATTATTTCAGATTGAATTTGACTTTATTCCCTTTAGAGGATAGAGATGTCATTGCTGAAGCCCTAAAGGTTCAGAAATCTGAGGAGACAGCAAAGTATCTTCAAAAGGTAGGCCAATATTTCAGAAGATGGTCTGATTTTCATTAAATTTCCAAATAATCCTGATTTTTTTTAAATGTATATATAAAAACCTGCTATTTCTAGTGTGTCAGCTTCAGCCAATTGGAAAAGCCTTTCTTAGGATTTTAATTGAAGATTAAGGAATTCTATTAAACTTTGACTATTCTCAAACTCAGCAAAAGCCCAAGGATGTACAGGAACAACAGAACCAGATAGAAATGGAAAAAGATATTAATTAGATTCACACATTTTTCCATCCTGTAAGGCCCCAAACCATATACAGTGTTCTAAGAACAGAAATATTATAAGAACAGGAAAAATCAAATAGAATTGATTGTCTTGGTATTAATAGGTCAAAATTAAGTGATCAGAAGAATGAGTCTGTCCTCTAGACCCATTTTGACTAAGGCTGAAATCAAACACATTGGTATGGTAAATCAACTGAGCACACATCTCTTTTTGGCAACATCCCTTGTTTGCTTATGATGATACTGGCACAGCCTTTAACTCAGCAATTAATACAGTGATTTATAGAAACATTTTGTTTGGTTAATGGATAAATTCTATTCTTGTAACTGTTCCTGTACTATAAAAGCAAAGATAAAGGATTCATTTTGGCCTAATGTCTTTAATCATCAGACATATTGGCAAACTCTGAAAGGCTTATCAGGAATTCTACATAAATTGCAGAACAGTGCATTTAAGTGTGTTGATCACATTAATTCACTTCGTGGACTACTGATGATTTCTTCAAACAAATTAGATGATTAGAAATAATTAGTCAGCATTTTCTTCTCTCTTCAGGATATTATGTACTGTATATTTATATAAGGATTTTATAGGGGGAAAAGGCCTAATTTGCCATGAATTAAAAATCATTAAAAGTCAACTTCATTGGTACTTTTGGAGTTTAATTTTCATTTTATTTCATTTTAGGAAGGGATTAGAAATAAAAGGTTAAAAACAAACTATTATCAATTTTTACCAGCTTTTGTAAAACAGTCAATATGATGAGAGTTATGGATATAATGGTAGATGTAATGCTAATGGATTATTACACTAATAATCTTACAACTATTAATGTTATAGTTTCCTTGCCTTAGGTCCTTCTGTTAGTTTATTAATTGCTCAACTAATTCCACAGATATTTATTGAGAACATGCTATGTGCAAATACTGTACCAGATGTTGGGGATACAAAAGATAAGATGTAGTCCCCGACCTCAAGGAGTTTACTACCTGGTGGAGGAGACAGCCAATTAAAGTCAATAATTATGATACACAGGCCAGCTGCGGTGGCTCATGCCTGTAATCCTAGCACTTTGGGAGGCTGAGATGGGAGGATTGCTTGAGGCTAGGAGTTTGAGACCAGCCTGAGCAAGAGCAAGACTTCATCTCTATAAAAAGTAGAAAAATTAGCTGAACATGGTAGAACACACCTGTAGTCCCAGCTACTCGGGAAGCTGAGGCAGGAGGATCACTTGAGCCAAGGAGTTTGAGGCTGTAGCAGGCTATGATGAGGCCACTGCACTCCAGCCTGGGTGACAGAGTGAGACCCCCCAAAATTATTATTATTATAATTGTGATATATTATTATGATCAAAGGACATCAAAATCAAAAAACCTTCCCAAAGGCACTGAGTTTTGAAGGATGAATAGAGTTTGTCAGGCAAAGAATACACAAAGCAATCCCTCATAATGTACTAGTTGTCTTCCTAAAATCCAAATATCATTGTGCTGCTCTCCTACTTTTGTTTTTTTCCCCCATGGCTGCCCATTTTCTACAAGATCTAGACCAAACTCTTCAGCATGTTCAAACTCCTTTCCAGTCTAACCACAAACTGACTTCTCCGACCACTCCCCCCCACTTCCTTTGTGCTCCCCACCACTCTGTACAGTGTGCCAAGGCAAACTGTTTACCCCTTCAAATATATGCCACCAAAATGATGAGTAGGAAAATATATTTTTGCTGTACCTAAACATGCACAATATCTGCCAAATTGTACCTTAAGCCAAGTGGGTCCTGCAATGCAGCATAGAAGGTGATTCTATTCATTGAGAGTAGAAGATAAGAGGCCCAACAAAACGGTAAGCCAGTGGGAAAGAGACTGTTGCTGAAACTGTGCCTTCTGAGTATATAGGAAAGCTTAGTGCTATAAGGACAGTTCTATTCAAACAATGCCACAGTGCAAAAGGGCAACCAAGAGAATCCTGCAATAACTGAATGCTCTTATATTAATGGATACCCTGAGATATTATAGTGTACTATTCATAACAACCAACTTGCTGAGTGTATATTATATGGTATACACTAAGCTAAGCAATTTACGTCTATCAACTCATATTCTCCTTAAAATAGCCCATGATGATTATCACCATTTGACTAAACAGGCTTAAATGATTTTCCAAAGTTCCCACAAATCGTTAAGTGGCAGAGCCTAGATTCCTAGATTCAAAGCCCAGTATCCTAACTCCAAAGCCCATAAAGTGAACCCCATAATAGACTCATTGTATTGTGATGATTGTTAACCATGGCATTGTTCAAGGATGCTGCCAAATATTCTAAAATTCAAAACTATGGTTTGAATACAAGTGTGAGAAACATTGCTTATAGCTCTGGGACCATAAGCTGTTTCTTCGACCAGCAGTGCACTTGGCCGTGTCTACCTAAAATGCTCTTCCCCATTTACCTTCAAGGCCTAGCTCAAATGCCAGCTTCTGTGAAGCCTTCTCAGAGGTAACAGAGACAAACAGAGTGAATAGCTCCCTTCTTTGTGCTCCCCTGGCAAGTCACATATCCTCTCTCATAGCAATTTTTACAGATCTATATCATTAGTAATTGTGTATGTTTCTCTCTTTCCTGCTAGATTACAGCTGCCATAGTGTAGTGGACTTTGGAGACAACAAGGCGGGTTTGGAAGCCTAACTCTGCCAGTTACTATTTGTGTGACTTTGAGCAACCTGTTTAACTGCTGTGATGCTCAGCTTCCTCATACATAAAAGGAGAAATGATAAAAAAAAAAAAAAAAAATCCACCTCACAGAGTTGATGTAAAGTGCGTATCGCACCTGGTCATAGTTTACATTGTTTATTCTCAACAAATGCCCCCTACAAGGGCAGGGGTCATGTCTGATTTGCTTAACCTGGTGCCTTTCTGGTTGTTTAAACTCAATAAATATTTGTTGATTGAATAAATGAATGCATAATTGAACTAATTAATGAATGAATGGAATGCTCCATACAGTGATAATTCAATTTCGTTTAGCCTTTTCCACATAGATCCATCTGGCAAATTTTTCTAGGCTGATAATTTTTGCAAGAATACTCCAAGTATCTAATCTGTCAGCACATCACCTCTCTTCTCGGTTTCGTTTTTAGCGAATGGGTCTGGATATGATGGGAGGAAATGTGACTCCCTGTAATTATTGGGACAGAATCTATTTTTGGATACCACCGTTTTTCTAAGTCTATAGTACTCCCTCTGCATTGCTGCCACCACCATTCTCGAATTTTTATCTCAATGGTAGAAAATAAATGAAGAAGGGGAGGGTATCTTTTTAACTAATAAAACGTGTTAATACAATGATCTATTTAAGAGACTGATCTACATGTCTTGTACATATATATTGATAAATAAATTCCAGGTATAATTTTCATCTTAAAATGAGAAAAAAAATTTCCCATAGATCTCTTTAAGGTTTATTCTTCCACTTTCTCCTTAAAATTAATGAAAATCTAAAAATTTATTTTCCAACTTTCCTGAAAGTACCTTTATAGCCCTCTCTACTCAACAAATACTGATTTTTCAGTTGTTAAAGTTTTTTAAAACTTTAAGGTTATTCTCCACTTTAGAATATTTTCTAGGTATACTGTATAATAAATGCTTTTGGTTAGTGGACAAAATGCTATTAATCACAACTGCTATGTCTGTGATGGATATCCATGGCAGGAAATCAAAAGCAATCGAGTCTGTCAAGATTAGATGGCTTACTATGTCCATAAAGAAAATGTTACAGCACTATACTGGACTATTATTCTTCCTTTGAGAATTCTAAAGTAGTCTGAAAACATTATAATAAATGAATAGTCAGCTAATTCTTTGAAATCATAAAACTAATTTCCTTTTTAGTTTTGCCACCTTTAAGAAAGCTCTTTAGCTGATTATCTCTTTATAAAAAGAATTATAAATAATTCATTTGCTAGGAGAAGGAAAGAGAGGTCAGAGTAATACTTTTTTTTTGGAGATGCGATCTTGATATGTTGCCTAGGCTGGACTTGAACACCTGGGCTCAAATGATCCTCCTGCCTTAGCCTCCTGAGTATCTAGGACTATAGGCATGTGCCACCACACCAGGCTATAGCTGTATTTTAAGAATTTATATAGATGACATATTTGGAAATGTCCATCTGGAATCAAAGTTTTAACATGAATGATTATAAACCAAAGGTTTTTTCAAGGAAAATATAAAATCTGCAGAACAACGTGCTAGATATGCTGTTTATTGGGAATAGGGTTTTAACCTGTTCTGTTACACATCCTATCCAACCAAACTGACCATAGTCTAAATCTTCTTCAAAAGTTTCTTATATGGCCCTTCCTTGAACCAGAAGCAAGTCACAGAATGATGAGAATATCATAGTTGTCCCCCTTATCTATGGTTTCACTTTTCGAGGTTTCAGTTACCTGAGGTCAACCACAGTCTGAGAATATTAAATGGAAAATTTCAGAAATAAACAATTCATAAATCGCATGCCATTCTGAGTAGCATGATGAAGTGTCTCGCCATCCCACTCTGTGCTGCCAGGGTACTGAATCATCCCTTTGTCCCACATATCCACACTGTGTATGCTACCTGCCTGTCAGTCACTTAGTAGCCAAAAGAGAGAGCACATGCACGTAATTTTTTATCACAGTGTATTGTTATAATTATTCTATTTTATTATTAGTTATTGTTATTAATCTCTCATTGTGCCTAATTTATAAATTAAACTTTATCATAGGTATGTATGTATAGAACATAGTATATATAGGTGGTTCAGTACTGTCTGCAGTTTCAGGCATCCACTGGGGGTCTGGAGGCCCTGGATAAGGAGAAACTACTATATTCTTAAAAGAAGAATGTTAAAAGTTTCACAAAGGTGTATTTTTAGACATTGAGTCATGAAAGCGGAAAACTTTTTAACATTATCATCCATTATCCTACACTTTCAAAGTAGTGAAAGGGATATTCTGAATCATTATAAATCAGCTTCAGAGAACCCAAAGCAAAGATGTAGGGAATTTCCTCTGTCATGGGCAAAGTATTCAGATAAAAGCAAATCCTCTTTTGTGTCAAAACAATAGGGATTGGCTTCCTAAACAAACTTAAATTTTCTCAGTAACAGCGTTACCTGGCTTTTAGGGTTCTTTGGTTTTTTTTTGGTTTTTTTTGAGACAGTGTCTTGCTCTGTTGCCCTAGCTAGAATGCAGTGGTTTCATTATAGCTCACTGCAACCTCCACCTCCTGGGCTCAAGCAATCCTCCTGCCTCAGCCTCCCAAGTAGCTGGGACTACAGGCACATGCCACCACGCCTGGCTAGTTTTTTTATTTTTTTGTAGAGATGGGGTCTTGCTCTTGCTCAGGCTGGTGTCAAACTCCTGGCCTCAAGCAATCCGCCTGCCTCAGCCTCCCAAAGTGCTAGGATTACAGACGTGAGCCACCGTGCCCAACCCTAGCTTTTAGTTTTGCTATCCCACTCTAATGTAATATTTATAAAATTTCTTTTTCTCCATAAAACAAATACAAATAGGAAGTGGTAGATTTCCCTTTCACGAACAAAAGGTATTTAGTTATTTAAATTCTTTTCGTTCCTAATTCATCAAAGCATTCAAGTGGAAGAGTCATAAAAATAGACTGAATTTATAAATAAGCAAATATTTTGGTAGCAAGTGATAATTATAAGACTATATAAATATGTTTTATTCTTTCACATCATCTGTAGTACCACTTTGTTTTCAAAGATTATTCAATCTTGGGGAACATTTTCAGTTGATAGATGAGGTTCCCTCTAAGTCTTCTTTAGTAACATCCATAGTTCATGAAAACATACTTGAGAGAGGAATGACATACAAGATCAAATAGTGATTTCATTTGCCCCATATAGACCCAGCCCCAGAGTTAAATAGGGCCATGCCCCAAATGCATCTCTTCCTCTTCTTTCCAGAGATCTATGTACTTTATCTGTCTATACACTTCACCTTAAGAACAAAATAAAAACATTTTAAACCATAAGATACTCCTGGGCAAGAATCCACATTTATTGTCTGCTTATAAAACATAATTAAATAAAACTATTAAATGCATTAATAAAATGAAGCAAAAAGGATCATGTATTTTTAAAAATAAATGCAGAACTATCAATTTGGTTCCAGTTACATGAAGCCTTATTTTTCAAATTAGTAAACACTTTATAAGCAGTAGGGCAAATCAAATAGGATTAATTGAAGAACTGGAATTATTCTGTGGTTCAGGTAACTCAGAGAATAATTATGACACACCTAAAATTAAGACCATAATCCACCTTTGTCCTTTGCCTTTATTACAGGTGAAATGAAAAGGTCCTTAGGCAGATTACATTAGAGCTATATAATAAAGCTAAATAATTTATGTATCTATATTTACTTCATCACTTTATCATTTTCTGTGATAATGTATTTGATAGAGTCATTTGTCTACTTGGCTCTTGAAATTTTACAGGTCCCAAACCACTGTGTTGGTAAAATAGTAGATTCTCGCTATTCATGGATTCCTTATTTGCAAATTTGCCTACTAGCTATTATACAATTTATTTGTAACCCCAAAATCAATACTTGTGGCACTTTCGTGGTCATTTGCAGACATGCACAAAGTGGTAAAAAATTTGAGTTGCCCAACACACACATTCCCAGCTGAGGTCAAACAAGGTAACGTTCTGCCTTTGTGTTTCAATTCTCATATCACAAACAAGCATCCTTCTGCTGTCTGGTTAGTGCCATGTTTTTTGCTTTTTTTGGTGGTGTTCCTGTTTAAAATGCCTCCACATGCTGAAGTGCTGCCCAGGGTTCCTAAGAGCAAGAAGGTTATGATGTGCAGTATGGAGAAAATATATGCATTAGATAAGCTCCGTTCCGGCATGAGTTATAGTGCTATTGGTCATGAGTTCAATGTTGAAAGTCAACAGTGTATTTTAAATAAGATGTCTTTAAACAAAGACACACATAAAACAAGGTTATGCATTCTTCTGTTGATGGAGGGTTGTGACCAGAGGCTGAGAGGAACCTAGGAGCAATGGTTTAGTATTCACTACTTCAGTGTTAGCTGTAACTCTCTAGAGTGCACCACAGTAAATAACCAGAATCAACTGTACTCCTAAAATTGGTTGAATCATAGTTTAATATACAAAGTCTTTCACTATTTGCCTCCTGCCATACCTCCCCAGCCTCAGCTACCACTGTTCCCCTTTAAATGCCATAAACTTTAGCCATTTTGAACCACTTGTAGTTCCAAGAACCCATCAAGGTCTTTCATACCTCTGTGGCATTGAACCTGCAATTTCTCCCTGGAATGCCTTTCTCCCATTTGTTCCCATTTAGCTAATACCTACTTGTACTTCAAAACAGTTGAATGGTCACTCTAGCCCAGGCTACAGAGAGAGACCCTGTCTCAAAAAAATAAAAACTAAAACCTCTGCCCTTATATGAAACTTGCAGTGTAATCAGAGAGAGAAATATTTATGAAAGAATTATACATTATGTTAGGAGAATATTTAATAAGGTGGTATTGATCCAATCAAGGGAATCAGAGAAGATTTCTACAAAGATTAACCAGGCTGAGGTTTGAAGGAAGAGAGGGCACTAACTAGGGCAGAATGAGGGAGTGGAGGGAGCATCGGGAGAGTATTCCAGGCAGTAGAAACAGCATGTGCAAAGACCCTGTGCTGGGGACAGGCACAGCACACTTCAGAAGCTGAATGGCCAACGTGGTAATGCAAGAGGAGGTTAGGCTCTAGAAAGAATAATAAGATGCCACTGAAGGGTTTTAAATTGGGGGATGATAATATCAGATTTGCTTGAAAAAGATCAGGAGACAGTAATATGGAAAATAGATTGAGCACCCAGAGCAAGAGTGGGAAAACCAGATTGGAGGCCATTGCAAAACTCCAATCTGGAGGTGATGTGACTCGGATTAGGATGGTGTGGGTGGGGTGAGAAAGAGTAAATGGATTTGAGAGATATTTAGGAAGTAAAATAACTAGGAGTCACGTTATATACTGGGTAAGGAAAATGAGGCAAGGTAACTCAGCTTTCTGGCTTGTATAACAGGATGAATAGTGTCATTCTCTGAAACAAGATGAAGGCTTGAGGGTTCTTGGGGGGAGGTGGGGTTAAAAGATTAGTTTAGACTTATCCAGTTATAAGCAGGTAAAGCCATCAAATAGGCCACTGAATATATGGGCTAGAAACTCAAAGAAGAATGGGCCAGAGATGAAGTTTAAGAGTCGTCTGTGTGGGGAATCCCCCACTCTCTCCTTATGGGCAGGACAGGAAAGACATATCTGAAAGATGAGGTCAGTCCCATTCACCCATTCATCATATCTATGTAACCATCAACATGATGAAAATCTTAGAGACTCGGTAGTCTTTTGGCAAGGACAAGCTTTGATAATTATAGCAGACTGAATCATTGATAGCGTATAATTCAGTCATATAAAGAGAGGTATCCCTTATATATATACTTTATTGAATTTTAAAATGTAGCATTCATTTTATGCTCATATTTTTCTCAACATTAAAATTCAAATCTTACTTATTGCCTTTTAAAGCAATTTTAAAGTAGCATTTTTTTAATCACTTATACTTTTGCCCTGCATGCATTTTTATGTGGGAATGTTTTAAAACTAGAGCTACATTCTTCAGGCAATTATTATTGGTTTTCCATTAAAATATATATAACAGAACCAAGAAAATACACTCTTTTTTCTTCCTCACAACAGACAAATTCATACTTTATTGAAATCTGCATTTAAGAAAAATTGTATTAACTCCCTCTTATGTAATGACTGATATGATTTTCTCGTTTTAGTAAGCTGTTATTTTTTTAATGAAAATTATGTATGTCAGAGCTAGGAACTGAGCCAGGATCAAGCAATTTCCAGGAGGTATGGAAAGGTGCTTAGATCTGCATCATTTTCCTGCCAGTCAGCATTCTTCCTTTCTCTGATTAATAATGCTGTAACATCTTCCATGCACTCCCATAGATTACTGCAGTTAGATCTATCTTTTAAAATCAGATTAGTACTGGAAAAAGCCTTTTCACTGATTGTTCAGCCTATCTTTTAAAGTGCATAGTAGATCATTTGAGGTTCAACAGTTCTATATCTCATTATTACAGTAGATATAAATTTATTGTTATAGAATCTACATAGCAGATTTCAGTTCATAGGCACAGGGGATAGTAGTAAATTCATAGTTAAAGCATTCTGTTATTGAAATCAACAAAATCAAGAGGTGCAAACTGCCTTTTGAAATCAAGCCCAAAGGTGAGCTTTTTACTGATAAATGGTTTTACTTTAAGCTAATCATAATTCTTACCGCCTTCAAGATTGCATTTGTAACATAGAAGCAAAATGGAACCTACTGAGGATTAAGATTCTGGGTAGAATAAGAACTGAAATTCCTTAGCACCCCTATGGGATAGGGAACTCCCAATCATTGGTAGGGAATTAAAAATTAAATTCTGGAACCCCAAGAAAATAAAAATCAGATAATGTTCTTAATCTCTGTTAAATCATAGAACCTTAGCTCTCCATAGGTAAATATTCTAAATTTGGAATGTAATTCCCTTTTTATAGTTAACTTATAATCAAAAATCCTATCGTAAATATTTTATTTACATTAAGATCTTAGAAAGCTCATCAGTTTATAAGTACCACCATAATTCAACTATCCTTTACCTTTTACCCACTTTTTTCAAAGTGCTACATGATACCATCAAACAAGTAAATTCACTTTGATCAAGGCTGCGCCAAGCTGGGTTCGCTCCCCCTGCCCTGTATTCTCATAGCACTAATTTTCTACTAGCAGAGAAATTTTTCTGTGAGAACAGAAACTGTATTTGTCTTCTTCACCATGGTTAATCATAAATGATTCTTCATTTTCGGAATAAAGATTGAATGAAAAACTATTCTATCACTGTGTGTGTGTGTGTGTGTGTGTGTGTGTGTGTGTGTGTGTGTGTGTGTTCCAAAACCTCTGGCATGTGTTTGAAGAAGTGTAGCAAAAGAAACACAGGATATGGAGTCAAACAGACTGGAAGTGAGATGGAATCCTTGGCTCTGCCAGTTACTAGTTAGTTAAGTGACCCCAACAAAAGTTGTTCATTTTTATGTGGTCGAGTTCCTTCTATCTGTAAAGAGGTAATAATAATTAACAATGCCTACCTTACTGTGTTATGTGGCTTAAATAACTTGTAAGGAACTTGCACAAGTCCTGACACCTAGTAGCTACTCAATGAAAGTTTATTTCTTAATCTTTTCTGCTTTCCCTCTTTCTTTTGTTTAACCCATGATTGAAAAATAAA
>NW_012151951.1:11182334-11183312 GCF_000956105.1 Propithecus coquereli
TTAGTTCTTATTTTCCTTCTAACTTCCTTCCCTTTTCACTTTGTTTCTTAATTTTCCATTTTATTTCTTTGCTAATATAAGAATTTAAAGCTGTAAATATCCCTCCAAGTTCTATTTTAGCTATATCTCATAAGCTATATAGTATTTTCAATTATTATCCCATCTTCAGTATTTTTAAATTTCTACTCTGATTTCTAATTTGTTCCATGAATTATTCAGAAGTATGCTTTTTAATTTCTAATGTATGAGATCTTTTTAAGTTAGCTGTTTTTTATTTCTAACTTAGTTATATTAAGGTCAAAAACATAGTTCCTGTGTTCTGCTAAATCAAGTGTAAACTGAGGTATTTTTTGTCAAGGTCCTCAATATGATCCCATGCACTTATTCTACCCTTTATACTCCTAGTCCCCAAAACATACACCTTATTCCAGTCAAGCAAGGCTTATCGCCATCGTTAAGCATCTTTAAGCTCATTCCTACTTCCATGTCTCCATTTGTTGGGTTTTTTTAAATTTTTAAATTTTATTTTTAGAGACAGGTTCTCACCCTGTCACCCAGGCTGGAGTACAATGGTGTGATTGTGGCTCACTGCAGCCTCAAACTCCTGGGCTCAGGTGATCCTCCCACCTCATGCTCCTGAGTAGCTGGGACTACAAGCACACGCCACCACACTTGGCTGAATTTTTTTTTTGTAGAGATGGTGTCTCCTTATGTTGCCCAGGCTAGTCTCGAACTCTTGGCCTCAAGTGATCCTCAGGAGTGAACCACCTCATCCAACCTCTATTTATGTTTAACTGAACTCCTCTCTTCTTTTCATCACTGAGCATACTTTTTGTGTCATGATCATTAAGCTAGCCCACAGCTTCTCTAGCTGCCTTTTCCCCTTCGATGTATTATTCTTAAACCCATATATTATTTATTCTGGAACTTCTTTAAGGTTCTTCTGAAATTTTTACGTGTTTTAAATTTTAAAATATA
>NW_012151951.1:11186552-11223875 GCF_000956105.1 Propithecus coquereli
AGTCCCCACCTTTACCCACCCCCCACATGCCCTACTCTGAATTAAGCGTTCCTGATCTTCAGTCCTTTAATTGTACCCTATACTAAAGCCATCATAGCACAGTTTAAACTATTTACTTGTCTTTTTCTCCATAAGTCTGCAGTCACCTTGCAGGCAGGAATTACATTTTGTTCAGCCACTAGCATGGCAATGTTATCTCACAGGTGCTTATTATGGGTTGAAATATGACCCCACCCAAAATATATTGAAGTTCTAACCCTCAGTACCTCAGGATGTGACCTGATTTGGAAATAGGGTCTTTGCAGATGAAATTAGTTAAGAAGAGGCCATACTGGAGTAGAGTGGGCCCCTAATCCAATATGACTGGAGTCCTCATAAGAAGACAGCCACGTGCAGACAGAGACACAGAGGGAGAATGCATGTGACAACAAGGCAGAGATCGGAGCCAAGGAATACCACAGATTGCCAGCAAACCAGCAGGCACTAGGAGGAAGCAAAGAAACCCTGTAGGTTTCAGAGGGAATGTGGCCCTGCTGACACCTTGATTTCAAACTCCTAGCTTCCAGAGCTGTGAGACAATAAATATTGCTGTTTTAAGGCAGTTTGTGGCGCTTTGTTACAGCGGCCCTAGGAAAATTGTACAGTGCTCAATACATTTGGATGGATAGATGACTTAGAATTTTTACTTGGTTTTGACAAATCGGTGTCTTTTTCTCATTTCTTATTTCTTCTAGCCTTGATATAAATAGAATTTCTTTCATTTTATTTGGCGATTTGAAGTTACAGGTTTTATTTGTCAGATTCTCGGGTTTTTCTTTCGTTCTCAAATACACCAGATGTGATTTTTCTCCCTGGCTATCTCCAAAACTTAATAGAGGCTGACTCTATGAAAAAAATGTTGAACCTATATCTGCCTGTTTTTGTAGTTTACATGTTGATAAATCTTCGTGCTTGCACTAAATTAGTTTTTTATACTTAGGAAAACTTACCTGACAGTGTGCATGTCTCAATATCTAAGACCGAGAAGAAGAGATAAGAGAATAAGGCTTTGTTCCATATGCAAGCAACTAAGAACAGCCTTCTTTACTATGGACTTAGGTCGTGGCATGCTGTCTGAGCTTGCCAATGCTGTATCTTGCTACTGTTTAGTGGCAAGTTAGTGTGGTGGTCAATAGCTTGGACTTTGTTGTCCAATGGACCTGGGATCAAATCCAGTTCTGCCACTTAATAGTTTGGGTAAGTTATTTAACCTTCCTAAGCTTCAGTTTCCTCACCTATAAAGTAAAATAATAATAGTGTCAAACTTCTGAGTTGTTATAAGAAAATTATGACATAATGTCTATAAAGCTCTTAGCATAGTTCATGTGGTAAGGTTTTAATAAAAGTTAGTTATTGGATGTGCCAAAAAAAAAACCTCCATTCAGGATCAAAACCAAATTATTTTGTAAAGCAGAATTCTCTGGAATAAAAACTGGAATTTGGTACAAATAAAAAAGTATAAATCTATCATGAAAAATATGTTAAAATTCTGCCAATGTAAGAAGAAAACGGAAGAATTCTATCTTCCATAGGCATAAGGCTTTATTATTGAGTCAAAAGACCCACCTACTTTTTTTCCTTTAAACAGGCTAAAACGAAAGAAGAGATTCTCCAACTCTTAAGAAAACAAAGAGAAGAAAGGATCTCGGTGAGCCCAATAGTGAGGCATTCAGATTAATCTATCTGGAGGGATGAACTGTGGCAAATTCTCAAAGGTTTTATAGACTGAGCCCTTAAATCTAGATACCCACAGTCCAGAGCCTTTTATATACTGGAGGGGGACTGGGTATAGACATCAGATAATTTGGCAGTCCTTGATAAACCAAAGATATCTCCAGAGTTTGCAACTCTGCCAGCATAAAAAATGAGGTGTTATTGTTGGTGGAGTTTATTGTCCACATACTATAAAGCTGTAGGATGTTAACATGGGCTACTTCAGTACTAGTATTTGTTTTACAATTATTTATCTTGCTTAGATCATACAAAAATAAATACTAAGTAAAGAAAAACAAACCTAATAAAAATAATAATAGCACTGTGTAAGCTTGTGGATATATAAAACATATACTACAGGATGAACCTCAAATTTCCTAATCTGGAACATTTCTGACCCCACAGTTTCCAGATTTTAGAAGCTAGTATTTATAAACTCTGTGATGATTTTATATCAGATTATTTTCAGGTGAGTAAATTTCAGTCAGTGCGAGAAGTAAAATCTTACCTTTTGATTTTCATGTTATTTTTTTCAGAAAGAACTAATTTCTCTTCCTTATAAACCAAAGGCCAAAGTACCAAAAGCAAAGTAAGTTTACTTCCATCAAAAATATTCTCATATTTTTACATACTGTGTAGGAAAGCACTTCTTTTTACTTACTTTGCCCCTTTCCCTCAAGTCTTCTAAAAACCCACCCCACTGTATTAGGAATTTTTTGCCTTGAATAATATCTTCTCCTCATAGATATTAAAGCTCGTGTACCCACTTATCTATCTGTGGAATATGCAAACATAAGTTAGTGCAAACTGGAGAGCAGATCAGCCTTGAAGCCTTGCACACATTCTCTGTCGCTCCCTTTCAACCTGGGCTATTGTAGTCACCTGCCGTCATGCCCTCCTGGCTCCCCCCTTCCCTACCCACACCTGCCCCCTACTTCTTTAGTGAATCAGCAGGTCTTCTAACTCTCCAGCTCTCAGCCCACCAGTGGCATATCTCAGGTTGCTAAAGCTAAGTTCATGTAGTAAACTCTCAGTGATGAGTTAACACCCTTATCCCTGGAATAATGTTAGAACAGGACTAGGAAAATGACCTAGAAGAGTTTAACCGAAACCAGCTAGCACCAGTTTTTCACTAATGCATCCCTGATAAGAAATCTCTCCATCTTTGTATTATGACCGAAAACCAATGTGGCTAACTCACCATTAATTTGACAAATATTTGTTTCATACTACATTCAGGGAAGAATAATTAGAAAGTAATAGAAAATTCTATTCTTTCATTGGTATTGAGGCTGACTTTCTAATGTTATCAAAGTTATATGCTTAAAGAAGACTGAATATGTTTACACTAACTTTAAAAACTTCTGAAAAAAATGAAAAGATCATTTAATCACCTGGCTGTATTGTCTACACGCTGTACAGTGACTGTCCTATCTATAGTAAAACATAATACTCTTAGTTTTACCTGAGTAAAACATTATTTCACAGCTTGAACAGATAATTCTCTTAATAATTTAAATGCTTAGTTACGTAATTCCTTTTATATGTTAATATTAACTCTCTCCTCCATCCTGAAGCCTTGAATTCCATTCCATTTCACTGTGACATCTTCTTCCTCTGAACTTTTATAGTTACTATCCTTTTGTCAATTAATGATACACTACTCTGTGCCCATATTTTATAATTATGTAACTCTTACAAGTTATTTAACTTTTCACATACTTTTTGTTTTGTCTATAACCATATTATTAACTCCATGAGAAATTGGCCACCCAAAGTGCCAGCACACTGCCTAAATGTTGGAATTCACAAAATATTTATAACAAAAATTTTAGTTCAAAAATATCATGTAATTCAGTATTAGCTAATTTAAAAAGTGATGTTTTATACTATACATTAATTTATAAACATTTTAAAAATTTTGTAAGTATTTTAGACACAATTGGCCTCCTTTTTCTCCCTTCATCCTTTTCTCTCTGCCCAAAACTACATATACAGATGCACCCTTACCATCCCTCCTTCAACAGATCTTAGGATAATCTGGGTCCCCTTCTATCAGAAAAAAAAAAATTAGAAAGTATATTCCTAGTAAGGGTTTAGTTGCTATATATTTATTATCCACCCCAGGAATATTTGCACTTGAAAGAAGGCTGAATAAATGGAACAATGGGTAATCTGAAGAAATCAATTACCAATGATGAGATCTCAGGAGTTTGACTCTTGGGTGAGCAAAATATATTTGAGGTAGGAGGACTCCCATGCCCTCCAAATCATACTTCACAGTATAATGATCACTTCTCCCATATATAAGTTTACATTTGGTTGTAAAGGCTAAGAATATTCAGAATTTGTGACAGTGTATTTTTATTGGGGAAATTTTCAAAAGTTATTTTCATGCTACATCATGTTCACAACTACAAAGTTCTGTGTATTGAAACTGATTGATATTACTCCCAACAGGAAAGTGATATCAGAGTCAGATAAAGAGGACCAAGAAGCAGTCAAAGCCTTGAACTAATTTGCTTGACACATGGTAGAGGATGGCTTACTTATATCTTCACTTGTGAAACAACCTACTCTTGCATCAGGACCATGGGATCACTGAAATGTTAAAATAGACAAAGAGATAAAAGTTAAATATCCAGACTTCCAGGAATCTTACCAGTTATTGAATACTTGTGTTAAAATAGACAAAGAAATAAAAGTAAAATATGCAGACTTCTAGGGATTTTACCAGTTATTGAATACTTGTGTCTGTTTTACTTCTTGGATACCATTATGTTTGATACCACACCATAATCATCTCTCTCATCTTACACATTCTCTAACTCCTATTTATCTTGTTTTTATTTGAAGAGTGTTTCTAGAATTTCTATATTATATCTATATTATGAATATCAGATAAATAAGAAACAGGGGATTTATATACCCTAACTTGTAGACCACCAGTAAACACAATTAATAAGGAAATAGGGATGAAAAGGCAGTCCTGAAAACTTAAAGTCTTCTTGTTTTAAAAAAAAAAATCCCTTTTTGCAAAATTTGGTTTATTCTGTTTCTAGAACAAGCCTGAAGTCAGGAATGAATTGCTTCTAGTTCTGTGAATAACTAGCTTCACACGCCTATGTTTTACACACACATACATAATACAAGTGCCAACCTCCCTCAGTTTTAAGAGTTATTCCCTTTGGTATATACTGGAAAAGAGAAGGTTAAGGATTTGTTCCTTCTGTATTGTCCAAATGGGAGTCCTACGCAGGGTCATATGCTCTTGCCCAGTGTCTGCAGTTCTAATTGGGACCACCATTCACTTCACTATTGCCCTCCACCTGCAACTCCTGGCATAGCCTCCACAAGATGCAGCTCCCATCCAGTGCCAATAGAGGAGTGGAGGACCCATTGGTCAGAACTTAATCACAGGGACATACCAAGCTGCAAGGGAGGCTGGAAATAGTCTTTAGATTGCAGTGGGAGATGGGGGGTGGCCAGCAATCTACCTAGCTGAAATCTAGGGACTCTATCACTAAAAGAAATGGAGGGTGGATATTAGGGGACAACTACAAGTGTCTGGCACAACACTGTTTGGAGAAAAATGTTTGAAACAAAAGGAAGGTAGTCAGGCCTAGAAAAGGGAAATTTAAAAAGTTATAAATTGGCAGTCCCATCCCAGCACCATCAAGAATTAAAGGTACCCTGTCGGGCTGATGTATTTGTCTGTCAGACACATAGATCTCTGTTGTGAAGAGGGACACAGCAGGCTATCAAAGCCTAAACTTTTAAATCATGTAACTAATTCTCTTTGTCTTGATTCCACCTTCACTGAGAAATCTTTTTTTGCCAGGAGGGGAGAATATGTGCTCCACAGGTCAGTGCAAACATTAGTTTACCGGAAGATTACATTTCTCAATGTGTGTATTAGTCTGCTAGTTAGATTGAGTTTGAGCTTGTCAAACTAAGGATTGGATCCTGGACCAAGGTAATTTTACCAAGAAAAATTCCCCTTTGTGAGCTTTCTTGGCAACCAGCCTTCCCCCGGTGACACCTCGCTGCATTGACAGGTGTAATGGTTAGCTATTGCTGTGATAATGCGGCATAACAAAGAGGTCTAAAACAACATTTACTATTGCTCACACATCTGCAGGTCAGCTGGGCATTAGGCTCAGCCACACAGCTCTGCTTCAGGCTACAGCACCTAGGGCAGCTCTACTTCTTCCTACAAGTCTGTCAATTGCCTGAAGCAGCTCTGCTCCGTGTATCACCCTCTTGGCAATACACATAGACCAGTAGGTTAGCTGAAACTTAGAGACAAAGGGACTTACCAAAGGCCACACAGACATTAAATGAAGAAAAGCAAGATTTGAAACAGAACATCAGATGCTAACTCAAGTGCTTCTTTTCACCACAACAGTTCTCTCTTGCGTTGTTTTGATAACCAAGAATTTCTAGAAAGAATGTGTGTTGGATGTGAGATATTCTCATTGGGACACAGAGAAGGGCTGTAAATGAACTTGCCATAAAGGTCAGTCCTCATCCTGCTGCTGTTTTCTACAATAGGAGAACTTTCCCAGATTCTCAGCTGATACTGAAATTGATCCCGCCCCCAGCTTGCCTCCAGGCCTGTTCGTCTAGAGTTGCAGTGGCTCTAGGCCTTGGAAATATCACTGCTCTCTTGACTGTTGTTTTTGAAAAGCAGCAAGTAGGTAAGTAGGTAAAAAGCAGCAAACTGAAATCAAAATCCTTCTGTGGCCCAGATAGGACCGGTGCTGTGCTTCACACCTGCATGGTGTGGCAGGAAAGGCAAGGGACTCAGCCTCACCTTCTGCTACTTAGTACCTTAGTCCTTAGACTGGAGGCTCACTTTATTATTTGAATATATTTGAAAACATTTTGTTGACTGTAAGAAGCCAATGTAAAACAACTATTGTGAAAGTTTACAAGAGGCAGTACGCACTGAGGGCTAGGTTGGTTAGGAAAGCTTTTCCAGAGGAAATAGTTTCATTCTTTCCTGGTGGCAGAAGTCCAAGGCTGAATTCCATAATCATCACCCCCACCTCCCAATGTACCCTACAAAAGGCAGAATCCTTTCCTTGCTGAGTTCTGGGATATACTTTGGCTTCTGGTGGAAGCCGCTCTCCTTTTAGCCCGGAGAACTCCAACTCAGACACCTTCTCTGGACGCTGTCCGTGCTGTGTCCTGTAACTTTCCCGGCCAGTGGGCACGCTGCCCGCTTGAGTATCTGTCGACCATTCCTTTTTCAGGTGCAGCCCTGACTGCCAGGACTGCGGCCGACTGAGCCCTTGGTATGAATAGGTATCGGTGCCTTGCCTCTCCCTTTGGACCGCACAGCTGAGTGAACTTGGCTATGGTCCCGGGGAATAGGGGTGAGGTGTGGTACAGTTTTTAGCTACGGTGCACTCTTCATCAGATTTCAGAGAAGCCAGACTGGGATTTTCCTCCGCCCTGTGACCTAGGCAATTGCAGGATCTCCCTGGGAAGCTTGGAGTGGGGCAGGGAGCTGCCGGCCCTCCGCCCCCGCCCTGCGGGTCGCTCCCCTCCAGCTGGCGGATTGTCTGGCGCCGAGCTCGCTGGAGAAGGCCGTCGGGGGCGGGCCAGTCAGCTGGGCTGCCCTCCCTGCAGTGACGTCCCAGGGGGCGGAGGGGCGACCAACTGACTCTGCGCCCTCCCCCACTCCTCTTGGTGCCCAGTCGGTCGGTCCTCGGGAGATGCCGCTGCCGCGGTTGCAGTCGTCGCGCATGCAGCAGCCGGTCCGTCAGCTCCACCGCCGCCGTAGCGCCGGGGTGTCCGAGGGCGCACCAGAGTCTGGCCATGCAGGCGGGAGCGGCGCTGCAGGCAGTGCTGCTGGCTGTGCTGCTGGCGGGGCCGCGGGGCGCGAGCGGTCGCCTGCTGAGCGGTGAGTGCGCGCGCTGGGGCAGGGGTGGAGCGCGGGCGGGATCGGCTGATGCACCCATTGCTCCCCAGCTGCTGCCTCTTCGGGGTCACCCACCTCTTCCCTGGCCCTCCCGAGGTGGGGATGGGGAAGCGCCTCCTGCCCCACTCCCACACTCAGCCCTCCGGAGGCCCCTGCTTAGGGAGCAGGCGTCTGTGTCCAGCGTGGGTTCCCGAGGCCGCCCAGTTCCCTGCTATCCTGGAGCGCTCCAAGTCAGTTCCCGGCTTGGGGTTTCGGGGTGGGCCAAAGGATGCAGGGGAGGCGGAGCAGCACGCAAACTTGCCTCAGCGGGTGCCCCTTTGGCCCGCTCCACTGAGCGCGGCGAGGTAGTCTCTGGGACCCGCACGCGGGACAGGCTCCCCAAGCAGCCCCCATCTTCTGCCCGCTCCGGGAGGCAGCCACGGACATGGCGGGGTGGGGATACCGTGGGAACCCTGCCTGTTACTCCTCGTCTCTTCTGGGGGAGCATGGCTGGACCCAGCGCCTAGAGTGAGAGCGCTTAGAGATCGGGGAAGAACGTAGTTAGCGCGGGACGAGCCCCGCCTGACTCCGGGGAATGACTCTCGGCTTCCTTCCTCCTGTCGTGTGACTGCAGCCTCGCACTTGGACCTCAGAAGAGGGACGGTGCTCTGACTTCTTGCCTCTTCCAGTTGTTCTGCGCGTCGTGGGGAGAGTATCCGCTCCCTTTTCTCGGGTGCCCTTTGCAGGAACCGACAGCTTGGCCCAGTGGGACGGAGGAGAATGGGAACCTCCTCCACGCGGGGATCCCAGCTTGCGAAGCTGATTTAAAGAATCAAAAAGTGGTTTCAGTATGGGGGTGGGGCACAGGGCGACAAAAGGGGAAGGCGACAGGGAGCCACTTGGGTTAGGGCCGAATGAACTCCGTCCTTGGTCGTGGGGGACAGAAGGTCCTCCCGCCCTTCCCCTTCCTGAAAAAGAGAAGAGAAAGACATTTCCTGAAGGCAGGGGAACCAGATGGGCCCTTGGGCCTCCTTCCAGCTCTGGCTGTCTCTAGCTTTCATCCGCTGACTTGGGATGTGTGGCCGGGCTGGACGGTACAGGAAACTGGTTTAAGGTGTTATGTGTTCCCTTGACAGTCCAGCGTGGAAGAGCGGGGGCTGCCAGGAAATTCAACTCCAGTTTACGTTTCGCTGGTGGCCAGGTTGGGGGTGTTCCTGGGGGCTCTTATTCGCTTTTCCTCTGCTGTCTGATTTGAAGCCAGCTCTAAGCAATCATAGAAGCTTGGCTGGCTCAGCCTCCTCCCCAGGCAGCATCCCAGCTCAGCCTCTCTGGAACACCTGCTGGGAGAATGCCTGGCTTCTGAGCCCTCCTAATTTGCTGGTGGACCAGGCTAGTTAGAGTTTCTGTATTTAGCAGCAATAGCCAAATAGTGACAAGTAAAGGGAGAAGATGCAAATCTCTTATAACTTGTTGCTTATTGAGGATTTATTTATAAAAGTGATGAGAGAAGAAATAGAAAATATTCACTGGAGCTTTCTGGATCATCTGCACGTGCCTTTTCCCAGTTAGCACTAATAATGTAGTTAACCGTCTGTGGCCCTTTGCCCTGTCTTCTGTACAGTATTGGGAATGATGAAAGCTATCTGGCTCCCTGCACAGCTGCAAAACAAGTTAGGAAAATGAGACCATTCTAGAAGGTCTGGGAAGAGGTTCCCAAACCCAAATCCTTTGCCCCTGGCTCTGTGGCAGCAGTTCACAGCCACAGGCCACAGTCTGGCACTGTCATCACAGGGGACCACTCCCCTTGTAGATCTGTGGTTCTCACTTTATACATTTGGATCCAGAAACATATGCTGTGTGCTCCTGTGGGCTAGGAACTGGCATTTGTTTCTGTATTCCCAGCACAGGGCCGGGCACAGAGCGTACACTCAATAAACGTTAATTGAACAAAGGAGTAAGGAGGCTAATGTCCGAGTTGCAGCAAGGCTTCAATCACACACACACAAGCGAGGGTGGCGTGTGCCGGTGAATGATTTGTTACTGGCTTCTCCATCCATTTGTCTGAGATGGATTTCAGATGGGCTCCCAGGGCGACGTGAGCCTGGGGTGGGCTGGGCAGCCGCCAGCACAGTGCACTGGTACCAGCATGACTTTATAATTAGATCTGCGTTCTGACTCAGGTGATGCTGCTGATAGCTGTGTGACCTTAACAAAATTATTTAATTTCTCTGAGCCTCCGTTTTCTCATCTGTAAAGTGGGGCATAAACAGTATCTATATCAAGGGACTGTTATGAGGGATAAATAAGATACAGTATGTATGTAAATGTAAAGCCCTTACCATAATTCATGGCACACAGTAAGAGTTCAGTAAACCTTAACTGTTGTCTTTGGGTCAGGAGACTGTCAGTAGCAGAAAACCTCACGGATCTGACCCTCTTAGCTTCTGCTTACACCAGATACTGAGCAAATACTCAGTCCCACTGCACAGGCAAAGAGTTCCAGGTAGAGGAGCCCAGGCCTGACTTCAGAATGCCTTTCCTACCTGAAGCAACCACCAAACAAAAATACGCACTTTAAGCCACACTATTCCCTGAGACTCCCTAACGAAAGTGTTGTTTGTGTGCCTTTAAGTGAAGCCATAAACCTTCATCTACTTCATTTTTAAAGGATAGTCAAATTATGTCTGCTTTTCAAGAATCTGTCATGGAATAAACAAACCTATATAATATGGGTAACAGAGTTTAAAAATCACTGTCTCTCTCAGCTGGAAGGAATATTAATTTGCTTGGGAACCCTACCTGACATGATTACAGTCCACTGACGAGTAATCAGAATTCCTGTCCAGGGATAGCTTCGTTCAGATGCCTCCAAGTACCCCCGCCCCACTACACTTCTGGAGACACTGAAACAGGTTGGTTTCTTTTTTTCTCTAGGGCAGTCAGTCTGCCGGGGAGGAACACAGAGGCCTTGTTATAAAGTAATTTACTTCCATGATTCTTCTCGAAGACTGAACTTTGAGGAAGCCAAAGAAGCCTGCAGGAGCGATGGAGGCGAGCTAGTCAGCATCGAGTCCGATGATGAACAGAGACTGATAGAAAAGTTCATTGAAAACCTCTTGGCATCTGACGGTGATTTCTGGATTGGGCTCAGGAGGCGTGAGGAGAAACAAAGCAATAGCACAGCCTGCCAGGACCTTTATGCTTGGACTGATGGCAGCACATCAAAATTTAGGTAAGTGTGTGGAACTCACTGCAGCTGACTCATGATGTAACTCAAAAAAGAGGCAGGCTGGATCCGAGGTGCCAGAGCAGTGGGAAGAGGAGAACACCCAGCCAGGCAGAGCCCTGAGAGGACAGTAGCACCAGAACAGCCGTTGACCAGAGCAGTGTGGTGAAGGTGGTGAACTCAGCCTTTGGGGCCTAACTGATGTCCAAAGAGCTCTGGGTGGTCACCACCCAGCAGCATCATTTCAATGGCACATGATGCTTGAAGTCAGTGGTTCTGGCTATGGGACCTTTTGGACTGGAACCCCATTGAGAGACAGAAGATCCACAGGGCTAAGATTCATGGTAGGACTCCAGACCACAGAGAATTGTTATAATGAGCAAGAAATCAGAGCCAAGATCTAACTCTGGGGATTGGCCAAGAGTGGGGACTTCAGGAAGGCTACAGTTTGTAGGACCTTCCTAAACCCACAGTGTCAAGACTCATTCATATCCCACCCTGGCACGATGATATTGCCATTATCCCTTCCTGAGAAATGCAATGACGTGGACAAACATTAAAAAAAATCAAAATTAAGAGACAGATATAAGACTAGGAAAATGTAACGAATCTAACAAAGAGTTAATATCTTTTTATGATAAACAGTTTATATAAGTCAATAAAACACTAAGACCCCAAAAGATAAGAAGACCAGAGGCCTGAGCAGTTTACAAAACAGAAAATCTAAATGGAAAATAATCATATGGGGAAAAGTCTAAACTCATCAAAAGAATGAACACTAAAATGCATATTTGTTACCTATTACATGTAAGGCAGCATGCCAGCATCTGTCGTAGTCTACCCAATATGCTGATCAGACCCACATCTTCACATAAGTTCTGGGGTAGCTCCTCCAGGATTCACATGAACCTCTCTTCCTGGGAGAAATTTTAAAAAGCAGGGGTAGTAGGATGAACTACACTTCCTGTCACTGCAGCTGGTCCCAGGGCTGTGACTAATACTTACTGACCTGCCTCCTCTACTCTCCAGTCTAGATTCCCTCACTGTCTGCTGCCCTCAATGGCTTACCTTGCGGCATCTCTGAACGGTCTGAGGCCCTACTCACCTTGCACTTCTCTGGCTAGAGTAGGTCCATTTTTCCATTGACCATCAAAATTGGTCAAGTGAGTACCAAGAGATACCCAAGTACATACCATGGGTGCCTTCTGCCTGCCCATAATACCTAACAGCAAACCTACTTCCTTCTAATAATTGCAGTCAATTACCTCCTGCCAAGATTATGGCTCCTTGCCTTACCTGCTGGTCTCTGAACACAGGATCCCAAAGAGTCCAAGTGGCTCAAAGTCCAATAGCTCAAAGTTTAATAAGACTCTTGCAGTATCTTTTGGCAGAAGCGTTCCCCTGTGGGAGCCAGGTCCTCTAAACTTCCAGAGCCCAGAGTTACAGAGACAGGAAGCATAAATTCCTCAACTCAGTGATGCTACATGGGGCTACTCCTCCTTCCACCCCTTGGCTCTCAGACCCATGTATTCATACTCTTGGGGACACAGGACTATATAAGGGGCATTGATTTATTTTAAAGTGTACATTACATCTCGAAGGATGGTGCCCATCCCTGCAAAACAGTGCCTCTAAGCTGATGTTGCCACTGTGTTTTCAACAAGCTATTCTATCACTCTGTCAGACTGCCAGCTTCAGGATGGTGCAACATGTGACATGACTAGTAAATCCCATGGCCAGGTGCCTACACCCACACCTTCTTTGCTAACGTAGGTCCCTTTGTCTGATGAGATGTTATTTAGGATCTTGTTCTGGTAGATTAAATACTTCGTAAGCCTTTGGGTGGTGGTGCTGACTAAGACCCTGAGGCAGGAAAGGCAAACTAAACCCCAGATTGTGTGTCTGTTCCTATCAAAATGAATCATTGCCCCTTTCAGGGATCCAATACAGTCAACTTGTCACCAAGTGCTGTTTTGTTCTCCTCAAGTGTTGGTGCTATGTCACAGACTTAGCATTGGTCTCTGTTGCTGGAAGGTTGGACATTTGGCAGTAGCAGGAGCTCGATTAGCCTAGGTGGGTGGGAGCCTATCTGTTGAACCCATGTATAACCTTCATCTCTGCCACCATGACAACTCTATTCATATATCTATTGTTCTAGCACTGGGGTGGCTGATAAAAGGCTGGCTGGCATCACCTGGCTGAGTCATCTTGTCTCCCTGGTTGTTTTGTGCCTCTTTCCATGGATGCTCCCTGGAAAGCTTTAACATTTAACGGAAAGATTCTCATACTTTATGCACACTCCCATATGTCTATTCACATCACTCTATCCAAAACCTCCTTGTCCCCAATCTTCCAGTCATTTTTTTTAGACTCTTGATCAGCTGGCCCTGCTATTTGTCTCACCCCTGAGTCCTTACATATTCCAACCTTTGATAACTTCTCTTTCCATACAAAGTGGTTAACTAGGTGCACCAACTAAAGCTCTGGCCACTGGGAGGATGTGCCCTTATCACTGTCTTTCTGAGCCAACTCTGAATGGGGCTACAGAGTAGCTGCTGTTTATTTCAGCGTGTACTCCCATATTTAACTGACCTACCCATGAACCACGCTCAGGCTGCCTGAATCTGCTAGTCATAAGGGATTCCTCCATGCAGCCATCAGTGGCGGCTAAGGGAGAGGCTCTGGTACAACAGTGGCAGGTGTCGGGGCAGTCTGCTGTACCTGATCATACAGTGCCCCTTGGTCCTGCTTACATAATGCCCTTTAGTCCTGGATATATTTCTTCCATCTTACAATGGATTGAATCTGGGCCTACCCAACCTGTGAGGAGGTGTGTCTGGCAAAACCTATCTCATCATGGGCAGGTTGTGCTGCATGGTCTCTTGGTGCTCTTGCCTAGTAGCAAGCCAGGAGTTGTTTTTCAAAAAATGACTAATTTTCAGCTATAGATGGTACTGCCTTGCTTTAGAATCCTAGGGTCTGCATTGTGATTCTCTCATTAGGGCTTGTCACAAATTCTATATGGCATTATTTTTCCCTACCATTACATCTCTAATAATAGGGTCTACTCGATCATGGAGCCCAGGTGGCAAGTCTGCTTGCACACAGCCTAGACCCACTTCCAAGTTCTTTTCTGCTGTGGATCCCATTCAAAGATGGCTATCTTTCACGTCACTTGGTATACGTGCTAGAACAGTATTCGCAGGTGTGAAATACGCTGTCTCTAGAACACAAAAAGGCCTACCAAGTGCTGTGCTTCCTTCAAATTATTAAAAGATGCAATAGTTTAATTTAAAAGAGATGTTCTAGTATCCTCTAGATCACTAGACACCTACAGATTTTATTGAAGTGGTAGGTCCCTGAGTCTTCATAGGATCTATCCTCAACCCTCTGGAGTACATGAGTCTTACTAAGGTCTCCGGTGTACTAAACACTTCTTGTTCATCTTGTCCAATTATCATGATGTCAGCAATATAGTGGGCCTGTCTGATTTTCTGCGAGATGCCTAAGAAGTCCAGGTCTCTTCATACCATATTATGACAGAGGGTGGGAAAAATTAATATAGCCTTGAGACAAGAAGGTAAGTATATACTGTTGTCTATTCCAACAGACTGTTTCAGATCTCCTTTCTCATACAGATGGAAAAGAATGTGTTCACCTGATCTACATACTAAGAACCTAAGGGCATGTTAACCTGCTCTAGCAAAGCTATGACATATTGCACAGCAGCTACAATCGTGGCTTCCACTTGGTTGAATTTATGCTATTCTAGTATCATCCTTCAGCATCTGCCTGGTTTTTGGAGGAGTCACGCTAGTGAATTAAATAGAGATGTGATAGCGAATACCACCCCTGCATTATCTGGGTCTTTAAGGGTGGCACTACTTTCTGCATCTTCCCTGGATAAGATATTGTTGATAATTTACTATCTTGGTGAGGGTGGGGAGGAGTGCAGTTTCAGAGGCTTCCACTTGGCCTTCTCCACTGTGATAGTTCTTACCCCTAGGTAAGTAGTTTCTTGCTACTAGACAAGGAGCACCAAGAGACCATGCAGCTCAATCTGCCCATCATAGGCTAAGGAACCAATGTGAAACTGTACCAACTGCCAGTATGTCATATATTTGGGGACTGGGGAATGATCACTGGCTGGGGTCTCATTGTGAGATGGTCCTGGACCAGACCTCTATTTAATACCTGGCCCCAATATGCTCCCACTTTGATGGGTAGCTTTGATAACACTTCATATCTGAGTATTAATGTCAACTTTCACTCTATGTCCAATAGTCCTTGTAATATTTGGATATTCCTCTTTCCCCAGTGTATGGTTACTTGAGTAAATAGCCATAGGACCCTCTGGGGGAAGAAGAGTGAGAATTATTAAAATGTGCACCTGCCATGGTGTTGCAGGGTCCTTATTACTGGAAACCTGGCCTCTCCCTCCATCGGTGAGTTCTGAGTTTGAGAATTGGCTCAAGTCTAGAAATTATGTGCCACGCGTAATATTCCTTTTATCTATGGGACAAAATAACATAAAGCCATATGGCCATTGGGGAAGGGAACAAGGAAAGTTAGGGTAAGAGGCCCAATGGAGTTGGAAAATGAGCTAAATAATGGGATAACTAATGAGGTGCAGAGCCCAGCCCTCTTCAGACTTCCAGCTGTCCAGCCATGGCATCCAAGGAATGTTTGTGGCAAGCTCAGCTATCGTTCAGGAAATTCAGTCCGATGGGTGCAGCAAAGGATCTTCCTTTTGGTGACAATAACAGGACTCAAGCAGAAACTTATTGTGATGCCAACAGGGACCTGTCTCTTAACTGTCTCTTTCCTATGGAGGGGTTCTGACAAGAGCTAGGCAGAGCAGCAGTACCTGCTCTGAGCATCAGGGCAAGACCTGAGCCCTGGAGGAAAGAGCTCAGGTGAGTAGGCAGCAGACTACAAAGCCTAGCCCTAAGTCAACACCTGGGGTAGGTGCTTGAAGATTTAAACTTTCCGTGGGAGCCAAGGCTTTAACCTGGCATGCACACATCCAGCTGAGTGGCAGCACCATTTAATTTCAAGATAGTAGAGCCAAGGCCACTAATGCACCCCTTCATAGGGCTGGGGAGATAACGACAAGACATCTGACAGTAAAGGCTAAGGGGCTTATCAGCCTGATCAAGTGGAAACAACTTAAAAACTGAAAAAGACCAAATGCTCCTCCTGCTCTTGTCTGTACCCTCTGACCTGCATTGACAGCCTCTATACTTTGGAATGTCTTGCTCACATGCTTGGATTCCCCATCTGCCTCCCAGACCTGGGAAGGCAGTTGTGGCCTTTGAAAAGCCTGGGGAGATGGGAGCAGGACAAGCTCTGGGTGAGATAAACCATGCTTCTTCCCAGTGCATCTAATCTCTAAAAAAAGGGAAACAAAACCCAATTAGCAAAAAGCAAGAAAGAAATAAGATCGTCCTGACTAGCTCTGCTAGCTGCTTTTTCTCGTAATTGCTTTGCAGACATCATATGATATATTCCTCCCTGCAAAGAGATTATGGCAAATGTCAGATGACTGATTGTGATGTCCATGTTAGAAAGCGTGCAGTTCTACTTATTGGCAGTACTTCAATTCCTCCCTGTCTCTGTATTGTGTTCTGAAGCAGCGGCTTACGTTCATGGCTCAGTGGAACTTGATGGGGAAACAAGGGCTTTGAAGTCATGGGGTATCCTTCTCCAGCTGCCAGCTTTGTCAATCCCTTTCCTACAGGAACTGGTATGTGGACGAGCCTTCCTGCGGCAGTGAGGTCTGCGTGGTCATGTACCATCAGCCATCGGCACCCGCAGGCATCGGAGGCCCCTACATGTTCCAGTGGAACGATGACCGATGCAACATGAAGAACAATTTCATTTGCAAATATTCTGATGGTAATGAATCCTCTCCCCAGCTATGTGGCTGAGTTCTCAACCTCCTCTCTCATTTCCTAAGCAGCTGCTAGTACCCAGCATCTGTCATGTGGTCTCTGAGAAAGCTTGTTGCAAATGCCAGCAACGTTACACTTTGGGAATTCTTGTAGAGGGAAATGTAATGGCACTTTCTCACTGAAGAGTGATTCCAGCAAAGGAAAGGTTATCAGATGCTAAGAGAAGGGATGAAAAAAATAAAGGGTCTAACTTATATGTGATAAAGCCAGACTTACGAGAACTGCAGGAAATAAAAAGCCCTCTAAATGGAGAGCCACAAATTCTTATTCTTTCCACATGTGAGGTTGGCTGTAAGAGCTTGGAATAAGCTGGCCACTGTTCCTACAAATCTTCTAACCGCCATGTGAGATTACTTTCTGGGGCTTTAAGGAAATACAGTAACTCCCAGGGGAGGTAAATGGTAAAGTACACCAATTCCTCCAGCACTGGGCAGAGACAGCAGGCACTTTGATAAGCAGGTTAATCTCCCCAGACTATCCACTATATATGCCTTGCGAATTCAATTTACGTTTGCATCCAGACCTGTAAGGATTTTCAACTGGCTACAAGCCCCACAGTTTCAATCTGCTGGGGTCTCCCAGACTCCTACATTATAACTGACGTAGATTTAAACTTGAACTGACCCTTCACTTGTCCCTGAAGTTTCTCACCTCCCTGAGATTGGGGCTTGGCCCCAATTCTGCATTCTTTCCTGACAGAAGTAGAGTGACTAGTTAGTTTGGGATGAAATAATCCTGTCATTTTAAAATCATTTGAATTGCACCATGCTTTAGGGGCCATTTTTGCTGCTAAGAGATGTTTGTCCTCCCTCTTTTCCTCCTCAGATGAGTTCTTCTCTCCAGCGACCTGGCCTCCCCACCGTAGAGCTGTCTTTAGGCAGGGAGACTGGCTTAGCAGGTTGCCTTTTTAAAGCAGTGAAAGCAAGGCACTTGGTACAAACTGGTTTTCCATCACTTTTGTTAATTATATTCTATTAGATCCACGGTTTAAACTTTTGCATTTCTTTAACATTTTTTGAAATGTGAGGTTTTGAAATTTGCTTTAATATCCTTTTATTTTTGAACTTGGAGACTTTTTAAAAAAAAAAAAATCATATTCATTATTTTTTGCTATTGCTTGTATTAGTTACACTAAATCCTGGCAGGAAAAACATTGCACACCCAAAGGTTTTAACAAGAAAAGGGTATTAAAAAGGATATTTGCTGGGCGGTAGGCAAAGAGCAAGAGATGATAAAGCACCCAGGAACTAGCTACGATAGAAGCTGTTACCACACCTAGGCTCAAAGGGGCAAAGGGAGGGAACGGTTTTAGCAGAACCCAGAGAAAACCTGGGGTCATGGAAGAGGACCCACCCAGCAGGAGCTATAATCACGGAACACACTACTATCAAACCATGCTGACACGGGAAGGGGGCCTGGGAATAAATATAGAGACCTCTCTCCTCCTACCCTCTGATCTCTGCCTTTGCCTCCCACTGGCTAAGTCCGATCAGAGATCAAAGGGCAAGGTTCTTATGCCTCAGTTGCCTCTTTGTATTTAGAGATAACAAAAGTTTCTACCTCAAAAAAAGAAAAAATCAAAGGACAAGGGATCCACATTGAAACAGTCCATAGAGGTCAACCTCCCAGGACACAGAGAAGGACAGAAAATGAAGCCAACAGAGGGAGGTGGGCATGTGGAGAAAAACTAACACATCGCCTTTATGTGGCCACCTATCCTCAGCATAAGTTCATACACCTTAGCATGCCAGGAAAAGATCAGCACGATCAGACCCTTGCCTGCCTGTCCAGCCTCAATTCTCACCACTCTAATTCCTCTCCCCGTCCTATTCCAACACCTTTGCACTCGATGCAGTTCCCCAAGAACTTTTCATTGATGTTCTGTGCTTGGAGCACCCTTCCCCCTTTCCCAACTCATTCTCACCCTCCAGGTTCAGGTTAGACATCACCTTCTCTCGTAACAAATAAGTACAACAGGTGATCCTCGATTGGATCCTGGACCATGATTCGATGATGATGAGGATGATTTTCTATAAATGACATTATTAGGACAATTAGCAGAATTTTAAGGTGGTCTGTAGATTATAGTATTATGTCAATGTTGATTTCTTGGTTTTGATATTTGTACTGCAGTTTTGTAAGAGAATGCACCTCCCCCCTTTTGAATATACACTGAAGTCTTTAGGAGTAAAGGGGTACTGATGTCTGCAACTTATTGTCAAGAAAAAAGTTATATATGTGTATGTATAGATATCAAGATGTATATGTGTGTTTATATAGAGAGAGAGACAAGGGAGACAGAAAGGATAATGAAGTAAATGAAATGTGGTAAAATGATAAGGTGAAGGATATGTGAGAATTCTTTGTACTATTCTTGCAAATTTTCATAAATCTGAAATTGTTTCAAAGTAAGTCCAAAAAGTAACTTCCTTTAGGAAGCTTTCCAGGGCCCCTCCCAACCAGGTTCGGTGTTCCTCCTGTGAGGACCGCAGCACCTCACACACACAGCACTTCGGCTGCCTGTTTGCAAGTCTGTCCCCTTCACTGCATGGTCGGCATGAGGTCTGGACACACGTTTAACCACTTGATGGGCTGGGGAAGCTCCTCGTGTGGTTCCGACAGGATGGCACCCCATCCCATTATGCCTGGGTGGCAAGGGACGGAGCGAATGATAACACCTAAAACTAGATTTGAGAACATGGCCACGTAGAGGAGACAGCATGCTAGCCAGACCTGAACACTTGATTACTTCTGGGATATGCTAAAGGCGTATTCAGAGAAAGTCAGACACAAATCATCTGCAGCATCACAGACGCACGTGCAGGGATGGATGCAAATGCATCAATGTGCCGCGTTGACTGCAATTTTGCACACTGGATTGAGCTGTGAAGGGACAACAATTTGAATAGATCATGTAATGTCATTGAATATACTATGCATTTCAATATAATATCACAAAATTAACATTAATTAATAGTGTCCTGTATTTCCAGATTTTATGACCATCGTGTAGAATGAGCTAGGATTAGAAGAATTAAAGGGCTGGGGTTATTTCTCACTTGCTGTTTTTTTTTGCCCGGGCTAGAGTGCCGTGGCATCAGCCTAGTTCACAGCAACCTCAAACTCCTGGGCTCAAGCGATCCTACTGCCTCAGCCTCCCGAGTAGCTGGGACTACAGGCATGCGCCACCATGCCCAGCTAATTTTTTCTATATATTTTTAGCTGTCCAATTAATTTCTATTTTTTTTGGTAGAGACGGGGTCTCGCTCTTGCTCAGGCTGGTTTCGAACTCCTGAGCTCAAACAATCCGCCCGCCTCGGCCTCCCAGAATGCTAGGATTACAGGCGTGAGCCACCGCGCCCGGCCCTCACTTGCTGTTTTATCTCTACTACTTAGCACAGTTATGTCTCCTTACTATTTTAATTTGCATTTGAATTTATTTGGTTGCAATCCCAGTTCAGCTGCTAATTAGCTGTGAGATTTGGGCAAGTCACTTAATCTCCCTGTATCTTGGTTTCCTAGTGTACAAAACCAGAATAATAATAAGGCTACCTCACAAGGCCGTTATCAGGATTAACTGAGTTTGTTTTCATAAAACACTTAGAATGATTTCTATCATATAGCATGTATATACAAGTGCGTTTTATTAAAATAAATAAATGAATTTGCATCACCTCTACACACATACACTTATGGGAAGATGACTAAAAGTTTCTGTCCTTTCTGAATGAAATTTCAGAATAGGCATGACATCATGGCTTAGGAAAGTGATTTCTAAGGTCTGGTCCTCAAGAAGCCTGTCCCTGTGAACTCCAGAGCATCTGATTAGCATAAGAGACTCACTGCCAATATAAGAAGTAGACACACTCCCAGCCAAAAGCAAAAACACTGGATGCAGGTTGTCTGTGCAACCTGACTTTCCTGAGGCTCTTTGAAATACTTAAAATAACTCAGAGTTCTAGATCACTAGTCTCTGCCCTGGTGTTGGCCAGTGGTCTACTTAGCACCTCAACGATTTCCACTACTTGGAAAAAAGTGTTTGTTGCTCTCCAGAACACCCTCAACATGAATTGATAAAATGTCTTAGATTGTTTTAAAATAATCCAGGCTGGGAGCATAGTAGGGGAGGAGGAGGGATTATTAGCTATGCGTTGATAAGAGTTGAAGTGTAATGGCACATAGAGGTTCATTATAACAGTCTTTCTACTTTCGCATATATTTAGAAATTCTCGGATTTAAAGGTTTTAAATACTTTGTAAAAAAAGAAAAAGCCACTGAAGTAAAGTTCGGGGAAGGCTAGTCTTTGTGAAGAAGCAATTCTTTTGACTTACTAACCCAGTTCCTGGTATCTGGTAACAGTAAATAAAGTTTATTGGATGACTAAATGGGAAAATAAATGAATACCATGTTCTAGCTGATTTCATTCAGATGGCATGAAAATGTAGTTATTATTTTTGTTTTTGTTTCTTTCTGCTACAGAGAAACCAACAGTTCCTTCTTTGAGGCCTGTAGGTAAGCCTGTCACTTGAGATTTGGGTTAAATGGGGCTGTTTCATAGCCCCTCTTCATAGGTTTAGAACCGTATGCCCTTTAGACCAGATTATCCTACAGAAAGGCCACTGGTGTCAACCCAGACAATTTGGACAGGTGCACGCCACACCTAGCCATGACCACTAGCTCATGAGTCTCATTCTCTGGTGTTGTCTATTTCTCTCAAAGCTGAAAAGCAACAGTTGCAAATTCGGTTTGTTACTTGGCATTACTCACAATATGAAAGGAATAATTTAATCTAATGGGACAAGAAATGAGCCAAACTGATAATTTATGGTCCTAGGAGTGAGTCATTGGCCCTTCCCTTGGCACCGCAGTACTTTAGGTGCCTCCACGTCAGCCGCTTGTTGGTTGTCTTGGTACCTCATTCTTGGCAGCAAGGGTCTCACCACAAAGATGAAGACAATTAAATCGCTAGGGTAGCAAATTCAACCCTTTACTTTTCTAGGTTTATAGACACTGGTCAAATTGCTACTGCTTTTTTACATCTGACTTTGAACGTGGTAGGACTTCAGAGAATACCTGGATTGTGATGCCTTTCTCCAAGTTCTCAAATCCATGTGTCTCTCTCCAGGTGAGGGAACAGAGCCAGCAAAGCCCATACTTCCAGAAGAAACACAGGAAGAAGATGCCAAAGAAACATTTAAAGAAAGTAAAGGTAGGTACAGAACTCTCCTAGGAAAAATAGGTAAGGAGACTCCCTTGATCACAAATTACCCGTGTTTAAATACCCTCTTGGTTCTTTCCCACAGCTACTTAAATATGGAACTAGACAGGATGCTTGCGGCTTTGCAAAACTGTACTAAATGTTAGGAGTCATCAGTGAATATGCAAATGGAGCTATCCTACAACCACTGGGGGGATTAGACTAGACAGGAGTTGAAAAATCTGCATGAAGATAGAGCCTTGGGAGCCACCCAGAGGTCATGGAGATGGGATGGGGGTAGGACGGACAGAGTGGATGTGGAGAAATAAGAGCAGAAAGACCCAAGTCATGATGCGTAACATCTGTGATTAATATTCATCTGCAAAACAGCTAGAGAAAATGTACACAAACATTTAAAAAGTTAGATCATAAAAGGTAAAAGAAATGGGATAATAAATTGGAGTGCTAATGTACTTTCAATCTCACTCTCGCCCTGAATTTCAAGAGGAAAATCTGGGGTTTTGTCACTGGACAGCTTTAAAAAAACCACTTTTCTTCTCTGTGTATCAGTTTAATTTTTTGCGTAACAGAAGTAATAATATTTTTCTTACCTACCTGAGAGCGTCACTGTGTCCACAAAATGAAATAGGATATTGCAATAGTGCAATTCAATTCCAACACTAACCACCAGATTAGCACAGACCCCACAGCTTAAGGCCACGATTCAGAGCATGACTGGCCTCACTTCAGACATCAGCTGCAACTTGCACTTCTGACCAACTGGCCACAAACCCAGGAGTGCTCACAACCCACCTACCCCCATTCAGGTTCAATAATTCATTGGAACAACTTACAGAACTCAGGAAAACACTATACTTATGACTACATTTTATTATACAGGATACAAATCAGGAACAGCCAAATGAAGAGACACAGGGTGAGGTCTGGGAGGATGCCAAATGGGGAGCTTCCTTTTCCTCTCCCCATGGAATCAGAATACATCATCATCATCCTGGCTCATCAATGTGTTCATCAACTGGGAAGCTCCACTGAGCTTTGGTGTCCAAAAATTTTATTGGGGCTTCATTACATAGCCATGGTTAATTTGATCATTGGCTGTGTGGTAGAACTCAGTCTGCAAAGGAGGTCAGGCAGATACCACCCAGCTCAAAGCCCCAACCCTACAATCCCATGGTTGGGCTTTCTGGCATGGCCAGCCCCAACCTGAGACATCTCCTTACAATAAACTTTGGTATGGTCTGAGGGGCTTGTAAATAACAGAGCCACTCCTGTTACTTGGGAAGTTCCAGGGATTTACAGCCTCCTTCCCAGGAATAGGGACAAAGGCCAGTCTATTATACAACAGATATAATGTGTGGAAATGCTTTGAAAAAACTATAAAGTGCTGTGCAAAGGTGGGAAGCATTTCTGTTGCTCATTGTTATTATTTAAAGTGGGTTTTGAAGGTTTGTTTTTTTGATGGTTGTCAGGTTTGCAGCCTCACAGAAAGAAAAAAGCAACAGCTCCTAGATGGGCAGGAATCTTGGATCAGTGGGATTAAGAAGGGGGTTAGTCTCTAACCCTTGATTCCTCCCAAAGCCCCTTGAGGGAAAAAGCTTTGGTTCTAAGTCTAAAAAGACTAGAAAGTTCAGTAAAGCAAACCTCTAAGTGTGCTTCACAGTCATGCTCATGAACCCAACTGAGTCCAGTTCGTCTTAGTCAGAAACGTTGGGAAGGTTTTATAGTCTAATTCATGTGCTTCCCATGACCTTCTCTTTCCTGGTAATGACACTGAGCCTTCTGACTTGCTTATTTTTCCCTCTCTCTCCCGCCACCCCCACCTTGGGAACTACCATGGCTATCCTTAGAGGTAAAGGCATCAATACTCCCCAGCAGCCCCTCCTTTGCTAAGAAAGAAGAAGGAAAAGGAATCTCTTTTCTCTGAGAAAAAAAAATTGTTTTTAATTAACAAAAGTGCCCTTCTGATATTTGCATGAGACCCAAAAATTTAAGCTTATTTTCATTATTACTTAGGGCAATGGGACAGGTAGAAAATGCTCAATTTGCTGAAACTAGAAGACTCTTTGCTAACTGACTGTGTATCTGTCCCCTGCTAGCAATGTGCCTTTTAGAATACTATGTCGATTACGCTTTTTTAAACATGGTTTGAAGCACACAGAAAAATTACCAGTGCTGATGATGTGCTTTTTTCTTTTCAGAAGCTGCCTTGAATCTTGCCTACATCCTAATCCCTAGCATCCCCCTTCTCCTCCTCCTTGTGGTCATTACCGTCATATGTTGGGTTTGGATCTGTAGAAGAAGGCAAGTGAAACCTTTGCATCTTCTGCCCCCTTTGAGATTTGGATGTTGTTAGTTCATTAAAAGCCATGGAATTGCAGCACAATTCACAACTTCAAAGATGTGGAATTAACCCAAGTGCCCATCAGTTCATGAGGGCTTAATAAAATGTGGTGTATGTATACCATGGAGTACTATTTAGCCATAAAAAAGGATGAATTAATGTCTTCTGCAACAATTTGGATGGAACTGGAGACCGTTCTCCTAAGTATCTCAAAAATGGAAAAACAAACACCACATGTACTCATCATTAAATTGGAACTAACCAATGAGCACACATGTGCACAGAAGGAAGTAAAACCCAGTGGAAATCAAGCAGGGGAAAGGGAGAGAAAGGGAGGGGCAAAAACCTACCTAATGGATATAACAAACACTATTTGGGTGATGGACACACCTGTAGCCATGACTCAAGCATTACAGAAGTGACCCATGCAACCAAAAATATCTGTACGCCCTGAATATTTAGGGGAAAAAAAGCCATGGTAACTCCAAGAGAATCACCATTGCAGATTTGAGAGCAAATTCTCTGACAGGCTCAGGGCATTCAGAAGTACTAAGCATTTGCGCTGAGTTGTGGGAAAAGAGTGATCTTACATTGTTTATTTTGTGTGTGTAAAAGATTTAAATTGACTTGAAGAATGAAACTGTGTTATTCACCTCCTCTGTGCCCACACGTCACCCAGCGGAAGTGCTCTGTCATGAACACATGCCTTCACTCCAAAGGTGTCTGTGGAGTGAGTGAAGGAATTAATAGTGAGCCATGTGAAAAATGACTGTCCCAAAGCATTCTGGTAAACATCTGAAACTACACCACTTAATTTTTTTTTTATTTTTTTGAGACAGAGTCTCACTCTGTTGCCCTGAGTAGAATGCCGTGGCGTCAGCCTAGCTCACAGCAACCTCAAACTCCTGGGCTCAAGCAATCCCTCTGCCTCAGCCTCCTGAGTAGCGGGGACTACAGGCATGCACAACCATGCCCGGCTAGTTTTTTATTATATATATTTTTAGTTGTCCAGCTAATTTCTTTCTATGTTTTTAGTAGAGACAGGGTCTCACTCTTGCTCAGGCTGGTCTTGAACTCCTGAGCTCAAACGATCCGCCTTCCTCGGCCTCCCAGAGTGCTAGGATTACAGGCATGAGCCACCACACCCAGCCAACACCACTTAATTTAAAATGAAAGCACCAAATTCCTTTTAATTGACTTTTCTTTTAATGGAATACACAAGTATAGATTGCTGCAAAATATTAATAGCTATAGCAGGTAGCCTAGACAACCTCTGTTTATGGTCAGCATCATATGCCACCATTTTTTAGGTACCCAAAGCTCTTCTCATTTATCCTTTTATTCTCTGTCATCATAGTATACATAGAAGTCTAGTATTCCCATTTTACAACAGGAAAACTAAGGTCTAATTGAAGATTTAACTCCCTTTGATGACCAATTTGAGATGAATTATTAGTAAGATTCCAATGGAGAACTTATTTCAGTTAATAATAACTTCCTTATAGGATTATTATAAGGATTAAAGCAATTAATACATGCAGAATGGGCATATCATAAGCACTCAAAATATGTTAGCTATTACTATGATCATTTTTATTAGTTATTTCCTCTGACTCTAAAAGTAGAATTCAGTTCAAAATATTACAGATATATTTTCCATCTGCTTACTTTGCAGTTGGTTCTTGATTTCCCTTCCTGACTCTATCTATTGAGTCCCTCACCAGGATTTGGGAATTGCAACTCCAGAGCTGGGGTCTGTCTATCCCAAGGGTTTTTAACCTTTTTTTGTGCCACAGACCCCTATAGCAGTCTGGTGAAGCCTAGAGACCCCTTCCAGAACAATATCTTTCAATGCATAAAGTACATTGGGTTGCAGAGGAAGTAATTATACTGTTATTATATATTGTTTAGCAAAATATTTCCAAACAATGAATATATAATTCAGTAATATATGTGCTTCTTTATTAATGCATCTTCATTTAGTGGTGGGTATAATTACCATAATTTTGAAGTAGAGAAGAAGGCAAAATATTGCAAAGTATCTGTACTAACTATGATGTCATGTAAAAACATCTATGATTTTTGTTGGTGATCAAGTCAAAGATATTATTCAATTCTACTCTGGTTTGTTGCTTACATTCATAATGCAAGGACATGCTAATTTGCACTTAGAGATGGGTTTTTTTAAGATGTGATCTGTTTCCCCATTCAGTTCTATCCCTGGACCCTCCGGCAACGCCAGGATAATAACCCTGTCCTACACTCTGGCAGCAATGAATGAAAGATACACAATCACTTTAACCACACTTCCCTGGTTCACTCCCCCACCCCCAACCCAGCACCCTAACAAAGCCTGTGAGTTAGCAAGTGAGAAGTGCAGCTTAGAGACTGCCCAAGACTTCTCCCTCCAGCCTGGACAGGAAGCACAGAGATATTCTCAATCACCTGGTCTACAATCCTCAGCCCTGGTTTTCTTTCTTCCTAGGAAACAGGAGCAGACGGACCCTAGCACAAAGGAGCAACACACCATCTGGCCCTCTCAACACCAACTGGGGAACAGCCCAGACCTAGAGGTTTACAATGTCATAAGAAAACAAAGTGAAGCTGACTTAGCCGAGACCCGGCCAGACCTGAAGAATATTTCATTCCGGGTGTGTTCCGGAGAAGCCACTCCCGATGGCACATCTTGTGACTATGACAACATGGCTGTGAACCCATCGGAAAGTGGGTTCGTGACTCTGGTGAGCGTGGAGAGTGGATTTGTGACCAACGACATTTATGAGTCCTCCCCAGACCGAATGGGGAGGAGCAAGGAGTCTGGATGGGTGGAAAATGAGATATATGGTTATTAGGACGCATGAAAAAAAAACTTGAAGGGACAAGAATGGGAAAGAAATGAGAAGCAAAATTCTATTTTCTATAAGGAAAATACTGGAAGGTCTATGAAAATGCTCAGATCAGGTCCTGTGGGTGAGCATGTGGCCCCCATTAGCCCCTGTTGGATCCCCCAAGTTTTGGCTGTACCCTTTATCCCAGCCTCTCACCCAGCTCAAAACCTGACGAGAGAGAAAGTATCTTGCCCAGGGTCTGGCACATAGTAGAGTCTCAATAAATGTCAGTTAGTTGGTTACATCTGACTTTCAAGGGACAGTGCTTTACCTGGCAGGGTTAAGGTCAGCTGTGGAGCTTGGAAAAGCCACCTCTACGTCCTGTTTTCCTTGCTGTGTTGCAGCATATAGAATCAGAAAGAGACAGAAACTACAGACTCTTTTCAAAGGTGTTAGGCTAGTCTGCATATCGGCAATTCTCATATCTGTTTTTTTCAAAGAATAAAATCAAATGAAAAGCAGGAAGCAGAATGTTAATCAGTCTGTGTCTACAGCCTCTTCCTCTGCATGTGGCCTTGGGGGACCTTTTTTTCTTTCTCCTGACATCCAAACTTGGAAATACCCAACTTTAGAAACTAAAAAAGAAATTTGAGTCTCAGCTTCTAGGCGTATTTGTGCTCTCAGCCCACGTTGTTCTGTTTGTATGCTTGTTTTACTGCAGCATCGACATATTACTCATAATGATTCTAATTCTGCCCTTTTTTAGGGACCTGACTATTTTAAATACTTTTGGTCTCAAATCAAGAGAAAGGTTTCTCAGCCCAGCATCAGTCATGTACAGTTTGAAGGTCTGAAAGCCATTATTTAAATTACCAGCAACCTCCCTGCATCAGCTTAATAATATTATTTTAACTTTTCCTCATATACCTTATTTTTGAAAAGTTTAGCAATATACGGAGCCACAACCTAGGCAGAGTTAACTAGTCTGGGTCAGAGCTGTATCGAGTGTAGTAGATTGTAGTCACTGCCCAATTATCTGCCCTACCGGGGCAGCGAACATGTTGGGAAACAAAAACATTTCAGCCTTCTCTGGGAAATGTTTTTTTTTTTTTTTTTTTTCCAGCATATTATGTTGGTACAGATGTTTAGGTTACGTGTGTTTCCCTTGGTTCCCCCCCCCCAAGTCCGTGTTTCAAATATGTCCATCCTTCGGGTAGTGCGCATTGCACTCCTTGTGTATACAAATACCCGTGGGAAATGTGTTTTGTGGTTATAACATTTAAAGCGAAAATAGGGAGCACATGGTCTGAAGGACTGATTCGTTGCTCTAAAACGTCCAAGTTCCCATTTTGCTTCAGGCATCCTGGCTCTATAACCTTTCCCTTTATCCTTCATGTTGCCCCACAGCTCTGTGTCCTGTTAGGTTGCCAGTTCCACGAGGGTAGGAATCCCACCTGCCCGTCAGCATCACACCTCCTGGCAACCCTGTCAGCGCCTTGCAGAGCAGGCAATCAATATCTATTGAACAAATGAACAATGTATCTTTCAGAGCGATGTAAAGTAGCCTAAATAGTTCAGCTTAAAATTTTGTGGGAACTGTTTTTCACAGTCCCCCTGGGTGGAGGAGGTAATTGAGTACTTTTTATTGGGAAAGCACTCCTAATACCTAGAAGGAGGAAGCATAGTAACAAGTAAAGAGAAGCTGGTGAACTGTGTTAACAACTTACTTGAATTATATCACTAACTCTTGAAATGAGTACCCATTCTTAATCTGTGCGGGGCGTACAGTTATAATCAGCATGGACCGTCAGCATCTTTTCTTTGTCATTCGTGGGTGATCTCTGCTGGGGCCCATAGATCTCTTCCTTCTGTGTTTGCACACAGCCTGTCTTACCCCATATTTTAATTATTCAATTTCTTTTTTCTTCCTAAGATTTACTAGCTTGAGTTTATCCAACTCCACTTCTATCTCTAATAATTGTGTTTCACTTATTTAACAAACACTTGCTAAATGTTAAGTGTTTGCTACACTCAAATTGAACATTGAGCTAGTGTCATATGGAAATTTAGTAAGCCTGTTTCATCATTGCTGTGGTTTGAATGTTTGTCCCCTCCAAATATTTGTCCCCTCCAAAACTCATGTTGAAACTTAATCCCCAATGTGACAGTATTGAGAGCTTTAAGAGGTGATTGGGTCTTGAGGGCTCTGCCTTCATGAATGGGTTAATCCTTTGATGGATTAATGGATTAATTTGCTAATGGATTAATGGGTTGTCATGGGAGTGGGACTTATGGCTGTATGAGAAGAGGAAGAGGGATCTGAGCGAGCACACTCAGCCCGCTCACCACGTGATGGCCTGCACTGACTCTGCAGAGAGTCCCCATCAGCAAAAAGGCCCTCACCAGATGTGGCCTCTCAACGTTGGACTTCCCAGTTTCCAGAACTATATGAAATCAATTTTTTTCTTTATAAATTACCCAGTTTCAGGTATTCTGTTATACGAATCAGAAAACAGACTAAGACAATCATTTGAAACCTAGTTCCCAAACTTTTTCTCCATTGACACACATGACGGAGGAAACGCATGTATCAGATAACCTCTAGGGTCTTTCCACTGGACAAGACTTTCTTGAAGACCCACCAAGTGCCACACGCTGTGCTAGCTGTGACGCACAGCCAGATTTCAGGCTGAGGCTCAGATAAGTTGGGTTGTAGGTTATATGCATTTCCCAACACGGTAGCTGTGAGGCTCTTTTTTTCCTTGTGCTATTCCCTTATTCATTTATTCAGAAAGCTTTAGACACACTTACTTTGTCAGGAAATGTGCTAGGTACTAGGCATATCGTGGTAAATAAGACAGACCCAGGCTCCATCTCATGGAGCTTACATTCTAGTAGGGAAAGAAGATACATCAGAACGTAAGTGAGTAGAAGAGAACTTGCTATAATTCGTTTTTAAAATTATTTGCAGCTTTTTCTATTCTCCTTCCTTTTTCCCTTCTCTTCCCTTTCTGTTCATGAACACGTGGGTCCTAAAGCCAAATTGAGAGGATGGCAAGCATCTGTGCTCAAGGAGGTGGGGGGACTTGGTAGCTCAGAGTGGGGTGTTAGGCCGGAGCAGGGTGAGGAAGCTTCCGATGCGGAGGAGAGACCTGGTGCAGGCATGGCCTGGGTAGGTGAGGAGGCCAGGGGAGGGGCAGCAACAGTGGGGGATTGGTTGCATACAGGGGGGTTGATGAAATAAGTAAGCATGCTAAGGATAAGGAGAGCCAGGTTTCTCACTATCGCAGAAGGCAGATAGATATGAAATGGGAGAAAACTGGAACGGGCCCTACAGTGTTAGAATGAAATTAGGAACATTGGTGTCACCTTGTGTTTTTTGGTACTGAGTATATATACATACATACACGTGTGCGTGTGCGTTTCTGATTTTGATGGTGGTATTGAGGTCATATACATACACATACACACATACATCCTCTAGTGCTCAGATCTTGGCTTCTAAATACCATTCTTCCCTAAAACAAGTCAGGGCTCCTTGAAAAAGTGGCTGATTCCAGGGCTGGAGCAGGGAAAATACAAGATTAGCTTGGAAAATTTTTTGGTGCCAACAAGCAAGGGAATATTCAAGAATGATGGGGATATGTCAGTGGATCACAGGAGACAGCTCGTAGTGGCCCATATTGGCCCAAATGTGGGGTAATTTTTTCTTTTTTTTTCTTTGTATAAATGTATGGGATACCAGTCCAATTTTGTTATATGCATAGATTGTGTAGTGGTGAAGTCAGAGCTTTTAAGGTACCCATCACATGGGTACATGGCATTGTACCCCTTAAGCAATTTCTCATCATCCACCCCCCTCCCACCCCTCCACCCTTCCAAGTCTCCATTGTCTATCATCCCACTCTCTACGTCCACATGTACGCTTTATTTAGCTCTCACTTATCAGTGAGAACATGCAATGTTTGTCTTTCTATATCTGACTTGTTTCACTTAAGATAATGGCCTCCAGTTCCCTCCATGTTGCTGCAAAAGTCAGTATTTCATTCTTTTTTATGGCTGAATAGCATTCTACTGTGTATATATACTACATTTTCTTTATTAATCATCCATTGATGGACAGTTAGGTTGATTCCATATCTTTGCGATTGTGAATGGTGCTGCAATAAACACACAAGTACATGTATCTTTTTGATATAATGATTTCTTTTCCTTTGGTTAGATATCCAGTAGTGGGATTGCTGGATTGTATAGTAGTACTATTCTCAGTTCTTTCAGACATCTCCATACTGTTTTCCATAGAGGTTGTACTAATTTACATTCCCAACAACAGTGTATAAGAGTTCAAATGTAGGATAATTTGAACATCAAAATAAATAATTACAGTGATGGATTATAACCAATTGGATGAAACAGGAAATCATGAATCCACACTGATATAAATAATAAATGAATAAATTAAAATTTTGATGAGGAATGGGATATTTACATAGTTTCAAAGTGTCTCCTCCACAAAATGCTCACTAATCACCAAGGCAACACTACAGGCAGACACCACCTTAATCAGATGATCAATGTGAAGATTGTCAGTAATGGGGCAAATTGAAATTATATACCACCTAATGGGATGCAATGAAAGGAACACAGCATCACATCGTGATATTTCTGCCAAAGTGCATAATCTGAATCTAATCATGAGGAAACATTATGCAAAAACAAATTCATGGACATTCTACAAAATGTCTGCAAATTTTAAGTCTCAAGGTAATGAAAGTCAAAGAAAGAGCAACTGCTCTAGCGTAAAGGACAGTAAGAAGTGATGACAACTAAAGCCACTACTTGAGTCTGAACCAGGTCATTATCTCATAAAGGAAAATATTGTTGTATTTGGAAAAACTTGAATGGAGTCTGAGGATTAAATGGTAGTAATGTATCAGTGTTAACTTTCGTATTTTGATGGTTGTATTGAGGTCATCAAAGAGATTGTCCTTGTTTGTAGGAAATACACATCAGAGTATTAAGGGATGACGGACATCAGGTTGGAAACTTACTCTCAGGTGATTCTGAGGGGGAAAAAGTTCCTTGAACTATACTTGCAACTTTTAGTGTGAAGTTCTTTAAGGAAAAGCATTTGCAAACATTGCTACTATAATCATTGGTAACATATTACTTGCAATGCACCTTGCATCTAAGCTCAACGCTAGTGTGCCATGATGTGGTTGAGAGAGTCTGAGAGCCTCTGCTCCAAGACAAAAATGAATCATAATGTAGCTGTCAATCAGCACTCTAGCCCCAGGCTCAGGCCCAGCCCCTGAACCCCACTTTTTGCGGTGTCCTGGCAGGTTACAGGGAGCTGTGATGTGACACCCTGAAAAAGTGAATTCAGAGATCCCTTTCCTCCATAATTTCCCATCTTTCCCCCTGTGAAAATGCAAATAGTGTGTGTGATCTACAATAGATAAATTCTAAGGTGTCTTCTAGCTCTAAAATTATTTAATTTCAATATGATTCTTTTCCTAAGTTATTGTTAAGCATATTATGCCCACATTACTTCTGAACTTGTAGTAAGACATACCTAATGGTGAAGAGCGAACTGAAAACAGATGTGTCAAATGAAGACCTAAGAAACTGCAAGTCCAGAGATGGAGAAGCAACAAAGCTGATTATTCTGTACAGCCCCTTCTCTCTTTCTTTCGAAGAACAGCAAATGGTTACTAATTGCTAAGTAATCTTAAATTATTTTTGAATCCCGAATTTGAACGTCAGAAAGAAATAGTGACTAGAATTAAGTCACCAGAGCAAAGGCACCAGGAGAAACCAATTTTTCGAAATAGAATAAGATCAGATTAAGGTTTGAAAAATATAAATCTGTTGAATATATATTATCACAGAATAGGTACCTCAGAGTTTTTTGTTCTATTACATATTTTAATAAGTAAAATCTATCTCTCTTAAGGGGCTCAAAGTTTGTGCTGTTCTGTTCTTCTCTGTTCTCATCTGCCCTGTGTTTGGTCTGAGGCAGGATCAAGCAGAATTCATAATTGCTTGACAGGATTGCTGTTCCAGGGAAAAAGGCGTTGCAAGCATAGCGTGATGCAACTTTGCCAGAAGTTGGAGGCTGCTTTAATTGTTTTGACCACCAGGTGGCAGCATTAGAATGCCATAGAACTCTTACCTAATTATAATGTCCATGAGTTTCTGGCAAGTAAATTCCTGCATCTATAAAGAGAAAGGGAAGTAAGGATATAAGGAAAAATACGACAATGCAATGAAGTGATTAAAATCCTGGGTTCTGGAATCAGGGTGTGAAGGTTCTAAGTCCTATTTCTGCCACTTACCAGCTGTGCAATCTTGAACAAACTACTTCATTATTGAAGCCTGTTTTCTCATCTCTAAAATGAGGATAACGTTACCTACCTGTAAGTGTTGCTATAAGAATAAAAATCTCAAAATATTTGTAAAGTATTGATATTTATGGGTTGAATTATGCCCACCACTTCCCACCCCAAAATTATTTAAGTCCTAACTACAATTACCTCAAAATGTAACCTTTTTTAGAAATAGGGTCATTGTAGATAAAATTGGTTAAGATGAGGTCATTGGGGTGGAACCCTGTTCCCATGACTGGTGTCCTCATAAAAAGGGGAAATTTGGCCACAGCCATGCACACAGGGAGAACATGTGAAGATAAAGGTAGAGATCAAGGTGACGCTTCTACAAACCAAAGAATGCCGACTGCCAGCAAACCACTGGAAACTAGGCAAAGGTATGACAGATTTTCTCTCATAGCCCTCAAAAAGAACCAACCCTGCTGACCCCTTGATCTTGGACTTCTGGCCTCCAGAACTGCAAGAAAATAGATTTCTGTTGTTTAATCCACCCAGTTTTGATACTTTATAGCAAACTAATACAGCACACGATAAGCGCTCATTAAGTATTAGTTAGTATTAATCCTGTACACTTTTAATCTAATTGTACTGAGATGACAATGCTGTTTTTACTTTAAAGTTCATTTTCCAGCTATCGTGGATTTATATCTCCTGCCCTCCCCAAATAGTGCCATTCTGTGGAACAGAGGGCAAAGCTAGGGCAGAGACATGAAAGTCCAGGGAGCGGAATTTCCATCAAGTGCAGGAGGATGCCAGCTAACAACAAGCCCTGTACGGTCTACACCACTCGAGAGAGTCACAGAGAGACTGCATGATCCCTTGAGTGGGGGTAAAATTTAGAGCCCCCAGATGTGAGTTTGAGCAACTTGACCACGTGTTGTAAAGGTGTTGGCTCTTATTGCCAGAGAGCTCTTATTCCACCTGCTGGTTGGAAGGTTGGATGTGATAACACGTAAGATCCCTCCATCTCATCTCGTTGCATACGTTTCAGCTGTTTTCCTTTGAATGTATAGAAGCCGGGAACAGAAAGGGGGCAGAGAAGGTTGGTGGTAGTTTGTTTCTTTTTCTCTACAAGGATCTAGAATCTCTAACAGCTGGTTTTATTAAAGACTGAGATCAGCTAGGTAGGATTAAGGCTGAGAAACTGCCCCTAAGCTTCCAGCCCTATGCCACACACCTCCTCACTATTTGACCCCAGCCCTAACCCCCAAGGCAATGAATAAGAGAGTTGAATAAATTGCGTGGAAATAGCACTGCAAGTTACCACACGTGGCAATTGATCCCAAATCTACCCTTTTGTGAGCCTCAAAAAGAAACTTGATCCCGTTAAAGGCTGGGGTGCTGTCAGCAGATAGGGGGATTTGGAGCTGCCTCTTTTGTATGTAAGGTAAAGAAAAAACAGGAGGAAATACAGTTGGCCCTCCATATTCGCAGGTTCTGCATCTGCAGATTCAACCGAGGATCAGAAGGAAAAAAAAAAACAGAAAACATTATGTTGTTGCTGACGTATACTATGTAGTTAGGCTAGACGGTTGTTTTGTACTGAACGTGTAAACAGACTTTTTTTTCTTGTCATTATTCTCTAAACAATACAGCGTAACAACTATTCACACACATTTACATTGTATAAGGTATTATAAGTAATCTAGAAATGACTTAAAGTATATGGGAGGATGTGTACAGATTACATGCAAATACTACACCATTTTATACCAGGATTTGAGTATCCATGAATTTTGGTATTCACAGGGGTCCCGGAACCAAAAGCCCCACACCTTTGGTTGATGCCAAAAATTGCCTCCAGGACAGACAATACCTTCAGATTGGATTGGAATTTTAACTAAAAGGAATTATAGAATTGGGGCCTTCTCTGAATCCTGATTTGAACTGTCAGAAAGAGACATCTTGAGATAAATGGGAAAATTTGAACAGGGACTGAGTATTAGATAAAATTAAAATGTTATATTTGTTTTTAGTAGGAATGATAATAGCATAGTGGTTTTGTAAGAGATAAAAGGTCTTACAGGTTAAAGATGGATAGAGTAAAATGACCCAATTTCTGGGGTCTGTTTTCAAATCGCTAGCAAGAGAAAAGATGGGGGGATGAATGAAACTAGATTAGTAAACTGTTGATAATTTCTTAAAATGAGTGAGAGACACATGGAGGCTTAATGTATTACTCTCTCTCAACATACATTTTTATGTGTGTTTGAAAGTTTCCATTACAAAGGTTTTAAAATAAATGGAATGGAAAGGGGAAAAGAATCACAGGTCTTCCTCCTACTGAGAGAGAAAGTTCTTCTGTTGGGGGATGCGGGAGAAAGGCTTAGAAACTCCACTGAGTTTCTCTTTATGGGAAATAATAAGGTAGCATGGAGAGAACACCAGAACTAGTTTATCAAACATTTACCCAACTTCTACTCTCTCCCAGTGGCTGGGATATGATAGAAGAGATATTAATTCACGGAGCACCCAGTGTGTGCCAAGTACTTTTATAAGCATTTTCTTTCTTAATGCTAATAATAATATTGCTCAGCAAGGTAGATGCCATTTTTATGAATGAGACAGCAAGACCATCCGACCAGTAAGGGACAGAGCAAAGAGGCCTTTTGGTTTTGTTGCACATTCCACAAATCATTCCACAAATAGCCAAGCTGTGTGTCCTATGGTGGCTACAAACTGGGATGTAATTGTTTCTTTAAAGTTATATTATTTCTATTTTTCTACTTATATAAGCACATGTGGAAATCATTTGCATTTTCTCACATAATGCCCGTACCATTTTTTCATTGACATATGTGTCTTAAGTGCCCTCATAAAAAGGGGAAATTTGGCCACAGCCATGCACACAGGGAGAACATGTGAAGATAAAGGTAGAGATCAAGGTGACGCTTCTACAAACCAAAGAATGCCGACTGCCAGCAAACCACTGGAAACTAGGCAAAGGTATGACAGATTTTCTCTCATAGCCCTCAAAAAGAACCAACCCTGCTGACCCCTTGATCTTGGACTTCTGGCCTCCAGAACTGCAAGAAAATAGATTTCTGTTGTTTAATCCACCCAGTTTTGATACTTTATAGCAAACTAATACAGCACACGATAAGCGCTCATTAAGTATTAGTTAGTATTAATCCTGTACACTTTTAATCTAATTGTACTGAGATGACAATGCTGTTTTTACTTTAAAGTTCATTTTCCAGCTATCGTGGATTTATATCTCCTGCCCTCCCCAAATAGTGCCATTCTGTGGAACAGAAGGCAAAGCTAGGGCAGAGACATGAAAGTCCAGGGAGCGGAATTTCCATCAAGTGCAGGAGGATGCCAGCTAACAACAAGCCCTGTACGGTCTACACCACTCGAGAGAGTCACAGAGAGACTGCATGATCCCTTGAGTGGGGGTAAAATTTAGAGCCCCCAGATGTGAGTTTGAGCAACTTGACCACGTGTTGTAAAGGTGTTGGCTCTTATTGCCAGAGAGCTCTTATTCCACCTGCTGGTTGGAAGGTTGGATGTGATAACACGTAAGATCCCTCCATCTCATCTCGTTGCATACGTTTCAGCTGTTTTCCTTTGAATGTATAGAAGCCGGGAACAGAAAGGGGGCAGAGAAGGTTGGTGGTAGTTTGTTTCTTTTTCTCTACAAGGATCTAGAATCTCTAACAGCTGGTTTTATTAAAGACTGAGATCAGCTAGGTAGGATTAAGGCT
>NW_012151951.1:11223925-11231025 GCF_000956105.1 Propithecus coquereli
CATATGTGTCTTAAGTACCCTCTGTGTTTCCAACACTATGGACCCAAAAATAAATAAGGCCCTGCCCTCAAGCTGTGCACAATCCAGCTGGGGAAGCACACCTGGAAAGGAATTAATGTCACCGTGCATTGCATGCCACGACAGAGGCACATCAAAGAGGCAATTGCAGCACACACAGGGAGGAAGCTGATATGTCCTACCTCCTCCTCTTTGCCTGGCCAAGAGTCTTTCAAAAGTCCCACCTGCCCTTGGAAGCTTTCCCTGGCCCCCAGACAAAAACTAACATCTTCTCAACATACCTTTATCATAGCCTCCTTCACAGTCTAGCTCACCTTAGAATTCACTGTCATCCCTACGGGCTGTCCAGTTGCAGGAACCACCTCCTATTCATCCCTATGACCCCCGACTCTTAGAGCAATGCCTTGCACTTACTTGGCAATCAATAAAGGCATTAAATTTAAATGAAAACATTCCCTGGCAAGTGCAACCAGCATTAATCTCTACCCTCCTAATTGCCTTTCAGTTTGTGTCTTCCTTATTTTACTACTAGGAAATTCAATGTAGAATCTCTTAACAGAAGTAAATGTTTTTTTAAAATCTACAAAATCATCAGACATAAAGAAAAAATGCAAAGATGGAGTCGCTTTCCCTTAAATAATATTTATTTCATAAAGTCCAATACAGAGGAACCAATATAAATATTTACATTCTAGGAAGTAACTCTGCTCTAGGAAATAACTAGTCAGCTTATGTTTTTGAAAGATTATTTTGTTTTGTTCTGTTTTTCTCAAGAAAGAAACTGGCCTCCTTCCTTTTGGAAGAGATCACTTTTTCCTCCTCCTTTATTTTCTAGAAAGAACCTTGCTCAAAATGGCTTTTTCAGGGTCATTGAGCCATTTAACAACCAATAAGCTCTTAGCATTTTGAAAACAGCTTTTTTTTCTACCTGTCCTTTCTCTGTGTCTTCCTCAAGCTAACTTCATACTTTTCTGCTTTTTTACTAAATATAATAGCGAACATGTTCTCTGTTGATATATGCCCACCGCTTGAGTTCTGAGGCTCTGCTCCTGGACACAGAGATGTGTCATCAGTTCGGTGCTGCCAAGGGTGTGAGCAGGGAACCTGGGGGGAGGGGAGAGCATGAGGCATGAAGCCAGCCCCTCCCGCCCTGAGGATGTAGGCCGATCGCTTTAGTAGTAGGTACAAGGCAGGCGTTTGAAAAGTTACAATGCATCTCGTAAATGGAAAGACGTCCCAGAATCTTCCTTCCAATCTGAAACCATTACTGATCCCTCATTGTCTGCAGAATCCAGTTCAAACTCCATAGCCCGGCACCCAGGGCCCTCCGTGATCTGGCCCAATCCCCTAACCTTACTTACTACCACTGTCCTGACACTACTCAAGACTCATTGCCGTCCCACAAACCCAGCACACACTTTTCCATTGCTGTCTTGCTTGTCCTCTTTCCTTGACCTGGAATGTTCTTTCCCTACATCTTTATGTGAAAAATCCTGCCCAGTTGTCAAGACTCTATTAATAAAGTGCCACATCCTTCCTAAAGCCTCTCTCTTCTCCCAAGAGTCCTTTAGCTCTTTACCTGTCTCTGCCTTTCCCACAGTTCTCGGTACTTTTTGCCTATGGGCAGTACATGGAACAATAGCACAGAACCCTCCAGGACCTAGAGACAAAGGGGCCATTTGAGAATTTAACCATAGAAATCAATCTGTACACAGACAATGACTTGTGACTGAAAAAGTGTGTCCAGGACGTGTGACCTTCAAGTGAAGTCTGGCTGTAGGTCTGTATTTGCTGCAGAGTAAATGGTATTAATGTGTTTACTCAGTGAATCAACAAATATGTATCGAGCATCTGCTGTATGACAGTTACTGTGCTTGACACTGGGGATGTGCAACGGTGAGTAAGATACAGTCTCTATCCTTGTGGCGGTTTTACTAGTCTAGTAAATAGTAAAAAGCCAGATTAACAGTCAATGAAATACACTGTGATAAGGCTTTGACAGGGCTGTGGGTGAGCCCGGGACGCAGAGAATACTTCCTAGAGGAAGCGATGCCTAAGGTGAGAACATGGCGCATATGCAGGGTTTGCAACAGTTTGGCATGACTGAGCTTGGGATGCTGGGCGGGTGAGTGGCGGGGTCGAGGGGTGACAACACTGAAGCAGGCACAGGAATTAGATGGCGAATGGATTCATAAGCCATCTAAAGAATTTGAACTTTCTCCCTGTACTGATCATTCATCATTTGCCATATCCCACCAGATCCCCACCTAGATCCATTTTCTGCCCTACTCTGTTCCCCAGAAGGATGACCCCTGCAGAATGCATCACCCAACTCCCTTGCGGGCTGGTTTCCTGTAAGATCTGGGTGACCGGACGCTCCAGCAGGTCATCTTGGGCAGGCAGGAAGAAAGGTCATGGTATTTCTTCCCGACTCCCTTCATATCAATAGCAGTAGCTGCATCCTCTGCAATTCGAGCTCCACCAGTTGGCCCCTCCTCCAGCTCTCACTGTAATCCAGTCACTCTATTTCTTCCCCTTGTCCCATCAGTTCGAAGGTGTTACCAGCTTTCTACTATTGGTAGCCTCTGGGTGCCTTCCCATTCATAGTTTGCTTCCTTAACCCTACCCACATATCTGCAAGCAGTACTTCCATTAAAGTCTCTTCCTCTGAACCATCTGTGATAAATTCTGTTTTCTGTCAAGATCCTAACTGATTCAATCCCAAAGGCTGTGGGGAGGCATTCAAGGGTTTGAAGAGAGGGATCACATGATCAGATTTGTACTTTAGAAAGCTGGTCACGTCCACAGTGTGAAGAAGAGATTGGAGGAGGGCAAAACCAGGGAAGAATATGAACATCACCACTCTCTCAGTAATACAGGCAAGAAATTTGGGACAGTGGATACTAAAAGAAGTAGATAGATTCAAGAGACATTAGGAAGCATAATTAATAAGAGTTGGCAATAAAAAGAGTTGGACATATAAAAATAAAAAATAGCAATCAGAACCAGATGGCCAACGAAAAAACAGAAAAGAGGGAGTCACAGAAAAAAATACGGTGATCAACATGTAACTTCATCAGACCAATCTGATTCAACTTTTATGTAACAAAGTTGTGAGTTGTTTTTCAGTTGCCATGGATCCCCAGGTGACCCAAGCTTGCAATAAAGGGCGGAACCTAAGTGCTCAGACCAAGGAGCAGGGACTGAATTAAGAAGCAGCTGGGCACAGTGGTTCTCGCTCGTAATCCCAGCACTTTGGGAGGCCAAGGTGAGAGGATGACTTGAGGCCAGGAGCTCAAGACCAGCCTGGGCAACATAGTGAGACCCCTGGCTCTATAAAAAATAAGAAAAATTAGCCAGGTATGGTAGTGCACATAGTCCCAGCTACTTAGGAGGCTGAGGTAGGAGCATTGCTTGAGCCCAGGAGTTCAAGGTTATAGTGAACTATGGTTGAGCCACTGTACCCTAGCCTGGGTGACAGAGTGAGACCCTGTCTCTAAAAAAAAGAGAAACAGAAGAAGTGGACACTGCATGGCTGGATCCAGGATCCAATCAGATCAAGCCCTGGAGCGGGATCCAGTCAGAGCATGTCTCCTGACATCGCCGCATCACAAGATCCAATCACACCTCATTACCCTCTGACTATAAAATCTTCCCCAGCCCTCAGCTCGGAGAGACAGATCTGAATCTGACTCCTGTCTCCTGGTTTTGGCCACCTAACAATAAACCTTTCTCACAGCCAAAACACAGTGCTTTGATGTTTGGCTTTCCCTTGGCTTTCCATTGCATGCTGGCAAACGAATCCAGTTTGGTTCAGTTACAACCATGTACCTCCAACACTACTTAAGGGACAAGAGCCTCAAATTTTAGCCAATCTATTCCCAGTGGTAGCTCCCTCCATAGGATGGAGGTGTATGCATCAACAATCATAGACCGGGAACCTCTGAATTATGCAACTAACCCCCAATTCTGATGCCAAGATTGCAAAGCCATCTTATAAGGATGAATAAGTTTCTCAGATAAGATCTAACGATGGGAAACGAAATACTGCAGACACAGGTGCTCCGGTCTACATGACATTTATTTCATTATATATTAATAAGTCGCTCATCTGCTTTATGTATAACACCGCCGTAAGTCTGGTTCCTGTGAATTTATCTCCAGAGTTCAGTCTACTCTGAGACGCCTGAAGGATCAGGTTTCTAGATCTGCAAAGAAACTGGACTCAGGCTCTTTTCCATCCTAGGACCTCTACATGTATCTGCTATTCCCTCTCCTTAAAGTACACCTTCTGCTCCACTTTGCTTTGTCTGGCTAACTCTAATTTGTCTGTGCAACTAAGCTTCGAGGTTACTTTTTCCATAAATCCTTCTCTAACCTGTGTATCTGTCTGCCTTAATTTCGTGGAACAACATCAGGAGTCAACATCAAAGTCAGGAGCTTTGTTCACCTCTGCATCTGCAGCACCTACTTCAATGCCTGGCCCACAACTTGTCTTCCTTATTGGGTTGAAAGTAAATTGAGATACTAGTATTTATCTGATTCATTTTTTTATCTTTCTAGAATGCCAGAACAATGCCTTACACACAATAGGAGATCAATTGAATTGCTGTTATCAATCGGCTTGTCCTGTCTAAGTCTGGGGGGAAAAGGAACCTAGTTGCCTCGACCACGATTTTCCTCAGGAACTGCCTAACAGGGATGTCCTTCCTTCCCTGATACTAGTATTTATCTGATTCATTTTTTTATCTTTCTAGAATGCCAGAACAATGCCTTACACACAATAGGAGATCAATAAATATTTGTTAAATATATAAATGACAAGCCCATAACAAGTGTGTTCTTTCTTTCTATACTTCAAGGAAACACCCGGTAAATAATCATCGTACCAGAGCCAAATGAATCCAAAGGAACCTCCCAGGAAACCAAAATGTGCAAATGTGCCGAGTGGTTTTACAGAGTAAGTCCATATGGGATTTTAAAAAACAACACAAGTGCTGTAGGACTTTATTGTGTATTGGATCTGCCAATATCAATGCTGAAGAAGCCAACCCTGAAGGCAAATAGCAGCATTTGTTTCCCAAACACTGATTAAAACAAATATTTTTCAGTTGCCATAGCTTTTGGATCTATTTTTGACATGCACACTGAATGTAGCAAATACTATGGAAACTTTGGCTCCCTTCATTGCTGTTTGACATTGAGGAGTCTAACCTCACTAGTGAGGTCAGAAAACATTAGCTTCACAACCACAAAAAATAACTTTCCTTGGTCCTAGGCTGCCAACTGCAGTACTATCTTTGTAATGGTTTGTCATTTCTACTGGCTGTATGTGCTTTAAAATTGAATATAGCCTCAACATAGCCGTTCAGTTTGGAAACTAGTTAAAATTAGACTAATACCTGTGTCTTTGTAGGAAAGCACTGACAATATCTCTTTGATACTTTGCATAGCCTTTATATGTTATTTTAAATTTTTATTGTGGAAATTTAAGAGCATATACAAAATTAGAAAGTAAAGTAAAAGGACCCATCATACCCTTCACCCAGCTCTGACAATTGTCAATTGTAAAAGGAAAACTCAGACACAAATGCATTAAGAAAAGTTGTCTTTTTTTTTTTTTTTTTGAGACAGTCTGGCGCTGTTGCCCCGACTAGAGTGCAGTGGAATCATCATAGCTCACAGCAACCTCAAACTCCTGGGTTCAAGCGATCCTCCTGCCTCAGCCTCCCGAGTAGCTGGGACTATAGCCACTGCACCCACCTAATTTTTTCTATTTTTAGTAGAGATGGGGTCTCACTCTTGCTCAGGTTGGTCTTGAACTCCTGACCTCCAGCGATCCTCCCGCCTCAGCCTCCCAGAATGCTAGGATTACAGGCATGAGCCACTGTGCAGGCCAAGAAAAGAATTTTTACTGTCACTATTTTGTAAGGGAGACCATACTTCAGAACAACTGACCTCTCCAAACAAAACCATAGCAGGTATTTAGAAAGAAACACAAGTTACCAAGGGTACAGTCAATTTGTTCCTCATAATATCTCAGAGGGTTGTCACTTATCTGTGGATAATATTGCAAAAATCAGGAATTAAGTTGTTTGCATTAGGTTAGCAGCTTAACAAAAAGGGCGTGGGTCTTTATCTAGAGACTCGTGTTAGGGTTCTGCTGCCCTTTTTAGGGTTTCTAAGAATGTCAAGTTCTGGGGGATTTTTTGGTTTTGTGTTTTGGGGGTTTTTGTTGCTGCCTTTGGTTTTGTTTTGTTTTGTGTGTATGTGTGACCGGGGTGCATAAGTGCTACGTCAAGATGGCGTCATTCCTGCTCTCTTCGCCCCTCTTTCTGGCTAGTTCCTGCCACTTGAGTGTAGATGTGGCCACATAGGTTTGTTCAGAAATTTTTTGATGCATGTCATTAACTTGGGTTTTTCTCTTTGGCCAGGTCATAAAGCCCCTAGTCATACTTTGATCGCATCAGTGTTACAGATGCCTTTGAATTGCTGTTATCAATCGGCTTGTCCTGTCTAAGTCTGGGGGGAAAAGGAACCTAGTTGCCTCGACCACGATTTTCCTCAGGAACTGCCTAACAGGGATGTCCTTCCTTCCCTGAGATCCCCAAGTCTGTTAATGTTCCTGCTCTGTCAGGAAGTGGCATACTTTACTAACTGTAAGGCTGAGATTTCACTAGTCAGAGAGCAGGTACAAGACAAGTTTCCTGGGAGGATTTTGCGGACATCCTTTCCCCATATGCAGTACAGTTCTTGTTTCTTAATAGTGAGCTTATCATGCCTAATTATGTGAGATTTGTTTTTAAATGTGATGTTTCTGGCACGGTCACTGTGACAAATTTTCTTTATCCAATTATATCCCAATAGGAAAGAAGACAGTGTATTGAACCTATGTAAACAATGACATGGTCATGGAAAGCAAAGGGAAGCAATAAATGGCACTTTAATAACAACCATCATTATGTGTAGTTTTACAGACAAGCTAATCAGTATGTGTCACTCTTTTCCTCAGAATCATTTTTTTTTTTTTTTTTGAGACAGAGTCTCACAATGCCTTACACACAATAGGAGATCAATTGAAT
>NW_012151951.1:11231975-11234021 GCF_000956105.1 Propithecus coquereli
ACCTATTTATAAGACTGAATGGCTTGGGTTAATTTACCATAATAACTAACAATGTCTACAAGAAGAAAAGTGAGACATAATGCGTAAGTATTTAATCAATAATTGCCCTGACCGTAGTAAACATAACGTAGGCAACAAGGCCATTGACAGATCTCTCGGACTTTTTCATTTATCCCACCGTACGTATTTTATTGTAACCAATTGAAATAGGTATTTCAAAACAGATAGAAAACTTTGAATAAATCCTGTCGACAGTTACCATGCCAGTCTATGCACATGACCATAAGTACATTGTATCCATCCTGAAAGACTATAACTGCTGAGGCATGTTTATTTCAATATTAATAACTCTGACTTGTATGCCTTGAATACAGTTGCCCTGGGGAGGTTGGCCTGCCAGCTCTTCTCATACTGGGGGCTTGATAAATGCTCTCAAAGTACAGAGAACACCATGTGTACGTAATGATTTCCAGCATCCTTCCTTTTACAATAGAAGGAAACAGATCTTTGGTGCTGTCTACAGCTGTCGGAGAAGCCTCAAAGATAGTTTGGTTGTAAAGGACATCTTAGCAGTTTTATTATTCAGAATATGGGGCCTGAATTTGGAGAAGCCACTATAAAAGAGTGTCAAAGGAGACAAGATGGGAGCATAAGTCCTAAGTGCCTAAACACTTACGGTTACGGTCTTGGCTATTGTGAAAATACATCCTAGTGAGTAACAGTAAGTATTAGGAACTGCAGCCTTTTCAGAAGTATACTTCTGTTAAAAAATTCTTCCTTTAATTTCAGAATATTATGGGGGTGCAGACCTTTTGGTTACATAAATTGTTTTTGTACCGTTTGAGTCATAGTTATAAGTGTGCCCATCCCCCAGACAGTGTTCATTGTACCTGTTAGGTGTGAATTTACCCATCCTGTTTAAAAATGCTTAAGTGCATGACAAAAAAAATTACACAAAATGTTATCAGGCTTCAGATAAGTATATTTTAGTGACACCTAGAATCTCTGCTATCTGGGCACAGAATAACTTTTTGATATGTCTTGTTATGAGAAGATTGTGTACTCAAAGCTCAATGTTCTTCTGAAATATTTAACTTTCTCCTCTTCATCACTTAACGTTCCCTCTGCTTAATAAATTTAATATTCTATCATCAGCATATATTTAGACATACAAAACTAAACATATACTTAAATGGCAAACATGGAGCTTTTAATTGTAACTTTAAAATATATTGCTTTTGCTAGAATATTAAAAGATAACATTTATCTACAGTAAATGTACCATCTTAGTAAAACTGTAATTTTTCTCTTTAAAAAATAGACAAAACACATCCATTATCTTGTATACACATCTGTATCCCTTTACAACAACCGTATAGCCTCAATCACTACACATATTACTTCCAACTTTCAGCTGAAGTCATCAATGTCTGCTCCTTCAAAGGCCTGGAGAAAACTGGGAGGTGGGCAAGTAAGAATGGTCTGATGTACCTCAAGCACCTCAGCAGAAAAGCAAGGCCCAGTGAAGGCCACGTGTGCCCCCACGAGCTGTCTTACATATCCATTTGCATTGGTTTAAAATGGCAAAGGTGAACATGTGAACTAACACACAATCCACATTTTTTGCTTTCTTACAACACATGGCCAATCTTGTTCCCCCTAAAACACCATCCACCATCAACTCACCCCCGCGTTATTTTGAAGCAAATCCCAGACGTTATCTCATTTCATCTGTAAATATTTCAACATGTATCTCTAAAAGATAAAGACTCTTTTTGATCTTTAAATATGACCATAGTAAAACTGTCAAGTACAAAAATTAACAATTCCTTAACATGATCAAATATTCAATCAGAGTTCACGATTCCTCAGTTCTCTTATAAATATTTTCAGCTTTTTTATTTGAATCAGGATCCAAATAAAGTACAGTACATTACAGCTGAGTGATATCTCTTTTAAGTCTACTTTAATTTAATTTATAGGTTTCTCTTCCATCCCTTTTTTTCTCTTATGATTTTTTTGTTAAAGATACCAGGTCGGCCGGGC
>NW_012151951.1:11234926-11263981 GCF_000956105.1 Propithecus coquereli
TAATCTCTGGACAGGAAGGCTCAGGTGAGTTTCCTTGCTTGGCAATAATCTGTGCATATTGTCACACATAGATAATGGGAAAGTAATGGTGTCCATAACTCTATGAGGACAGGACAACTGGAACATTCATATTGGGAACTTTTCTGGACTCTGCCCTATGAGCTTTCTTCTTTGACTATGTTTGATCTGTATTCTTTAGCTGTAATAAACCATAGCCTTTAGTATAATAGCTTTTAGTGAGTTCTGAGTCCTTCTAGAAAACTATCAAAACCAAGGGTGGTTTTGGGATCCCCAAATTTGTAATTGATGCCAAAAGTGAGGGCAGTCTTGTGACTGCCCCCTAAACTTCCCACAAGACCACTACATTGTGGTAGTATCTATCAGGTACACGATATCTGGCTATTTCTTTCATTCTTTTTTCTTTTCTTTTTTTTGATTTTTGTTTTTTTGTTTGTTTTTGAGACATGGTCTTGCTCTGTTGTACGGGCTAGAGAGCAGTGATATCATCATAACTCACAGCAACCTCAAACTCCTGAGCTCATGGCTATTTCTTTTTCTGCTGTTATGAGCCATTGATGATCATTGCTTAACGTCATTAACTCTTCAGGGACTGCAAATGGTGATATTCTGTTTCTATCATTTCTTCTTAATTTTAGTCTTCTTTCTCCACCAATTATTCCCCTTCATCAATTGTTTCGTACATTGGTAATATGGGAAAGATAGAAACATATGCTTAATTATTTTATTTACTAGTTTTCAAAATTAAGATGTAGTTTCTTGCATCCTCCAAAGTGACCACTGACTTTTTAAAAATCTTTATATCATGAATTTAAGCATCAATCCATTGCATTATCATTATTGATCTTCATCTTTGACCATCTTTGGCCCATGAGAGCTTATCTAAAGTGACTCCTGAATCCTTTTGACATGACCCTAGTATTCTTTGATAGTTTCCTTGCTTTCTGGTAACACAAGATGTTCCAGGCTTATCTCACATATTTCCTGTTTCAGACTTGAATCAGCCATTTTTCTAAGTAGCCCTGTCTCAAGTTGGGTTCCCCCAGGAAACAGACTGTGAGTTGAATATTTACACGCAAGAAGTTTACTGGGGACTGCCCTCAGAATCAACACCCATGGGGGAAAACAAAAATAGGACTGAGCAGAGGAAGGAGTTCAACCACTGCACAATCCCACAGAGAATGCTGCAGATGGTCTAGCCCTCTAAAATGTCCTGCCTTGAGGCAAGAGAGTCTGACCTTTATAATCCACATTAACCAGTCAGTAGATGCAGGCTGCTGCTGGGGAGGGGTGTGTGAACTTTGGTGAGGTGGCTGTCTTCATTTTAAGACAGTGGTTCTCAACCAGGGCAGTTTTGCTCTCCAGGGGACACTTGGAGACATTTTTGGTGCTACTGATCTCTAGTGGGTAGAAACCAGGGATTCTGTTAAACATCTTCTAATACACAGGACTACTCCCAGCAACAAAGAATTATCAAGTCCAAAATGTCAATAGTGCTGAGGCTGAGAAACCTTAGTTTAGGGCAATGCCCAAAGAGTGACTCAACTGAGAGCCAACAGCAGCCAATGCTCCCAGCACTGGGGGAATGAGGTCTCAGTTCTGAAAGGGGAATCTGGGTGGCATACCAGGGCATTTGCTACACATCTTGATTACTTTTAAAGAAAACTAGTACATAGAGACCTCAGCCTAGTTGCTAGCAGTGCTCATCAATATTGGTTTGGTTTTTATTTCTAGGCCTTTTCAGAGGACAGAGGTAGAAAAATTCTTTTTACTACACATCATTCATTCATACCAATATTTTCAATTCAAAATCAGGACTACAGGTATAATCCTTATATTTTGAGAAACTTGGAAACTCATTGACTCTGAGAAGGTTTCTGAAAGCTATCTGGTTAAGCCTTTTTTGACTCTTACTAAGTTTATATATTAGGGGATTACAAAAGTAAAGGGAAACTTTGCAGAACAATGTTCAAAAACAATCCAGCATATTAGAATTTGGAGTAATCTTAGAGATGATCTAGTGACCAAAATTGTGATTTTACAATTGAGGGGAAAAAAAGGAAGCCTGGAAAAGTTCAGTGAACTTGCTCTCAGGTCCATTGTTACTTAGTGCCCTAGGGAGGACCAGGATCAGGCCACCTAACTCCTCATAGACTCTTCTCCCTAGTAATTACCTCTCCCATGTTGCAGAAGAAAATAATAGAGCAGAGAGGAACAGAAAGGGAGATGAAACTCATTGCCAAGTTCAATGTGGCTCCTTGGTAGAACTGAGCACTCAGAGAGCACAGATCTGTATGAGGAAAACACTACTTAGCCACTGTCAGTGGAAATATCCGCTTAGTTGTTTTTCCAAAGCACTGTTAGATTGTGCTGTGCGTTCCACATTCTCTCCTTCACTCTTGCTAATGACCAAGCAGTTACACACACTAGCAAATAGGTTGGCCAGGGCTGGGCCGTCTTACCCCAAACCAGAACAGAATGATTTGGTCTAATTCATTAGTAGCATACACAGAAACAATTAAGCTGGCCTCACTCCTTTTCAAATGAAGGACTGTCTTAGGAACATTCTTTCAATTCCTCCCAAGGCATATTAATCTGAACTCTTCTTGTCCTAGTCAGTTGTTTTTTATTTCTTCCAATGCTTCTTAGAATTTTCCACTGAAGTATTGGGAGAGAAGAATACAAGCTGCACACAACACACACTGCACACACACACACATACACACACACACACACACACACACACACACACAGAGGCATGCATGTATGTGCATACATAGCCCTGGGGAAGTGACCCAAAGCAAAATTCTTAGTAAATACAAAATTTTTCCAAAGTCCTGTGTTTATCTAAAGTATTCAAGTCTCACAAGCTGCTTGGTTTTTTTTTAAAGAAACAGAAGTTTAAAAGGGAAATAGATATTCCAGAAGATGCAGTACAGTACATTTAATAAAGTCTTTGAGAAATCCTTACCCCTTCCTAATCATGACATACTCCTTATATCCCCATTTGAGAAATCTCAATTGAGATACCACTTATATAATAGATTTCTATTGCTCTGAGGTAGAATTCATACTCTTAAAAGTGGTTTGCCATTACAAAAAAAAAAACTCTTGCATTTTATCTACTCATTCAACCAAGGTTTATGGAGCATCTAATATTTTTCTTGCTTTTATTTTAGCAAAATCACTAGTTAAGCTGTTGTCAAGATTTTCATATAATTTATGTTTTATCAACAGTAATGTTATAAAAGATTAAAATTAAAATCAGAGTATATTCAAACTGCATGCAATTTTATTATATTTTTATCAAAAGTACAATCTGAAGTAAATGTATAAAATGTGAAATTGTTTTTCATATATTGTCAAAAAAGTTATGTTTCCTTTAAAGTATTCAAAAGCCATCTATTAAAATTAAAAGGTAAAATATAAATTATATTTAATCATTTTAATTTGGGAATGGCGCAACCCTCAAACTTTTATAGCACTCAGATCCAGCCACCTGCTGTTTCAAGGACATAGGGCAAGAGATAGGAAAAAATGTTTTTCTGGGGCCTAAACAGTGTTAGTTGTAAGAGTGAACATTTAGGCTGATGGCCATGCTGTGTCAGTGCTGAATGCCCAAATGAGAGAGGGGCACATGTGCTCTTTAATAATTTGTGTGTGTGCGTGTGTGTGTGTGTTATGTGTGTGTAGTTTGTGATATGTGGGGCCCTGTAAAGCTGGGGCAGGCCTTGCTTGTCCCAGTCTGAGGACAGTCACAAGTCTTCAGAATTTGGATGCATAATGGGGTAGGGAGAGTCGATATGACACCCCCAGTCCCACCTCTCACCACTCCGGAGAGTATATAGGGTGAGAAGAAGACCTAGGAACAAAGACTTTACAATACATTACCTGCCTACCCAGTGAAGTTAGCGTATAAAGTAGATATGATTATTGCTAATTTACACATAAGGAAACTGAGGCACAAACTAAATTGAAGTGACTCTCCAACAGTTACCTAGCTACAACTCATTGAAGCCAAGACCAAAACCCAAGGCTCCTGGCTCCTCACCTATCGAATCTTAATGTCTTGTGTCTGGCTTCTCGATGCTCAGAGTTGCTTCTACATTTCTGTCAGGATTTTGAGGTCAAGCAGTGTGTGAGTTAAAAAGAACAAAAGAACTATATTGTTTAGCCGTCTTCAGTATTTAAGGATTTGGAGGTTCAGGGGTGGAGAAAAACGGAAGTCATTTTAATAGATGTTTCCTGAACCTGATCATTGAACTTCAACATCTTGGAATCAACATATCCTGAAATGTTTCTGGTCAAATCGTGATTATGGGCACAACAATAAAATTACTGTATTTAGTCTTCTGGTGCGTGGTCAGCATCTTCTTTTATCCTTTTGATTTGGATTTCCTTGGGCTACTGAATGGGGATGTTTTCTGTTCTTATGTGGCAATTTGAGAGGGGTAGCTAAGTAGCATAATTGTTATTTACCATGTGGTATGCAGTATTTGGGAGTTGGGGGCTGAACCCGACAGAAAATTAAATGTGATTTCTGCCCTCAGAAGTCCTCATTTTACTCTGATGAATAGATTTGACATGTAAACACAGGAAGGAAAGGAGAACACCACCTTCAGGGGAGAAGGGATAGAGACACACTCAACAAGACAGCCATCTGTGAGAGTACCTAATAAATTTAATTGGAAGATGAGTTGAAGAAAATTAACAGGTTTTTTTTGTTTGTTTTGTTTTGTTTTGCTGTAAAGCAAAGGCTATATACAAATACTACCTCTAAGGCTGATCTCCACGCCTCCAATCTTATCCCCCAAAAGTTTTGGTCCAAATTCAGTTATATGGGCATCTGCCCACAAGCCAGATTTTTGGTGACATTTTATCTTCTTCACACACACACACAAAATATGTATATATATACTCCTTTCTCTTTCCCACTGCCAACTCTCCTCTGCAAAAAAACTGAGGGCACTAGAAATAAGCATGAAATTATCTTCACTCATGGGGATGGGCGGATGCCTATTTAGAAAGACATTTATGACAAAATGTGGCTGACCAGTAGAGGGGGCATGGGACTTACATTTGGTGGTCTTTAAGGCAACAAGAAACCAGAAACAAAGTTGCTTGAGTAGGGTCACAAAGCGTAATAGACTAGGTGCATAGCAAATTTACAACTGCTAAAAAAGTTTGTGAACATTCTTTTTATATCTTTACATTCTTGTGTGGGCATATGAAAGAGGAACATTGTGCACATTCAAGGAATGAATCACTTTTGATCCAATAGTGCATGACATTTCTTACTTGAGCTGTCTTGCATTCAAATTCTTATTACTCAACGATATATATGTGATTTCATTTTAACATAGCTTTGCCATTGTGGCACACGTGCAAATTGCTCAAGTTGCTATAGCATACTTTATGTGGCAAAATATTTAAATGTTAGATAAACTTTTATCTTCACATATCTAGAGATTGTTATCCTCAGCAATAACTGCTCTCAGTGGATATTTTGGTAAGTAAAATAATCTTAGTGACCAGGAGCCTAATCCAATTGTTAACAGCCGGGCCCTAGGGTCAAACAGATGAAACTTCAAATTCTGGATTCTCATACACTAGTTTCATTAACTCAAGCAAGTTAACTCACTAAGCTGTGCTTCATCTGTAAAAAGGGGATTATAGTAGTAACCAAAAATAGGATTATTGTGTGGATTAATGATAACTAATGATAAAAACAAAACATGGTCAGGATATTTGATGTTTTTCTAATCAAGTGCACAGAATTGGATTATCTGTTTTTTTCTTGACCAACCTAGTCAATTCTGAGGTTGGATTATCTTTGATTTCTGATACATTCTCATTCACTGGCCCAAGCATAACCCTCTTTTGTTTTTATCTATATATACTTATATGCTTCTTTATGTATTTGCTTATTATAATATAAATACTTGTGAACCCACCATCCAATGTAAAAATTAGATCATTAACAATCATACCCACCTATGAGCTTCTCCCCAGTCCATTTCTCTATCTTCCCTTCCTTGATTCTCATATTTATTATTAACTTGTTTTTGAAATTATAGCTTGATCATATATTTGTATTCCTAGAAATTGTTTAATATCATTTGTTTTTAACTTTTATAAAAAGGGTGTCAGGCATTTGCCTTTACTAACAGTGCTGCCAGGAACATTCGTGTTCACATCTTATGTCATACATAGAGTTTTTCTTGGGTATATATTAATACCTAGAAGTAGAATTTGCTGAGTTACAGGATATGGGAGTGTTCAACATTTAGATAATGACAGACTTTCCAAAGTGATTGTATCCATTTTTACATTCTCAAGAGTATTGTATAAGACATTCTGCTAATTCACATTCTCTCTCACATTTGGTATTGTCTCATTTCTTAACTTTTGCCAATTGAATGGGTATAAAATGAGTGTATCATGGTTTTAATTTATCCTCTGCAGTCAATAATGAAGTTGGCCAGCTCATATTTTTATTGGTCACATGATTTTCCTCCTCTATTGAATTTCTGTTCATATTTCTTGGCCATTTTGTTGTGTTTTGTTCGTCCTTTCCTTATTGATTTGAAGAAACCTGTATACAGTCTTGCTATTAATCCTTTGTTGGTTAATTGAGTTGCAAATATCCTCTCTCAGCTGGTACCTTCTCTCTTTTCTTTTTGTAAGATGTCTTTTAATATTTAGAAGTTCTTAATGTTAACATAGTCAGATTTATTAATCTTTTCTCTCATGGTTAGAGGTTTTTTTGTGTCTTTAATAAATTCTTCACTACCCAAAGTCAGAAAGACACATACCTGTACTTTCTAATAAAATTTATAAAATTTCACTGTTAAAATTTAAGTCTCTAATTTATCTGGACTTTATTTTTACACATGGTATGAGTAAGGGATCAATATCCTTTTTTTCCACAGAAAACCATTTTTTACAAGTTCGTTTATTGAATAGTCCCTCCTTTCGCCATTGATTTGCCATGACACTTCTGTCCTATATCAAAATTCCAAATATACATGGGCCTGTTTCTGAGTTATCTATTTGCCCACAGTTTTCTTTTTCTATTAATATTTCTGAACAAATACCACATTATTTTCATATACTATAGTTTCAAAATAAATCTAGTAAAACAAAACTATATCAATAAACATTGATTATGCTTATTTTATATTTATTATATTTGTTACATTCATTAACCATCTGATCTAACATATTATATTTGCTTCTGGTGGCATCTATAATCCAGGTTGTTGCTTTTTTTTGAAGTAGTTGTACTCCTGAGACGTCTCATTACTTTGGCCGTGAGTATATAGTTCTCTGATGGTATCAGCTATTTCATCTGAGTTTTTTGTCATGGAAAAAACCAAAGGCTAGATCCCAGTCTGTGTCAACATCCAGTGAGCTCAAGGAGAGGGGCAGGGACAAGCCCTAGGGTGGAGAGCTCCAAGCACCAGACTATCATAATTAATTGCTCCAGCTCAGTATCCTGCCACCAAAAACTCTTCTGGTCAGGGCCCTATCTTTAGACTCACCCCTTCCCTCCACCACTCAAGGAGAAGCAGCCTGAAAAGGCCCCTCTAGATTATAATTCGTCAGTCCTGGTGGATGCAGGAAGTGGAGCGGTAGGAGAGTAATTGCCCAAGGTCAGCCAGTCCTCACCAGTTTTCTACGCTCTGGCTTCCGTTCTGTCCTGATTGTTATCCTTGTGCACACTTATACCAGCAGACTGAGCCTCTGCTATTAATTTCCACAGAAGTTTCCTGCCCCAGGCTACAGACATATACGCACACATGCACACACATCCACACATATACATGCATGCACACATACCAGTTCAAAACAGTTCGTCCAAGACTGATCTTGGGATAGGCAGCTAATTCTCTATATTGGCAAAATTTGAAGTTTTACATAAGTTTATATTAGACAAAATTATGAAATAAGTATCCCCTGGAGCCTTAGCTACACCAGGATAGCCCAAGATTCAAAAATCTCCTTCACAATACTTACCTTTCTGAACCTCCCATTCCTATCATCTGCCAAGGTCACTGCTCTGTTCTTTGCCTTCTTGGTATTCCATTAGTTAAAGCTTCTCTGTTTCCTATACAAATACCTAATTAACCCAATTGCTATGGTCTGAATGCATGCGTCCCCCTCAAAATTCATATGTTGAAACCTAAGTCCCACGCTGATGGTATTAACCGGTAGGGCCTTTGGGAGGTGACTAGGTCATGAGGGCAGAGCCTTCATAAATGGGACTAGTACCCTTATAAAAAGAGGCTAGAGGGAGCCTGTTTGGCCCTTCTGGCCTTCCACCACGTGAGGACTCAGTAAGAAGGCACCATCTAGCAAGCAGAGAGTTAGCCTTCACCAAATACCGAATCTGCTGGTGCCTTGATCTTGGACTTCTCAGCCTCTAGAACTATGAGCAATAAAATTCTATTATTTATATTAATAAATTACCCAGTCTAAGGTATTTTGTTATAGCAACTTGAATGGACTAAGCCACCAATCATGAAGCTAATGGAAAAAACTAAACTAGCAGAGAGGAAGGAGGCCTAGAGACTTTCTCTCTAGGCAAACAAAATGCATGTTAATAGTGGTTTTTGGAAGGCTACCACATTCGCTTTGTTTAATCCAAAGGAATAAAGCTATGTACAAGGGAAGTAGCAGTCTGCTGGAAGAGACATTTTAGACAAATATAATCTTTCAAATCTCACTGTACAGAATCATACACCCATAATGATAATAATTTCAATTAATGCTTATAAGCTAGCAACAATAATTATGTCAATTTTTCTGATGTCAAGTCTTATGGGTCACAATGTACGTCATGATCTAGTATATGTTGGGCCTCATGTAATATGGTCCTACCCTATCCCTTTAGCCCCATCCCTCTTTCTTCCTCATTACTACTCAGCTGGAACACTTTTAGCTTTTTCCCACCTCAAGATACTTAGAATTTTTTTTTCACTGAGTGAAAAATATCCCCTCACTATCTCCTACTGATTCTTCAGGATCTCACCTTAAATGTCATTTCCTGGTGAAAACTTCTTGACCCTCAACCCCCAGACTAGAACAGGACTCCCTATTATGCAATCTCATACCATGTGGCTCTTTTCTTTTAGAATATTTACTACAATTGTAATTAACTAATGAAATATGTGAACGAGGGAAACTGGTGTAATACACTGGGAAGCAGAAAAGAATATGTTTTTATTCAGTTTTTGAACAAATACATATTGAGGACTTATTACATTCCAGGCATTGTGTTAGGTACTAGGAATATAGTAGAGAAAAAGGCAGACCTTTTCTCTTTAATCACCCATTTGTGAGAATCTCCCCCAGATCTTATCACCACCTAGAGCAATAATATCTAACTCAAATATGCTGGCATAGAGCATGATTCCTTCCCAAGATCTTCCATGCCCTCACTCTCATCTAATTTATGCTCCAGATTCTTGAGCTCTCCATCCTCTCCCCCGCCAGCCTAAGCCTCCTATTCCTCCACCCTCACACTCCCTGCAGATAATCTGCTCCCGACTTCATAGAGGAAATTGATGCCAAGAGTAAACTTCCTGCACTGAGAATGATCCATTTGCCTACGAGCAAAGCTGCCCTTGCTTCCTCCCCACCCACATCAGAGTAAAGGAGGCCTCTCACCTCCTGTCTAAAGTGTCCCTTGTGTTGTGGATTCCTTTACCCTCTCTCTAGTTATTTCTAATCACCTTTATTTCAACCTTTCCCTCCTCTGGCTCTTTCCAAAAATGCTCAACTCTCTACCAATTAAAACACACAGACAAACACACACACACACACACACACACAAAACCACCAAACTTCTCTTTTGATTCTACATCACCTTCTATCTTCATTCTTTCACAGACAAATTTCTTGAAAGAATGGTCTACACTCACTTTACTTCATCACTTCCCACTCCAGTTTGGCTTCCACCCCCAGTACTCTGAAACCCTCTACAAAGATCATCAGTTATCTTTTGTGACTAAATCTGATGAATTCCTTTCAATCTTCATCTTGCTTGACATTTTTCAGTGATTGAAAGTACTCCTTCCTCATTGGAAATTCTTGTTCAAACTCTCTTTTCTCTAGATTTGAAGGTATTTTTTCCCTCTCTATCTACTCTCCTTTTATTTCTCTGGCCTCTTCTCTTTGGTAGGGAGGGGAAGCGTCTCTTTATTTGCTCACTCTGATGAGTGCTGACCAAATACGGTAAGATTCTGCCTTCTCCTTCACTCTTTTTGGTTTGTTTAAACTTTTTTTAGAGATGGGGGTCTCACTATGTTGCCCAGGCTGGAGTGCGGTGGCTATTTGCAGGTGTGATCATAGCACACTATAGCCTCAAACTCCTAGGTTCAAGTGATCTTCTTACTTCAGCCTCCCAAGTAGCTTGGACTACAGGCACATGCCACTATGCCTGGCATCCTTCACTCTTTGATACTCATATCGAATGATCCTGTCCACATCCTTGATTTCAACTATCTGTACTATCACCCTACACCTCTCCCCTGAGCTCCAGAATTATGTATCCAGAGCCTACAAATGGCAACTCAGAACATTTGACTTCTACCACAACTCATTTTGCTGCAGTATAGAGACATTATATATATTTATTTCTGCAAGTTGTTTAACGGTCTTTCATGATATCCTTATATATATTAGAGTAATAAAAACTAAATATCTAAATGAAACGGATATGCTCCTTGAGGGCTGGAAGCACATTTCATCCACCTTTGTATGCTCAGTGTCCAGCAGAGTGAATGGCACATGGCAAGCTCTCAGTAGTAATTGATTGCAGCTGTTCACTCCTATCAACAACCTGGGAGCAATCTTCAAAATCTCTCTCCCTCCCATCCCTCCCATCTTATCACTGCCACAATTGTAATTCATCACTTGAGCAGCTTCCTATCCAGTTGCAGCTTCATAATTTCTCTATAGAGGGGTTTAGGAGCAGCAGTCTGGCTGGAAGGGGAAGACAGGACCTCCTATGACCAGGCATCTTCCAATTTTATCTCTGAACACTCTCATCACTGAGTCTAGATGTTCACAACTGACAGTAGTTGCCTGACCATATCATGCTTCTTCCTACATTTGGGACCATTATTTATTCTGCTACTTTCTCTTCAAATGCTTATCCAATCTTTTTTCACCTGGCTTTCACTAGGCCTTTACGACTCTGCTCAGCTTTCATTTTCTGGAAGCCTCTCCTGTGAACCCTTAAATTGAATTAAGTGCCTTTCCTTTGAGCTCCCTGTGCAAACCTCTTATCTATCTCTCACCACATTATATTAAAATTAAGTGTTTATGTGTCTAGCCTCCTCACAATAATCCTTGGAGGTAGGTGCTATTATTTAGCACTATTTAACAGATGAGAAACTCTGGCAGAGAGAGGTTAAGCAACTCCCCCAAGGTCATCAGCTAGTAAGTGGTAGAGCCACAGATCACACCTAAGCAGTTGGATTTTAGAGTTCCCTCTCTAAACCACAAAATCCTCAAGGGCAAGAACTGTGGATTACTCATATTTGTATCCCCAGTATCTACCATGGTGCCTAGCACATGAATGCAATAAATGCCAAACTAAATAGCATTTTTTGAATTCTGCTAGAAAAGTTTAGGAATTTCAAAAATTACTATGATACGATCCTTACCCTCAAAGAAGTTCATTACCTAGTGGAGTTGAGAAGATTAGTAAGATACTCCAGTAATATCACAGGAATGAACTAAAGGGAAAGTAAGTAACTGAGAGTCAAGTAGCTTACACATTGAAACATTAGTACTAGAATGTCAAGGACTCTCTTGAAAATCTTATCCCAGGAGCATGGATATAGAATCTTCCTGGAACTCATGGTTATATGAAAAACCAAATCAAATGAATGTTGACCAATAAGTTGTGGAAGTTAAACTGGCAGATGTCTAGTGGCAAGCTCTAGAACTGTGGCCCCAACCTTGCCTATTTACCAGTTTACCAATCTACAGTCATGAGCTACTATGAGCCACACACTTGTAGCAGGAGTCAAAATACAAAGAATAATGACTGCAAGAAAGCTATAGAAGGCATGTTGATGGAATCTGCAGATAGATCAGAAAACTAAAGGTTAGGTAATATGGTGGATGATAAAGAACCAAAGTGATTCTATTATCTAGAACTATGAGCAAAATCAAGATGACATTTTAACTATTAGAATTTCCATTTATATTTTTTAAAAATCCATTGCCCACAAATATTATAAGGGTGACCTAGTGCAACAATAATTGCTATTTTAAAAGACCCGTTTTCAGTTGGCCTTAATCTTAACTGTGGGCTGTGGCTGCTAAAAGAAGAACTAGCCCAATCTTTGGCTGAATTACTTAGTATGAGTACAGAGTAAGGCTCAAAGGAGGGAGTGGTCAATGGCCAGTAGTCTGCACTTTTTGGACTACATCTAGGATACTGTGTTCAGTTTGTAGAACAATATTTCAAGAGAGACACTGACAAACCAGAGTCCAGAAAAGCACACATGCACAAAACAACAGGTAGAACACTGGAAACAATCAGCTAGACAGTGAAGCTGATAATGTTTTGCCTGGAGAACTGAAGAAAGAATATGACAATAGGTATGTATATGTTTGTTTGCAATGTCTTGCACCAGAGAAAAGAACTAAAATCCATGGGCAGAAGTTAGAAAGAAGCCAATATAAAAACAATATAAGGCAGTGTTTTCAACTGATGCCAACTATGTCACAATAGATTGGTTTCCTGCATGAGACAGTAAACCAAAGTTTAATTCCACCTGTCAAAGATTTATGTATCAGATGGGAAGCTGAACTCATATGATATTCTCTAAGATCCCTTTCAAATATAAGATGCTAAGGAAAGCTGTCATTTGGGAGGAGATGCAAAAATTTTGAAATTATTTTCAAACTTTCAAGATAATCACATAAATTCTTCATTTAGAGAAGATCCATCACAGCTAAAACCAAACTAGGGCATGGTTACCCAAAGGCTTCCCTGCTAGTACTGTGCTTTTTTGCACCCCATAAGTTTTGGCATGTTGTGTTTTCATTTTCATTTGTTTCAAGATTTTATTTCCCTTTTGATTTCTTCTTCGACCCAGTGGTTGTTCAGGAATGTATTGTTTAATTTCCATATATTTGTGAATGTTCCGATTTTCTTTCTGTTATTGATTTCTAGTTTCATTCCATTGTGGTCAGAAAATATATTTGGCATGACTTCAATCTTCTTAAATTTTTTAAGACTTGTTTTGTAACCTAGCATGTGATCTATGCTAGAGAATGTTCCCTGTGTGCTTAAGAAGAATGTGTATTCATATGGAATCGCAAAAAAATCTGAATAACCAAAGCAATCTTGAGCAAAAAGAATAAAGCTGGAGGCCTCACACTTCCTGATTTCAAAATATATTACAAAGCTACAGAATTAAAACAGTATAGTACTGGCGTAAAGACAGACATACAGACCAATGGAACAAAATAGAAAGCCCAGATATAAACCCACACATATATGGTCTATTGATCTTCAACAAGGGTGCCAAGCATACAAAATGAGGAAAAGATAGTCTCTTCAACAAATCATGCTGAAAATACTGGATATCCACATACAAAAGAATGAAACTAGACCCTTATCTTACACTATACACAAAACCCAACTCAAAATGGATTAAAGACTTAAATGTAAGACCTGAAATTATAAAACTCCTAGAAAAAAATCAAGAAAAATTTCTTGACATTGGTCTTGGCAATGATTTCTTAGATATGACCCAAAGCACAGGAAACAAAAGCAAAAACAGACAAGTGGCACTGCACTAAACTGAAAAGCTTATGCACAGCAAGGGAAACAATCCCAGACTGAAAAAGCAACTATGGAATGCAAGAAAAATAACTGCAAACCATATATCTTACAAGAGGTTAATATCCAAAATGTATAAAGAACTCCTACAACTCAGTTGCAAAAAAAACCAAATAACCTGATTTAAAAATGAACAAAAGACTTGAATAGATATTTCTCCAAAGAAGATATACAAATGGCCACCAGGTATATGAAAAGCTACTTAACATCACTAAGTGCCAGGGAAATGCAAATCAAAACTACAATGAGATAACACCTCATACCTGTTAGCATTGTATTATTAAAAAAAAAAAACACACACACACCCTAAAACAAAAGATAATGAGTGTTGACAAGGATGTAGAGAAATTGAAACCCTTGTTCACTGTTGGTGGGAATGTAAATCAGTGCAGCATTATGGAAATCAGTATGGAGGTTCCTCAAAAAAATTAAAAATAGAACTACCATATGATCCATCAATCCCACTCTTGGGTATTTATCCAAAGGAATTGAAATCAGGATCTCAAAGAGATATCTGCACTCTCATGTTCACTGAAGCATTATTCACAATAGTCAAGATGCAGAAACAACCTAAATGTCTATTGACAGATGAATGGGAAATTTTAAAAAAATTTTTATACACACACATACATACACTAGAATATTATTCAGCCTTAAAAAAGAAGGAAATCCTGCCATATGCAACAAGAAGGATGAACTTGGAAGACATTAAGCAAAATAAGCCAGTTATAGAAGGACAAATACTGCATAATCCCATTTATGTGAGGTGTCTAAAATAGTCAAGCTCATAGAAACAGAGAATAGAATGGTGGTTGGCTGAGGCTGGAGGGAAAGGAGAAATGGAGAATTGTTTAATGGGTATAAAGCTTCAGTAATGAGAGATAAATAAGTTCTAGAGATCTGTTGAACAACATAGTGTCTATAATTGACAATACTCTACTGTCCACTGAAAAATTTAAGAGAGTAGATCTCAAGTTAAGTGTTCTTACTTGCCCATACACACACAAAGGGGGGCAAGGGGAAACTTTTGGAGATGATAGATATGTTTATTACTTTGTAGTCATAGTTTCAGAGGTGTATGCATATGTTCAAACCCATCATATTGTACACGTTAAATATGTTCAGTTTTTCATATATCAGTTACACCCAAATAAAGCTGTTAAAAAATGAAAGTGCTAAAAAAACTTTTCTTTAAATAACCTCAATCTTCCAGTTTATTTCCGTAATAGTTTATACATAGTAACACCCACATGTTCATTAACCTGATTGATGCTTGTTTCATGAATACCTGTAATTTATACTAATAAGAAGCACTTGGGCCAGGTGTGGTGGCTCACACCTGTAATTCTAACACTCTGGAAGGCTGAAACAGGAGGATAGCTTGAGGTCAGAAGTTCAAGACCAGCCTGAGCAAGAGGGAGATCCCGACTCTACCAAAAATAGAAAAAATTAGCTGGGCAACTAAAAATAGAAACTAAAAATCAGCCAGGCATAGTGGCGAGCACCTGCAGTCCCAGCTACTCTGGAGGCTGAGGCAGGAGGATTGCTGGAGCCCATGAGTTTGAGGTTGCTGTGAGCTAGGCTGACGCCACGGCACTCTAGCCTGGGCAACAGAGCAAGACTCGGTCTCAAAAAAAAAAGGAAGAAAAAAAAAAGAAAAAGAAAGAAAAAAGAAGTACTTGGAATTGGCACAGGACAATGATTTGGATTTTCTTATGTAATTTCTGCCTTTGTTAATATGAAAAGCAAAGTATTCATTCTAGCTTCGTGATCTCTTTTTTCTACGCAAAGTCATCTAATAAAGATTTTACCAGTTTTTGATTTGTACTAAATCTAAATCCAGGTCTAAGTCTACTGCTGTATTGACTTTCCTTCAGTACTAAAATGATAAAAAAGTAAAAATGCAGATGTTGTTCATGATTAAGGAAACAAAGGTACATACCTTTTTTTTCAAGTTCATAGGCCATCTGCTTCAGCAAAATATGTACAGCATTGTGAGCCACAAAGTTTTCTTTCCTCATATTTCAGATCACTTTTTCATTACCTCTTTGCTAACTCCTCTCATTCCATATTTTTATTAGTCCGCTTTATTCTAAGTTAAGCGTGTTACAGAATTAATTCTTAGTCTCTAACCATCATTCTTAATTCTTTCTATCTGTATATCCTTTGGCCTTTCGAAGTGTTATGTTAACATTTTTTTAACCAACTCAATGGCAAATATAGTAGACACACAGCATCAGTTGGGATTGCTGCATTTGAAAAGTCAAGCAAATAGGAAATCTAGTGACTAGAGTGTTCTACCTCACTGATACTAAAACCAGAGATGAAAAAGATGGTGACCGTCTGAAGCTCTCTTTTCTTCTCCTTCTCCCTCTTATCTTTCATTCTTTTTTCCCCCGAGGGATGTGTGTGTGTGTGTGTGTGTGTGTGTGTGTGTGTGTAGAGAAAGAGAAAGAGGAGAGAAGAGAAGGAGGGAGAGAGGAAGAGAAGAGGAAAGTAGGAGTTGGATAATAACAATTGCTAAAATGTATACAGCTATCATTTAATTGGAAGCAAAAGCACATAAGCGACATACAGGATTGAAATAGGAGAGGGATCTTTGGATTGAGGAAATAGAGTTGAATCATAAAATCCAAAGTTGAAGTATTCTAAATTAGTCCACATATTTCTGCAGAGTTTACAACCTACCAGTAATTTTTAGTGGCATACCCATTGCATTTCCACATGGGCAAGGCTGATTTTTGGCATAGCCCCTCTTAACCTCTTCCCTACCTCTGGCCTCCCTTTCTCTAACTTCTAGACACCCAGCATGCTCACACTGAACTCTGGTTTTCCAAAAACTTTTGGTACTCCCTGCCATCCTTTTTTCTTCTTTCCAGCCCCAAACCAATTCTTATTCCAGGACTGTACAAGTAGGTAGTTGGCCTGCTTATCTGATTAAAATAACCAGATAAAAATGAGTCAATTTCTGTTCAAAAGGTATACTTTAAAGGAGGAGGTTGTTAACTCTAGTGGGTCTCTATGTACATTTTCTGGTTCCTGAGTAAGTGGCTTTTCATCAGATTTCCAAAGGAACCCAGCCCCAGGACAATGAAAATACATTCATCTAATTAGTAATATGCATATGGGAACGATTTTTGAACTGATGTACAAAAATGGGCTCCTGTTCTATGTAGAGGAACCCTCATATACCACTCCCATCAATCCAGAAATCTGATCAGTGTTACAGCCTTCCCCCATTTCTCCCCTCGCTTTTGCAAACAACATACCTCATAGTAGAATAACGTATTGTTTGGGAGGAGTGAAGGGCAGAAGCGCAGTGAGCAGTGGAGGGCCAACAGCCAATCAATCTTGCACTAATAAAATGAAATAAAATAAATTTTAAAATAAAATATAATAAATATACGCATATATTAATTTTCACTGAAAAATTAAAACTACAGAAAAGTTGTAAGAACAGTATAATAAACTATCATCTACACTTTATCTAGATTTATTAATTTAACAGTCTGTTCATTTACCTTATCTATCTTTGCTAAACCATTTGAGAATAAGTTGCATACATCAAAAATTTTATCACTAAATACTTCAGTCTTTATCTCTTTATAATGGATATTCTCTTTCATAACCACAGTACAATGATGAAATTCAAGAAGCTTGACAATGAAACAATATTCTTATCTAATATGCAGTTCATATCCAAATTTCAGCAATTGTCCTGAAAATATTCATTTATAGCATTTTTTCCAGTATCAGATGTTGCCTTTAGTGGCATGTCTGTTTAATCCCTTAAATCTAGAACAGTTCCTTGGCCTTTCTTTGTCTTTCATGACACTGATTTTTTAAAGAGTACTGATCATTTATTGGGTAGAATGTTTCTCAGATTACATCTTTCTGATTATTTTTAGATTCATAATATATATTTTTGTCAGGGATACTACATAATAGATATTGATTGTGTTCTCAATATCTCACATCAGGAGGCACATCATGTCATTTTATCCCATAATTGGTGACATTAACTCTGATCATTTGATTAGGATGGTGTCTGCCAGATTTGTTCACTGTCAAAGTACCTTTGTTAACCCTTTGTAATGCAAAAAAAATCTGAAGACTGTGTAAATATTCCAGCCAAATTTCACCCAATGATTTCAATATCTATTGATAATTTTGTCTGGATCAATTATTATTGTAATAGTTGCTAAATGACTTCCTAATTTCATCATTTCTTCTACATGTACTAGCTGGCATTCACTGTCAAGAACTTTCACTTCTTCCCCCTCTATATTTGTTTATTTAAAAGTTTAAGTATGCACTGATGAATTCTTTTTTAAAATTAAATGTGTTATAATCCATTTCTCTCAGTATTCATTCTTATGTTCAAATTGTCTCAGATTTGGTAAGGAGACCTTCGAGCTGTCTCCTTTTTTCTTTTGCCATACTCTCCTTGACATATCCAAGAAATCTCCTTGCTTTCTGGCACAAGGTCTTTCAAGGGTATTTTATACTTTCCCTCTCTCTGCTCTGGAATCAGCCCTTTCGTCAAGGACTCTGCTTCTTTCTAGTGGAGAATGGTATTTAGAAGCCAAGGCCTGGAGGCACATAATATATTTCAAAATATTAAAATGTTGCTTCTCCTGTTTCCCTGGGTTACCATATGGAAGACTCGTGTGGTGACCTATAATCCCAACTCTAGCATTACTTGTGTAACTTTGGCAATTCCCTTCATTCCTTGCCGCCTGCTTCGTCATCTGAAAAGAAATCGGATTAGATAAATATTTCTTAACCTTTTCAGGGTCACCAACACGTTTGGGAATATGATAGAAGCTATGATCCTATCTCCCTAGAGACACGCTCAGAAAAGCAAACATTTGCCTACATTTCATGGGGTTCCATGCTCCGAAGCCCATTTGCGGCTCTAAATCTCTGATTAAGTGATCTCTAGGGTCTCTTCAACGCTGGACATTCTGTGAGTCTATAAGCGACCGTGCTGCTGTCAGAATGATTCCTCGGAGACATCAAAACGTGGAGGGATTTATATAGCAACGAGATGAGAACAAGATACAAAGAAAGGAGCCTGTGAGCAATGCGTTGCTCAGCCCCAGTTCTTTGCCAGTGCCAAATTTAAGGTGCACTGTACTCATAGGTGAGAGGTTTTGGCGGGAAGGGCCCGGGTGGGAGGAGAACGCCGGGGCTGAGAAGCCCACAGGCCGGATTCGTGTCGCTGCACCCCTCGGCACCGCCCACCAGGGCTCGCTCTTGCCCTTCGGCTGGAAGGCCGAGGAACGGAGCGGGCCGGGCGACGAGCAGCGGCGAGGCGGAGGGGAGAGGCGAGGGCGCCAGAGCCGGAAGGAGCGCGCCGGCCTGGCCCGGCGCCCCTCCCCGCGCGTCGGCCCCCACCTCTCTCCCGCCCGCCGCCGACGTCGGCGGTGCTCCGGTCGCCATGGTGACCAATCGAGGCCCGGGCCCGCCCCCGCCCCCCTGCCCCGGCCCCCTGACGTCGGCGCACGTCAGCGGCGGCGCGCGCCTGGCTGGGCCCTGCGGAGCGGGAGGGAAGGAGCGAAGGAGCAAGCGGAGCGGTCGTCGCCCGAGCCGAGCCGCGCCGCCAGCCCGCCAGTCCGCGCTCCTGTCCGCCGTGTCTAGCAGCGGGGCCCAGCATGGTCATGGCGGATGGCCCGAGGCACTTGCAGCGCGGGCCGGTCCGGGTGGGGTTCTACGACATCGAGGGCACGCTGGGCAAGGGCAACTTCGCCGTGGTGAAGCTGGGGCGGCACCGGATCACCAAGACGGAGGTGCGGCCCGGGGATCGGCGGGAGCGTCCGAGGAGAGGGTTCGGGAGAGGAGCTGTTTACCGAGAGGGGCGGCAGCAGTGGTAGGACCAGGGAGACCCGAGAGGCCGCGCCACTGGCGGAGGCGAGCGGGCCTGGGACTGTGAGGACCCAGGAGGTGCAGGGGGTCGGTGAGCAGCGAAGGGATCGGGCCGGGTCAGCCGGACCCGAGTGTCGTCCGACTGGAAACCCGACCGGCCGGGGCTTTGCTTTCCCCTTCGCCACCCCCGGTGGTCACACGGAATTTCGCCCAGAGCTCCCACCCGGGCCGTGACCTGGTCTGTGGCCTCCGCTCCGGAGCGCAAGTTCCGCGTCTTCCCTGCTTTCGGCTGGGGGTGGGGTGGGAGGGGAAGTCTCGGTGCTCCCGGGCTGCGCCGACAGAGACGTCGCTAGCCGGAGGAGGGGACCGCCTGCGCTTGGGCTCCGCGGATGGGGGATCGAGCGGCCCCGGCGACCCCGGCGTCCTTCCCCTGCTCAGCGAGGAAGGGGCCCCGGTGGCCGGGAATGCCCAGACAGCCACTGTCCATCTTCTCTCCTTCCTTTTGCCCCACAGTGTCTCTGATTTGCTGTTTGGCTGGCTTGATCTCTTGCCTAGGGCATTTCCATCTAATACTCCAGACAATAGAACTGGTGAAAATGGTCATCTCTGCATTTGCACAGTTGGTGGGTTGGTCTTTCTTGTCTAGGGTTGTCCCTTTACCAGGTGTGCGTTCTGGCTGTGAATACGCATTCCTTAAAGCCACATCGGATTCCGCTCTACTCATAAAGCCCTCGACTGCTTCCTGACGGTGAATCCAGCACCCCTCTTCATTGCACATTCTAATGCACCGCACATATTTTCTCACAAGTCTCTGTTCTTACCTAACCCGCCTCCCTTCCACTGCCTCAAGCTGCTCTCCTCAGGGTCTCTATTTTAAGACGTGCAAATTAAATACCTTAGCTTAGAGAAACGGTGGAAACAAACCCATTCTTTAGAATAAAATCTAGTGGTTTTGATGTATCTACTCTGCTTTATTGTAGTTGCTACTGGAGTTTCATCCTTTTTTATTTTCCCCCCCAGTTTTCAACCTATTCCGTAACCTTGTTAGTACGAATGTACTAGAGTTTGAATGTGGAATAAGGTAGGACTTTTTTTCAGAACGACTTAGGTAAGGCGAAGGGCATTTGGAAACTGGAGTGATTTTTGTGGCTGTTGTACTTAGAAGTTTTGCTTAATGTCGGTTTCCAGAAGGAAGAGATATATGTCATTCAGTCCTACTCACTTTTTGCCTTCGACTGATCCTGAAGCAGTCTAGATCTGACTTATTTTGTAGCATCAGGACCAAGGTCACAGATTTTCCTCTCACAAATTTACCAGTATTAGCAGTTTAGATTGTTTGTAATGATAGAGATAATCTGGCTATGGTGAGATTACTAAATCTTTGCATAACTTAATCTGATCCCAGCAGTTTTAAAAATGAAGAAATTGATTCCATTCCTCTGAAGAGCCATGGCCTTATACCATGCCATTTCCTCTGGACTTACATAAAAACAAGGCATTTTAAATGCATAGTTTTACAAGTCCTTGCTTAATGACTGTCTGAAAAATCAAACAAATTGCAAGTTATAGAGAGGTTCTACAGAACTTTTGAACTAGAGTGTATGTTAGAATTATTCCAAACCCATCAGTTCACAACATTTTTTTTCCCATCAGCTCTTATTGGATTCATAGCAAGATTTAATTAAGTCAGTTGTTATTTATCAGGTCAAATTTAGTTAATACAGTATCTATTTAAGAGCTGCTTAAGTGGAACTGATAGTGACTGACACTTGAGGTTGACAATTCAAACGGTGTCCCCTTTAAACTGATATATTTTAGAGAGCTAGGGGGCACTGTAGAGTAATATCGTGGTTTGACTATCACAGTGAGATCAATGCATTCATTTGTAATTGAAGGTACAGGTTAGATAATGAAAGAGCATTTAGATCCTAAATTGGTGTGTAGTATATGTGTTTTAAGTGATTTAGGTTAAAAGCGAAATTTTTAGTCCACAGAAATCATCTCCCTTGTGCTCTTCTAAAGAAGTCGTTAACATAAAAACTAATAGTGTAAATTTAAGATGGGTGAGTGTGTTTGTAGTAATTTGGTGCAATTAGAGATAATGTGGAGGGGGTGAAGGAAATGTCAAGGCAATTGCTGACCAGAAAAGTTGCTGTAGATCTCTAGATTAGTGAAGTTGCTCTATGAATTTTTATAGGTAATTTACATTGATAATTGTTTAGCAAGGGCACAGATACAATTGTTTCATAAAGTATTCTATTTGTTAATGAGGTTTTTTTTTACAGCAGTATTTGTTAACTTCATTCATTCACTGGATAAATATGTGTGTTTTTGATAAATACAACAACTACCTTAAAAACTATAAGATGACAGTGAAAACTTTGTTTTATTTTAAATTATTTTAGGTTCTCATGGCTGAACAGACTACAGTAAACATAGAGCAATAAATATGGTGTAAAAAACAATTATGGTATAAACAAACAAATATGGTATAAAAACCAAAATATCATTATAAAAGTTTCTTCATATACTGTATTTTACATCAATATAAGTTTGTATGTTTTAAAACTTAGAGATCTTTTTTCCCCTAAGTTTGATCCTGAGATAAATTTTAGGATTTACCTTAAACATCTATGTGATGAACAATTGGAACTTTTATTTTTAATTGGCTCTTCTCTGTCTCTTGTCCTGTATCACTCAAAAATGATCTATTTTCTACAGAGCTTGGGAGATCCAAGTCTGTTTCCCTAAAAAAAAAAAAAATAGACAGAAGAGATCTTCATTTGGTTTAATCTATCAAGTAGCTTAACACTGTTTAAGAAATACAATTACATCATCATACAAAGCGGTATTCTTATGTTATTAAATCTCTGTGAATTTTAGACACAAAAGGGAAAGCAGGTGGTGGTGAAATCCAGCTTCCTAATATAATACTTCATAAAAGCTTTGTAGTGTTGGTTTGTGGTTTGTGAATTAGAGAACCTAATTTTATAAAATTAGCATAATGGGAAAAGAATAATGGCATTTAAGCTGTTAAACTATTTTAGGCAGTAGTGGTTGCTAGTTTGCTAATCCATGAATGTCCTTGAGTAGTGTTTTATTTTATTAATACTACACAGTACCAGGAAATAATTTTTTCTTTCTACGTAATCGTATAGCTAGTCTTTTATCTCTTAAGTAAAATTCTAGAAAAGCCACTTATGCCCTTAAATTTTTTTTTGTTTTCTCTTAAAGAAATAGTGTCTTACTATAAAAGATATAAAAAATAAAGAAAAGTGCATAAAAAAGTATATGTATAATTCTTCCACCAATGGGAATAAACCATTCTTAACATTATGACATATTTCCCCCTAGTCTTTTTATTTAAATGCATTTTTTCCATAGATAAGAGCACATGATACACTGTAAATTGTATTTTTTCCACTTAACATTATCTAAGCATTTTGCTTCTTATATATAACTTTATAAAACATTTTTAATAGATGCATAGTGTTCTACCTTATGGATGAATCCAATTTTACTTAATGATTCCTTTATTATTGAATGTTATATAGTTTCCAGTTTTCGCTTATAGTAAATAATTTGAAGTAAACATTTTTGTGTATATTCTATGTCTGCATATTACATTTTTTTAAGGAGGAAGAATTGCTGGTAAATTCCTAGAAGGGAATTTACTAAGTGAGAAGGTATCATTTCTACATTAAAGAGTAGTATATGTTTATTACCAAATCTATCATGTTTATTATTGAAAAACTTAAAAGTATAGATAAATTAAGAGAATTACCAGGCCGGGCATGGTGGCTCACGCCTGTAATCCTAGCACTCTGGGAGGCCAAGGCCGGAGGATTGCACGAAGTCAGGAGTTCAAGACCAGCCTGAGCAAGAGTGAGACCCCCGTCTCTACTAAAAATAGAAAGAAATTAGCTGGACAACTAAAAATATATAGAAAAAATTAGCCGAGCATGGTGGCGCATGCCTGTAGTCCCAGCTACTTGGGAAGCTGAGGCAGGAGGATCGCTTGAGCCCAGGAGTTTGAGGTTGCTGTGAGCTAGGCTGACGCCACGGCACTCTAGCCCGGGCAACAGAGCAAGACTCTGTCTCAAAAAAAAAAAAAAAGAGAATTACTCATAATATGTATCGAGATAACTATTATTAGTTATCTTTCAGACCTTTTCTGTGACAGATAACTGAGTTTTCCCCAACACCGTACTTCTTGTATTGCTTAGCTAAAGAACATATAAATGTGTGGTCCATAGAATCTTACAGATATTTCAGAGTTTCTGAAAATTACCTTTTTAAAATAGCGCGTAGGTGTTAGGCTACTTACTTATCCTTCAGAGAACCTGGGATGCAAAACTGGTATCAAGGACATTCTGAAAATCGCTTCGTTGACTGAAAAGCTTTCTATGTGCATTTTGGGGCATTTATAATTAGACATAATTCTTTAACTATTACCTTAAAATGTAAGATTTTTTTAAAGCTTTCCAAAATAGGTAAAAGTATCAAAATTACATTTTTGTAGCAAAGGTAAAAACAAGAGAAGGGCATCTTACACCCTAATTAGGATGTTTCTTGAAAAGGACTCATTGTTTTAAATAAATTTGAGTTGTATATTTTGCTTTAAAATTTTAAGACTCCTCTCAATAGTCTTGGAATTAATCTTGCACCATGAAATATTCCAGATTTCAAGAAGCAGCTGTACTATATGCAATGAAAGGACTTTTTACAAAACAACTTAATTACTTATATTTGTATCTAGTCCTATGTATAATCTTTAATTGTGTATCGAAATAAAAATTATATTTGTCATGGAATATATATGCTTTCTTAGAATTATTCTCTAGTTTCTTGAAACTTCAGACAAGTAGTATTTGTCAAATTATTCTGCTAAATATTGTTCAAAATGATCTGTTCTTTTTTGGGGGGGAACAAACATGCAAAATAAGAGTTGTGTAAATTTTTATATTTTTGTAGAAATTTTTAACTTTAACAGAGTTTAATGTGTTCTGATTTTAAATCCTCTGGGAAATTCTATCTCAATACCAGGCAATTAAGAAAACATTTATTTGGAAATAACTGAAACTGACCTCTCTTCTTGGATTCACATGATGACATTTGATTTATGACCCACTACTGATTACAAATTCATTTCCTTGGAGGCAGATGGATTCCAGAATTCATTAAGATCTCTTTCTTTCCTCTGTAGTGTACCTAATACCTCTCCTGTTTTCCACCTCCATCTTTTTGAAATAAACTATTTAAAAGTTTCTTTATACAGAACATTTGTGGAGAATGTTTTCCCATCCTTCAAAGAGAAACAGTTTGAGATTATTAGAAGATTGAAAGACAATTAAACTTGGGAATTTCATCAGGAACTCTTCATTTTAAAAAAACATTTAAAAAATATACAGATTAAGAACTGAATCTTGGATGAATTAAACTGAGAAACAATGCTAAAATTTGTTTTAAATTCTTCTTTAAAGTAAACATCGTATTTATATTATTTTTTCCCGGTTACAGAAGTTATGCATGGTCACTGTAGACATTGTTGAAAAGCCCAAAGAAGAAAATAAACAATCTTGCTTCTACTTTCCAGACCCAGAGATAACTGCTGTTAATATTTGCTTCATATCCTCTTAGTTATTCACGTATATTTTATGTGTATGTAATAAAGTTGTCATCTATACATACAATCTGTGTTTTTTACTTAGCGTGTTATTAACATTCCTCTAAGTTAAAAAAAGAACTGTCTAAAGCATGATTAAATAGTATTCTTGCATATGACCATCGATATTTTATTTAATCAATTTTCTGTTATTGAACATTTAGTTTATTTCTTTCTCTTGCCCTTTTTCTTAAATAATGTTTCAGAGGACATTCCTCTTCATACATCTTGGTGCACGTATCTGATTATTTCCTCAGGGTAATTCCATAGCAATGGAATTCTTGGATCAAAGAATATGTACATTATACATCTTATGGCATGAGATGCCAAATTACCCTCCAGAAAAGGAATACCCATCAATTTTCACCAGGAAGAACACACATTTCCCAGGAATATTATTTTCTAAATCTTTGTCAGTTTGATAGGGGAAATTAATACTCTCTGTTATTTTTTAAAAATTTTTTCTACTTTTATCTGACAAAAATTTTTATTTGTTGTTTTAATTTGCATATCTTTGATTACTTTGTATAGTTTTATATGATGACTATTTGCATCTCTTTTGTAAATTGCCTTTTTGTCCTTTGGCTCATTTTTTAATTGCATTGTCTTTTTTGTTGATTTGTGCTTTTAATATAGGAGATTATTTTTAATCACTTCTTTTATAGTCTTAAAATTTCTCAGCTTAATTTTTATGGATATAAAAGCATAGGGCCATAGAGCTTTCCTCCAGTCTGTTTTCCTTACCATTAATAGTCAAATTTAAGTCATAGTGAGGATTTACTATTTAAATACTTTCAGTCTAAAAGTTAAATTTATATCATAAAAAAGTCTAATTTTTATTTATTCTGAGAAGGTAACTAGAGAATTCCATGTCAGTTTTACTATTAACTTTTACTGCTTTCAGAAATCTTTTTATTATAGATCACTCAATCACAGACACTTTTCAATCATACGATAGGCTGGTATATTGTAATTCTATCAGTGATTTGTTGTATAAGTTGAAAAGTATATTTATTTTTTTTAATTTCAAAGATATGATTGTATAATAGGGCTAATGCTACTTGGTACTTCAGAAGGACAGAGTAGAATTAGTATATTAGTAGTAAATAGCACTGAAGCAAATATCAGAGACAACAAACACGTTAATCTCTCTGATTAGTTACTAGAATAGCTCTTATTGTGTAACTTCCTTATAAAGTCCTCAAAAGCTTCTTTTTTTTTTTTTTTAATCTGTGGATTTATAGAACCCAAAAGCTACTTTCATATGTGTGGTTTCTTTAAATGCATGAGATTAATATTTCTTTTATGAGAAGTGAAATAGCTTTTTTCTAAAATTATCAAAGACAAGATAACATTAATAATTTAAAAAATTAAAAAAATTGCTTTTATTCATCAGCTTAACATCTTTTTTTCATTTCTGCTCTTACATTTAATTCCCTGTCCTTACAAATTTGTATTTTACATAGTTGTTACTTTTGTGTATATTTTCTAAAATGTAACATTGTTGGAAACATCTCTATGTATATGATGTTCTTAATATTTAAATCATAAAATAATATAGCCATTTTCTAGAGAATTTAGAAAATGAGAAAAATGAAAACTAATAATTTCATAGACAGGAGTTAGCGTAGATGATAAGTAACTTTTATTTTCCTGGGTTTTCTTATTAGAAAAATAATACATGCTCACCGAAGAAAAATTGCACAGAAAAGTATAAAGCAGTAAAATAAAATAATCCATTATCTTTTCACCCAATAGCATTTTTATCATATTTGTATCTGGTTTTTCCTGGTCTTTTTCTACACCTATCTTGTGTTGAGACTGCACTGATAATCCTCATTTTCTAATACTCTATTGAATATATTGACACATAAGTCTTTGTCATCATTTCAGATTATTTCCTTCAAATAATTTCTCAGAAGAAGAATCCTTAGTCTAAATGGGATGGATGATTTTTAAGGATTTTAATAAAGACTACCAAATTGCTTTCCAGAAAAACTATGACCTATTTTATATTTCTGCCAGGAATATCTAAAAATGGCCACCTTATTGAACCTTAGCTCGTAAGGGTATTTATTTTTTAACCTTTGTAAATATAATACGTGAAAATGGTATTTTGCTGTTTTTAATTCACATTTTCCTCAGTGTTTCAGAAGTTGAATATTCAGTGTTACTTTATACAGAATTTAGTTTTATAGTAATCATTCTAGTTTTTCCTATATGTCCTTCAGAGTTATAAAGGAGACCTTCCTTTTGTCCTCTAGTAGATGAATATTAGTTTTTCTATCATCATATAAATTCATTGAAGCTTTTTTTTTAAATAGCACATGTATAATTAAGAATTAGAGAGTTGATTAGATGAACAACTATAAGAGAGGGATCTCTCAATTTATGGAGTCCCTTGCTTGCCCTTCTTTCTTGTGACCATGCAGATTTTGTCTCTGGTATTGTGCTCAGAACTAAACAGGTGAAAGGATGTAGACAGAAAGATTCTAGAAAACTAAATTCATACTCATCTTTAAAATGAACTTTTGGAACATGACCTTTTTGTAAATTGAGGACTTTTCAGTACACCATTAAGAAAATCCCAAAATGTAAGTTTTTGTTGATAAAATTTGTTCATTTTGTTCTCATAGACCTATTAAGTTCCTTGAGGGTAGGAATCAGATTTCATTCATTTTTGTATCTCAGGCATAATTCCTGGCACACAATAGGTGCTCAGTAAATGTGTAACTAATCGGCTCTTTGAAATAGTGAAAAGATTGAGCTTGGAGTTAGAAGACCAAGGGTTTTTGTCTCTTAACTTACTAGAGTTTTAGGACATTTGTAGATTATGTAACATCTTTTGAACTTCTGTTTCATTAGCTCATGGGTATACTGCTTGTTCCATTTACTTCACAGAGTTGAGAAATAAATGAGATAAAATATGTTAAAGTAGCTGATAAAATTTTGAAAGTGCTGTGCAGTTGTGAAAGTCATCATCATCATCATTGTATGTTTCTCTGGGAAGTACTTGGTAAAGGGCTCCGTTGTTAGGAAGTTACCTGGAAGAGTTTGGCAGAGACTGTTAGCTAATCACCAAAAATCCACTGTTTCCTCTTCCTTCTAGACCTACAACTGGACTGTTTCTATGCCTCCCTCACATTTAGGTGTGGTCATATGACTGAGTTCTAACTAATGGGATGAGCAGAAATAATATGTACCACTTCTAGGCCTGGCCCATGAAAACTTCCCATGAGGACCCGTCCAAGCCCTTTTTTCCTTCTGTCTAGCTGGAAAGAAGATCACCTTCAGGTTAACCTTGGAATCCACATGTTAAAGATAGTAAAGCCTCCTTGAGCTGAGTGTGCCTGCTAATTTCACCCATCCAGTCCTGCTACATGAGTAAGAAATAAACTTCCGTTGAGCTTGAATCATATGTTTTGAGGTCTTGTTGGCAAAGCAGACTATCCCTATCACAAGGAACACACTAACATATGTTCTACTTTTTCTTTAGAGAAGCATAATCCTCTTAGCCTTACAAACAAGGGGTAACAATGTAAAGAAATAAATATATATATTTGTGGTCATAGATAGGTAAGTAGGTAGAGCCTGTGACCCATAAAGAAATAAATATATATATTTGTGGTCATAG
>NW_012151951.1:11264031-11266960 GCF_000956105.1 Propithecus coquereli
ATAAATATATATATTTGTGGTCATAGATAGGTAAGTAGGTAGAGCCTGTGACCCATAAAGAAATAAATATATATATTTGTGGTCATAGATAGGTAGGCAGATAGAGTCTGTGACCCAAAGTGAAGAGACAATTATGTCATTTGAGAATTTTTTAAGAAAAGATAAATAATGATGTTTATAATTGTTTATTAAAGTTTAATTAGATAATTTATATTTTTTTACTTTTTCATTGTTCAAGCGAAAGTTCTAAAAGAATATAAAAGAGGAGATTTCCCTGGGCAATACCTTTAGTTGGTATTTAGTATCCAAACTTTTTCTTCAATATTGAATATGATACTCAAAATATATACAATATAAAATTGTCTTATGACAGAAATGCTAAGATTTTAAAAACCATAGTTCTTTCCTCTACAACTCTTTCTATTTATTAGATGGTTGTGACCCATCTAATTATAAAAGCTTTTTGTTGAGGAGGAGGGTGCTGGTATCTAGACTCACTCCAGAAATTGTAGGGCAAAACATTTTTTTCAAAATATGCGTGTCTTTGAAACTCCATGTTACCATCCTGAGAAATATTGAGAATATTCAAGTGTACACTTATCCTTTTATGTGGCAACTTTTACCCAAAGTTACCCAAAGTGACTGATAATACTGGTTTCTATCATACTTTTTAGAATATTTCGATTATGGTAATAATTAAAACACCACCAAACATAATGAAAATAGCTATCACAGAACCTATGTGCTTAACTGCCTTGAGAAGGAGCTAACTGCTTTCTTCTTAAGCAATACATTTAATTTTACACATTAATTTAATAATCTGATTTCCCCTGGGAAGCTTGGGTTGTTCTGTGAGTTACAATTAATTCAAATCAGGAAACAAGCTGTGGACAGCAAGTTAGAAATAGAGAAAGGTAAGAAATAAACCTTACAGTAGAGCTTTAGGAGATAACTGCAAAGGACAGCAGCCATTAGGAAAGAAGAAAAAACTACAATTGACCCTTCAACAGGGTGGGATTTAGGGACACTGACCCCACCCCCTGCCCCAGCAGTTGAAAATCCAAGTATAACTTCTGACTCCTCAAAAACTTAACTGCTGATAGCCTACTGTTGACCAGAAGCCTCACCAATAACAAAGAGTTGATTAACACATTTTGTATGTTATATGTATTATATACTATATTCTTACCATAAAGTAAGAGAAAAGAAAACCTTATCAAGAAAAGCATAGGGAAAAGAAAATATATTTACTATTCGTTAAGTGGAAGTAGGTCATCATAAAGGTCTTCATCCTTATTTTCACGTTAAGTAAGTGGAGGAGGAGGAAGAGGAGGAGTTGTTCTTGTTATCTCAGGGTTGGAAGAAAATCTGTGTGTAGGTGGACCCATGCAGTTCAAACCTGTATTGTTCAAGGGTCAACTGTAATTGTGTGAACAGGAGACTGAGGAAATTAAGTGAGATGACAAGCCGAGTCCTATTTTCTTGCATACCTTTTGGGAATGGTGAACTATTACAGAACATACAATAGTTGATGTATTAAAAATTACCTTGAAACAACAACATAGGCTAAATTATGTTTAGAATACTTTTTGATAGAATGTGAAGTACATTTTAATACATTTTTAGTAAGTACAAATTTACTTATTAAATTTGGGTAGTTCTTAATTATCTGAAAAATTTATTTAAATCAGAATGCTATATTCCTAACCAAATATCTACTAATTTTAAAAAATTAGTTCTTTTTAGTTGGATGGGGAAAAAAGTATGTGATTGTTGAATTCTATGTATTTATTCACCTTCAAATGTAATTCCTTCAGATTACTAACCTTGGAATTGTTTGGATTCCTATTTAGTTAGAATGAGGCCACATTTTCTGAAATCAAATTCCTTTTAGAAAGTTAAAAGTTAGTGTAATTACTAACATTTCAGTTTTTACACTTTGATTTTTAAAACAAAATTTAATCCAGTTGGTATTTTTTCATGTAGTTGAGTTTTAATACTTAGTATTCAGCTTTGTTCTAGACAGGTATGTCTATATTCTTTGGAACCTATCACTGGCTTTTCTAGAAAAATAGTATTTCAGTAGAACAGAAACTATCTTCTGAAATGTCTTCTGCTTGGCTGATCGTTTTTTAAAGGTACTTTACAATGGGATGATAACTGGTTGAAACACTAGTTTAATAAAATAAAGGTTTTATTTCTTCAGTTTATACATGGAGTAAAAAAGCCATTACAGTTGTACTGAAAGAGAAACATGCTTTATTAAAGTAACTTTGCAGAGTCATTCTTCATAGCACACTAAAGACGCTACCAAACAAAATCTTCTGCAGTTCCTTACACATGGTGTGAGTTGAAGAAACATTTGTAGAATGAATGAATGAGTGTTGAATTTAAACTAACTATAATCAGTGTCATAGGAACCTACAGGCAAAGTCTCAGATGTCATTTATTGACAGGATTCTTAATTGGAAGATGTTAATTATTATATATTAATTGTATTTAAAGTTGGCTTCTTATAGGCAGCATATAGTTGCGTTTCGCACTTTATATTCAATCTTACAATGTTTGTTTTTAACTGGTGTGCTTAGACTACTTACCTTTATTGTAATTATTGATATGGTTTGGCTTAAATCTACCATCTTACTATTTTTCTTTTATATTCCATACCTGTTCTTCATTCCTCTTTTCCTCTTTTTCTGCCTTCTTTTAAATTGAGTTGGTTTTTTCCCCACATTTTGTCTTTTTTTTGGCTTAATTACTATAATCTCTTTTACATTATTTTGGTGGTTTGAGGTTTTGTAGTAAACATCTTTCATTTATGTGATGTTCTGCTTCACACATAGTATGAGAGCATTGCAAGTGTATACTTTCGTGTCTTCCCTTGTGGCATTTGTACTATAGGTAACATACATTATATGTATGATAAATG
>NW_012151951.1:11267700-11272108 GCF_000956105.1 Propithecus coquereli
TTTTAGTAGAGTCGGGGTCTTGCTCTTGCTCAGTCTGGTCTCGAACTCCTGAGCTCAAACAATCCGCCCGCCTCGGCCTCCCAGAGAGCTAGGATTACAGGCGTGAGCCACCGCGCCCGGCCTTATAAGCCATGTTTTTTAAAAAGGAATATTTTTCTCAGATTTTAAAAGAGTAATTCATGTTTAAGATTGATAATATAAAACATTTAAAAATTTCAATTCATTAACATGTAGAATTTTTCTGTTGGAAGACTTTTAAACTGAAATATTCCAGTATGCTAGCCTATGACTTTGTTCTCCAAAGCAGGATGTGTGAACCTATAGTATGCTAGACTAGGCCTCTACTGGCTTGTAAGACCGGATTGTTAAATTTTCAGAAGTTTTGCAAGCCAATTCACATTACACTAGTAACTCAAAGTCAGCATTGGTAGGAATATTTACACCACAGAAATTGGCTTACTAATCAGGGCCTTTTTTTTTCTCAGAGAGCTGGTATACTAGCACAGCACTATGTGCACTCAAATGGATTAGCATAAATGTCCTTGGGTGTATAAGAAAAAATTATTGGAACTTCTAGCTTTTTTTATTGTTTATATTTGTCTTGTGTGCATTTATAATATATATCATATATACAGTGGCACATGTATGTAATTTATATGTCTGTATGTACATATACATAAATGTGTGTGTACATATATGTGACTAAATGACTTTTATGGATAGAGGTTTGCAATTTAAAAAATGTGGAGATCATTGGCTTATAATATGCCTCCTAAGAATGAGGGGCTATGATGTACCACTCAAAACATTTCCTGAAAATTCTAAAACTACAGAGGCCTCCTAAATCAAATCTCTGTCAGATTAGCCAGGCATGGTACCACATGCATGTAGTGCCAGCTACTCAGGAGGTTGAGGCAAGAAGATTTCTTGAGCCCAGGAGTGCGAGGCCACTGTGCATTATGGTCATGCCTGTGAATAGCCACTGTACTCCAGCCTGGGCAACGTAACAAGTCCTTTTCTCTTAAAAAAAATTCAGATTATTTCTCCCTTTAAGCTTTTTGTTGTTGTTGTTAGTTCCTAAAGATGATACTTCTAAGAAACTAATCATGTTTTTCAGTCACTGATGAGCCATAAGCTAAACCGAGGATAAAACTATCATGATTCACTTGATAATTCTATCTTTATTTGAACTAAATAATTGGTTGAAATTTATTTACTATTTGATTCATTTAACCAAATTGTAGGTAGCTCTTAGTTTTCTGGCCTAATGGGGAATGGTCCTAAACCTACATTTTAAAGCAGAAAGTTTTAGCCTTTCAGGAGATAGCAGATAAAGTGTGTTACATAGAAGGAGTCTAAAAATCACTCATATTAATTCTAAAAATTAATTTCCTTTCTAAATAGACATATATTTAGTCTAGTTTGAAAAATCAAATTTGTGACAGTGACACATTTCCTTTCTGAACCTAGAAAAACTAATTTAAATAAAAGTGTATAACAGTAAAACTGTGAAGATAAAGCTTTTGAACTATGTTTTAAAATTATAGTACTTTGTAACAATATTGAAGTGTAGTAGGAGGAATATCACATTGTGCCAGATTAGCTAGGCTACAGGCCAGATAAACTAAGTTCTTCTGTTTTATTATTCTTTTCTTAATCAGGGTCTACCATGATGACATAGGGCTAGAAAAGTCAGTGAAGAGGTGTTGAAAAGTTGACCTTCAAAACTCCTGTAACCTATGTTAGTACTTCTCAAACTTTATTACGCATAAAAATCACCTGTTAATTTTGTTAAAATGTAAATTCTAATTCAGTACGTCTGTGATGGGGCCTGAGAGTCTGCATTTCTAACACATGCCTGGACAGTGCTGTTACTCCGGGTCAATGGACCATACTTAGAAGAGCAAGGATCTAGATTTTTCATAAAAATGTTAGCATAAGGATATTATCAGGCTTGTAAACTTAGACACCTTCTGAACTGTTCATAACTCTGATTCCTTTGTGAGTAGTTTCAATTTAGGTAACCCTGTAGAATGTTGTAGTAGATTACAGTACTTTCCTGTCAAACTAATATGGAATTATTTATCCATAGGTAATGGAGACAAAAAGTATGTTGTACCTTGTGACAGAATATGCCAAAAATGGAGAAATTTTTGGTAAGCTTTTTTCTGTAAATTTTTTATTAATTTGAAAAGGTCACTAATCTGCATGAAATGGGGTCTTTTCTATTAATTTTTCTGCTTATTTAAGACTTGGTAATATGAATTAGAAGTTTTTAAGTATTAGAATATGATAAAATATCCAGTAAACTAAAAAATGTGGAATATAATTTATTTTCTTGTATTTATGATATTAAAGGTACTACTTAATTCTCTCATCCGTGCTAAAGAGATTGGAGAATCAAAGATAGGGAGAAACTTTCAGTCATACTGCAAGGGAGGTTTTCTTTTCTTTTATCTTCTTTTTTACCTTTTTTCCCAGGGAAAAGATCAGTCAACAAAGATTTATTGAGATCCTACTGTGTCCCAGGCATTGTACTAGGTATTAGGATACAGTGGTTGCTTAAAAAACACAATCTCTGTCATTGTGAATCTTACAGTTTAGCACGGTACTTACTATAGCTGTAAAGCTCAGGCAAGTCACTAACCCACTCTGGGACTTGGTTCCGTTATCTCTAATAAGAAAGTATTTGATTAACTGGTCTCTGTGACCCATTCTAGCCCTTAAAAATTATGAATATTCTAACTTTTATCTAAAATAGCTATTTATTTTTACTCTGTGAAGCCAGGATGCAGTAGGTATCTAATTATTTTTGTTTCTTAACCTAAATTTAAGTCCAAAATTGTTTTTTAAACACCTTTATTGAGGAATTATTTACATACAATAAATTGCATGCATTTAATGTGTACAATTTAATAAGTTTTGGTACACATTTGTGAAACTATCATCATGATCAAAATAACCTTCACTTCTAAAATTTTCTTTGTGCCCTCTTTGTAACTCTCTTGCCCCATCCCTCACCCAGGTAACCACTGATTTATTTTCTGTCACTATAGATTAGTTTGCATCTTCCAGAGTTTTATATAAATGTAATCATAAAGGATGTACTCTTTTTGTCTAGTTTCTTTCCCTCAGTATAATTATTTTGAGATTCATCCATTTAATTGGTGTGTATCAACATATAATTTCTTTTTATTGCAACTAGTATTTTTTCTTTTTTTCCTTTTTTATTTCCTTAAGGCAGTCTTCCTTGTAATGCATATAAGTAGTATTCCATTGTATGAATATATCCCAGTTTGTTTATCCATTCATCTGTTGATAGACATTTGAGTTGGTTTTAGTTTTGGTCTGTTATTCAAAGTTGCTGTGAACATTCATGTACAGGTCTTTAACTTACACAGTCTACCTTCAAGTAGTATTTAACACTTCATATATAGTATAAGAACCTTACAATAATGTGCTTTTATTTTGCCCCTCCTGGCCTTATGTTCTTGTCATATTTTGTTTACACCTATTTTATAAAACACAATACAGTGTTGTTACTTTTCTTTAAACAATTACTTTTTAAAGAGATTTCAATCTTTAAAAAATCATATATATTTACAAGTATAGTTACCATTTCTGCATTCCTACCTGTAGAAGCATATTTTCACCTTCATTCCTTTGTATAGATGCATATTTTTATCAAGGGTCATTTTCCTTTTGCCTGAAGGATTTTCTTTAGTGCTTCTTGTGTACGTCTGCTGGTGATGAAATCATTCAGCTTTTGTATGTCTAAAGTAATCTTTATTTTGTCTCTGTTTTTGAAAGATACTTGCACTAGGTATAGAATTCTAGGTTGACTGTTCTTTTTTCTTTCAGTACTTTAAAGATGTTGCCTCACTGTCTTCTCATTTTTACTGTTTCCTGCAAGAAATCTACTGTCACTGTCATCTTTTTCTTTACTCCTCTGTATGTAATGTGCCTTTTTTCTCTGTCTGCTTTTAAGATTTTCTGTTTACCATTGGTTTCAGCAATTTAATTATGATGTGCCTCTGTGGAATTTTCTTCATGATTCTTATGTTTGGTATTCATTGAGCTTCTTGGATCTGCGAATATACTGTTTTCATCAAATTTGGAAATTTTTTCAGTCATTATTCTCTAATTTTTCTGTCTCACCTCTCTCTCCTCTCCTTCAGAGATTCCAATCAGATGTACATGAGGCTGTTTGAAATTGTCCCACAGCTCACTTGATACTCTTTTCTGTTTTGTTTTGTTTTGTTTTGTTTTGTTTTTTTGAAACAGAGTCTCACTCTTTTGCCTGGGCTAGCGTGCTGTGGTGTCAGCCTAGCTCACAGCAACCTCAAACTCCTGGGCTCAAGTGATCCTCCTGCCTCAGCCTCCCAAGTAGCTGGGACTACAGGCATGC
>NW_012151951.1:11283343-11293825 GCF_000956105.1 Propithecus coquereli
TATTTATTTGTGTTCTGGGATGCAGGTGGCGATAAAAATAATAGATAAATCTCAGCTGGATGCAGTGAACCTTGAGAAAATCTACCGAGAAGTACAAATAATGAAAATGTTAGACCACCCTCATATAATCAAACTTTATCAGGTATGATTTAGTCTTACACCTCCTGCATGCATTTCATATTCAGTACGCTGTTTTGCATCATGATTTTGCCTTTCATGTTTTTCTAATCTGTAAAAGAAAGATAAATATATGCTTTTATTAAGCTGAGTATATCCATTTTTCTGTATTATCTTTAAATTAAAAATTTTGAAATCAGAAACTAGTAGCTTAATTTTAAGTTGTCTCTCAGACTGCAAGTTATTTATTTTAAAAGTTTGCAATTGTACATTTACGTTTGCTTAAACATGCTGCATTTTGGTGGTAGTACCATTAATGAGGATATGGCAGTTTTGCTTATTTAAAAAACATACTGTTTATGTTTTATGACTGCAGTCCCCAACCCCTGGGACCAGTACCAGGCCACACAGCAGGAGGTTGAGGGGGGGTGGAAGGGATGGAGCTTCACTTGTATTTATAGCTGCTCCATTACCACCTGAGCTCCGCCTCCTGTCAGATCAGCTATGGCTTTAGATTTTCATAGAGCTCAAACCCTACTGTAAACTGCGCATGCGAGGGATCTAGGTTTCGCTCCTTATGAGAATTTATCTAATGCCTGATGAACTGACGTGCTGGTCCATGGAATAATTGTCTTCCGTGAAACCAGTCCCTGGTGCCAAAAGAGTTGGGGACCACTGTTTTATGACATACAAAAGCTGAAGTGATCTATTACTCAATAGCATACTTTGTAATACCTAGAGACAAATCTTTTTTTTTTTTAGTTTGTTTTATCAGATAAAATAAATGAGCCATTTTTTAAAAAATCAACTTTAAGATAATTTTTGTAAAATAAGTCGTACCCATTTTAAGCATAAGCCATGTGTTTTGTTTTTGTTTTTTTGAGACAGAGTCTCACTGTGTTGCCCGGGCTAGAGTGTCATGGCGTCAGCCTAGCTCACAGCAACCTCAGACTCCTGGGCTCAAGCGATCCTCCTGCCTCAGCCTCCCAAGTAGCTGGGACTACAGGCATGCACCACCATGCCCGGCTAATTTTTTCTATATATTTTTAGTTGTCCAATTAATTTCTTTCTATTTTTACTAGAGATGGGATCTCGCTCTTGCTCAGGCTGGTCTCAAACTCCTGAGCTCAAACAATCCACCCACCTCGGCCTCCCAAAGTGCTAGGATTACAGGCATCTGTTTTGTTTTGTTTTTTTTTTGAGACAGAATCTCACTCTTTTGCCTGGGCTAGAGTGCCGTGGTGTCAGCCTAGTTCACAGCAACCTCAAACTCCTGGGCTTAAGCGATCCTTCTACCTTAGCCTCCCAGGTAGCTGGGACTACAGGCATGCGCCACCATGCCCGGCTAGTTTTTTCTGTATATTTTTAGTTGTCCGATTAATTTCTTTCTAATTTTAGTAGAGACAGGGTCTCACTCTTGCTCAGGCTGCTCTCGAACTCCTGAGCTCAAACAATCCACCTGCCTCAGCCTCCCAGAGTGCTAGGATTACAGATGTGAGCCACCGCCCCCCCCCAACCCCCTTCTTTTGTTTTTAAAAATTCCTTTTTCTCTCTGTGTTTCATTTTGGTTAATGGCTATTTCTCTGTCTTCAAATTCACTATCTTTTCTTCTGTGATGTCTAATTTGCCATTAATCCCATTCAGTGTATTTTTCATCTTAGCCATTGTAGTTTTCTTCTCTATAAACTTGACTAGGACCTTTTTTATACCTTCCATGTTTTTACTTAGCTTTTTGAACATCTGGAATACAGTTATAATAACTTTTAATGTCAATGTTTGTTAATTCTGGTGTCTCTGTCAGTTCTGGGTCAGTTTTGATTGGTTGGTGTTTCTCCTCAGTTTTAGTCATATTTTCATGCTTCTTTACATGCCTGGTAGTGTTTGATTGGATGCCAAACATTGCCACTTTTACCTTGAGCACCACATATTTTGTGTTACTTTAAGTTGTCTTGAAATTTGTTCTGGGATGCAGTTAAGTTACTTGGAAACAATTTGATCCATTTGGGTCTTGCCTTTATGATTAGAGCATTGCTTAGTCTGGGTCTAATTATTTACCACTTCTGAGTACTCTGCCCAATGCCCCATGAATTGAGGATTTTCTAGCCTGACCGGTAGGAACAGGCACTATTCCTGGCTCTATGTAAGCACCAGGCATTGTTTGTTCTCTGTCTCTCAGATGGTTCTTTCTCTGGCCTCAGGTAGTTTTCTCTCACATGTGCCAATCAAGACTCTCCTGAATGTTTAGCATTCTTCCTCTGCAGATTGTTAGAGTTCTGTTTGTAGTTCTCTCTTCTCTGGTACCCTGTCTTGTGATCTCTATCTTGTTCTCCCCAGACTTTCAGCTCTCTCCTCAACTCAAGGACATTGCTGGGCCCTGCCTGGGTTTCCCCTCCCTATGCTGTGGCCTAGAAATTCTCTCAAGGCATAAGTTGGGGCATTCATGGGTCTCACCTCATTTTTGGCTTGTTTCTCAGGGACTGCTCTGCTTCTTTGCCAGATATCCAGTGTCTTATAAACCATTATCTCAGATATTTTATGTTTTGTTGTAATTGGGGTGAGGAGGTTGTTTCAGGCAGGAAGGTAAATTGGGTCCCTGTTACTCCATCTTAGCCAAAAGCAGAATTCTCCAATCCTCTCAAAATTATTGTTAACTTTAAGTATTTTAAAGAGAGTGTATATACTTCCATAGCTTTGGAAAAAATGTACTATTTGCAGTTGAATTCTAAATAAATAGTTCTGACTGAGCTCACTGTATTTCAGGAAAGATAGACTGAAATACTAGTCTTTTTTTACTTATTTTTTTGTGCTACTGCTTAATGAACTTCTTTTAATTCTTAAGGTATTTGTTTCAACTAGTAGCGTCTTAACTCATGCTGTAATAGAATGATACGGGCTTTGAAGCCAAGCAGATCTTGTTTACAATGCTGGCTATACCATATTAATTATTCCTTACTTTGGACAAGTTTCTTCCTTTCCTTTCTTTCCCTTTCTTTTCTCTTCTTCTTTTTTTTTTCTTTCTTTCCTATTCTTTCTTATATGCACTTATTCATTCATTCATTCACTCAGTCTTTCAAAAAACATTTATTGAAAACCAACCATGTGTAACATACTGTTCTATGTGGTAAGAAAACTATAATGAAGAAAACAGGCAAAAATCCCTACTCTCATGGACTTACATTCTAGTTTGGGAGAGAGACAAACAAAATAAGTGAATTATGTAGTTTATTAAATGGTGATAAGTACTATAGAAATAATAAAGCAAGAAGGGGGGATAGGAGGTGGGAGAGTTGATAACAATATTGCAATGATCAAGAAGGCCTCACTGGCATTTGAGCAAAGACTGGAAAGCATGGTCATATAGATGTGGGAGAAAGGGGGTTATCCAGGGAGAGGGAAGAATAAATGCAAAGGCCCTGTGCTTGGTGTGTTCATGGGATAGCAGGGAGGCCAGTATGGCTTAAGAGAAGCAAGCAAGAGGGAAAAGCAAGGAGGAAAAAGAGTAGGAGATGAGGTCCAAAAGGTAGGTGGGAGGCAGCAGTGGGACAGATTTGGGGGCTTTGTAGGCTATTGTAAGGACTGGCTCTTACCTTGAATACTATCAGGGAGCCATTTTCAGCAGGGTTTCAGCAGAGAAGTGACTACATCTAATTTAACATTTTAAAAGCATCACTCTGGCTGCTGTGTTGAAAATGGGAAAGGGTGGAAACAAGGAGACCAGGTAGGAGGCTGCCGCGGTAGTGCAAGTGAGAGATGACGATGGCCCACACCGGGGCAGTGGCAGCGCGGGTAGTCATAAGTGGTCATACTCAGAATGTGTTTTGGAAGTAGAATCAATAGGATTTCTTGACAGGTGGAGACCACCTAAGTAGTAAGTATAATTATAGAAGAGACCAAAGTCCGACCCCTGAGGCACTGGAACATTAAAAGTTTGGGAAGAGAGGAGAGAGACCAGCAAGGGAGACATAGAAGGAAGAAAACTAAGAGAGTGTGGTGTACTGGAAAACAAGAGAACCAGGTGTTTTCAGGATAGAGTGAATATCTATTAGAAATGATGCTGATAGATCAAGAACGATGAAGAATGACAATTGACCTTTGTATTTGGTGGTTGGTAAGAGCAATTTTGGCAGAGTGACTTGGCCAAAAGCCAGATCAAGGGGGCTTAAGGAGCAAAGAAGAGAAGAAAAATGGAGAGAGTAAAATAGATAATTCTTTCAAGGAGTTCTGCTGCAAAAAGGGAGAAAAGAAATGGAAGGTAGTTGGTAGGGACACTGGGTCAAGAGAAGGATTTTTAAGTCTATCCAATGGAATATTTGTAAAGGTTTGGGCTGTAGTTTTATGAGTAAACTAGAAATGACTGTTACATGTTAGGTGTCATTTGTATGGAAATGGGATAGTCTAGATTGCTATTTCTTGCTAAGAACTTTGAAACAGCTTTGGATAGTATTGTTTACATAAATTGAAGCATAATTTGGGGATTTTGAATGTATAAAGTTTATTTTTAATGTAAAATATCTAGGATAACTGTGCAATATAAGTTCTGGAAAGAAAAATCTGATAGAATCTGATAGTTGGACAGTAAATGCTAGTCATCTTATTTTCCACTTTTTGGTACAGTTAATTTCTTGAACATTGAAGATAATGAATGATAGAATTTAATTTAAAAAGATGATGAAATCTGTGGATAGTCTTCACTAATTTAGAATGGAAGAATCTGAGTGTAAAGGGGATTTGGAGATCATTTAAGCCAATTTATTTTTATTTACTTTGACTTTGTCATGCAGCTTGTAGCCCAACAGAACTTATTGCCTTTTCTCACAAAAACTATTTCTCCCTTTTCCCTTACTTGGCTTCATCATTTACAGAGTCATCTGAGCTGGGAAGGTTGGTGTCAGTATTGATTCCTTTTCCCTTCCCCCTCTTTAGATGAGGTTTTAAATCCTGCCTATTCTGCTTCCTAAATATTTCTCAAAGAAGTTGTCATCTCTGCATACCCACTCTTTGCCTCAAGTCAAGGTCCTCACTCTTCCTTGTCTGTATTATGTGATCATCTCCTAACTGTTCCATTTTATACTATTTCCAAAATTATATTCGTAAGTCATAAACATAGTCATACTGTTTATCTCTATTTTATGAGTTTTCTATAATGACCATTAATTAGAAAAAAGTAATTTTGAAAATGAAGTAATGGCATGCCAACAGTTTTCAGTAAAAGAATTGATTTTCAGGGTAGCTCCTGTACTTTATTACCGTTGGCCCTTAAATATCCCTTGCTCTTAATTTCTCCTTATAAGGAAGGTTCTCTTTGTACTGCTCCATGCTTCAGAGCTGTCTTGATATGTACACACTCAGATAACACACGCTCTCACTCAGAACAACTCTGCTTTATTTTTCAGTGTGGTCAGTGGGGGTGGGAAGAGTTGGACATCATGTTGAGGTAGAGGTAGAAAAGAAAGAGATTAGTGACCAAGAAGGGTTAGGATAAGGAATCAAACAAAGAAGGTGGAAGGGAAAGGAATCCTGGCAGAAAACAGAAGTCTAAATGGGTAAAAAATTGTTGAAGGGAAGAGAAGACATATTGTAGATTCAGGTAGATTCAGGCAAAAAACAGTGTGGTAGCCAGCCAGTTTCTGACATGGAGCTCATGAGGATATTAAAACAGAAATGAGAAGATGGAGTCCAAATAGCATTAATCAAGTAGTGAAAATTATGTACATTAGTCCCCCTTATCTACAGTTTCATTTTTAGCAATTTCAGTTATCTGAGGTCACCCATGGCCTGAAAATATCAAGATATTTTGTGAGGAAGAAAAAGACACCACATTCATATAACTTTTATAACAATATATTGTTATAATTTTTCTATTTTACTATAAGTTATTGTTAATCTCTTACTGTGCCTAATTTACAAATTAAACTTTATCATAGGTATGTATGTATGTACAGGAGAAAACATAGTGTACTATATATAGGTTTTGGTACTATCCACGGTTTCTTAGAGTATATCCCCTGCAGGTAAGAGGGGACTTATGTAAGATTTTAAGTGAATTGAACCAAAAATGTTTTAAGTTGATTGGAGATTTAGATGAAAAGAACCACATAAAGAGTAGTAAACTCAATATTTTGAATTATATATTAAGATTTGTCTTTCAGGTTTATAACTTTGGACTCACTCTTTATTTAGCTTTACAAGTATTCCTACTCTGTGCCGGAGGGTGTTGTGTTCTCTATTTTTTTCCATTCTCTTAGTTTTGTATTTAGTTGGCTAGCAAATCATACTCTGTGTTCTTGCAAAACGACTTGAAATTAAATCCTTCTGTTTCCCCAGTCATCACCCTGATCTAGGCTTTCATCACTTCATGTCTCAATTAGTGAATCCCTCATGTTTTACCATACCCTCTTTCTTCTCCAGTCAAGTGCATTTCTATATAATTCCTGTTTAATCTTCCTAAAATATTATTTGTGTTATATCACAACTGTGTTTAGTAACCTTCACTCACCTTCCTATTGTTTACTGGATAAAATCCAAATTCCTCAATCTGCCAATAGAGTAGCTCCTCTAAGTGAATGGATGTGCTCAACTATTCCTTGCATAGGTCTATTTATTATCCTTAGGTATGGACAACCAAATTGCAGATTATACTATCTGCTTCAGTTAATAAACCTGCCTGCCTTCCTGTTTGTGTCTCTTGGGCTGTATCTTTCTATCTCACAAGTATTTATTATATAAAAATTAAATGTGTACTACTATTAGTTTAAGGAGTCAAATAATTCTGCAAGGTTTGTTAGAGAAAATAATGTGTCCCATCCTCCTGCCATCCCCACCCCTTTCCTCCTCAAAGGCAACCATTTTCATTTCTTTTAGCTGATTAGTTTGGACTTATCTCCATTTCCCTAAGTCACATGCTCGTATTGCTCTTTCTGGATTTTTCTTGTATTTTAGGCGCAATCTTTTTGAATCCCTTTTGAATTATTCCCCTACCCCTATATGTAAGAGGCAAATGTTAGAGAGCTATGTAAGGATCAGTGATGGGAAACCTTGAGTGTTAGGATAAGGGGTTAAGATTATTTGTTACAGTGGCCATTTGTGAGCCAGAAGGCAATGATGTGTGTGAGGACATTTTTTTAGGAAGATAAATCTGGAAGTGGTGTGTAGTCTGAATTAGAGGAGGAGGAAAGAGGCCATTTAGGAGACCATTTTAATTGTTTAGACATAAGAGGCTGAGAGCCTGGATTAAGATGTTAGTTGTCAGAATCATGAAAAAGATGTTAAGAAAGAGGCATTTCCAATTGTAAAAATAACAACTACTGATGCTTATTGAGCACTCTCTTTTTGTTGTGTACTATTTAAAGTACTCGATTTATTTATTTATACCTCACAAAAACCTTATAAGATAGGCACTGAAAGATTCAGTAATTTGTCCAAAGTCACACAGCAAATAAGTGACAGAGTCTGGATTTGAACTAGGTAGTTCCAGAGCCTGTGCTGTTAATAATTATACTCTGTCACCTCTCAAAACTTCCTAATGACTCTCAAGAAGTGAACACCAAGAGTCAGGCTTTAAAACAAACATGATTGAAGAATATTGGTGATGTGGTTGATGATAACACCTAGGTCTGTTTTCAGAGTAAAAACTGACAGATTTTAAGTGTGCCTTTGGAGGTAATATCAGGACATTTAGTTTGATATGGGCAGTTCACAGTTGAAGGTATGGAAGCAAACGCAATTCAAAAGAGAACTTAAATTCAACAATAAAAAGATAGACAACCCAATTTAATAACGAGCAAAAGACTGAAACCAGACACTTCAAAAAAGATATACAAATGGCCAATAAGCACATGAAAAATTACTCAACATTATTAGTCATCAGAGAAATGCAAATTAAACACCACAGTGAAATAACATTTCACATCAACTAGAATGATTAAAATTGAAAAAACTGACAATGCAAAGTGTTAGTGCAGCTGTGAAGCAACTAGAACTCTCATACATTGCTGGTGGGAATGTAAAATGGTACAACCACTTGGGAGAACTGTTTGGCAGTTTCTTATAAAGTTAAACATACATCTACCCAATTAAACAACAATTTCATTCCTAGGTATTTTCCCAAGAAAATGAAAACAAATGTCCATAAAACTATTTGTACAAGAACGTTCATAGCAGTCTTTCCTCACAATCATCCAAAGCAGGGGCAACACAAATGTCCAGCAACAGGAGACTATATCCAAAACGAATTGTGGTTGTAATACAATGGAAGATGACTCAACAGTAAAAAGGGAGTGAACCATTTATACATACTACAACATGGATAAATCTTATAGACATTGTGCTGGGCAAAATAAGCTAGACACAAAAGAGTACATACTGTATATGGTTCCATTTTGTGTTCTTCTAAAACAGTTGGTAATAAAAGTTGGAAAGTGGTTGCCTCTAGGGAGTGGGGAGAATTGACCGGAAAGGGGCAAGAGGGGACTATTTTGAATGATGGAAATGTTTATTTTTGTTTTGAATGGTGGTTGTACAGAGTATACAATTATCAGATCTCATCTAAGTAACCACCTAAGAAGTTGCATTTTATTGTATGTAAATTATACCTCAATAAATCTTTCCTCTCTCAAAAAAGGAGGATTTAGCAATAGGGGTATAGATTTGAGAATTACCTGCATAGAAGTGATGAGTGAAGCTGTAATTAATAATGAGATTTCAGAGTGAAGAAGACTAAGAAGTGTTTTGGTTATGCCTTCATTTAAAAGGCAGGTGGAAGAAAGGAATTGATGAAGTAGAAGAGTATCTTGAGAAATAAGGATGGTTTCTGTTCTAATTAATCAAAGGAGCTTGGAGTGAAGTGGGGGTATTTGGTCATTAAGAGATCACCAATCACTTTGAAGGAAGTACTTTTCACTAAACTGGGAGCTACAACCAGATTCCAAGAGGTTAAGGACCCGTGGGTGATGAGAAAAGGGAGAAAAGTATTATAAAACTACCTTTTGAGGTTTTCAAGGTGGAAGGAAGGAATTGAGGGATAGGGTCTATAGGCTTCAGTATTGTGTCATGGTTTTGTTTGTGGTCTTGGTGTTTGAAGAAGCTAGAACAGAAAAGAATCTAGGCAGGAAAGAAGAGACAGTTGAAGGCAATGGGATCAAGAGCACAGAGGGATTGGTTAGTGTAGAAAAGAGGAATTCCCCCTTTGAGAAGATGTGCGTCAGTGCAGTCACAGTGAGAATTAGAGATCGTGCCAAGAATATGGCTACAGAGGCACTTTGTGGTGGAATAGAAGAAAGATGAGTTTGTTGAAATAGGATAGATTTAATTCATTCTGTAATGTAGCAGATGAGACATCAGGGAAAGAGCAGTACATTAGACACTGCAGTGTGGGAAAGGTTTAGAACAGTTGGTAGTGCTCATATGATAGTCAAGGGATGAATAAAAGGATCAATAATTAGCAGTGAGGGAGTTTATGGTAGACTCACAGTCAGCAGTGCTTTTCAACCCAAGAGGAGGAAAAGTAGACGATATGAATAAATGCCCCAGGTTGGAGATTAGAATGGTGGATCAAATGCATGTAAGCGTTGTCGCGGTCAGAGAGGTCATCGTTGAAAACGCTGATTGTGAGATCCAAGTTCAGGAGGCAGATAAATGAAGCAGCAAAGAGGTCTTATGAGCTGGGAAAATAGAACAATGGAGAGACTGAAGGTTATGAAAAGGCTGAATTACTTTAGGGAAAAACATTCATATATAAAAAAAATAAAAACCTTAGCCTTAAGCCTGTGCATAACTTCCCAGCAGCTTGCTCTTCTGCTCCTGGCACAGTTGCCTTAACTGTGCTCTGCTAATTCAGGGAAGGCCTTAGGTCTTTGCACTCTCCTCATCTGCTTCTTCTTGCACAGAGAGAGCTTTCCTGTGCCATCTGGTTTTCTTGCTCCATCTGACTAAGTTTTACACCAAAAGAGCAATTACGGTGGCATGCTGGGAATGCACCTACAGTGCATGATTCATGCATTATGAGGCTATGGTGTTTATGCTTTATTTTTGTTTGGTTGAGTATGCTGTACCTCTTTCCACAAAGAGTTGAAGTAGTTTTAAAGGAGAATAATACCCCCAAAATTGTAAAATATAAATAGTAAGAAAGAGTTAAATCAGAAAATACACATAAGAGTAGAAGACAATTCTTGGGTGAAAAAGGAACACAAATATGCAGGCAATAAGGGCCTGAGAGCTTCAGATTTGGCTTTAAGCTTACTGGCTATCAAAGTGAAAAGAAGATATAGTCATTTACAGATTTTTTCCTAAGAGAAATAAAAGTACCTATTCCTCAAAGAAAGCAAAATTTTTCTTAGTAGTAAATTCTAAAATAAATTTTTTTCTTTG
>NW_012151951.1:11296885-11301470 GCF_000956105.1 Propithecus coquereli
AGAGAGACTAGTAACTACATGAAAGAGCCAGCATGATTCATGATTCAGAAAGTTGTTATTGCTCCCCCTCCCGCCTTTGTTTAAATTGGGTCAGACATTAAAAGAAAAGTCAGGAGTAAGGTCTGTGTGCTAGTCCTGGTTCTGCCATTAACTTCTAATATAAACATCCTTGGGTGAGCCACATAATGTTTCTGAACCTCAGTGTCTTCTAAGAATGAGGGGGTGGTGTGAGTTTAGTCAGTGCTGTGTACTTGGTACTGTGGCTAGTGCTGGGGATTTAAAAGAAAAAAAAAATGAATAACTTGACCATTACTCTAGAGGAGTTCCCAGTCAGTTTTCTGGGTCTAAAAAGTTGATGTCTGCAAATCTCAGGAAATAAATTTGAGTTTCTGAACATACATTTGCTGAATGGAATGGATTTTTCAGAGATGATTAAGCAAATCGTCTTTAAACTTCACGTTTGGAAATATAAGCATAGTAAGCCTTAATCAAATAGGCAAGTTTCTGAGAAGCAGTCCAGTTTCCCTGTTAACTTCTATTTTAAATTTCAGCTATCTCCTGCTGATTATTGGCAGCCTGCCTTTAGTTATGGTTCAAAGCTGACATTCTGTATGTGAGCAGCGAGCTGCTCCCATGTCTGGCAGCTGCAGCTGTAGCTAGGCTACAGTGAAGGGAGAGAGGGAAGCATCAGCTATTCCGATCTTGGCCATAACCATACCCAACTGAATTCTATTAATGTGAGGATTTTGGCAGGCTGCGATTTGTTCCCTCATTTTCTGTTTCTTTCAGGATGAATTTCTGTGAAGTCAATCATTGTATTAAGAAATTTCAATGAGATTGAATTAATTCAGAGAAAGCTAATTCTTTGTTTGTGAAAGAGGAGAACAAGAAGTAGATTTTATCTGTTAATTAAGGTGGTGAGAGGGTTAGATTACCTACTTAGGATAAAATGGGAAAACGGTAGTCCACGTAGGGGAGGATCTTTTCTTCCCCCTTTGGCAAATATCTTTTCTACTTTCAGAAAGGGGTCTCTAAGTGAAACCTCTGAAGACCTTATATTTCTGTTGTTTCCTTGTAATTCTGAAGATGCTATCATATTATCCTCACACATGAATAGTCTAATAATGCTACTGCTTCATGGCCTACTTTTGTTAAATTATTTTATTTCTATCAAAGCAATACGTTATTTATTGAGGGCCTGTCATGTGTCAGACATGGTTCTAGGCGCTAAGAACACATCAATGAACAAAGTCTTTGCCTTCATGGAGCTTGTATTTCGGTGAGAGTGTTTTAGGTTGGGAGGATTAAAAGAAAATGTGCTATGTCAGAGTTTCAGAGACAAATAAGGAATATCATGGGGATAGGGAGGCCAGGATGTGGTAAAGATTTGTTCCTTTATAAAAGGCGGTCAGGAAAAGCCTCTCTGATACTTATTTGAGCAAAAACCTGAAGAAAGGATGTATAGGCCGAGCGCAGTGGCTCACGCCTGTAATCCTAGCACTCTGGGAGGCCGAGGGGGGCAGATTGTTTGAGCTCAGGAGTTCGAGACCAGCCTGAGCAAGAGCGAGACCCCATCTCTACTAAAAATAGAAAGAAATTAATCGTGGGGTGGTGCACGCCTGTAGTCCCAGCTACACGGCAAGCTGAGGCAGGAGGATCGCTTGAGTCCAGGAGTTTGAGATTGCCGTTAGGATGATGCCATTGCGCTCCAGTCCAGGCAACAGAGCAAGACTCTGTCTCAGAAACAAACAAAACCAATAAAGGTTATCATTTCTTGAACACTTTACCATGTGTCAGGCATTGTGCTAAGTCTGTATGTATACTATGTCATTAATCCTCTCAAAAACCTTATAAGATAGGTACTATTAATATATCTGTTTTACAATACAGGAAACTGAGGGACAAAGAGATTAAACAATTTGCCCAGGGTCACAGAGCAAGTAAGTGGCATAACCAAGTTTGAAGCCGGACTCTACCTTTGTATACTAATTGGTTATATGCCTTCTTAAAGTTCTTTGAACTTAACAAGCTGCATCTTTGCACATTTCTCTTTCTTCTGCTTGAAGGACTTTCTGCTCTCCCCTCATCTCCTTAAGCATGTCATTTAATTGAATTAAATCTTGATGGATATCATTAATTTAATATGTTATCATTAAAGACTAGCAACAGGGCAAGCATTTAACAGTTTTGTCCACTACAGTGGTATAACTATTCCTCTTGATGTAATATGTAGCTTGGTCCTTTATTTCCTTCTTGTCTATAAGGGAAGTATGAAGCATTTGGGCTTCTGTCTTTAGTATTTCGGAAACTGGCCAGTGAACTTCTTACCAAATCTAATGTCCAAATCTAATTATCTCCCACAAAACCCATAACTAAACTGATCTCCATATTGGTTCTCAAAATAGAACATGTAAATTTCTGATTCAAAATCTCTGCTCTATGTTCATCTGGAGCCCTAAGAAGCCCTTCGCTCTTTACATATTCAAATCCTGCCTTTAAAAAAGTTCTAGCTGAAGTTCCATCTCTTCAATAAAATCTTTCTCAATTAATTCTGTCCATGTTCATTTCCTCTTATGAGAGCATTGTAGTTCTCATTCTTGCGTGACTCATTTTAGAATTTATCTACATACTGCCTTTTGTTGTTATTCAAAGTCTCCACGTGTATCTTTTATCTCTAATAGATTGTAAGCTTCTGCTGAGGACTTAGCACAATACAAAGCATTTTATAAATACCGGTTGAATGAATGGTGTAATAGTCTACTTTGGCCTTATGGACCTTATTTACTCAGTGAAGTCACCAGGAGAACACACTGCCAGGTTAAGTACTCTGAGGTACTTCTTTGTTCAGTTTTTGAAAGGAGTTTTCTGTTGATTTACTCTTTGGGAGATAAACACAAATGAGGGAATACTAACTGAATCTAGGCAGAAAATTGGCTTGCTCTAGTGTACTGAGCAGTTTTTGAGTACTTACTGGTAGTTACTATCCTACAGTTACTTTCTTTCTTCCAACTCCCACCCCTCCCTTAACACAACCTTTTCAGAGTATAATGGTAAATAAGAACAATACACATTTAATCTGGGTAACTTTTGTTTTCCAGTTCTTATATAGCAGTTGGTGCTCATCTCTGAAGGATATTGTTTTCTTGGTCTGGCCACGTGGAATATGTAATGGCAAATGAATTTGCTAAAAAGAGCCTTGGGTTATTTGTAAATACGATGAGGTTTTGACTTTACATTTTTCCTTTGGAACCATAGGTATGATTAATAAAAGTTATTCAGGAGCCCTACACTCTTTAGAACTATTTCTCATATTTGTTCATGTGGTCACGTGTAGTAAGTGGTGCAGAAATCTTAGGGTGGTCACCTCATCAGACAATTTGGGCACTGTTCAAACAATTAAACCGGCAGTCAGCAGATTCCGGCCTGGTAATTAAATTACCCACGGCCTTTGTTTTCAGATTTCTGCTCCTTGATATGCTATGTCTTTACAGGCTGAGCATGTGCCTGAGGTTTATTGATTCATTTCCTGTCTTTCCCTTTCATGGTAATATATTAGGATGCCAGCTGTGGTAATTGAAAATGGGCTTTGTTTTAGCCAAAATACCTTTAGACACTTGGTTGCTCCAAGAACCTAAGGAACAATTTTTGTGTTCTTCGGTTTCTATCTTAACAGCCTGAAGGTAGTGTTAGGGAAGTAGTTCATTTGTTTTCTATTAAGAGTTTAAATAAACTTTGAAGGTTTACTCACTGTATGTAGCCAGTATGAGCCTAAGTGAAGTTTTAATGCTTTTTTTTTTCTTATTATGAAGCCAGGACCGCAGTTCAGTATTGCTTAAATCCATCCTCACTTCTCCAGTTTCTTCCATCATTGCTTTGTTCAGTCCCTCATCATTTCTCACTTGAATTTCTTCACCAGCCTAAGGTCTTTTTCCTCCCAACTTGTCTGTCTTCTAATCTATCTTTCATATTATTATCAAAATAGTCTTCCTGTAATACAGATCTGATCTTTGTCATTTTTCTGCTTAAAATATTTCTGTGGCTCCCCACTGCCTTCAGTATAAAATCGAAAGTTGGCATGGAACTGGAATAATGATCTGCCCCTGCCTTCCTGTCCAGTCACATCCCAGGCACATGTCGTATGGGTTTTATTACCGAACATGATCTGCTTTGCAGATGTACAGGCAAACGCTTTCACACATCTGAGGATGGTAGATGTCAGTGTAGAAAGATATTAAATTAGGGTGTACTTCAGAAGGGCTATGCAAATGTTGAATTCATGTAGATAAAATTAGACTATCCTTGGATGTAAAATGTAGGATCTTTCCTTCTGAATTTTTATTAGATGTGTGTAATAAAGTTATCTTTGAAGAGCTCAGATCTAGTTGGGTTATTTATAAATCTTTCTAGTTAACTTTCAGAGAGACTAGTAACTACATGAAAGAGCCAGCATGATTCATGATTCAGAAAGTTGTTATTGCTCCCCCTCCCGCCTTTGTTTAAATTGGGTCAGACATTAAAAGAAAAGTCAGGAGTAAGGTCTGTGTGCTAGTCCTGGTTCTGCCATTAACTTCTAATATAAACATCC
>NW_012151951.1:11303390-11309678 GCF_000956105.1 Propithecus coquereli
CTTTCAATCTGGAAACTCATATCCTTTGATTCTGGGGAATTGCCTTGAGTAACCTAGTGGATGGTTTCTTTTCCTAATTTTCTCTGTCTTCTCTTTCAGGAATGTCTATTATTCAGATATTGACCCTCCTGGACTGGCCCTTTAATTTTATTTTCTTTTTTGTTCTCCTATTTTCCATGTCTTTGTCTTTTTGCTGTGCTTTCTGGGGGATTTCATAAACTTTAGCTTCCAACCTTTGTTTTGCTATCACGTTTTTAGTCTTTATAAGTTTATTTGGTTTCCTGATGATTCCTTTTAAAATAACACCCTTTTCTTATTTGTTCATTTTACAATATCTTCTTTTAGCTCTCTGAGAACAATAATAATTTGCTATATTTTCTATTCTTTGTATAGTCTCTTTTTTCCTCCAAGTTGATTTTTTTTTCTGTTGGTGTGTTTGTTTTGGTCTATATATTTTATGTTAGCGTTTCTTTAGTTGATTATTACACATATTTGGTTGTTATTTCCTAGTTGAGAGTGGGGAACTAAGAAGCTAACTGGAAACTGAACTAGTTGTTGGGATTTTTCAGCTGTGAGTTTTATTGTTAAGGTGATCTGTGTTCTTATATTGGAGATTTTTAATGTTTGTATCTTTCCGTTTGAGTTGATAGATTACCAGGAGAAGATTCTTCTAGTGTTCTGCCTGGAAGTTAAAAGCCTGGTTGCTGTGGTTTTGGCCTCATGTGTGAGGAAGGCTGAGGCATGTTAGTATCCAGTATGCATATGTTTACTTAATCCTCTTGTTTTCAGTGTGATATCCCTCTCCTCATCCTCAGGCCTGGTCTCTAGATTTCTACTGGAATACAAGTCAGGGCACTCACCTGTTGCATAGAATGAGAGAAGAGATCTGGAGTTTGAATTACTTCTAAAACTATCTTTTAACCGATCATCCTCATTTTAGCTTCACTTTACACCAACTTTCAGGGTTCCTTGTGCCATTAGTTTCTGAGGCTTCAGGTTTCTCAAGTCAGTTGAGTTGGTATTTCAACAGATTTTTTGTTTCTAAGTTCTGTAATTGGTTCTTTTTCCCATTTCCTATTCTTATTTTATAGATGTGATATAGTCTCTTGTCTCTGAGATGTTAAACATATTTATTTATCTCTAGGTGTTCCTTTTTTTCTTATCGCAATGTTTTCCTTTAAATACCTGAACATAGTTATAATAATTTTTAACATCATCTGATAATTGCCATTGGGGTTTTCACTCAGGATTTTCAATGAGAGTAGAGGAGTAGAAAGTATTTCTGGGCTAGATATCCTGGTGGCTGATCTACTGGGAATGAATACTTCCCTTTCTTTCTAGGTATCCCCAGCTATGCAGGACACTGCTCTGTCCCTCTGTGATCTAATACATACTACTTTCTTCAGGGGTTATGTACCCTCTGTCACTGCCAGAGCATGTTGTGCAGGGTATGAACACAGACTGATTTGACTTGACTGTACCCACTGTGGTATTCCTGCTAATAAAGCTGTTGATTGCCCCTCGGCCCTTTCCTCTCCTGTATTCCACCATTGGCCACGGAACACTTTGGGCTACTTTCAGCACTATTATTGCTGGTTTTTTAAAATTTTTAATTTTTTTTTTTTTTTTGAGACACAGTCTCACTCTGTTGCCTGGGCTAGAGTACAGTGGTGTCATCATAGCTCACTGCAACATCAAACTCCTGGGCTCAAGCAATCCTCCTGCCTCAGCCTCTGAAGTATCTGGGACTACAGGTGCATGCCACTACACCAGGCTAATTTTTTGTATTTTTAGTAGAGATGGGGGTCTCACTTTTGCTCAGGCTGATCTTGAACTCCTGACCTCAAGCAATCCTCCCACCTGGGCCTCCCAGAGTTACAGAGTGCTAGAATTATAGGTGTGAGCCACCATACTTGGATGGATTCTTAAAAATATAAATATCTCAGCTTTGCTGTTGGTAAAATAAACGTTAAATAATATAACATTTTCTCTTTTCTTCTTTATCCCATTGTGAGCCATTGATTTGCTTCTTTATTCAAGAAATAATTATTGGGTTTCTTGCCTAGGTGTTTGAGGAGGAAGATACTGTCTAAGGGAGAATTAAAAACACAACTGTGCTATATTATGCTATGTGATAAATGCTACTACAAAGTATGAGAAAAGTTCTTTTTCTCATACAGAAAAAATAGGCAGAAAATCAGAAAAAATAGGCAATTATTAACAAGCAGAGAGAATATGTGTAGGGCATAGTATTACAAACTCAGTGGCAATGTAGCATCTGGTAAAGGTCCCCAGTTAATTAACGGCCACTTCCATGTATTTCTTTTTAGTTCTCATTCTCTTTGTCTTCACTGCAGCAACTTGACACTTAGCAGGCACTCTTATTTTTTTGGAAATTCTCTTCTGTGACTGGTTTCTTTCCCTGCTTTTTAACACTATTGTCTGTCTTATTTTCCTGGCCCCTAAGACAAGAAGTTCTATGCATTCCCTCACTGTGAGCTCCTGTATTCCCAAAATTCAATGCCTCCAGACAGATGATTCTCAAATCTGTAATCTGAGCCTTTACATTTCCCTGAACTCAAGGTTCTTACTTTCTGCCTTGGTATCTGAAAAATAAATTACAAAACTGAGCACATTACCTTTATCTCTTCTAAATAAGCTCTTCCTATATTCAAAATTCTGTCACCAGTTTGACCATTTTTCTTACACCATTGAATTATCTTTTATTCTTCATGTTTATATTTAGTTAGTTGCCTAGTCTTACAGATTTTTCCTTTGAAATATTTCTCATTTCTGCTTTCATTTACTTTATATTTTCATTGCCTTACGCTAATTTAGTCCCTCATTGATTCATCTCCAGTAGTCTCTTGCCTCCGTATTTCCTGTATCAGTCTATCCTGTGCATGGTTGCCAGTTTAATCTAAAACACCACTTGGATTGTTACTTCATTTCTCAAATATCTTCTGTAGTTCCCTCTTGCCTACCAGCATCTTTGTCTGGCATTTAAGGTTGTTTATGGTGAAGACTCAGCCTCCTTTTCTGATTCTTTTCCCATTATTTCCTTGTGTGTACTGTATGACAGACAAAGGCTTTGTATCACAGAGTTGGATTCTTATCCCAGCTCTGCCATTGATTAACAATGTGAATAAGTAACTTTGGAAGAGTTACTTAACGTTTCTGAATCTCAGATTCTCATTTGTAAAACGGTTGGTATGTGGAATGAATAAAGTAAACAAAAATTCGTGGTACCACAGTACCTGGTACTTAGTAAATATTAATCTCTTCTTTCCTTTCCCTCAGTTTGGATGATCCCCTGTTCCTGAATGCTCTATGTTTTCATATATTTATGTCATTACCCTTCTGAACTGTTTTCACTCTTAGCTCTTCTGACACCAAATGTATGGCGTTTTCCCCCCAACCCCAATCAATTTTCCAACACTAATTGGGTGTCCTGCAATTCAGTTCAATTCTGATACTGCCAAGAGCTAGCATCAGATGTGACAAGTTTAAGGCCTCCATCCCACAAGACAGCCCTCACTTCAGAGGCCAGGTGAAAGTAGCAGATCCCCAGTTACCCATACCTTCTATCCAACTTGGCTACAAAGTTGGGGATTCCTACAACTCCCCACTCAGGTTCTATAATTTGCTAGAATAGCTCACAGAACTTAGGAAAACAGTTTACTTACATTTACTGGTTTATTATAAAGGAGACAACTCAGGAACAGCCAAATGGGAGAGATGCATAGGGCAAGGTATGGGGAGTGTTACAGAGCTTTCATGTCCCCCCATACTGAACCCTGGCTGTCACCCACCCAGCACCTTCCAAGTGTTCACCAACTTGGAACTGCTCCAAGCTCTGTCCTTAGGATTTTTATGGAGGTCCATTATGTAGGCGTGATTGATTAAATCATTGGCCATTGATGATTAACTCCATCTCCAGCCCGTATCCCTTCCCCAGAGGCCCGGAGGTGGAGCTGAAAGTTCCAACCCTCTAATCACAGGATTGGTTTCTCCAGCAACCAGTCCCTATCCTGAAGTATCCGGGGACTCAAGGAGAGTCACCTCATTAGCATAGACTCTGGTATGGTTGAAAGGGGCTTGTTACGAATAACGAAAGATACTTGGGGTTTTAGAAGCTCTATGTCTCCAACTGGAGACAAAGACCAAATATATATTTCTTATTATCACAACTCTAGAATTCCCTCACTCCTATTTTCACCAGGCAAAATCTTCTTCATTTTTCATAGCTCAGTTCAGATTTCACTTCGTTTGTGAAGCCTTCTTATCTGTCCCGTAGTTAAAAGAGGTCTTTCATTCACTTTCTAATGATTGTGTCTGTCGTAAAGTACTACCATTATTGGTTTATGCAACTTTCGCCTACTCCAATGTGATTTTCTGAAGAGCAGGATCTGTTTCTTACCTCAGATTCTATATCCTCAACACCCGGTAAAGTGTATGGCACGTAACAGACACTCAGAAACTGAATAGTGAGTAGGACTTGTTTTGCTTTTAAAATTTATTATATTATAAAATGTAGAGTAGTCAGACAGTCATTACAAATGTACGAATTGACAAAGATATTTTCAATAACTTTTTGAAAATGAACTAATAATTTTTGAATATTGATATTCATTGATTCATGAGAAGTAGGCATTACCTTAAAAAAAAAAAAAAACTTTCCTTGGCATTAGACTAAGACAATGTATTTCATGTGTGCTACAGTGTCAAAGGTAGAAAAATCCTTATTTTCCCAAAAGGAGCTAAGAAAAAGGGAACATTTTTTCCTAACGTATTGGCCACAAGGCATGGATCTCCTTTTCTTAGTGACTGCTCTGAGCATTTCTAATGTAAGCTTTATTATCATCGCTGATTCTGGAAAACTCAAATTTGCTTGTAATAAGAAAAGCTCTGCTACGCATATACCTGTTAGTTTATTTCCGGTCTTATATTCTGAATGTATAATATGTCTCATGCTGCAAAATATAAAAGAATCTAAAGAAGAGGAAAACTAAAAGACTCAGAAACTGTCATAAAGTTTTATTTCCACATTGTATGAGGAACTTGATTCCTCATCTAACACAATTTTCTTAACTAACACGCTTGAATGCTTTCTGGACCTTTTATTATTTATTATAACTAGAATACAAATAACATGGTTACAAAAAACTAGAAACCCATAAACCCATATTCATTTTTTGTTCCTATATGTTCATTGTTCATTTACATATTTTTCCTTTTTTAAATTGAAATATAACATATGTGCAATAAAGTACACAGGTCTTAAGTTTATAGCTTGATGAATTTTCTACATATATATCCGTGAGGTAACCATCTTCCAGAACAACATGTAGAACATTTCCATCATACCATCCTAGAAAGGTCCCTTGTGTTCCCTCCCAGTCATTGTCCCCACAAGGGTAACCACTAGCCTTCTCTCTGTCACCATAAATTAGTTTTACCTCTTTTGATTTTCAGATAAGTAGAATAATACCCTTTTGTGTCTGCTTATTTCTCTCAACAGTAAGCCTATGAAATTCATCCTTGTTATTATATGTATTGGGAGTTCATTCTTTTTCGTTGCTATTATGTTTTTTGTTGTGGGGTTTTTGTTTGTTTTTTGAGACAGGGTCTCACTCTGTTGCCTGGGCTAGAGTGCAGTGGCATCATCACAGCTCACTGCAACCTCAAACTCCTGGGCTCAAGCAATCTTTCTGCCTCAACTTCCCCAGTAGCTGGAACTACAAGTACACCACCATGCCCGGCTAATTTTTCTATTTTTAGTAGAGAAGGGGTCTCACTCTTGCTCAGGCTGGTCTCGAACTCCTGGGCTCAAGCAGTCCTCCCGCCTCTGCCTCCCAGAGTGCTAGGATTACAGGCGTGAGTCACCACACTCAGCCCCTATAAAGTTATTTTAAATCACTGTGTAGTAGCCTATCAATTAAATGTGCCATAATGCATTTAATCAATTCTTTGCTGGTATACATTTAGATTATTTCCAGTTTTTCCACTGGAAATGGAACATTATAAACAACATTACCATGAACATCCTTGAGACTAAATCTTTGAACATATTCTTAATTATTTCTTTACGATAAATGATGAGATGTGAAATTGCTTGGCTTTTGTTACAGATTTCCCTCCAGACATATGACAAATTAAATCATCAATCATATTTTTTCATTTGAATACTAAATTTATGTTAGATACAGTTAGTCAAAATATTCTTTTACTGTATGAAGCTTTTTTTTTTACTTTATAGATGAAAATAAGTGTAGAGTCTCAAAAATC
>NW_012151951.1:11310336-11312375 GCF_000956105.1 Propithecus coquereli
TATTTCATTATACATATATATTTTCATAGACGGGAAAGTTTGGAAAATGTGAATCAAGCTGTACAGTGGTAGTGTCTGAGGGGTGGGATTATAGGGGGGCTTTCATCTGTACTTTATGTGTTTCTGTGTTTTAACTTTTTTCACAATGAGCATGCACTGCTTTTACTATTGGAAAAAATAAGTACTATATTTTCATTTGGAAAAAAAAATGAGACAGCTCTACAGTTCAGCTTAGAGACATGTTAGAGTGTAGATCTTTTGGAGAAGATCCAGCCAAATAGACTATGGCAAGTGTGTCTTATGGCTAGATTTTATGTCCCCTTTCCATTTATGGTCTCCCAGTCAGTGTGTTTGTGAATTGTTAGTCAGCAAAATGAATGCTTTTACTCTTTCCTAAATTCTGTCAGGCTACTCATATTATAATTGATATGTTATGTAGCCTGTCAGTTCCAGTGTTCTAGCGCCCCTTATATTTCAGCATACTGTAGCTGGTTAGGGTAGTGTCACATAGTTTCGTTCTTTTTTCTGTGCATTTGTCTCTCCATCTGTGAGTACAGCATTTTGTTGATCCTTGCACATATTCCATGTATCTGTCTATACTCTGACTTTGAATCTGCTAATCAAACACTATACACTTTAGTTGGTGACCAGACCATTGTGTTCTAAAATAATATATTGTTATTGCAAGGACATAATAAATTACTTTCTCCAAATCCAGTATTGTCCTGTCCACAAATGAAGGTAATCACATGAAAGTATTTGAATACAGTACTTGAAGTTTATACTACTTTAGTAGAAAAGTCACTCATCTAGATACTAGGAGACCTATGTAATTATCCCAGCTCTATTACATACTTAGTTATATCATCTACTTGGAACTAATAATACTTTGCTTGCTGAGGTAACGTAACATAGAATGAGCATTCATTCATTCATTCATGAGGATTAAGCTAGAGAATGTATGTGAGAGTATTTTATAAACAGTAACATACAATGCAGAGGTAGATCTGTACTGTACTGATGTTATTGTGCTAATTTGGTATCTTTGTGATGGCACAGGTGGTAGTGGGGGTGTCATGGAGATGGCAGGAATACAGAAGGAAGATACCTGTGTGATTTTTTTTCAACATCACTTTATCACAGTTAATGAGATTTTGTCTCCAGGATAGCTTTCATAAAAAAATTTTAATTGTGCTAGGAGCACTCATAAGTATTTGCACATCTAGAAGTGATCTAGGAGATAAAAAAAGGCAGAAAAATATGAGTGTAATGGCTTACTAATAAATACAAATTTGAGTTGTATGCAAATGCAATAGTATCTTCTCAGCATTAACTATAAACAGGTGATTTGTCCTGAAAGCTTTATTGTTTGATTGTGATTGTGTAGATCTTTCTCTCATAAAACATTGGGTTAATAAGTGTACATACCTTGTGTAAATATTCTAAACAGCTAAAATACAGCTTAATATCCTTAATTTAGATAAATTTTAAACCTTGGCTTTAGCAATTAATTATCTTTTCCTTTGGCTTTTCTGAGCAACCAGATTTCAATTCGTGACTTGGTTAAACCATCTTTGTTTTGAACTTTCTTAAAAAAATAGAAGAAAATCTTTGATTTTTATAGGAAAATATAACTATAATTACCAGTAGGTATATAATCTACTTGCTATTCTTTAAAACCTAAAGGGAAGAATTTCAACCTCTACATTGAAAGTCAGCAAGAAAAAGCTCTTATGAAAATAACATTCTCATAAAAAGCACAAATGCTTCTTTGCCTATCTTTTAAAAATCTTTATTGTGTACTCATTGCAGAAATTGTAATGATATGCTCTAGTAGAGTTATAAAATCTTTGGCATAATAATTAGTTTGGGGAGAGTAAAGGCTAGGCATCAATATCTAAAAATATTATGAACTTTTTTTGATGTTAAACATTCTTAACCTCTTCCATTTTTTCTATTCATACCTCTAGTAATTTAAACAGCAGAATATAAATTCTTTGAATTTACCATGTTGCTTGTTTTTCCCAAGTTACTTTATG
>NW_012151951.1:11316033-11318083 GCF_000956105.1 Propithecus coquereli
TCACAGCAACCGCAAATTCCTGGGCTCAAGTGATCTTCCTGCCCCAGCCTCCCGGGTAGCTGGGACTACAGGCACGTGCCACCATGCCCAGCTAAATTTTTCTGTTTTTAGTTGTTTGGCCAATTTCTTTCTATTTTTAGTAGAGACGGGGTCTCACTCTTACTCAGGCTGGTCTCAAACTCTTGAGCTCAAGCAATCCTCCCGCCTCAGCCTCCCAGAGTGCTAGGATTACTGGCGTGAGCCACCGTGCCCAGCCATGAAAATACAATTTAGTTAGAGATTCTTCGGTCACAGTATACATTATAAAAATATCTTCAGACTTGAATTTGAGTGCTGTCATTTATGGAACCATTCTGGGAACCATAGAGTGAGAAAACCAAGCCTTGTATCCTCCCTCAGCTCAGAAATGCTCAGTAACTTGACTCTCAGCACTGGTACCAACTACCCTTCCCTTGCACTAGAAAAATTGCTCTAGCAGAAGGCAAGAAAAGAGAAGAGCCAACAAAAGGACAGTGAGAAAGGGTATTAAGGTGATTGGCATTTTCATAGACAAGAGGACTTCAGAGAGAGGCTTCCAAACCTGTGGTTTAAGGAAGTCTTCCTCACAGGATGGAGATCAGATTTGATACAGACATGAATGTGCATATTGCCTTGCAGAGCAGCTTTCTAAGAATATAAAACAGTCAGGAATGGTCAGTTGTAGCAACAGAATGCAGATTTATGCCAAAGAGTCATATCGGAAGTAGAGTTGATCCAGTTTCATTGCCAGTACCAAAATGTTTCGCCCTTAATTTTAAGATTCCTATGGGGCAAGCTGGGGGGTTTCTGTCATATGAGTTGTCTTTTGCCCTTCTCAGATCTCTCTTTCCTTCATTTTATTTATTCCATTTTATTGATTGACCATTCTTTGACACTGGCATGTGTATTTTTAGACGTCTAAAGTCAATTTTAAGGTGGGATCCCTTGTTAAGAATTTGAAGCAAAGACTGTGAGAAAAGTGAAAATAGAAATTGTTTAGGTAAAATGTGATTACAACAAAGTATATGTTAGTAAATATTTTTCTGCTCTATAACAATGATCTTATTCTTCCTTCCTAAAGAAATTTCTGTTGTGTTGTTTTAATTTTCAATACAAAATAAATGCATTTGAAAGGGAGGAAAAACTCTTAAAAGCTCCAGTGATTGAGTAAATCCTTATAGAAAAACAAACCCCAAAAAAACCCCAAATATCAGAGTTAGAGTAGCTGATTTCCTGTTCTCAGCTAAACATTTCATTTGCTTGTTGAAATTTCTGGTTGTTACATTATCTTCTATGCAATAGATTTTTAGTCTTTGCAATGTAGACTACTTGAAGATCTGAGTCATTATTATTCAGTAATGACAACAGTATTTGGCCATTGTCAGATTGTTTGGCCAAAATAGGTACTGTTCGCCTCCCTCTTTTTCTTTACTTATTTCTTGACTCAGTTGTGTGATGTTGTCACTTGTACCCTGTTTATAGTTCAATCCATATAAAAAAATTATAAATCATTTCACATAAAGGTAAATTAATATTGTGCTTTGTTTAATCAGTATAAAGTGACTTTTTGAAGTGTTGTTCCACAGTCCTAAGACAGGCATCTCAAGTAGCTTTTAAATTAGTTCCCCACACCTAAATTCAAGTGAGAATTGTACATTTTTCTGCTTGTCATCAGCTGCCTCTTCTCCTCAGTCTTAACTGTGCTTCACTAACCATGTCCATCTGTTGTGTCTTATTAAGAATCTGTACACCCATCAGCTTCACACTTCTAAAGAAGTAGTGTACGAAAGCTTCATGGCGAATGTGACTGTGTTTTACATGAGGTGAAATTTCCCTCCCCAGGTAGGGACTTGTTTTATTTTTCACTTGAGATGCAGATAATTTAGAAGATAATTATAAGTATGAAATCTGATTTCAGAATACATTACAACCATTCCTTTGGCAGAAAATTTGATCGGAATATTTAAGACATTATTCTGCAATGCAGCAATTTATTAGATTTATCAGTGGATCCTTCAAATATGTATACATT
>NW_012151951.1:11318182-11321187 GCF_000956105.1 Propithecus coquereli
TTGCTTATGGTTAGTTTTAGTGGGTTTTTTAGAGGTAAAATAATGTACTTATAGTTGATACATACAAAATTAACCATTGTTTGTACACCCATTCATTATTTAACAAATATGCTTTAAACACCTGCACTATGGCAAGCACTGCATTTTAATTAATTTGCTTCAGTATAAGTTATGATTTTGGACTTATCAGTGGCAAATATGTTAGCCTGGCCAGGAAAACTTTGCAGGTTCTGTAGCTTTTTTTTTTGGTGGGCTAGTGACTTTAGTGGAAGTAATTTGCTACTCCAGTTTTACATGAGAGTAAGTATTAGCTGTAACAAGGAGCCAGTGACAGCTCTTTATACAAATATTTCTCCCACATAACTTTATATGATTGAAGATAATGCATTGGTGCTTTTAGGATCTCATCTAAACATAGTTTCTTTTAAAAATCTGTCAAATTTATTGAGTATACACTGTGAAAAACATATAGAAATAAAAGGGATAAATATTACATGTATACATACATACCTATATAAAACAATGTAATCAATCTTCAGTTAACAGAGAAAACACGTAGAACTTTAAATCTTGTCATTGGATACACTAAATCTAAGGGAAATTGATGGCTAAGGAGTTATGACCAAAAATAATTACTTCTGACTTTTTAACATCTTTATAGTGAGCTGGGACCCTCATATGGGTGGTGGGGTTGGAAGGAATGGCAAAAATTGGTAGAGCACGAAAATCTAATCCCCTACTTTACAGTTTTGCCAGGAATCCTGGTGATATGTGACAATATCATCTTGGGGCTTTCCTTTGATACACCACTCCAATTTTAAGCAAGTTACCATGAAAAACATGGATCACTTAAATGTGAATGCGAGTAACTTGAATTCATGTAACTGGGCACCTAATTAATATCAGCTCTTGAAGAGACAGAACCAGCCAGATTCAGATGGTCTTGATTAGAAAAGGTAATTTTTAAATTATTGTTAATGCGAAAAATACTGACTTGGGTAAACATTTATTACCATGTGGCAGGTACCCTACCAATCACTTTGTATGTCTTGTCTCAATTAAACCTCACCTGGGTGGATGTCATTATCCTCATATAGAAGAGGACAGGGAGACTCAGAGTAGTAAAATAAATTTGCTCACAGTAACATAGTTAATAAGTAGAAGAAATTCTTTTTTTTTATTTCAAATAGTATTACAAGTGTTTTTTGTTACATGGATAAATTGTATAATGCTGAAGTCAGGGCTCTTAGTATACGCGTGACCAGAACAGTGTACATTGCACCCAATAGGTAGATTTTTATCAGTTTTCCCTTCCCTTCTCTTAGTTTGCAGTGTTCATTACACTGCTTTATGACCATAAATACTCCTTGTTTAGCTCTCACTTATAAGTGAGAACATGTAGTATTTGTTTTTCCATTCCTAAGACACTTAGGACAGTGGTCTCCAGTTCCATCCAAGTTGTTGCAGAAGTCTTGATTAAATCAAACCTGATGAGTCTTGATTTGAAAACCCACATTCTTAACCATTATAACATTATTTCTTAAAGTATGTTTTGTAGTCCACAAACTTCAAAATTATATTGGGTAACTATATAAAAAGTTTCCTAGGTCCCTTACCCAACCTACTGAATTAGATTCCTTGGGTATAGGATCCAGGGCTCTGCATTTTTAACAGGTATTTCAAGGTGATTCTTGGATACTAAAGTGTGAGAACTGCTGCACTACACTATATTGCTACCTAGCTTGAGTATGTAAAGACAAATAATAAGGAATGATGGGTAGAAGGATGAAGAATATTCCTGATATTGGGAATATAGCATACGAAATGATGGAAGAGTGAATAAGTTCCATATGGACTGGCAATGTTTGCAATATTGGAAAACATTAATAGATTGTGATATAGAGCAGCAATCCCCAACCTTTTTGACACCAGGGACTGGTTTCATGGAAGGCAATTTTTCCACGGACTGGGGTCACGCAGGAAGATGGTTTCAGGATGGTTCAAGCGCATTACATTTATTGTGCAAACCTCTCTGCTAATGGTAATCTGTATTTGCAGCTGCTCTTCAGCGCTAGCATCACTGCTCAGCTCCACCTGAGATCATCAGGCATTAGATTCTCATAAGGAGCGCACAACCTAGATCCCTCCCACGTGCAGTTTACAGTAGGTTCACACTCCTATGAGAATCTAATGCTGCTGATGGGGAGTGGCTGCAAATACAGATGGAGCTTTGCTGGCTCACCTCCTGCTGTGTGGCTCAGTTCCTAATAGGCCACTGACCACTACCGGTCTGTGGCCCAGGAGTTGGGGACCAGATATAGAGGATTGGGAGGACTTATTTAGAACAGTGCTTTAGAAAGGAAGTTAGTTCTCAGTATATTGAACAGTTGGGTGCTAACTTCTCCTGTTCCATTAGCACCTTGCTCACATCCATATTATTATATAATGCTGAAACATTGTATTGTTTATCTCTTTCCTTCATTGAACTGTGTCCTTGAGACTGGATATTCTATTCATTGTTGTGTCCATCTGCTAGCCTAGTCCGTAGTACATAATAGATCCTTAATAAATGTCAAATGATCTCACTTTTCTTTCCTTTAAAACTTGGAAGTCCAAACTGGGCTGGAATCCTTTCTAAGTCAACTTCTAGCAATTTGAGAGCCTTAAGCATCACACATCTATCTAGACTCACAGATCCAGGAGGAACTTCAAGCTGTGACTTGACTTCCATGATCCAACTGAAGTTTTAACCTTGCCTTAATCCTGAGTCTTTCCAGATACCCCAGGAAGAAAACTTCCAGGTAGACATACACCCTGTCGTCCTTCCTTCTCAGCAGTACTGACAGAGGGCCTCAGTAACTGAACCCTCAGCCCTGGTACTACCCTTCCCCTAAACCAGAAAGGTTACCCCAAGAGCAGGACAGAGAGGAAACCATCTAATAGTAGAGGTAATGGGAAAAGACATTATTACTTTGCTTATCAAAATACAAGTTTTTTTTTTTTTT
>NW_012151951.1:11325477-11331269 GCF_000956105.1 Propithecus coquereli
AAAGAAAAAAACAAGGACTTTCCTATTATTTTAATTTGAAGATAGAAAAGGTAAGAAACCTTAATGTCCTCCTTGTTTTCCACAAACAATAAATGTATACAAGTATTTATTGAGCATCTGTTACTTATAAGTCATTCTTAGTGCTATGGACCACAAGGTGAATAAGATGTGGGTTTTTTGCTTTCAAGTATTTTGAAATAAATGAGACATAGTCATATAACAGTAACATAGCTTAAAGAACAAGGCAGGATTTTTTGAATGATTGCATTTGAAGTGAAGCTTGAAGGACTGTTGAAAGCCTGTGGTCTGCCTGAGTGATACCTTTGGATAGTACTTGGATTATTGCTATCCTTGCTGGTAAATTCCCATTTTGGGTGCATGTTCTTTCTGTTTCGGTAAATATTGCTGACTTTGTAGTCCTTAAAGTGATTTTGCATATCTATACTTTGATTCATTCATGTGCTGATTTTATTAATCAGAATATACTGTTATTTCTAAAAATCTATTACTCCTACAAGGATGGAAGAAAAGGATGGAGTGTGTGTGTTTGAGGGGGGACAAGTTTCAGATGAAGGTAATGGCATGAACTAAAAATAGAGAATTAGAAAATTGTGAGGTTTATATGGAGAACAAAGCAGTTCAGCAAATGGGGGAGGAAAGGTGGATAGTAGGAGGAGATGATAATAGGAAGAGAGGGTAAGGGAATAAAATGGACTGAAACTATATATCATGCAAGTTCTGTATACTAACTAGGCCAAGGAGTAGCATGGGCTTAATTAATGCCATAGGCATGGAAGAGCTAATAAGAATATTTAAATAGAGGAATGACATATTCAGAGTTCTGCTTTAGAAGGATTAATTTGTATTAGAATTGGGAGATATTAGAGCCATAGTAATTACCTTAACAAATACTGTAGTAACCAAAGTAAAATGTAATCAGGATTAGTATGAAGTAATATCCACAGAACTCAGCTGGAGGGGAGGAGGTAGAGGAAAGAGACACCAGATGGAAGAGAGACTGCAGAGAGAAAATGTCTAGCCCTGGCATTCTTTTCCAAAAGCATAAGAATAAATGAAAGGTTAAAGTGTGTCAGGAAAGGATTTGAAAATCTAGTGCTTGATCCAGATAACTTTCTTGCTATCTAAGGAACATCTTTCACACATATTTGTTCTCTTTTAATGGCCAGTTTGCTTGGTACTGATTATGTGATCATTCTTTCACTTTTTATTTACTTTTATAGTCTTCTTTGTTAGGTTTTGCTATCAGTGGAGTCATTCTTTAGTCTCTCATCTGTTATTGTTGGCCCCTTTTAATTTGCAGTTTTATTTTAATTTGACTTTTGCTTTTCCATCTACCCCCATGCGTCCTAGACAAGGCTCGTTTAGTAGCAGCACACACACTCAACCCAACTCCTGTAAAGGGAAATACAGTGTAAGGTTACAGAGATGTCTCATGGTAGTTCCAAGATTAGACATGCAGCTTAGCCAAGCATCATGGGAACTAGAAAGCTAAAAGATGTCTTTTCATAAAGGAACAGCCTTGTTCTTTCTAATGGCTTCTTTGCTTCTTGCAACACATCTTTCTGACCCTCCTTTCTCTCCTAGCTGGCTGCTTCTGTCTGCTTATTTCTTTCACGATGGCTCAAATGAGTCCTCTGTTTTTATATGCTCTTCCAGCTCAGTTCCTCACAACTAACTGACAGCTTCCCTTTTTGTCTCTCATTTTCCCAAGAGAGGGATCTGATTCACCCTACTCACTTTTCAATCTAAGTCATAGTATCCTCTCTGATCCGGCAACCTTTCAGCTAAAAGTAATAAAAACCTGATTCAAATTGACTGAGAAATGAGGAAATATATTATCTCCTGTAGGAGGAAGTCCAAAGGAAGGAGACTCTGCAGTGTCATCAAGACCCAGGTTCTTTGCATCCCTTCACTCTGCCATTCTCAACTATATTGAAACGGTTATAGTGGTTGCAGGTATCATATGCACATATAACAATATTGAGAAGGAAGTAGCCATTTCTTCCTGTGGCTTTTTCTTAGGAGTAAGAAAATTTTTCCTGAACTGTGGCCTGAAAATGAGCCTCATGTTTCATTGGCTGGGCTTGCAGTTAGAGATTTTTTTGGGTCAATAAGTTCTGTTGGTGAGAAAGAGAAGCCACCAAAATGTACCATTTCTGAACTCATCACTGGCCTGTGGAATGGGATTGTCCTGAGACTAAATCTGGCCCATCTCTGGAGTTGGGATTGAGGTCATTTTCCTTTGTAGTAAATGCAGTCTTATGTCTGGAGAGTGGAAGGGAATGACAATCTATTGATGGGGACCCAGAAAAGCCCTTCTGTTCAGAGATATTATGTCCATATATGCTGGTGTTTAAACTCTTTTAAAATGAAAATTACTGTGGGAATTTTACCTGAACAAAATTGCAGTTCTATCCAATCGAGTTTACTACAGTTATCTTTGAGTGAGATGTGTATCTATGTAGTATATGCTACATACTTAGTATTTAATATATAATATACTGTATGCCTAGTATAAAACAAGGCTATTTTGTGCTATGAGTGAGGAGTCCCCAAAAGGGCATGGCAGATAGGTACCCTGAAATGTATCTGGTATACACCTCTTTTGGATCCATCTTCTGAATTCTTATAGACACAGTCCTTCCTCAGAGATTTTCCATAATAAATATATTGATTTCAGTAAAACAGTGCTTCAGTTTTGTCATAAAAAATATTGAATAGTCCATCACATAAAATTTTTAAAAAGTTTGGAATATCGTTTAGGGAAAAGTTCCTTGCCAACAACGAATATACCATATAAAACTATAGTACCAGTAAAGATGTGCTTTCTGAAACTTGAACCTAATAGGTTCAATATCCAAGCTGTGGTGTTGTTGTTTTTAAGAGATGGAGTCACGCTATGTTGTCCAGGCTAGATTTGAACTCCTGGACTCAAGTGATCCTCCCGCCTTAGCCTACCAAGTCGTTGGGACTGCAGGTATGCACCACTACACCTGGCTAAACTGTGGTATCTAATAGAATTTTCAGGATTAATTACTAGTAAGGAGTGTCACATTTTGCATGGTCTGTATCTTGCTGAGCTTGTGCATACCAGTTATTAAGATGAATTTAAGATTATTGAATATCTATACTGTCTCTCCTTGCTTGATGCAGCATACAAGCAAAAATTCAAGATACATCATTGAAGATACAAGATTATTCATGGATCCAAAAAAAACCCTAAAGTAGGTTATAAGCTCAGAAACGCTCCTCCTTTTAAAGATATATGCCAATACATATACTCTCAGTTTGAGATTGATTGATTGATTGATTTCTTTATAAGCCTTGTTGGTAAGAAAGAGACGCCACAGAAGGGGGAAAATAGGAAAAGAAAGTAGTAAGGGCACCAAAGGCAAACTGTCTTCTTTTCAGTTTTATCAAGAGCTCTGGTGGCTACTTTTGAAAATGGTTTTAGATACTTCTATAGGCCAATATTTCTTATAACATGTTTCACAAAAGCCAGTCCTTGACCTGCTTCTTGGAAAAGGATTCTATAATCACAAATATCCTATTGGGAAGTATTATTAGTAAGTCTTTCTAGATAGTTACACTGCATATAGTAAATTAAAGTCATTGAGATACTTGTGTTAACATCTTGCAGAGTGCACAGGGGAATTGCTGAAGTCAGAGAAGAGTTATTGAGCAGAGGAATGACATTATGAAAGCAGTGTTTTAGTAAAAGTAATCTAGTAGTATATAGGATGAATTCTAGACAGAAGAGATTGGAAGCATAAAATTCTGTTTGGAAGCTGTTGGAGTATTTTGGAATAAAGAAAATGTCACAGATGGATAATAATAGCAAATATTTATTCATTCATCAATTCAACAAATATTTGTTAAACTCTAACTATATGCCAAGCATTGTTCTAGATCCAGGAGTTACAAGGGGAAAAACAGTTCAAAATCCTTGTCTCATGGAGTTTATTTACATCCTAAGAGAAGGAGAAATACAGTAAGCAAACAAATATGCAAGTGGTAAAGAGTGCTAGAAAGAGAAGTAAAGCAGGTGAAAGGTAGAGTCCCTGGGGTGGTGGCTAGAGGGAGACTTTCTGATCAGTGGACATTTAAGCAAAGACCTGAATTAAGTTTAGGAAGAAAGCAACATGGATATCTAAGTACAGGGAGCAGCCATGCAAAGTCCTTGAGGTTGGAAAGCAGTGTGGCTAGAGGGTGGTAGGAAATGGTGGGGGGGCTGGTGGGCAGGGAGGCACAGGAAGGGAAAGGGAATAATTGGAATCACATAGGGCCTCATAGACCATGGTAAGGACTTGGGATTTTATACTGAGTGAGACTGGAAGCCATTGGAGAGTTTTGTGCAGAGGAGTGACACAGTGTGACTTAGTTTTTCAGTAGTCACTCTGACTTCCATTGGGAGAACAGACTGGAGTGGAGGTAGGGTGGAGACAAGGAGGCTGGTTAAGAGCATTGCCACAGTCCAGGCATGAAATGATGGTGGCTTGGACTCAGGAGGTAGTGGCGCAGGTGGTAGTAAGCAGCCAGCTTCAGGGTAAATTCTGAAGGTTAAGAATTGACAGAAATTGATGATACCATGCACAGTTTTATTTTAAGTGGTTAACCCTAGTTATTTAATCCTCATAAAAACCTTTTGAAGTAGATGCAGTTATTATCTCTGTTTTACAGTTGAGGAGACTAAGGCACAGAAAAATAGCCTGCCCAAGGTCATACAGCTAAAATGTGGTGGCACTGGATTTGAAACTCCAGAGCCTGTGCTCTGACCATTATACACCCCCCTCCCCACCCCCCACTTCCCAGAGAGAAAGCAGAAGGAAACCCTGAGCCAGGACCAAACACCGCACCATGCTTCTGCCTCCCCCCTTCCATTCAGTATGTGTACAATTCGTAAGAAATAAAATCAAAGTTCTTCCTCTTCAATGAGCTTTTGAGGTGTTTGACCTGGTTATGCATAACCTTGTCTTTTTCCTTGTTCTTCTGTGAAACTATTTTTGAAAAACTTTCAAAGTTTCTTGGGGGAAATCATATCTTCTATTTTTCACCACTGAAAAAGTTGGGGTAACATACACTGGTGCCAGGCAGACTGGGGTATGGAAGAGAGTAAGATAAGACCCATTTATTCTTTTGGGATTAATTCTGACAGTTCTTTGGAACATTATCTGCCTCTCCCCACCCCCAACATACACACCTCTCCCATTAAAGAAATGGGATAGCAGTCAGGGCATTGTAGACTGCCTTTTGTTTCTCTGCCCAAGATGGCCTAACTGCTTTAATTCTGATGGGTTTGTTGGAACAGGATATGACCCTTATCTTTTCCTTTCCCTTCATTACCTTGGGGACTTTAGAGCACTTTCTGGGAGGGAAGAAACAGTCTTAAAAATTTACACATTTGAAATACTTTTTCCAGTTGCAGCAGCTCTGATCTAATCAAACAAATCAAGGTTAAATTAAATCTCTCCCACAATCCCACAATCTATTGATCTCTGCTTCTAAAATAGTAGACTTGGGAGAATGGTTGAAATAAGGAAGAAAGGAATAGATCCAGATGCTATAGGAATTTGATAGGATTTGGTGATATACCAGGGGTGCCATGAGGCAAATGTAGACCAGGACTGGATGGAATGATCAGAATAAGGCCAAAGTGAGTGGGAGATCAAGATTTAGAAACAACAGAAGACCACTAAGCCTACAGTTCTGTTTTCTGTGGACTTTGGTTTTCCTAGCACTGCTCCCCCACCCGCCACCCCAAGAGCTGCTTT
>NW_012151951.1:11333361-11333969 GCF_000956105.1 Propithecus coquereli
TATATTTTTAGTTGTCCAGATAATTTCTTTGTATTTTAGGTAGAGACGGGGTCTCGCTCTTGTTCAGGCTGGTCTCGAACTCCTGACCTTGAGCGATCCTCCCGCCTCGGCCTCCCAGAGTGCTAGGATTACAGGCATCACAGGAGTCACCGCACCCGGCCGACGAGATGGATTTTCTTATGGAAATATTTTCAACCAACTGTGTAGATAGAATAACTGCCTTTTTTTTTAACCACCTTTGTGTTTCATCTTACAGTAATCACAAATTGTTGGTTTCCAAGCTCAGAGTCTGTTTTTGGTGTTGCTGAAATAATTATTCTCCCTGTGAGTGTACTAGAAAATACTGCAGTGTGCAACCTAAATGGATGAATTGTATGTTGTGCTAATTATATCTCAATAAAGATATGAAAAAATTATTCTTCGTTGCAACACATTTCCAAGTAATGTTATTTAAGATCACTGGGGAAAGGCCATAGTTCTATATCAGTGGTAGATCTTGTGACATACAAATACACTACATTAGTCTGGATGCAGTGGCTCATGCCTATAATCCCAGCACTTTGCGAGGCCAAGGCGGGAGGATCACTTGAGCCCTGGAGTTCAAGGCT
>NW_012151951.1:11340924-11341673 GCF_000956105.1 Propithecus coquereli
TGAATTGTGCTGCTATAAACATTCGGGTGCAGGTGTCTTTCTTATACAGTATCATTTGCTCTTTTGGGTAGATGCCCAGTAATGGGATTGCTGGACTTTTAATGTCCTCAAGTCCCAGAGCCGTGTTCTAACTTTGTTCGGTCTATAGCTTTGAGCTAAGGACACGAATTGAGACACTTTGTAAACTCTCTTGATTCAACCACTGTTAGTTTAAACTCTGGCTCTAACAAAACTTAAGAATTAGTGAGAAAGATACCAAGTGGTATCTTAGAGTGCTGTATTTTAAACTTGCCTTTATTTTAAACTTTGTATGTCAGCAGTACAGGTTAATAGTGTGTTTGGTTTTCCCAAGAGTAATGATTAGAAACCCACGCTAATCTCTTTCCTGGTTAACCACACCTGTGGCTCAAGACTAACCACTTAAACCACCTGGAGACATCATTTAATGTAAGTGTTGAATCTGCAAACCCAACTCTATGTAGTCGTGTTCTTTTGCTGGATATTAATGTTTTAAAGGCCACAGAAGAAAACGTTGCTGTACGTGTTCCTCTGTTATTCAGGATCATTGTCACTAAGTTTTTAGGACCAGCAGATTTCATAAGCATTGTCAAGCTTCTTTTTCTGTCGTTAAAAGAAACATTTATTAAATAGCTATGTGGGCCGGGCGCGGTGGCTCACGCCTGTAATCCTAGCTCTCTGGGAGGCCGAGGCGGGCGGATTGTTTGAGCTCAGGAGTTCGAGACCAGCCT
>NW_012151951.1:11341723-11344409 GCF_000956105.1 Propithecus coquereli
AGTATAATTAAATGCCGTAATTTATGTAACCATTCCCTCTATTAAATAGACTTTTAGGTGGTTTCCTGGTTTTAACTATTTCAAATACTGTTACACTGTTGTACACGTTCTCTTGCAAACTTGTGAATATAATTCCATGTTAGAGATTAAGGTTTGGTTTTGGTAGTCGCCATTGAAGAATTTGAGTACATACATGAAGTCTGAGCTGTGACCAGTCACACTTTATTATATTGTGTAATTTTGGAGTCTTCAACTATTTTGGTTAAATTAAAGATGTTTTCAGTTTCAGGTTATGTAGGGGCTTATTAGGCCATAGTAAGAACTTTGGCTTTTACTCTAAGTGATACGAGAAGCCATGGGAGGGTTATGGACAGAGGACTGACATGATATAACTGTTTCTAAAGATCACTCTGGCTACTTTGTCAGGAATAGAAGATAAAGGCAGAGATAAAAGTAGGAAAACCAGTCAAGAAACTATTGTAATAGTTCAGGCAAAAGATAATGGTGACTTGCACTAGAGGGGCATTGATGGAGTTGAAGAAAAACAGTGGGATTCTGGACACATGTCTAAATTAGAGTTGACAAAATTTGCTGATGGATTGGATGTGGAGAGAGAAAAGGGTCTTGATATTAAGTGTAAGATTAAAGTGGCCTTTTACTGAGTTGGGAAGACTGGAGAAGGTGCAGGCTTAGGAGAGGTGATATTTTTAGTTCTGTTTGGGGCATGTTAAATGTGAGGTGCGTCATAGGATATCCACGTGGTGTTGGTAAATAGGAGGTTGAATGATGAGGCTAGACATCAGAGAGCCCAATATTTTATTAATGAATGAATGAATAAATAAATGGCTGATAAATCAAGAAGGAAACTCATAAAACGAAAGTTTGAAAGAGAACAAGAATAACAGTTAACTACTTTATTATGACTCACATACATGGTTCTTTTCTCTCCACTTCCAGGCAGATCTCATTTTGACTAGCGTAGAACTAAACTGTTTGGACAGAGAAAAGAGAGAGGAAATACAGTGATATATGTGTGTTTACTTCTTTCAGAATCTACATGTATCTAAGACAAGACCTCAGAAAAATTATTTCTGTTAATAATTCTTTATAGAGATATAACTTTATGGAATTGTTTCATCAAAATTATTATAAAGAAAACCTCCTCATTTGACTTCCTTATAAATTAGAAATATTTTCCCACACACAAGAAGTACTAATAAACTAAGTTGGAAAACTTAGTCAACAAGCAATTAAATTGTTAATCCTTAGCTGTATTTTGGTTGTGGTACTTTATCCAGTATTTAGACTTTTTTTGTCTTTAAACCCTGACTCTGGTTTACTTTTCAAATGCATCATTTCCTTAACCCCCTACCATCCTCTCTGATCTTGGCTATCCCTTTCTCACTGCCATAGACTACCTTTCCAAACCCTGCTCCCCATTCTCAGCTCCTAAAGTATCTTTTCTACCTTTATCTTTTTTAATTTTACTTTTTTATTGATACATAATAGATGTCCATATTTTAGGGGTACATGTGATAATTTAATTCATATGTATAATTTGTAAAGATCAAATCAGTGTAACCGGGATATCTATCACCTTAAATATTTGTTTTCTCTTTATGCTAGAAACTTTCAAATTATTCTCTTCTAGCTATTTTGAAATATACAATTACTTATCTAGCAAACACTAGGTCATACTTCTTCTATCAAACTGTATATTTGTACCCATTAATCAACCTCTCTGCATCCCCTCTTACTCTTTTTCTACCTTTTATCTATGTGTTAGGGGAATGCCCATATTTGATAAAACTTTATCCCACTCACTGCAGAAACTGCAACCTAATTATAGTAGTTTAAAATACTATGAATGAAATTTTTCTCATACATCTGCATGATGAAATTTTCTTCAGGAAACATAAAGCCAGAAACTCACTGCATGTGAATTATAAATCCATGTTGGCACTGATTGCTTAATCCTGCAGATTTCAAAGGATCAAATCCAAAGGCATTGACTTATTTCACTGGCTTTTTCCAACTTGTTTGGCTAACAGACATTCTTATTTATATAAAAGCTTAATGGTCCACAAATATTTGAATAGCACTTAAGGTAGTCTGTTTGAACTTTTGGTAATATTAGTGCATAATGGACTTTAAATTTAATATAGAGAAAGCTCAGAATTTCTCTAAGCCTTTAGCTTTAGCTTTAGCTTTAGCTTCAGCTCCTCTTGGATTTACATAGTTCTAAAAGGCCCTAGTATTATGAGATATGTTAAACTTTAATAGAATATTCCTTAATTATGAGATGCTTATGCCTAAGATATTTAGCAAAGCTTAGAATGGCAACTTTTTAAGTGCACAATCAAAATTATACAGGAATCATAATTTACTTTTGATTAACATTCTCATAATAATTGGGTAGTTAAACAGTGATTATATTTAGCATGTCTTAACAAATTCCTGGAAAGCAAAATAGATTTACCATTAAATTATCTTTTTCCTTCCGCTGGAAGAGAAAGGAACAAGAGAATGGAAAAGATTGATTAGAAAGATAGGTCAGAGACTGTCAAGAAGCTGCTGACTAAACAGCAGGGTAGTCAGAAACTCTTGCTCTCAAATCTGTAGAAACAACACCTTTGAAGAGGATATAAGGACTTTTTTTTTTTTTTTTTTGAGACAGAGTCTCATT
>NW_012151951.1:11346183-11349122 GCF_000956105.1 Propithecus coquereli
TTCTTTCATTTAATTGTATTTCTGTAACTCTGAGTACCCTTGTTTTGGCACACTACTGCTAGTTTTGTGAAATGCCAGATCTTGTTTTCTGAAACTACCGTAGGTGGAGATCCAGGCCCTTCTGCCTGTGTTAGGTCCCTGAATACTACCCGTACTGGAGCCTTTTTTTTTTTCCTGTGGCCTCTTGGATTTGATCTGCTTTCTTCGGGCTCCTAGCAGTCAGTTATTTTCCACTTAGGATGTTGTCCTTTCATCCTCATTGCTGAATGAGAAGCAGTTTCAGAGCTGCCATCCATACATCTAACTTCTCTCCAGTCTTAAATCAAGCGCCCTCAGGATTTTTGTACTAGACATTACAGGGTAAGAGATTAGGTAAAAATAAACCAAAAGGAAATTTGAAGTTACGTTTTTATGCAAAACCGTTATCCATTGAAGTATTAATATTGAATTAAAAAGCAACCTTAGGGATTACATAAATATATATATTTAGAAACTGAGGCCAACAAAGATTAAGTGATTTGCTGAGGAGCTGAGAACAGAGCCCAGTGTTTTTAATATTAGTCCAGTGTTTTTAATATTGTTTTGGAGCTATCTTCTTTCTGTAATTACTCCCCTGACTTAGGAGTTAGCCATAACTAACCCCTTTGTCTGTTTTATCTTCCGTTATTTCTGAAATTGTTCATATTTGATTCTTCAGAACCATGCCCAAACAGGAGTCCCCCTTTCCCAGCACTAAACCTGGAAATAGGCAGTGGGTAGGTCTAGCTGCTGATAGTGGGTAAGCTGGCCTGGAAGAAAGTGCTCAAGTGACCTCTTTCTGTGAGGAAACTTTTCTGATGTAGACTTTTCTACATCATCTTACTTAGTAGAGACAGTAATTAATACAGTCTACATGAGCAGTTCCCAGCCAAATGTTTTTCAAGACCAGTCAGCTTGATTTTAATATCTAAAGACGTCAACCAGGTGTGTAAAAATAAAACAAGTGCATGTATAATAGTTAAGGAACACAAAATATCACAGTCATATATTGTGTGGCAAAAATGTTCAAAAGATTTCTGTGTACAACTGTTGTGAGTTTTATAGCTGAGCAAACTTTTTCCCAATATTGGAAATTGTATACCAGTCATATTTCTACTGTGGCAATGTTATATAACAAACAGCCCCAAAATTTGTGGTTTACATCAACACATATTCTTTGCGCATCGTGTGAGGTGGCTCCATTTCAGGCTATATAAACTGGGTTCACATCTGCTCCACGTTTCTCATTTGGGGCATTCTCTTCTCATGATAGGTAGTAGAAGCACAAGAGACCAAGTCAAAGCATTCTCATTCCCCAAGACCAAAAACAAAAAGGCAGGAATATGTACCACCTATTCTGCTGGGAGGCATTGCAAAGTCAGATGACAAAGGGTATGGATAAATAATTCTGTTATGGGGAGGGAATGAAGAAATGGGAACAATAATCTACCACAGAAATATTTCAACCTTACAATGTCAGTTTGTCACTGAATTAACTGTCCTCTTTGATGTCTAAATAGTTGACCAGATTGTCTTGTTTTTTCCAGCTATCCCTTCTCTTTCACTGTTGTCTTTCTCTTCTCCAACAAGTGACTTCACAATGTCATTATTACTGTGTGGGACCCCACTAAACATACATCATAGTCAAACCACTGGCTAATACACTAAGGGGCTTGACCTTTTATGAGTTTATTTTCCCAAGAACCTTGATTTACTATTTAGCTAACTTTATTGCAAAAGCTTCATTGAAAAATTGGTTCTACTTAGTTAGTATAGCTTAATCTATACTCTTAGGTTCCTGGTGCCCATTTCTGAATGAACCAATCTAGCATGGCTTCATTGTTTTTTATTCTTTCAATTCACCTGAAGAACTCAAGGAAGAAATGAAAGAGATATATGTGCCTTTGATTTATGAGTGAATGATGACAATGTCTTAGATCTCAAGTAGTTGCTAAAAATGTAGATATCTTTAGAGGATATCTATACAGAAACCAAAATATTAAAATTAACAAATGTGCTTCCTTCATCAATATCTTATTCTGCAAGTTTGACATTTGAATTCTAATTTCTAAAAATTGCATGGTTTGGTAAACCATAGTCTGTTCCTTAGACTACATTTCTTTCCTTCTTAAGAAATAATTGCATATCAAAATAGCTATCTGTATGTATTTATCTGTGTAAAGAATGTGTTAGAAGTGTGACCAGATTGCATTTATAAATATTATTATAACACTACTATAAATTGAGTAAATAGCACACAACATCAGTAGTTCAGCTTAGAGTGACTCATTTGTCAGTCCAGTCATAGTCATTACTCAGAAATAATTCACAACAGACTTTGAGGTCCTGGAGAGATGATAAAAATAGGTGGGCTGAAAGTACCTATTTGAGGAATTGTCTGGAATGTTTAATACCATCCAGATGACATCATCATCATCTGGTATTAAATATGACTGGGCACTTTCCCAGACTATTGAGTTGACATTATTTTTACTTTTAAATCACTGCCTAAAAAGCAGTTCTGGGATAGTTAATGAAATGTTACTACATATATCAAAATAAGTAAAAAAAAAAAACCCAAAACCCAACTATCGTTCTGGAATCATATTAAGACAGTTGATGATGTTTCAGACAGTATCTCATCTTGTCTGTAAGCCAGCATTGCCTCATGATATCCCTGCTATTATTTTCTTGAAGTGTTGATTAAGGTTTTTATCATTTAACCTTATTTTCTCGTATATATTGTAAATCTGTTTGCATTACGGGCTGGATCTTACTTCCTTGTTGCTCTCACATCAGTTGTCAGGACCATTCTCATAGAGGTGTTTAAGTTTTTTCTTTTAATTTTTGTTGAATGAGGTTGTATAGCTCATTAGTGTGAAGTTCTCAGTTTCAGATTATTTTTAAGTGTTTTTAAAATG
>NW_012151951.1:11349172-11411093 GCF_000956105.1 Propithecus coquereli
CCCCAAAACCCAACTGTTGTTCTGGAATCATATTAAGACAGTTGATGATGTTTCAGACAGTATCTCATCTTGTCTGTAAGCCAGCATTGCCTCATGATATACCTGCTATTATTTTCTTGAAGTGTTGATTAAGGTTTTTATTATTTAACCTTATTTTCTCGTATATATTGTAAATCTGTTTGCATTACGGGCTGGATCTTATTTCCTTGTGGCTCTCACATCAGCTGTCAGGACCATTCTCAGAGAGGTGCTTAAGTTTTTTCTTTTAATTTTTGTTGAATGAGGTTGTATAGCTCATTAGTGTGAAGTTCTCAGTTTCAGATTATTTTTAAGTGTTTTTAAAATGTAAGTTAGATCAGATCTCTCACCTATGTAAAACCCTTAATTGATTTCTTAATATTATAAGATATAGGCTCCCTCCTTAAGCCTATAAATCCTTGCTTAGTTTGACTTGCTCAGTTTCATCGTACACCTTCCTCTTGCCTTGCTCTTTGTGCTTTAGCCTCATTGGTCTCCTCTTGGTTTCATGAACGTGCTACATCTTTTCCTAGAATGCTTTTCTCCCCGGTAGTACCTTCTCACAGCAACCTCTCATGATCACCCTGTTGAAAGTAGCCTCACCGAGATACTTTCCAGTTGATCACCCTATTTCCCTGGCATTTATTGTACCTTGAAATTATAATTTTTATTTGTCTATTTATTTATTGTCTTTTTCTCCACTCAAATAGAAGTTTCATGAGGGCAAAGTGCCAAGCACAGTGACTGACACTCAAATATTTGTTGAAGAGATAGAGCTTACACTTTAACCTCTTAGAACTTTAGCTTTCTTCCTGAATTCATTCCATGAAGGAGAGAGCACCATGCTTTCAGATTGACCTGAAGAGAGTCGGTACAATTGAGGGCCCCGAGTAGTCCTGTGCTGCTATGCTCATCGCTCTCATTTGATTGATTTTATTCTGATTCCTAACTGGGGTGTTTTGAGTTTTTTTAAAGATATATACACATATATGGAAACTGGACCCGAAATTATGGTTTTGTACATGTTTATCTTTATAAGCCTTGATTTGCCCTATGAAATACTTTAAAATTGGAATTATAAGTTTTTTCCTAATATATATTGTGTTGTAACTACTAGACTCTTATTCGATACTGCATACAGCATGATATTCTCATATAACAGGATAAAGAATTGCTCCACTAGGATAGATGTGGAATAAAACCCCTTGTAAGGTTTTTTTGCCATCAAGTTAGAATTCATGTGCAGAACAATTTAGTGACTCTCCCATCAAGAACAACACTTGGGATTTATTACTGAGAAATCAGAGTAATCTAGAACCTAAATAACCTGCCCAAGGTGACAGAGCAGTGAAAAATAGAACCAGGATTCAAAATCAGGCTTATCTGACTCTAGAACTTATCTCTACTATATTTCGAAATCTCCCTAGATAGAAAGAAATTCAGATATGTATTTTACTTCTGTTTTATTAAAGGTATGAAAAAATTTTGAAGTCATCTGTTTGTTTGAAATCTGTTACTATCATCATATATTATAACCTATTGGCTTTGATATAGGGGTTATAAATAGTCTTAGAAAAGTTTGACTATATTTGCTTTTATTTGTTGCTGAAAACTTGAACATATAATCAAATCATGAAAGTTAATTGTAAATAACCTTTAGGACTTCATTCTGTGTAACTAAAACTGTTTCACTTCTCAGAAGACTATGGTTTGCTTCAGTGGTTCCATATAGCTTGAAGAACGGATTCAGAATCTGACAGATGCGAACAGTCTAATGTAGGGAAATTGCTGAAAGCACAATTAAATTGCCAGAGTATACCACAAGCAACAATTTCCGTAATTTTTGTTGAACACACAATATGAAATGATTATGTACTTACAAAACAAACAGAAAAGCAAAATGTTTTATAATCTGTAGTTTCATAATCACAAATATGTCTCAAGGTTATAAGTTTAATATTATAAATAATATTATAATCTAATATTTAAAATTAGGATAACATAGGTTATCCTAATTCAATACAGCTCGGATACCTAATCCATTTTCTTTTAGTGTTCACATGTCAGGTAGTACATATATAATGTGCTGTAACCTGTTGTTCAGGTTTTTATTTTATTTAATGGTCCTTCCTTTCTTAGTTATGTTCCCAGAGTGATTGGTAAGAACCAGCACAAGCTGAGCTGACAAAGACTGGGGTCCTGATCTACAATAAGAAGGGGTCTTTTTCACAGTAACATTTTTGTGCTGATTAGAAGAAAGAACCGTTAGAGAAAAAGATGAGTATGAATTTGGGCATGGGGATTGAAAATAATGGACCTTCAGAATATTTTGAAGAGAGCAAGTGAGACAGTTTTGATTACCTTATAGGAGCTGTAAAATGATAGTTAGATGGAGGTTCAGGGTTCATAGTCATATTCCTGAAAACACTGTTTCTCTTCAAATTTATTAATTAGAAATGTGAAGTCTTCACGGATTTGTGGGTTAGGAACCTCTGACCAGGATTTAATTATTTGAGTTTTTTTTTAAACAAAAGACTCTTTAAGCATAAAATATTAAATTGGCATCAGCCTTTTTACCTTATTCCCAAGTTACAAATTGATGAAATTACAAATTAAATCCTTTTAACATAACATTAAATATTTAATTGCATAAATTATTAATCTTTTGGACTATTTTTCAGCTGCATCTTTGAGGGAGGCTGATAATTTCTGAATGAAGAATATGAGGCTTAAAGGTGATTATGAAAAGATTCTGATATCCCTGAAGCTTGAGGGAACTCAGTTATCTGTGTTTCCCTGCGTCTCTGATAAGATGCTGGGAAAGCTGCCTCTTATCCCTGGGGGAAGAAAAGGGATTCCACTCAGTAGTGATGATGATGATGATGATGATAGCAGCTAACATGTATTTGCATTTATTATGTGTCAGGCACTATGCTATGAAATTTAGACTTAATATCTATAAAGGCAGAATGAAATATATAACTAAAATCTGTATAACTTGAAACTTATTGGGGGCTTCGGCTATACTTAATTTAAGGGTTAGTAGGAGATGACTCTTGAATTTTTGAGGTCGAGTGTCTGTAAGATGATAGTTATAGTGACTTAGAAAGTGGTAATGAAGTTTATAAAAAGAAAGATGAGCTCAGTCTTGATAACATTGCAGTAGCAGAAAGAAAAACTATACAGACATACAATTAAGTAACTGTTGAGAGGCCAGATGTGCTTGGCAAATCTGGAGATTATTTTTATAAAAATTCTAAATAATGAATGAAATCCGCCAGGGCAGAGTTTCTCAACCTGGTATTAAACCTAAGATTTTATAGCCCACCCCTGACCTCCCCTTGAAATTGCATATAAAATTTTTGTGTGCATTTGTATGATTAGATTTGAATCTAATCTTCATTAGATTCTGAATAAGATTTGTGAGCAGAAGGTCTCAGGCCAGAGTGTTAAGACTACTGGGGTGACCAAAGAGGCACCCCTGAGACAGGCACTAAATGAGAAGATTATGAAAAAGAACTAACATCTACTAAGAATAAAATAGATCAAAGGTTAGGCACATGAAGGTCATAGTTTAGATTAATTCCATGAAGGAAAGAATATAGAAAGACAAAGGCTTAGATGAGGCTTGGTAGGTAGTTTTATATAGTTAGAAGAAAAAGAACCAATTAATGAAAGAATTGGAGGAAAACAAGGTAAACACAGAATCTACAGGGAGAGATGTTTATTTTGGAGACCAGTTAAGTGTTAAATGTATAATTTAACACTTAAAGGTCATAACAAATGAGAACTGAGAAAAGGTAATTAATTGGCTTTAGCCTAGGGAGTGGCCAGTGACTTTAAAGCAATTCCAGTGGAGTGTGAAACATAAAAACCATATCACAAGGGGCTGATGGGTAAACAGTAGTTAGGGAAGGAAGGTAGCTTGAGTCAACCCCTGACAACATAACAACAACAGTAATAGTAATAATCAGCTAACATTTTTGAGCACTTATATGTGTCAGGTACTATGTATAGGTTTTTTCTTTTTTAATCGGATTTTTAAATTTAATCTTCACATAACCTTTCGAGGTGGTTTCTATTATTATCTCCATTTTGGGATTAGCAAATGAAGGATTTGGGGGGGTTATGTAATTTCCTCAAAATCACATAGTTAGTTAGCAGGTATGAAGATAAAAAAAATTTAAACCCAGGCAGCCTGTCTTCTAAGCCTTCATTCTTACCTTAGCACCCACTATTAATTATTAAAAATATTATATCTGCAGTACTGTAAAAGGAATGTGGAAGATTTCTGTGTTCTGCTATGAAATTTTTTTTTTTTTTTTTTTTTTTTAGACAGAGTCTCACTCTCTTGCCTGGGGCGAGTGCCATGGCGTCAGCTTAGCTCACAGCAACCTCAACTCCTGGGCTCAAGCAATCCTACTGTCTCAGCCTCCCGAGTAGCTGGGACCACAGGCACCCGCCACCATGCCCGGCTAATTTTTTCTACATATATTTTTAGCTGTCCAATTAATTTCTTTCCATTTTTTGGTAGAGACGGGGTCTCGCTCTTGCTCAGGCTGGTCTCAAACTCCTGAGCTCAGAAAGATCCGCCCGCCTCGGCCTCCCAGAGTGCTAGGATTACAGGCGTGAGCCACCGCGCCCGGCCTTGCTATGAAATTTTTAAAGAATGTTTTTGTGTAAGAAGTGGGGAGGATACAATTGTATACAGACATTTTCTCATATAAAATGAAACACAGAAAGGATAAATCAAAAACTAATTTTAAAAGTTACCTATAGGCAAAGGAAGGGAACAGGGATAGTAGACTTTTTTCACTATATTTTGTTATATTGTTTTAACTTTGGCATTATGTTAAATATCAGGTCTCTTACATAGTCAAGAAATGAAGGTAAATCAAAGAAGAGAGAGAAAAATAATTCCTAATTCATTTGAAAACAAACAAATGTACCAATCCTTATATCATGTTGGCAAGGTGCACCACACATAGATGGCTCTTTCAGGTTATTTTAAAACATAGTATTTAGACCCCCCTTGCAATTGCATATAAAATTTTATGTGGATAATGTAATTTCAAGATAAAAAGAAATTCAAAGAAATGTTAACTTTTATACTTCATCCAGATTATTGTTAGTAGTAATATTAGTATAACTATTTTGAAACTATTTTATGTATATTGTAGGATAAAACAAGCAATTTATGTTAATGTTAAAAACCAAGATATTTTTTCATTAATTTTTTTTTTCTTTTTAAAAGTGCTTATTTCCTAGCTCCGTCCCTGAAAGGGCTTAAAAGCAGTGCCGACCCGGTGGTAATAAGCACCTGAGCACCCAGATAGCATCCCCCCATGAAAATAACCGAGACTTCTTGGAGAAATGACTGATTCCAGGTTTGGGGCAGGAAATATTCAAGATAAACACAGGCCATTTTTATCATGCCACAAAAAGCAAAGCTATTGAATATTTTTGTAGTCGTGTTAAAATCAAAAAACAGTATAATGGGGTATCCACTGTCCAAAGATGGGAAATTCTGAGCATCAAAAAAAAAATAATGGGCTAGGCACGGTGGTTCACACCTGTAATCCCAGCACTTTGTGAGGCTGAGGCAGGAGAATCACTTGAAGCCAGGAATTTGAGACCAGCCTGGGCAACATAGTGAGATCCCATCTTTACAAAATTTAAAAAATTAGCCAGGCATGGTAGTGCTCACCTATAGTCCCAGCTACTTGAAAGACTGAGGCAGGAGGATCACTTGAGCCCAGGACTTCAGAATCATAGTGAACTGTGATCACACCACTGCTCTGTAGTCTGGACAACAAAGCAAGACTCTTTGTCTCTTGTATTTAAAAAATTTTTTTAATTTTAAAAATAAAACAAATTTTTAAAAAGAACAATGATTATATTTCATGGAAATATTGAATAGCATATAAAAATCTAGGCATTTATTATGATACTTAAAAGAATGATGAAAGAGAAAAAAAGAAAGCTGAAAAATAAAACAAATAAACATACAAATCAAAGAATTAAGCATTCATCTTTTTTATCCTGTTCAGTTTGTATTTCAGAATAACTAACCCTAGTTAACAAGAGAAAATTCTCTACAGAATTTTATCTAATAAATGTAGCAGGAATCAAAAAATTAGAAAAATCACAACTGTGCAACCCCTAATGAAATCATTGATTCATGCAACAACCACCAATGAATACTAAAACTGTTAGTGCTATGGTTCTCAAAGTGTGGCCTCTATTCCACCGTCTTAAACATCACATGGATACTTAAAAAAATACAAATTCTCGAGCCCTTTCCAACATCGACTGTATCAGAAACTCTGAGGGTAGGTCCCAGTGATCAATATGTTAACAAGCCCTCTGAGAGTTCTGGGGTACATTGGAGTCTGAGAACCATGACATTGGGAGAAAGATTGATGAAAATCTTTCACTGAAGGATCAGGCTCTCACCTGCAGAACTTGCGAGCCAATCTCAGCACTCCTAAAAGAAGAACCAGATGTTATATTCCTCCTTGTAGATGCACCTATGACATATTCTTGCCACCCCCAAAGAAATTAAACCTGAATCTATTCAGTCCATTATATTTGGATTCCAATTTACAAGAAATGTAGGAGCTTGAAGAATAAGTTAAACAATATCATGAGGAAGCAAAAGCCAAATTCAGAATGTAGGATGACCAGCCCAGTTTCTTCAAGTCAGTGGCACGGTAAAAAGGTACAGGGGGAGAATAGGGGAACTGTTCCAGAATAAAAGAACTCCAAAGAAAAGCAAATGCAAAATGTTCAAATTGTTTGGATTCTGATTCAAATAAGCCTATTAGGGAATTTTGAACTCAGACTAGGTATTAGATGATATTAAGGAATTATTAATTATGTTACCTGTGATAATGGTATTGCAATGTGTAAAAAAGTATCATTTTTAAATAGATATATACAAAAGTATTTAGGACAAAACAAAATGATGTCAAAATTTGCTTTGTGTTACTACAGCAGAAAAAAAAGGAATGAAAGAAAAAAGGGTAAATGAAACAAGTATGGCAAGATGTTGAAAACTCTTGCATCTTGGGGATTCATTATACTATTTTCTGTACTTTCATGTATATTTAAAATTTTCATAATAAAATGTTAGAAAATTAAAAAGATATCTGCAAAATGATGTATTTATTAGGACATATTTATTCCTGTGCTAACCTCTGTTGCAGTGTATTGTAATTGCCTGTCTGTTTGCCTATACCAGTATTTCTCAAACTTACCGGTATTGAGCTTAAATTGTCCAGTCTGTTGCATACCATGATTTTTGTAAACTACAATAGAAATCAATTACCAGAAAAGCAAGGTGGTGGGAGAGTGACATACAAAATATAACCTTAAACCTTAAAAGGTTTTGTTATTAAACTCAACAAACATAAAATCACATTTCACTTCACAATCAGAACAAATGTAAACATAGGAAAAAAGAAATTTTAAAAAATGGTATCCATTCATCAAAAATACACACGTAAGCAATTAATACAGAGAATTGCCATTACACTCATAAGTTTGTTCTGTAATCGTAATTAAAGAGGTTTTTAATGTGAAACATGAGTATGCTTTTTGTGTGTTATCTTCAGGACCTTGTGCATTAAATTGAGTTTGGACTGATAACAGTGCTCCTCAGAGGGGATGATGTGAAACCTAAACTGATTTTATTTGCAGCCACAGGTTTCTGGCTCAGTTACTTGTGTTACTGATTTCTCAGCAGATGTTAAGTTTTCAGGGATGCTTACATGGCAGAAATCATAAAGAATGAGGAAGGTAATAGATACACGGGAATACTTGCTGAGATTTTCACTTAAATAGTGAAAGTATCACCTCTCTGTATGGTTTGTCTCTTAATCTCTGGAATTTGGATATTGTCATTTTCCTCACACTGTGTGTTACGTATTTACTGACATGTGATGACTGTGGCTTTACATGGTAATTTTAGGTCCAGATATACCATGCCTTTGTTTTTCAGACAATACCTTTCCTGATGCCAAGTTTCAAAGTTTTTTCTCCCCCTTGCCTGTGGTAGTGCCAATTTTGGACTGATAGCTTTAAAAAACAATAACAGGCCAGTGCCGTGGCTCACACCTATAATCCTAGCACTCTGGGAGGCTGAGGCGGGAGGATTGCTCAGGAGTTCTAGGTTGCAGTGAGCTGTGATCGTGGCACTGCTCTCCAGCCTGGATGACAGTGTGAGCCTGTCTCTGGGTGGGGGGGCGAGGGGGGAAGGAGACACATTGTCCACTTGCCAGTTCTTAAACATAATCTTTCTGATGGCAGTTTGGACATTTTGATCAAAACTTCTACATATGCTTGAGTGATCTTTTCCTCTCCTTCAGAGTTATGGACAGCTGATTATGCAGGCTCTGTAAAGGCAAGGGGAATATGTGATAAAGGGGAAGATGTCTCAGTTTCTGATACTAGCCCATGTAGAAGAATAGACAAAATGTCTACTTACATTTAAAGCCTGTAATATGTAGAGTATGGCATACTACTCCATATTTTTATAATACTGTTGATGGAAGAGTTTATGACACCATCCATGATAGGACCTTAATCAGCTAAGTATGAAGTATTGTACCTATGATGTTTTGGGCATAGTGCTAAGCATTGTGGGGAGCACAGATGAGAATTATAGTCCTTGTCCTCAGGAAGCTTAAATGAAGATATCTTTAAGTTTTCAAAACACAGCATGTTAGAGTTTGTGCTGTGTGCATGCACACACATATGTATTTATGATATGCATGCAGATAATTACATACAGTATAAAAGCAAGGGCAAGATGTGATGAAAACTTACCGTCTCAGTTTCCAATACTAGCACATGTCAGTGTATGATAAGTGACAAAGAGTTCAGAGAAAAGAGGTTATTTCTACTTGAAGCAATGAGGGACTATTTAAGGAGAAGGTGGCATTTCAGTAGGGTTTTAAAAGCACGGTTAGGATTTTAGCAGGAGTCTAGTAAAGATGCTTGATAATAAAAACTTCGGTCAAAGGTTCTAGTCCCAGATCAACTATTCACTCACCAATTGTATGAATTCAGCCAGATTACTTAATCCTTGTGATCTTCAGCTTTCCGATCTATAAAATGGGAATTGAGTAATAGTTCTCATAGAGCATTTCAGGAAGATTAAATGAGATACTACAATATGAACATGCTTTGTGTTGTGCAAATCTTAGTAAATTTTATAGTAAATATTGAGAAGGGCATGGGCCATAGGCATGGAATTTAAAAGCCAGCAAATTAGTAAGCACTAGAGCAGAAAATTTGTGAAGATGACTGTGACTATTGATTCACCAGACAGTTCCTTAGTTAGGAAAATTATCTTAAATAAAAAAGTCTTTCAAGGTTTGTGGTGATCCCTCTCTCCCTCAAAAGATAATTTCAGAGGCCTTTTAGATCTTCAGATGAAACTTGAATGAGTTGTAATGTTTAGTCTTATTGAATTCATGTACACAGTATATGTAGAATTCATATTCAGGTAAACTGCTTTAATGAAGATTATAACATTGTACAAGATAACGTACCTTGCAAAATATATTTGTCTTTAGTTCAGAGAAAATGACTGTCATGACAGTGTTTACTTTAGAGAACAAATCAGCATGTTCTTGGGTGGATCAAAATTGTTCCTTTCAACAGAACGGGATGTGAATTATTTAAGCTACTTCCAGGTACCACCACATCTTGTGTTAAAAGTGTTTTGTATAATAAGTGCATGAAAACAGTATTTCAGAAAAGATATCCTTTGTCTGATGAGATCTCAGAGAATTCACTCATGTTCTCTGTTTTATATGTTTTATTTTTAAAGTGTGATTAGGAGAAATACTCAATATATTTTTCATCAAAAAGACAGGGAGTGCTTAGGCATAAAATGATCATTTTGAGTTATACTTTGAATATTGTGCGGCTTGCTGTTGTCTGGTCTTGGGCTCTCACCATTTATTTGGACTCTAGTGAAATATGATTGGAATTACTTCTCCAAAGGCAAGAACATATTATTTGAACACTAATCCTTATTCATTAAAAAAAAAATTTTTTTTGGAGGAAAAAATTCCTGAATACTAATAGTGGAGTTATTTTATTTTGGTGACTAATTCTAAATTCTCTCTTCTTTTATAGACTATCTTGCTAATCATGGCCGGTTAAATGAGTCCGAAGCCAGGCGAAAATTCTGGCAAATTCTGTCTGCTGTTGATTATTGTCATGGTCGGAAGATTGTGCACCGTGACCTTAAGGCTGAAAATCTCCTGCTGGATAACAACATGAATATCAAAATAGCAGGTAACGGGGACACAGCTGGCTCTAACATGATGAGACATGAGCCATTGCTCTCGGTCTGCAGAAACAGGCCTGCAGGTGCAGATTCAGGAGCGTTTCTACCTGATAATGTCAGGCTTTCTCAAAGTGTATTTTACATGTTTCCTTAGTTCTGTGTGTAATTAAAAGTAAGGGAAGTAAATTCATTATTAATATACACTGGCAGAGCTACACCTGAGGTCTGATTCGTGTCCAGCTCCCTCAGGAGGGGCTCTGCTGGACGAGGTACATTTGCCTGCATGTGGATGTGTTTGGAGGGAGGACAGGCTGGAGGAGCAGTGTGGGCTGCGGGTGCTCTTGCCTGCTCTCCTAATTATGGCTGCTGGCTACAGTCAGAGAAAAGAACGAAGTGATGGAAGTAGAATGAGAAATATTTAGGACATAAAAGCACCTTGCCTTACTCTGATACGATAGGGTTTCAGATGATAACATGGAAACTAAAGGCAGAGATTATTTTGCTTGTTTTCCTCCTACCTGTTCACAATTATAAAAATGCTTATACTTTATATTCTGAGTTTCTTAATTCACATAGTCAAAACTCTCATTCCCTTAATAAATATTTATGAGTCAGGTACTGTGCATGCTAAATATATGTGGAAATCATTTCACAACATATATGTATGTCAAAATATCATATTATACACATCGAATATATACAGGGGTTTTTTTGCCAATTATGCTTTAATAAAACTGAAAAAAAAATATGGTGCAATAGCTGCCATAAAAAATGTATGTACAGACTGTGGTAGGAACATAGGTTGGGGGACATCAGTCTTCCCAAGGAGTCAGGAAAGCTTTGCAGAGAAGGAATTATTTGAACTTAGGCTGAAGAGATGAGTTAGAAACTTGCCAGGAAGATAAACAGAAGTAGGATGTCGCAGGCAGGTAGACAGAGATTGGAAGAGCAGGAAGTGTAGCTCAATATTGGTTAAATAAAAATCTGTAGGTATGGAGGATTGACACAGGAGGAGCAGGGAGGTAAAGACCAGAATATGAAGAGTCTTGAATGCCATGTAAAAGATTTTAGAGTTTATTCTGTAGGTAATGGGGAGTCTAGCCTATTGAAAATTTTATGGCACGGATGGGCATAAAGTGGGAGTGGGATAACGTGGTTAGATTTGCACATTGGAAGTATGTCTCTGGCAGCAGAGTTAAGATAGATGGGAGATGTGGGTGAGATTGAAGATTAATAAGGAATCTAATGCAGTAGGCTAATTAAGAAAACGCGGGTCTGAACTAGAGCAGCAGCAGTAGAGGTTGAAGGTGTGGGAGGGAAGGAGATTTATTTTAGTTAGGGTTTTAAAGAAGATTAAAGGGCACAGGTTAAAAGCTTAGTAGAGTTACAAGTGGTGCTGTTTTGTTCTAGGATTGTTAAAGGGGAGCAGGGAGACTTCCACATGGGAAGAGCTGACCAAGAAATTGTTGGTTGACTGGCTAGGTTGGGTACTCAAAGTTAAAAGCCTCTGATTTGTGCATTAAACTGATTTATTTCTGTGCCATTTCCTGTTAGTTTTTGTCTGGGGCATTTTGGAGAAGCTAAGTAATTATTACTCATTTTGTTTTAAATGTCGGTGTTATATATGTTACAGGATGTGTAATGGATTTTCCATTCTGTAGTCTGTGACTTTCTTCCTAATGGGATTGCCTGAGTAAGACAAAGTTTTCTAAGTTAATTTATTATATATATATATATATATATATATATATGGCATTGATTTGTTATTTTTGTGTGAAAATGTGATACACAGAATTAGAATGCTTTCATAGTTTTTTAAATATATATTCACTTCTTCCGTTTATGTTTTTTTCCCCTTTATCTTCTTCTTTTGGCCCATTTTGTCTCTTTCATTTCTCTCCTTTTTGCCAACCTTCTATAATGCACTTCACTGGAATTTTTTGTCTATTCTTCCTTAAAAGCATCAGCTGCCCTAGAAGTGTTTTTTGTTGGTTTTTTTTTTTTTCCCAGAGAAAGTCCTTGTCTTCTTTTACAAAGTCCTTAGCTCTGTAGAAAGAAGGGGGAAACCCCTGCTTCACTTTTATAGTCCCCTATTACCAAAACAAAAAATTCACAAAAACAATAGGTCAAAGGAGTTCCGGGAGTTTTCTTACCCAGAGAAAAATTAGAGATATGACTCATAACGCTATAGGAATTACAAAGTGCTGTCACTTAACATCTCAAAAGAAAATGTCAAAGTGAGACACCAAAGAAACTTGCAAACAGAAAACACAATATTGCTTTAAGGTTATAACCAAGTTTTGCCTGGCTGTGGTGTGTCTACTGTAATTCTGTCCTAAAATATGGGTGGGTCACATCAGTATTTCTAATGTCATTATGTGATAGCTAGGTTTTTGTTTTGTTTGTTTTTACTGTTTTTATTTTTATTTTTGAATATCTAAACTGCAAGTCCTTCTAATTATATAGAAGATGGGTAAAATGTCAGATTCCTAAAGTTGTTTTCTCTGGTTAAGAGATAGTATGACAACTAACCTCATTTTAGTTGTGCCCTCACTATTTCAGGTACTCTGCTAGGTATTTATATCATTTCATCTTCACAGCAACCTTGGGAGCTGCATAGCTTTCGCCAGTTTTTAGATAAGAAAGCTGAAAAGCAAAGAGATTGAATAACTTGCTAAGGTGACTCAGATAATAAGTAGCAGAGCTGGAATTCAAACCTAGGTCTCGCTGACCACAATGTCTGTGCTTCTTTCACTACACCATGTTGTAATTTCCAAGTATCATGTGTCAGTTCCTCCTCAAGGGGTGCTCACTAACTGAACTGTGGGTTCCATCATTCTATATTTATACATTTAGTGCCCCTGCTTCCATTGCTCACAAATGGAGACACACACTTGCACACACAGTATAGCTAAGCACTCAAATATTTTCTTGCCCACACTTTATCTTCTGTTATCCTCACTACCCTCAACCCCAAATTTTAGTGTTTATTAAGCATCTATCTACTCTGCTCCTGAGCTAAGTCCTGGAGATTCACATATTTCAAGACAAAAACAACAGCAACAAGAAAAGCTTAACTCTGTTCTCACCTCAAGGAGTTAATCAAGTAAAGAACCAGACCTTTAGTAAATATAACACAAAAAGATCATTGTTTTCAAGGCCATGAGGCTAGGAGAAAGACTAACTCTGCCTGGAAAAATCAGGGAAATTATTAGCTAAAATTTGTTTAAAAAGAAGGGATTTATGGTGGGATGGGGGTGGAGGGGCAAGATAGAGAGAGGGAGAGGTAGGGGTGGGGGTCGTGGTGGCTTCTTCAAGCAAATGAATCAGTATGTGCAAAGGCAGAGAGGCCAGAGAGAACTTGGAATGTTGGGATACGGGTCTCAGCCAGTGGCATGTAAATGCCAGTGAGGAATGATAGGAAAAGAACCTAGACAGGTAGGCGGGGGCCAGGTCATGAAGGATTCCACATGCCATGTGAAGTTTAGGTGTGTTCCAATGTCTTTAAAGAATTTCTCCAGGATATTTCTTTTTATTCATAGATTTCATAACTCTTTGATGGCTCTGCTTTCTTTTAAGAACATCTTCTGATCTCTTTGAGAATTCTTGGATTTTAAAGAAATCAAATATATGGGAAAGATGAGGCTCCATGAAAAGAAATTGCAAGAACTCAGAATATAAAATTGTCCCCTTAAATTATATATTTTTTTCTTTTTCTTTTATTTATGAAGATCTTTAATTGCTAAATAACATGAATAAATGAACTGTTTTAGCCATCTTATATGTTGAAATTGAAAAGAAGCACAAACCAAAACTAGGTTTAAATATTAAATATTTTAATATTTGTGTTATAAGACAGGAAGTGGAGTATAAGTATCAGACATGGTTCATTTTTAATAAATACAGAAACATGGCTTTGAGATCAGCTTCTAGTTTATGTTCGCCCAGTGGATCAAAACTTCAGACACCTAATGAGCCATAGATTCACCCACACCTGTGTGTGCTCATTGCCTCAATCATGAGACCTCCCACCTTTGTAAAATGTGAGTGCTGGGACATTTGCAGTAAGAAGCTGAATGCAAAACAATATTGGTTTTCAGTAATTTTAGTAATTACAGTACTATTTCTCCTAGCTATTTTGTCTCAGGTTATTCAGGCATTAAGTTGAGAATAAATAGATGAATAACATTTAGTTTTATTCTCCAACTTTCCCAGTCTGAAATGTTTGTAATAAATACTTGGATAAGGATTGAAATGTATGAACTACTTGGAGGAAGTTTTCAGAAAATAATCCCAATTCAAACAGGGAGAGTGCTGAGTTTGGTAACAGTGCTGGTGCAATTTCTGGCTACACCACTTAGAAGCTGTGACCTTGAGCTGATGATTTAACCTCTGTAGGTCCAGGTTGCCGTATCTATCGAACAGAGATTAGTCTGTTTTTGAGGAAGAGATTGTAGGGATTATTGATAATGCTAGAGACAGGGTGGCAATACAGGTAAGTGTTATAGGGTAATAGGTAAGAGTATGGATTGTAAAGCCAGGAAACCTGGGTTTGAATCCTGGCTCTGACATTTACTAGCTTTGTGTCCTTGGACACATTTCCTAACCTCTCTGTTCTTAGTTTCCTTATGTGTAAAGAAGAATGATAGAAGTTTGTATCTCATGATGGTTATTACTTAAGTTAATATTTGCAGAATACTTAGAACATATAGTACTATTTAAGTGTTTGTTAAATAAATTGTTAATTAAAGCTCCTGGCACCATGTAAACACTCAATAAAAGGTAGCTATTATTTATACCCAATGTATAATCGATTGCATGTGAAAGTAAAGCCTTACTAATACAAATCTTAAAGAGGCAGGGAAAATTTATCACATGTTCTAAATTGTCTCTGCTTGATACAAATTAATTTTTTTCTGAGAGAGACTTTAAATGTAATTAGTATTGTGTAATTAGTCCGATTAATCTGACCTGTGCATCACAAGTCACTTGTCTTTAGCCCAAAAGGAATGCTTCCTTTCTAATTTGATACAGTGGCCAATCATCTGTCATCATTGCTTCTGACAACCTTCCTACTTACCAGAAGACCTTGAAACAAGGTTTCTGGATGTGTGATTCCTGTTTTGTGCCCTAGAACTAAAAAAGGGTGGGAGAGGCAAAGATAGGGTTTATTGGAAAAATGCTTATTGAAAGCCTTCCATTTGTTACCCTCCTGCCACTAGCATTATGTAAAATGTAAAAAGAGCTTTACATCAGCAAGTACAATGAAAACTGTGTCCGTATGCTTCAGCCCTACTTAGCACCACCAGCATAGTAAGCCTGGAATATGGAAGATAGCTCAAAGGGCTTGGTTTGGTTTTGCTTTTCCCCTCTTCAGCTCCCTTTCTCCCTTCTGCTCATCGCCTTTCCTCCTCCCCCACTTACTTCGTTTAGACTAAGGAAGATCATTTATTTGCTTAGCTCATTGAACTTTCTGATTGGACAAATAGATGTCTCACACTGGTCAGCAGGATCACATTTCATCTCATCTGTGATGGTTGTTCCCTTGCCTTCCTGTCAGGTAGGGAGAATGACTGATGTTTGGAAATGAACTGTGTAACTGGCCTTTTCTTGCTGGTGGGTGACAAAGTACGCATTGATGTCAGCGTCGAATGATCCGTATTCAGTTTGTGCAATGGGTCAGCTTCATCTCTGTCACTCTTCTACCTTTCATTTGTCAGCTTTCATTTCCTCATAACTGTCTTATTCACTCCTATTATAATAATTACAAAGGATGTGTAACTCTTCATTGAGGCTGGATAGCTGAATTCTACTGGTAATTTTAGAAATGAGGATAAATTTAACCCTAAAGCCATCTGCTGCTCTGTAGGAGGATTTTTTAAATTATAAATTAGACATTATAACACACTGCTGGAGATTAAAAATTGCTTTGGTTGTGTTGATTCCTAGAAATCATTTATTTTTTCTTTGCTCAAAAACTGGTTTTCTCTTTTCTTCCCCCCACCAACAAGGTATGAGAATGTTCTTTTAATATTCCCAACAGTGTAAGGATTTCATTCTTGGAATAATTTCCAGTTATATAAAGTTATAGCTATTTAACTTGCATTTCCCTGACCTTTGGAAAATATTGCTGTTTCTTCTTATGTTTCTGGATCCTTTTAATGTCTCTGTTATCTATGAAGACTGGTTTTCAGTGTTTTGTTTCCTTTTTTCCTTTTTGAAAAAAATGACTTAGTTTACCTAATGATTTCTCCTATTTAGTCTTTATGTCATTTAAATAAAAATCCTGGAAGTATATAGTAATTATAATCATTTTGCAACAGTAAACACTGACAAGCCATTTAACATCTTTTGTACCTTTTTCACAGCCTCTACTTTATTTTGTTTTCTGGCTACCCAGAGTGGTCTAGGGACCAGCAGGATGAGCATCACTTCAGAGCTTGTTAGAAACTCAAAATCTCAGGCCCAAGCCTAAGAAATCTCAAAACCATTATTAGAGTAAAACCTTGGAGTATGTGCCTTAGTGTTGTGGGGATAGAAGCATGTATCATCTTCACATGAAAAGAACAAGATGGGTCTATTTAGCACATTATGCATTCTTAAAATGAATATAGATTCCTAAAATAAATACAGGTATATATTTCTGACATTTACTCTAAACATCCTAATTATTCCCATCCACTTATTAAGGATGCTGTTAACATAGTTTCTAATACTATAGAGAAGAGAAAGCCTTCACCAACTTCTGCTGGCACAGGGATAAATTAGAAAATCTCTCATCTCTGTTTTTTCCTGGGTTTTGACAGCTTTGCTTCCTGTAAATCCAATTTTAAGTTGGATTAAATTTCTGATTGGTGATGTCCTTGGAACATCTGTGATTATTGATTATAGTGAAGAAAAAAAAAGGACACCTGGCTCTGAGTTCAACAGCCCTGCATTTCAGTGCTGGCAAAGTCACTTGCGGCTGTAGCTGCTTCAAGTCCGTGAGCACATCCAGGGCCTGGGCTTGGTTTCTAAATACCATTCTTCAGTAAAAGGAACCAGGGCTCCTTGGAGAAGCGGTTGATTCAAGGCTGGGGCAGGGAAAATACAAGATAAGCCTGGAACATCTGGTGCCAAAAGATAAGGAAATGCTTACAATAAAATAAAATATTAAAAAGATGGGGTATGTTGAAAGGACACAGGAGCCAGTATGAATTATCTTCTAATGGCCAAAGCTGAAACCATTTGAGCATCAAAATAAGTAACAGTAGCATTGAATTACAACCTTAAGAATAAAATAAATATTCATTAATATATATTATAGCACTATAATAAATAAATAAATAAATAAAGGGGGAGAAGGTACAGCTCTTCCTTAGAGAGGAATTATAATTAATGATGTGATGGATTTGTTAATTAGCAAGATTTAGTCATTCTACAATGTAAACATATTTATCACATTGTACCCCATAAATATTTAATATATTAACATATACAATTATTATTTGTCAATTAAAAATAAAATTAAAATAAATGTAGAAGGAATGGGGCAAATGAAAACTCACCATTGGAGCACCACAGTGGTTGCTGCAATCATCTACCAGCAAATGCTAAAGCTAGTGGGTGAACGCTCAAGAGAAAACAAAATACGTATAGTCTCAATGAATCTTCTCTGAAATATTTATTAATTGCAGAAGGAAAGATAGTGACTTTACAATGATGAAACCCAGCAGACACCATCGTAATCAAGTGATTATGGTAAACCTCACATAGTAATTATCCATAACAGCATACACCCCCTTATGTGATGGACTGAGATGAGCACGTCACCTCTGTGATGCTCTCCCCAAAAAGCCATAGCCTTAATCTAATCAGGAGGCAACATCAAACAGACCCAAGTTGAGGGACAGTCTACAAAATATTTCGTATTCTTCAAGGTCAGGTAAGACTGAAGAACTGTCACAAATCGGAGAGGACTAAGGAGGCACGACACTAAATGCAATATGGAATTCTGTGAAAAGGGACCATAGTGAAAAAACTGGTGAAATCTTAAGAAAGTCCATAGTTTAGTTAGTGGTATTGAGTCAATGTTTTGATAATTGAATCTTAGTTTTGATAATTGCACTATAGTTATGTAAAATGTTAACATTAGGGGAAGCTGGGTGAAAGGTATTTATTGTTGCAACTCTTCTGTAAATCTAAAAGTATTTCAAAATTGAAAGCTAAAAAAAAAAAAAACAGTGAATCCAACATTGTATGACATAAGTTTTATGACAGAAAAACAGCAAGCAAAATATCTGAGGAACATAGCAGCCAGAGTTCTAGGTATTAACTTGCAGATCGGAGAATTAGCAAAAATATTAAACTAGAAAGATGTTTGCTTTCCAGCAAGGCCAGGCTGGATGTGAGTCTAGCAGAGCGGGGAGTGCCCAAGGGATTGTTTTCATAACGCTTTCCAGAAGTCAGGTGATAATGTGGGGTCTTTTATTATTCTGTGTTGTTGTGAGACTCTGTTCTGTGTTTGCACAGTAGTTGTTGACACATGCATTGCATTCAGATGTTAAATGAAGGAATGAGTGAATTTGGTTAGTATGATGAAACATGAATATAGTCCATTTTATCTGAATAAAGGACAAGGGGAAACAAATCCAGCATCTTCTTATTTCATCCCTCTTGCTCACCCCTCATTTCACTATATGCATTTAGGTAGAAAGCTACAGACCGTGAATGAAGCCAATTACCCAGATTCCTCTGAAGAAATGTGAAAAGCCCTTTATTTTTAAGTGCCTTCCATTGCCACTTCTTAAACCTGGCAATTATTAACTTGTTCAAGAGTAGCTACTTACCCCTGTGCCAGGGAAGGACATAAAGGTGGTGGTTAACAGTGAAGGCTTTATCATCAAATTTGGTTTCTATTTCAGTTTTGCAACTAACTAGCTGTATAACCTCTGGCAAGGTACTTAACTTTCTATGCTCACTTTTTCCTAAAATAAGGATACCTCATAGGGTTATTAAGAAGAAAACATCTTCAGAGAGCTTAGATCAGCTCCTGGCACATAGTGAAGTACTTTTATAAGAGATAAGAATGACATATTCATTTAGCAAAATCTTTATCAATCAGCTATTGTCTGCAGACAGCGTATTAAGGGCTAGAAGAACAGACTGTCACTCCCGCATTCTCTACTCTCAAGGAGTATAGTCTGATGAGGAAGACAAATAAGTAAAATAATAATAGCAACAATAGCTTCCATTTATTGAGCACCTACTATGTTTTGGTATCATTATCTATATTGTCAACTTATATCAGTACTCACAACAACTTTATAAAGTATAGATGTTGTCCCCATTTTGCAAATGAGGAAACCAAGGCTCCAAGAAGTTAAATAATTTGATCAAGATTGCATAGCTAAGTAGAAAACCCAGGATTTGATCCCAGATCTGCCTGACTCCAAAGTCTTCCTTAACCTATTCATCAGATGATTACAAATATAATGTTTGAAATGCTTTGACAAGGTTACAGAAGACCTCTGCATATGTGACATTGTAATAGCTTAGTGAGCCTGATTGTCTTTTGGTGTTTCTTTTAATGTTTCTGGACCCAAGTTCCTAAATTCCTCAGTTACCTACAGAAAATAGAAGTAAACAGGTGCTTAGCACACCCTTCTTGTAAGTGAACAAGAAGCTTTCTTTGTGCTAGATTTGTAAAGCTGAGGCTGAAACTGGGCTACCTCAGGGCTGGTGAAGCTCTCCCGGCTCTTGCTTTCTTGCCTGTGAAGTGACCAATGAGAACCTAAGGCGACAAAGAAGCCAGGCCACCTTCCTGGCAAGCCTCTGTCCCAGTCTTTCCTCTGAGTTCATTTCACCAGGGTATGGGAAAGTTTGGAGTGAGTGGCTCTATAAGGGCTCTTTGAGACATTAAAACATAACAGTGCTATTTGCAGAGTATCCTCAACTTATGTGTACTAAAACTCATCCTGTGATTATGGGGGGTTTTTTTAGTATGGTTTAAAGTGCGGCTGTTATTGTACCTATTTTAAGATCTCAAAACACACAGCGAAATTAAAATTTTCCTCTTTAAACTTGATTTGATCATCTCATCCTTGACTCACCTGAGAGTATGGCTTTTGTAGAAAATTGGAAACGTATATCTATATGTATCCAAATGGGGATGTGATGTGATAGGAGAGGTTAGTCGCAGAGGCGGAATTGAGAGGCTGAGGCCTTTCTGATGGGCACTTAGAAAGTGGACTATGGGACTGGAGAGAACGTCTCACTGGCACCACTTTGCCTCATACCCCGGATGCCGACCACAGTGTTGCTCACCAGGGTCAGACTGTGTCTGGGGCCCTTTCCCCGGATGCACCCTCTTTTCTCTCCTGAACCCTTGGGCTCCCTCTACACTTTTTCTGCCCCTCCTATCCATTTCTTGGGACCTTTTTCTCTGAAAGGCAATAGTAGGTAATAATGGTTTCACAGAAAGAGAAGAGAGCTGATATTTCACATCTGCTATGCTCTAGGCATTTTACGTGGTTAATCTCATTCCTCATGGCATCCTATCTGGGTAGGTGGATTATCCCTACATTTATAGATATGGAAACCAAGGTTCAGGGAAGTTAAATAACTTCCCTAGAGGACTTAAAGCTAGAAAGCGGCAAAACTGGGAATCAGCTCTGGTTCTCCTAACTTCATAGCCTGCACTCCATCCGTGAAGCTGTGGCGAGGGGGATTGTTGCTGTTACTGCCATTATTGCTTCCTGCCACCAGTTCTTACTCAGCGAGCTAAGAGAACGCTTTGCCTGAGGTACCAACTTATGCGTAATCTCAAGGTGTGAATAGAGTATGTGAGTTTATGTTAACACATTGGACCCTCACAACAACCTGCTGACTAGGTATATTTATTATTTCAGCTTTACAGATGGGGACACTAAGACTCCAAAGTCACAAAGCCAGTCAGTCTGGCAATGCAGACTCCTCCAGTCTCCCTTGGGGCATCTCTTAAAGCTCACTGTGCGCACAGTGCTGTGCGCCAGCTGGGTGTAGAGCCAGTTCCTGTCACTGAGGCATGTTCTTCAGTCAGGAGTATGTAACAACAACACAAGACAGTATGAGTATAGCTTATAAAATCGTAGGAATTTGTTTCTTCAGTAAGAACATGGGACTGTGTAAAGACATAACAAAAGGGTGTAAGTTTGCATTTATACCAAAGCTTACTGAATTTTTTTCGTGGATACTGAAGGCATCTGAGTATAGCATTTCCAGAGTACATTCTGTGCATCAGAGCTATAGATTGAATATGATTAAGATTATAAGGGGAAGGCCATTAACTGTTTTCAAGTATAATGCTACTATATTCCATAAATGAGTAAATAAGTCACGGTGATAGGTGGCCTGTGGCTGGGCCATGCAGCCATCATATGTTAATGAGCTGTTCAGATGAGCATCTGCCTAAAAGAGGATGTATGGACCAACTCAGAGTTTTTACTTAGGAAATGCTATATTTGGTTGTCTTGCCACCCTGGGGTAGTGGCTATAAGAGCAGCCAGTCACTTGGTTGTGTTTGTGTGAATATCTTAGAGTTAGTTTTACTCATTTGTCACTTTCCATATAGACCATATAAGATAAAGAGCTCTTTATCAATCAATTATTGGGTAATTGAAATTCTAAGATTATGAAATTCAAGTTGGTTATCCATACCAATGGATTTTCTTTCAGCCTTAAAAGTACATGATTTAAAGTGTTTTTCCAATCTCTCACTCTCTTTGAGAAGGAAACTTGATTCACTTATGCATCCATTCAGCAGTATTTATTGAATACTTACTATTTGCTAGTCATTACACTGAGTGCTAGGGAACCCAGCCCTCGCAGAGTGAATAGCAGTAATTCTGTTAATATAGCACATTGTAAGATTCATTACAGAGAAATGTAGTATAGTTTGAGAGCATAGATGAAAGTAACATTTATTTCCATCCCAATAGATTTCGGTTTTGGAAATTTCTTTAAAAGTGGTGAACTACTGGCAACGTGGTGTGGCAGCCCCCCATATGCAGCCCCAGAAGTCTTCGAAGGGCAGCAGTATGAAGGACCACAGCTGGATATTTGGGTATTGCATTGCTTTGCTGTGTTGTTAAATGCACCGATAATGATAGTACTTGGTACTTTGGCCCATCTGAGAACCTCCCGGTCCTTAGCACATAAGCAGTATTTCCTATTTGCCCCATCTGCTAGACTAGAATTAGTCAGAGAATCTTGAAATGGATCCCTAGGAAAGAATTTGTAGGGACAGGTATTATCATCCTAATAATAGCAATAATTTAAAGTTTAGTAATCAAAGTGATCAGATTCAGATCTTTTGGTATCTACTATAAGACTTTTTACAATAGTCAGGGTTTCAGATTTTTTTTCAAATTCTGAGAAAATAATAAATTCAGACAGGAATTTTTCAGTCCTTATGATTTTAAGAGCCCTGGGGATGTTTAGGAAAAGAGTGTTTGAAGTTCTCATTAGAAAAGTAACTACGTGACTGCATCATTTTCTTCCCTAGAGTATGGGAGTTGTTCTTTACGTCCTTGTCTGTGGAGCTCTGCCTTTTGATGGACCAACTCTTCCGATTTTGAGGCAGAGGGTTTTGGAAGGAAGATTCCGGATCCCATATTTCATGTCGGAAGGTAACAAAGTGTTCATCTTACTAAAGGTGCTTTATAGTATTTGTGCTCCAAATCAAATGCCCAGGCAAAAGCTTCTCTTTTTCTGAGAGTTTGGGTGCCAAATAAAGTGAGTCATTTTAAAAGCTATAGAAATAAGCAACCCCCTCTGTGTAGGTGAGACAAGTTCCAGCCTTTCCTACTTGTAACTGAATACAGAACATTTCCCAGATTAAGAGCAGCAAGCCTTCCCATTCACTCTGGGTCTATAAATGTCTCATGTTTATTTTAGACTTAGTGAAGCCCTTTTAGATACAGATTCACTACATTTTACTCTAAGTATGAAACGAATTTAGTAAAATTTTCAAATTTTTAATTAGATTAAAAGCCCACTGGCAAAACTCTGCTGAATTAACATGAAATGCCATAATCCCTGCCTGTGTTGGGCTGTTACACAGGTAGCAGTTAAGTTTACTCCTTAGTTTCATTTTTGGTTATTAATCTTAATTCTTTTTTTCCTACTTACAGTAGAAATAATGCTCTTAGTAGCAAAGAGCGTGGACTCTGGAGCCAGACTAACAGACTGCTGGTTTGAATCCTGAGTCCACCACTTACTGCTCTATGACCTTGGCACTTGTATCTCCTCTCTGTGCTTCAATTTCCTCATCTATGCAATGGAAATAACAGTCCTTCTATCTGAGGGGTGTTGTGAGGATTGATTAAATTAATCTGTATGAAGCACTTAGCATGGTACCTGGCCCATAGTGACTGCTGTGAGTTTAGCTTATGTGGGAGTGGTGAAGAATATCATGTCAGCTCAGGGAATAATCTAGTGCTCAGAGTTGCAGCAGTGCCGTTTTCTTGGTGTAGTCAAGAAGTAAATAATATTTCACATAGTTTTTCTCATCTGCACTGAATGTGAAGAAAAGCAAAACCCCTTGGAGAGCTCTTTGCCTCACTCGCATAGCCTTAGTGTATCAGTCTTGGATGTGACCGAGGATCAACTTACTATTTGCTTGTTCTAGGAATGAGGCTTGTTTCTTTTCTTTAGTTGAAATCTAAGTCTGTGTCTAGATATTTCCAGTTTGGAAATTCAGTAGAAAGGTTCACTGAGCACAGAACCTGATAGACCTACACCCTCCTGTTTTTCTTAAGTATTCATTGGTTCACCAGCTGAACTTGACAAGTGTCAGTAGGCTTCATGTATTCATTTATCCATTTGACCTTCTGCTTTCCAGTGGAGGATACAGAGATTAACACTGTTGTACAAAGTCATGTGAGTCAAGCAAATAACACTGAAGTGCAAGGTGATTTGTGTGACTTTTGTAACATTGTGGTTTCTATAGATTGTGAGCACCTTATTCGAAGGATGTTGGTCCTAGACCCATGCAAACGGCTAACCATCGCTCAAATCAAGGAGCATAAATGGATGCTCATCGAAGTTCCTGTACAGAGACCTGTTCTCTACCCACAAGAGCAAGAAAATGAGCCATCCATCGGGGAGTTTAATGAACAGGTCCTGCGATTGATGCACAGCCTTGGAATAGATCAGCAGAAAACCATTGAGGTAGAGTGATCAGAGATTTGACTAAAGATATTTCAGGATTCTACTGCACTTAGTAACTTGAAATTTCATGCTCACACCTGTCATCCTACTCTTTTAGCACATCTGTCCCCAGCACCTAGGCATACTATTCAAGTGTTCCCTAGTGATTACATCAGACTCTATTTATAGTTGCTTTTATTCAATGTCTAAATTCCTTTCTTTGCCCCATCTGCCAAAAAATTCAAGAGGAAGCATTTGTAGAAGATTCAGAAAAGGCAAAGATGGAAGCTTTAACAAATACAGGGTAGAAAGTTTTTTCCAAATGAAGCATGAAGTTTTACATGGGAATTCAACTAGTTTGTCTGGAACGTAAACGTGCAGATGGGGAACAAGGCTAAGGGCCTCGCAGGAAACAAGAAGGGTAGGCATCAGGTTTAAGAAAGCCAGTGGGGTGTAGACTGTGAACTGGAGAAACTAAGAAGGCGAAAACAGGTGGGATCCTGATTTGGAAGTATTAGGGCTCATCGAGCTGAGAAGGTCATGAACCTGGAAAGTTCCTCTTGGCTTTTATTTCTATCCTCTAATAGTAGGCATACTTATGGGATACATATTTTTAATACCTCCACAATAGTAAAAAACAGTGCTTTTAAGGAGGAAGCCTAACAAGAAGGAATATGAAATGCCCCCTTGTTTGCTGTGAAAGACTGTGCTGCCTTTTCCCTCATTGTAGCTGTGGATGAAACCAAACTGACTTCCCTGCTTTGCACGTCGTGCACTCAGTGAGGTTCTTCTGTACTGTCCGTGAAATAGATCCCGAAGGGCAGCTGTGAGTGCCATCCCACTGGCCTGTGATTTTTGCTGAGAGTATTCTGCATCCGTGGGGCCCTGCACAGCACGTATGCACACTGTCAGGTGGAATTAGAAGCCAAAGGAGCAGTTGTTTCCCTGTTCCCTTAGTATCCTGGGAAAGCTGGCAGGCTAGAGATGTGAAAATTTGGGAAGCAACTGTAGTTTCAAGGTTTCAAGAGGGTGGGACTACAAAAACAAGAGGAAAAAATTACCTAAGAATGGAGGCATAGTGTCTCTCTATTTAGCATCCAGATGTCATTTTCCAGCCCAAAATAATCACCAGAACGTTCCCCAAAGACTTTAATCATTCACTTCAGAGTTTTCAATGGTTTGGACTTGTGTTGAAGCCATGGAATTAGAGCCCCAGGCTCAGGTTGCTAACTGCCCTTACACCGTGGTTACAACTAGGAGATGGGACCACATGGCAGCACTGGGGAGTGTCAGCATGAGACGAGGATGGCATTTTCCCTGACTGCAGGAAAATAAATGGATCCTGTTAATGTAGAAGGGCCGGTCAATTCATTTAAATCACCCTTTGTGTAATTAATACTAGAGACTTGAAGTTTTCTGCCTTCCGGTCTAAATCCTGGAACAGCTTTCATCCTGAGGCACACTTTGTCTGTCACTCTACTTAAGAACACACGATCTCCCTTCTCTCTTTTTTAAGAAAGGTATCGATCGTTGAATTGGTTTTTGTGGTTCTCTGCCTTCAGCACTTGTTTTCTCTTTCAGTCTTTGCAGAACAAGAGCTATAACCACTTTGCTGCCATTTATTTCTTGTTGGTGGAGCGCCTGAAATCACACAGGAGCAGTTTTCCAGTGGAGCAGAGACTTGATGGCCGCCAGCGCCGGCCTAGCACCATCGCTGAGCAAACAGTTGCCAAGGTAACGCCCCCTTAGCCAATGGTGTTATCTGTACATGTGCCTGTTCACGTTTGACACATTTTTCATCTTGTAGTACAAAGAGTTAGGCTTTCCTCCTCTGCACTGTTTTTCTGTAAAGTTTGTGCCTCTGTCATGCACTAGATTCTCAAATGTTTTAGCGCCTTCCTATTTTTAAGGATTAATTTTATTTCAAGCAGTTTTTTTTTAAAGAGATGCTTCATTTTTTTAGTCATTCACTAATGCTGAGAATTACTGTAACTAGCCTATACATGTAGTTTCATTTAACAAATTTTTATTGTAGATTTACCATGTGCAAGCTCCTATTATTAGGTACTATCAAGGATAGGATATGTAAAATACAGCCATTGTCCTCAGAGACATTACACTATAGAAGTAAAATAAGACAAGATCATAAATAACTGTCACTCAAAAGAGAGAAAGACGAGTGCTGTAGAAGAGCTAAGGACAGGGGAGAGAGAGGCACATCTGAAGGGGAAAGGCTTCGTGGGAGAGATGGCATTTAAGACCCATCTTCGGCCAGGCGCGGTGGCTCACGCCTGTAATCCTAGCTCTCTGGGAGGCCGAGGCGGGCGGATCGTTTGAACTCAGGAGTTCGAGACCAGCCTGAGCAAGAGCGAGACCCCCATCTCTACTAAAAATAGAAAGAAATTAATCAGACAACTAAAAATATATAGAAAAAATTAGCCGGTCATGGTGGCGCATGCCTGTAATCCCAGCTACTCGGGAGGCTGAGGCAGAAGGATTGCTTGAGCCCAAGAGTTTGAGGTTGCTGTGAGCTAGGCTGACGCCACGGCACTCACTCTAGCCCGGGGAAAAGAGTGAGACTATGTCTCAAAAAAAAAAAAAAAAAAAAAAGTTTAAGGTCATTCTGTGCCTCGGTTTCCCAAGTTTCCTTTTTTTTTTTTTTTGAGACAGGGTCTTGCTCTGTTGCCCTGGCTAGGGTGCAGTGGTGTCATGATAGCTCACAGCAACCTCAAACTGCTGTGTTCAAGCGATCCTCCTGCCTCAGCCTCCCGAGTAGCTGGGACTACGGGCGCATGCCACCATGCCCGGCTAAGTTTTCTATTTTTTGTAGAGATGGGGTCTCATACTTGCTCAGGCTGGTCTTGAACTCCTGACCTCAGGTGATCCTCCTGCCTCAGCCTCCCAGAGTGCTAGGATTACAGGCATGAGCCACTACGCCTGGCCACTTTCCCAGGTTTAAAATGGGAATAATAATAGAATGTTGTGGCCTGGCACAATGGCTCATTCCTTGTAATCCTAGCACTCTGGGAGGATGAGGCAGGAAGATCGCTTGAGCCTGGAAGTTTGAGGTTTGATGCCACTGCACTCTAGCCAGGGCGACAGAGCAAGACTGCCTCAAAAAAAAAAAAAAAGAAAGAAAGAAAAAGAATAATAGAATATTGTGACAATTAAATTAGTTAATATTTATGAAGCACTTAAAACAGTGCCTAGCCCATAGTGAGTGCTATATGTTTGTTATGTACAGTAATAATCAAATGTTGGGGAAGAAGGGGCAACAATGAGTTAGAGGAGACTCGTCCATGAGCCCAGGCCCGAGAGAATAGAGGCGGCATTAACTCAGTTGCTCAGGGGGAAGATATGGATCTGGATTCCAGGAGAGAGGAGAGGCTGGGGCTAAGGAGATTTGGGGAATCATCTACATAGGGGTTGAGAAAGGGAGTGATTCGTTCGTATGCTCAGTTAGGATTCCTGTCCACTTCTCTGAGTAACTTATTTTGTTCTGAGCAAAAGTAAGAGCAGAAGAGTTTTGACTACATTGTGTTTCTTTGGCAGTTTTACAAAATTTACAGGATTATAATAAAGTTTTGCATTGGTTTCTACAGAACATGTAAAAAGAAGAAATTAAAATCTTGTTTTTAATAGGCAAATGGTATATTTTGTTATACATACTTTGTATGTAAAATATGTATTGATACAAATGTGAGTAGAATAAGGTATCAGTACAGTTCCAGATATGTGGGTTAGAGTATCTCTGAGCACTTGGCAACCTTCAAAGTTGATGGTATTGCTTTCAAGGCAGAGAAAAAGATAAAATGAGATTTCCTAAGTTGGGGTAGTGATAGTGAGCCGCAGTGGAACCCCTTCCCTCTTGCAAGTGTGGCCAGACGGGATAGGAAGCGGGAAAGCCCCCAGGGCTGTGGCAGTGATTCCCTGCCAAGTCTCTTTGTTCTTCTTAAACATTACACAAGTGAGGGAGTGGTGAGGGGTTACATAAACAATTGCTCCTGAGCACGTGCGCGTGTTATTGTACATGATATCCTTTCATATCTAGACTAGAAGCAAATTCTCTAGGATATCTCAAATTATATTTAATTTGGCTCAGAGTTCAGATATATAACATGGCTTCTCATGTTTGATAACTTTTTTTTTTTTATTATTACCAAGCACCCTGTGAGTTCTTTTCACTTTATGCATTGACCCAGGTCGTCATAGAAACCTACTTACTGTAACTTAAAATGTATCTAATTCAAGTGGCAGTCTTCAGTGCTCATTCGCAAACCTGTCTTGAGTGCCTTCTGGATGCTAAGCAACAGGCTCCGGGGCTGAAGAAAATGCTCCCTCCCCTCAGAGATTTCACACTCTAAATTTTAGTGTTGAACTTGTTAAAAAATAGTTTTCTCTGTTGTTGTGGATATAAATGTGCTTAAAGTTTTAGTAGAGCCTTCTCACTTTAATTCTTTGATGTTGTAATTTTTTTTAAGGAAGTGGCAAATCACTTGTTACTCGATATAGCAGTAAAAAAATTGAGGAAACACGATCCAATACAAAGATCACATGAGCTGTGGAATCACACAGACCTTGGGTTCCATACCAAGCCGAGTGACTCGGGCAAGTCAGCATCTCTGAGCTCCTGCATCCTTAAACATAAAGTGGAAACAGCAATACTTACTTCATAAGATTGCTACCAAGTTAAATGCAATTCAGCAAACAGAGCACCTATATGCTAGGCACGGTCCCAGCCACTGTGGCTTCAGAAGTCCCAGGAAATATTCCCTGCCCTGAATGAGTTGGTCATCTAGTGATAACTTACCCATTATTATTATTTAGACAACAGTGAGATTCCCATCTTAGATAGATTTAGAGTACTTACATTTGCTGTATAACATGCAGGAAGTGTTATATCTAATTAACTTCAAATGACTAGAGAAAAATACGTCCTGCCTTTTTCTCATGAATTCTAACCACTAGGTTTTAACAGTTCTTCCACTCCAAGTTCCTATCAACTGTAAACAGATAAGAATGAAACAGTCATCTCCATACTTTAATTGCTGATTAGAGGTTGCCCTTCACAACTATTGGAAAAAGCATTGCATTCGTTTGCCAGAGCTGCCATAACAAACTGCTGCAGACTGGGTGGCTTAAACAACAGAAATTGTTTTCTCACAGTTCTGGAGGCTTGAAATGCAAGATCAAGGTGCTGTCAGGGCTGTTTTCTGATGCGGGCTTTCTTCCTGGCTTAGAGATGGCTGTCTTCTCACTGTGTCCTCACATGGCTTTTCCTCCGTGCAAGTGTGGAGGGAAAGATCTGGCATCTCTTCCTCTTCTTATAAGAACGCCAGCCCTCTTGGATGAGGGCCTCACCCTTATGACCTCATTTAACCTTACTTACCTTCTTAAAGGTCGTGTCTCTAGATACAGTCACACTGCGGGTAGGGCTTCAACTTGTGAATTTTGGGAGGACACAATTTAGGCTGTAGCAAGTCTATGCCTGTTGGAGCAGTAACAATTTTCCCATAGGAAAGAATATTATTTTCATTTTGATGGTTCTGGAAAACACAAAGTTAAAAGAAGACATTCAAGGCAGTAAACACGTGGTCTAAAAAATAATCACAATTGATTGGAAATGATAGTTGCCTCTCTTGAAGAAGCTGGTAATATCTGCTTCCTTTCGGATATTAACTGACCATCTCTTTATTCTCTATTAACTTTCTCTAGTCAGCTCTGTAGCACTGAGCATGCCATTCATGTACGTATAGCCTCTCTTGTTCCAAAAAGACTTCTTTAGTCCCCTCAGTGATTACAAGACTCCTAAAACCTACTATCCTATTTCCTAGGAAGTGACTGTCACAACAAAATGTGTTATTCCTCTGTCCTTACCAAGTTCACAGTCAGTCATAGTTATGGTTCAGGTCGGATGTGAAAGTTGTCAAGGGCAACGTGCTACGCTTGGTCTGGCACAGCACAGCCCTGCCATTTAAAGACTCAGCTAGCAAGAGTCAGGGACTGAGAAGGGGCAGGATGTTGTAGTTACTTTGTTGGCATCTCATTTCCAGTGCAGCACCTTCAGCTAATGCTTTGCCCTAATAATTTAGAGTGCTTTCCCATAGAAGGAGCAGTCTAATAAATCTGGGAAACAGAAATCAATCTTCAGCTTTATCCTTTGTTTGAAAAGCTGATGATGGGGGTAAGAAGAGTGTACCAAATATACTTTATTAGGAAGTTAAAATTTCACATTGTGACATTGTGGCTAGCAGAATTAATGTAAATGATTAGTGCTTGAAAGAGGAAAAAAAAGTTGTTTAACCTCAAAAGTGGCACAGGATATAAGCCTGAGGAATGGCAACACAAGAAAAACTATTTCTTTATCATGCCCAGAATGGTATGCAGTATTTCTTTTCTGTTTTTATCATCTGTATCCTACTAATGCTTTGCTAATGCTATTTTATTTTTTGTCTTATACAGTATATCCAATGATGTTAATATTGGAATATGTCAGATACAAAGTATATTGTAAATGTATTCAAAGTATATTCAAATATTAAGTATATTTCTAACATAACCTCCAATCCTTGAAAATCATCAACCTGAAATTCTAACTGGGAACCATTAGATAGTATGTGGGAACAAAACTGCATTCATTTTGCAATCTAATTCTTACATTCTTGTGATCATTTTAAGACTTCAGCAAGAAGGGGAAAGGAGGAATTAATGTTACTGAGTTAAGGACTTTACATGTTACCTTTTAAAATCCTTCACAGTTGTGAAGTAGTTATTATGCCCTTTTTTACAGGTGAAATAGATAAGACTCAGAGAGAAGTTAGGTAACCTAATTAAGGTCACACAATTAGTAAGTGAGGGAGCTCAGAATCAAACTCAGGTCTTGGGGGAAGAGAAGCTGGAATCTCACACCCTTTGTCCGTTTCACTTGTTTGAATTTAAAGCTCACTGTCCTCTATATCCCTTGAAGCGACTATAGCAGGAACAGTATAGGCCATTCTTCTGCTTCTTAGTCTAGTAAGATCATCGTTCCCTCAGATGCTTTGTAATGTCTGTTGTGTTCAAAATGCAGTTGATAAATTATTTGGGTAGTTTTGAAGGGACGGGGATGAAAGGATCATCCAGCAGCTTCATCTTTAAAATTAATCTTTGCTGATTCTCATAAGGGAAGATGGTCTTTTAAATGATTTTTTAAAAAGAAGCGTTTGTGGCCGGGCCCAGAGGCTCACGCCTGTAATCCTAGCACTCTGGGAGGCTGAGGCGGGTGGATCGCTCAAGGTCAGGAGTTCAAGACCAGCCTGAGCAAGAGCGAGACCCCGTCTCTACTAAAAAAAAAAAAATTAGCCGGGCATGATGGTGCTTGCCTGTAGTCCCAGCTACTCGGGAGGCTAAGGCAGAAGGATCACTTGAGCCCAGCAGTTGGAAGTTGCTGTGAGCTAGGCTGACGCCACAGCACTCACTCTAGCCCGGACAACAAAGCGAGACTCTGTCTCAAAAAAAAAAAAAAGAAGCGTTTGTAGTGCTTGTTCAATTAGGGTAGTTAACAAAGGACACATGAGAACAGACTTAAACGCATCAGGAGCTTTCTGTAGTAGGTTGACTTCAGGAACAGAACTTGCGCAGCAGTAAGCATCTCCATCTGCTAGGCCAGCACACTGTGTGTCTCCTCAAAGGAAGGAGGGCGGACGTTTCTGTCACCTCCAAGTAACTGCTGCTTTTCTTTTCCTCTTCACACACACCCTAGCCAAGAAACATATATCATCTCACCCCACCAAAGAAAAAAAAAAGCAGAGATATAGCACTTATTTCAGTGTACCTGTATCGTAGTTAGTTGTGGGTGTGTGTATGCCTATCCCTGGTTCAACTTTGAGCTCACAGGGCAGGGACATTTCTATTCTTCTTTATGTATTTCCAGGTAATATATTTAAGGAAAGAGACAAATGTGTTTGTTGAATTGAAGCAAGGAGCACTCTTGATGCGTCACAAAGACCTGCATGAAAGTTATAAATCTCATGATGAGACAGGAATGAAATTCTGTACAACGTATTTCAGAATAATTGATTTGACTGCTTCAAATCAATGCCTGTACCATATACATATTTCATCAAATCTTTCTGGAGTTTCCAATAAAGAATTATTTATCCTTTAATTGCCCTAGGAAGAATTATTTTATTCTTAAAACTTTGCATATTCACAGAGAAAGTATTCACATTCCCAGACTGTCTGTTCTTGCTGTACCCACAGGCACAAACCGTGGGACTCCCAGTGACCATGCATTCGCCGAACATGAGACTGCTGCGCTCTGCCCTCCTCCCACAGGCCTCCAACGTGGAGGCCTTTTCCTTCCCAGCGTCGGGCTGTCAGGCGGAAGCAGCATTTATGGAAGAAGAATGTGTGGACACTCCAAAGGTACGGGTGTGTTTAAGACACTCAGAGCTGGCAGTTGGCTGGAGACTTCTGTTTGGTCCACAAGTGTTGTACTTTGGCTTTGTTGAACTTTGTCATTTCCTCAAGTCACTCAGAAGTGTTGTTTTTGTGGAGAAAAACCTAAGAACAGTGTCCAGGGCTCAACTCTCGTCAGTGTTTTGTCATGACGACTGTTACATAACATAACTTGTCAGACCTGGTGTGAACTTTTCAAAGCCGTCTTCTTTCTCCTTCCTTAACCAACTCCTTCTCTCTTCAAGTTTCTAGATCCCTCACAGGTGTCTGGGCGGGGTTTTTTTGTTAACAGATTTTAATTCCGAAAACAAAAAATTAACTTTTGTGCTGAATTGGACTTTGTCTATTTCATTATTATTGACTCGCTTCTGCTTAGGGTACTGTAGCTACGAAATGATGCGCCATCTTTTTTGGTCAGTTAAACATCTTTTTTTGTCCGATTTGGATGTGCTTAAAGGTTAGTGTATTACATAAAGTTGTCTTTCAGGATATGGAAGATGACAGCTTCTCTCATTTAATGGATATTTATTTAACTTCTAATATGGGTTATATGTACTTAGCATCAAGCAGCGTACAGAGGATCATATTGATGGGTAACAGAGTGTCATAAAAGAACATAGGTCTTGGAGTAGGTTCAAGATAGATTCTGCTCATTACTAGCTGTGTGAACTTGGGCAAGGTGACTAAATTTTTGAACCTGAATTTTCTCTGGTGTAAAATGAGAACACCAACTTTATGAGACTGTTGTGAAAATTAATTGAGATAATGTGTATGAAGTTTGGGGCAGGTTATAGATATTCAGCACATATTGGTTTCCTGTCTTTTTACCTCTTTAGGTGATAAAAAATGAGTCAGACATGAACTCTGTCTCGCAGTCTGCGAGACTATGGTCTAGCAGAGGAAACATTATATGTAACTAAAGACAGCATGCCAGGTGCTGAATAAATTGATAAAAGATAAAATGTGATCAGTCCCTTAAAGAAGTATGAATCAAAGTGAGACTAGAAGAAGGCAGGGGGGAGTTGCTTTTAGCTGTTTGATCAGGAAAGTCTTTGGGTTAACTGTCGGAGCTGGGGATTGAGAGGTGGGTAGACCAGGGTGGGTAGAAACCAGGGTGGGATGTCTTCAGTGGAGGGAAAGCCTGAGCAAAAGCAATCACTAGGACAGTGTGGGTCCATCTACGTCCGAGCAGTAGTTCAGTTTGTCTGTGGGAAGGGCCTATGAAGGGAGGTTGTATGAAATAAAGATGGATATGTTAGCTGTGAATGGCAAGCCAAGGAATTTAGACTTTTTCTCAAGGCCAGTGCTCTCAGTGTGGGGACGTGTTTCAGTATCAATGGAAACAATTGAAGGAACAATTGTCAGGGTAGGAGGAAACTATTGAGGATCTTTGAGCAAGGAAGCGCTGTGATCCATGTTGTGTTTCAGAAAATTCGCCTGCAAGGTCACATTGGTCCATTGAGTAGGGGAGGAAAACAGAGGTTAGAGCACATGTCCAGGAAGGAGGTGATGGGGCCTGAACTAGGACAGTAGCCATGAACCTAGAGAGGAGGGGATGACAGAAATGAGATAGTGCAGATAAAATTGATAGAATATTAGAGTCTAGAGAGAAGAAATCCAAACCGATAACAAGATTCGAGCTTAGATGTTGGAAGGTGAGAGCCATTTTCAGAAATCGGGGACAATGGAAGCAGAACAGATTCAGAAGGTCAGTCATGAGTTCAGCTGCAGCATAGCCCACAGCAGGCAGCTCCATACAAGGCTGCCACAAGCAGGTTTCAGCCAAGCTGCTGACCACAAGTAGTTAGCGTCCGTGTCCCTAAGGACAATGACGAGTCCTCTGCCTGTGGACAGTCTGTTTCTCTGCCTGTGGTTGCTACTACAGTCCCACTCAGAAATTTAGACATAAATTAGAGCAACATAATTCATTTATTTTGAAAATCTAATTCCCTCAAAAAAATTAAAATGCAGTCTGCTAAAGGCTTGTCTGTGAGGGCATCAGGCCTGAAACACAGATTGGGCACTGTCTGTTGTATTATATAGGGCAAGCTATTTTTAAAGCTTGTGATTGTTACCGTAACTAGGAAACAGACAGGAAATGAATGATTTTGCAAAAGATATAGACAGTAGCTAGATGGTGTATTTGCATTTGTAGGAAGAACAGTGCCACGCTGGAGCTGGCCACCCACACTAGCATAGCCACCCTGGCACTCAGCCAGGCCAGAGACATCCGCTGGTCTTATTTGTGGAGTGTTTTATTTATGTCAGCAAAAACGCTGTGTCTCTTCCCTCCCTAAGACCCTTCTTTGGGGCCCATAAATAAATGCACACACAAAAAACTATCAGCTAGAGATGCAGTTCCCTTTTTGTTCATATTGCTTCATATGTATGTACTATAACATCCATTTGTTGTTTTCTAAAAGATGCCTCATAGCTGCCTGTATTGCTAATTTCATTTCTGCTCTCAACTGGGGACAGATATTATGCATCTCAAAGAGAGTTCACCTCTCCTTCCCTCCCAGAAGTCTTCAGTGCTTAAAACTGTCAGTAAAATCCCTTAGAGAGTCTAAATTGAAACTTCGGTTTGTGGTTCCTGTAAAAAATGGCACCTTTCTGAGATAGTCACCCATCTCTAGATAAGAATGGTTTGGTCAGGTACTTGAAACAGTAACCGAGACCCACAGGTGACACAGGGACTATATGGGAGGCAGATGCATAAATCCTGCAGAGTAAATCTTTCTCTTGAGTATTTTTTTATACATACAGTCACACACACACTTACTTCAGTTGCTTTTAGCATTTTATTAGAAATTATAATGAAAGGATTTTCCAAGTTACCACCTTCATAGCTGAATAGCAGAAGGGAACAGTGAGGCTAAACCATGAAAATGCAATTGTAGTAGGGGTGTTTCATGTCCATTTATGTTTTTAATTTTTCTTATTACAAAGATAGTATACATAAGAGAAGGTCTGGAAAGGATATATAATACATCAGCCGGGCGCAGTGGCTCACGCCTGCAGTCCTAGCATTCTAGGAGGCCGAGGCGGGAGGATCGCTTGAGCTCAGGAGTTCTAGACCAGCCTGAGCAAGAGAGAGACCCTATCTCTACTAAAAATAGAAAAAATCAGCTGGGCATCATGGCACACACCTATGGTCCCAGTTACTGGGGAGGCTGAGGAAAGAGGATCGCTTGAGCCCAGGAGTTTCAGGTTGCTGTGAGCTATGATGATGCCATTGCACTCTAGCTAGGGTGACAGAGTGAGACTCTGTCTTGGGAAAAAAAAAAAAAAGGAAAAGGATATATATCAAACTCTTAATAATGTTAACTTCTCAGGCTTTATAAGGGGTAGAAATTTCACTTTCACTTCTGAATTTGGATTTTTTATAACAGATTATAATTTTAAATTGAACAAATAAAACCAGTCATAATCATACATGAAACATTCAGAGTGGAATAAAGAAAAAAAATTTAATTTATCCATAATCCTACTATCAAAAGATAAGCATATTTTGGCATGTTTCCTTAAAGTGGGTTATAGATGGGTGGTGGGCAGGTAGGGGTAGGATGGTTTAGTAGTTAGGTAGACTTTCTAGAAGAAAATTATATTGTATGTAATTTTGTATCTTGCTTTACATAATATTCCATGAGTATTTTTCCCATGTCATGAAATGTTCTTTGAAAGCACGAGTTTTAACAATGGCCTAATATGTTGTATTAATATTACCCTCATTTAACTCCTCTCCTGTTGTTGGACGTCAAGTACTTCAATTCTTTTACAGAATTTTCTTCCTTATACATGCTTAAGGTGAAAATCTTGTGTCTAAATCTTCAGTGATACCTCTGATTATTTCTTTAAGATAAATTTCTAGAGCTGGTATTATTCAGTTCTTTGCTTCCTCACCTAGTTATTTAATTTGCCTCAAGACGGTTAAAATGGTTTTTAAAAGGTGTTGTAGTTTTATTCATATGCTTTTTGAATCTTGACATAAAGCCTTCTCTTTGGTCATACAGATCACCTATTGCAATATGAGGTCTTTTAGAAGTGAAGTAATCAATTGAACTTTAACGAAAGACAAAAACAATGTACTAGAAAATGTATATTTCATCACATTGTATTTTGAAGTCCTATAATTTATAGTTAGCCTAGATTATTTTGTAGAGCAAAAGATCTTATTAAGAAAGCAGCTTAGGTCAGTTGATGGATCAGCCCAATAGTTCAGTCACAAAAGCCTGGAGCTGAGTAGAGGGTCTTATTGTATCAAGTCCCCGGGTAAATTGGCAGGCAAGGGTGGCATGATGATCAGCTCTTTCAGGAAACTGGAACTGAAGGCTGCAGGTGTTCACACCTATTTAAGTATAAGTAGCCCCACAGCCCTTTCTTAATCATCACCAAATATCAGATCATTGTTTTCTAGCTGTCCCAGGATGAAACTGAATTCAGCAAACATTTTAAAATAAAAAATATAATTCCTCTTGTAGTCTAGATGAGGAGATAAATTTATAAGCTGACAATTTAAGTAAAATTGAAAATTCAGGGAGACTGCAGGGTATTTTAAGTGACTCAGAAAAAGGTGACTTCCTTATTAAGGAAAAAAAAGAACCTGCTTGTATGGCTTATACTGCAAGAAATGTCTGGTAAAATTTTGATGAAGGCTGTAAGCGTAAAGATGCTCAGTAGATAATTACTTACGAATATTCTTTTCTCTGTTGCTTTATTCATTTCTAAATCATCCTTGGCTACTCTTCGAAATTGTATTAGTAGACATTTAAGGAGCCTAGAGGTATGAAACAGCCATTCTGTCTTATAAGAAAACTATTCAGTATAGTCAAAAAAAGGAAAACAGGCCAGGCATGGTGGCTCACACCTATAATCCTAGCACTCTGGGAGGCCGAGGCAAGAGGATTGCTTGAGCTCAGGACTTCGAGACCAGCCTGAGCAAGAGCAAGACCCCCGTCTCTACAAAAAGTAGAAAAATTTAGCCAGGCATGGTAGTACACGCCTGTAGTCCCAGCTACTCGGGAGGCTGAGGCAGGAGGATCGCTTGAGCCCAGGAGTTTGAGGTTGCTGTGAGCTAGGCTGACACCACGGCACTCTAGCCCAGGTGACAGAGTGAGACTCAGTCTCAAAAAAAAAAAGAAAAAAAAAAAGAAGGAAATCTTATCTGGGGAAGGACAAAGCAGAGAATAAGACTTGGCTGGCTAGATTTCAGAGTTTCGTTTTCTGATGTCATAGGAAAGGTTGGGTAAAGTCTAGGAAGAAATTATTTGGTACTCTTCCTTTTAAATGACCACTCCTCACTTTGAAAACCTGTAATACATTTGCCACCTTATCCAAATAATGGCTGTAGCCCCAAAGCAGTTCTCAATGGAATAACCGTCCCCTCCCCCAAGCAAACAAAGATCTGAGTCACCCAAGTCTCCCTCTCCAAATAAAGGGCCTTGCAGCGCCTTCAGACTGGCCTTCAGACTGGTTGCCATAAGAGGAAAGTTTCCTGTGTCTGGCAGAGGGATTTCCCACGTCGCCTCTCACATACGTGGGCTTCTCCTGCATCCAAAGGAAACAATAGCTCTACCCAGTGTATTCCAGGTGAGGGTAATGCTTAGAACTGAACATCTTACGACTGGCTGTTCCTGAGCAGCTATTCATAGGAGAAAATGGATTCATTTCCACGGGGGAATAGTTAAGGTAATGAGGTAAATAATTGCCTTCTCACAGGGGCTTTTACCAGCCAGAACTTGCAACCACAACTCCCCTTTGTGTGCTGTTTCTGCTGCCATTAGGTGGTTTGCTTGGCAACTGCCTGGGAAGGCAGATTGTGCTCAGGAGCTGTGCTGAGCTCATCCCTGTAGGATAGGAGCTGGAGCTACTGTGTGTATCGCGGGGGGAGAGGGAATTCAGTGCACTGGGGCTTATTAACCTCTGCTGGAATTTTAGGCCAGTGAGTCATTTGTTATTCTATAATGGAAGGCTTTGGCTGTTTGCCATTTGAATTTTTTTTTTCCAATCCTTTTTCTGCTATCAGTCTGTCTTTAAAGAATTCTTACTTTCCATTCCTCAGGCACATAGAACCAATTGAAGACTAAATCAAATGGGCAGGCACTTAAATTATGAACATAAAAGTATGTCTAGCACCTTTCGGTATGTTTCGTGGTTGAAAATTAGAAGAATGTTGGTAACGACTCCTTTTTCTTAGCTGTGAGCCATGCAGTTTAAAAAAAAAAAATCATCTTCCCCTTTCTTCGTTTCCCTTATTTTAAAAAAATAACTGGTAGGCCTCAAGCTAATATATCCCCTGTTCTTCTGGAAACCACTAAAAAATGTGTTTATTATACTAATGATGACTCAGAGGAACCTGGGTGGCAGTGCCGGTTCGGGTCATAATGGGCTTCTGTCTCTCTCTAAGTGCTACAGTTGACTTCTCATCTATGTATTCTAATTAGTAATAAATATGTATACTTTTCATACTTCCCTTAATTTCTAGTTTGCCTCAAGTCTTGACAGTTTTTCCTTTGTGGATTTTTCTACTGTCTCAACAGAACAGCAACTGATGTTCCCTCCCCCCTCTGGCATTTAGGTAAACGGCTGTCTGCTCGACCCTGTGCCTCCTGCCCTGCTGAGGAAGGGCTGCCAGTCGCTGCCCAGCGACATGATGGAGACCTCCATTGACGAAGGATTAGAGACAGAAGGAGAGGCCGAGGAAGACCCCAGCCACTCCTTCGAGGCATTTCAGTCCACACGCAGTGGGCAGAGGCGGCACACTCTGTCTGAAGTGACCAATCAGCTGGTCGTGATGCCTGGGGCAGGTATGACGCGGGAGAAGCAGCAGGTTAGGTCTTCACGGCATTAGTTCGTACTCCAGTCACTGGGAATTCCCGGAATTTAGTCTGTATCTTATTCCTTTATGGAGCACATTCACATTAGGTCTGCTCAGCAGCTAACAAAGAGGAAAATGAAATGTCCCTGGCTTGGCTCCCCTAACTCCCAGGATTCATCTAAGGGCCGTGTGTTTCACCAGGGACGCTGGGTCTTTTGGAATGGCAGACAGCTTACGAGTGCAGCTTCTGGAGTGTTTGCCCCACTAAATTTGAAGATGATTAAATTGACCTCTACAAAGTTTCTGAAAAGATGTTTTGATTGGAGATTAAGGACATCGTAACTGTCATGACCCAAGCTGCTTATGCTTCGTATCACGTGTTCTAAGAAGATGCTATTGTTGTTGGTTATATCTGTTTTGTTTTCTCTTAAAGGGAAAATTTTCTCCATGAGTGACAACCCCTCCCTTGACAGTGTGGACTCTGAGTATGATATGGGGTCTGTTCAGAGGGACCTGAACTTTCTGGAGGACAACCCTTCCCTTAAGGACCTGATGGTAGCCAATCAGCCCTCACCCCGCATGACATCTCCCTTCATAAGCCTGAGACCCACCAACCCAGCCATGCAGGCTCTGAGTGCCCAGAAACGAGAGGCCCACAACAGGTCGCCAGTGAGCTTCAGAGAGGGCCGCCGGGCATCGGACACCTCCCTCACCCAAGGTGACTGCTTTCCCCTCTGGCTTTTAAAACTTTTATGTTGTAGGAGTTGAGGGAGGTTCGTTGCCATGTTGGTATGAGCCTGTGATCACTGAAAGGTATTGCATTTTATTTAAACTGGTCTTTGTACTTCCTTTCAGGAATTGTAGCATTTAGACAGCATCTTCAGAATCTGGCTAGAACCAAAGGAATTCTAGAGCTGAACAAAGTGCAGTTGCTGTATGAACAGATAGGATCAGAGGCAGACCCATCAGCTGCTCCCCAGCTCCAAGACCTTGCCAGCAGTTGCCCTCAGGTGGGTGCTCTGGGCCCTTCCCACCAAGGCCCCGTGAGAATGAGGTGTGCGTTTGTCCTGAAGATGTGTCATTTTCACTTAGAGGATTTCCTCCAGACCTGGAGCAAACAGCTTCTTTCGGAAAGCCCGCAGCCTGAACACTTGCCTTGTTGCTACCACCTGCCACTGACAGTGTAGACCCAGCCCTGCTGCTCCCAAGTGATCAGCACCAGATGGAGGCCTAGACACCATCAAGCTATTTTTGGCTGACAGGGCAAATTATATATGGATGGCCTCGTACAGTCTCCCTTGAACTCCCCTCCCCCCTCGACACACAAATGAAGAGTAATAAATTTCACCCAGATGAGAAGCTTCTTGCCACTAACACCTCATTAAATATTACAAGTGGATTGTTCATGCTAAAAATATAATAAATGTTGCTGTTTATGCAGTTTTATTTTGAGCGTATTTTCAGTGCATCAAGGATATTATAGTATTTGAGGCCCACATGAAGGTGATGGCCTCCTGGTGACACCAAGAGCCTTTGCTCTAGCACTGACTGGGTAACTGTTAACTGCAGATCATACACGCATACATTTTCTGAGGAGTCATGAACCCTCAGCCTACTAGTTACGTAAAAAGCTTTGAGTATTATGTCTTAAAGAGTTGAGATTCCTCTTGGACATTTGCAAAGGTGCTTAAAGTAAAAATTGAGACTTTTTCCCCCATGGAGAATTGAAAATTGTTTTCACCCCTTGCTCAGGAGGAAGTTTCCCAGCAGCAAGAAAGTGTCTCCACTCTCCCGACCAGCGTGCATCCTCAGCTGTCCCAGCGGCAGAGCCTGGAATCCCAGTACCTGCAGCACAGACTCCAGGTGCGGGCCTTCTCCTTGCTAGTCCAGCTCACTGTGCTTATCCTGAGTCTGCCCTTCTGCAAAGCAGAAGCCTGTTTTGCTTGGTATTTACTTAGGGTGGCTGCTTTATTCCTTATAGGCAGGTAGGTTTGACTCTTCACTTGCAGTTTCTAGAAACATGTTCAGACTTAGCCTTAGGTTCTGTGTTGGCAGTGGCAAAGGGTTTATCCTCAGGCCCAGGAAAGGATACACCACTGAGTGGTGGGAAAGGGAGACCTGGAGTGTTTGTTTCTAATTTTATGCCTCTTAATGAATAATAAATAAAATGGAAATCTCAAGTCTGCAAAATTTCAACATGGGCTCTCTACATTGGTACATGAGAATCTTAAAAAATGATACAACATAGATCCCATAAAGTATGAATCATTCATTCATTTAGCAGGCACTGAGGCCTTTGCTATCAAGATTTAACTCTACTTTTCTCATCGTTTTTTTTTTTGAGACAGAGTCTCACTCTTTTGCCCGGGCTAGAGTGCCGTGGCGTCAGCCTAGCTCACAGCAACCTCAAACTCCTAGATCGGCCGAGTAGCTGGGACTACAGTCATGTGCCACCATGCCCGGCTAATTTTTTCTATATAGTTTTTAGTTGTCTGATTAATTTCTTTCCATTTATTTTAGTAGAGACAGGGTTTCGCTCTTGCTCAGGCTGGTTTCGAACTCCTGAGCTCAAACAATCCGCCTGCCTCGGCCTCCCAGAGTGCTAGGATCACAGGCGTGAGCCACCGCGCCCGCCCTCTCATCGTTTTTTAATCTCCACGAACGTCACAGTCCCAGAGGACTTTTAGAAGTAGAGTGTAAGGCTGAAGTAGGTTACAGCTGAGGCAGCCCAGGCCTGCTGGCCCGATGTTCTTCTCAGATCTCAGCAAATGTCAGTCCCTTCACCCTGTGTGACTTCTGTAGGCTACACTTGGATTCATCCTCCAGGCAGAAGCCGTCTGATGACTGCATCCTAGGTGACAGCATATTGTCACGCTGTCATGTATTGTTTTTCTGCTCTTCCAGAAGCCCAGCCTTCTGTCAAAGGCCCAGAACACCTGCCAGCTTTACTGCAAAGAACCACCGCGGAGCCTTGAACAGCAGCTGCAGGAACACAGGTGAGGCGGGCAGGCAGTCTTTGGCCAAAGAAGCCACTCACTTTCGTGGAAGCGTTAAGAATGCCGGATGTGTTGTCCTTTCCCACTCTGTGTGCCACAGTCTCTTCAGGCGTGACTGCTACCGAAGATATTCCAGTATCCCCAGAGTATGAGCCCATCAGGCTACAGCAGCCCTCAAATGTGCTTTGTTTTCCTTTTCTGCTACTGTTTCTCCTTCGGGATATGACTAGACCTAAGCTTTCACAGTCAGTGGCCCAAAGCAATTGAAATGGGTCAGACTGCAGAGAAGGCGTCTGTCCTTCCTTGCCTTAATTCATGCCTGCGTGCCTCACTCTTAGAAGCAGGTTGGCCAAGGTAGAATTACCCTAATCCATCAACCTACAGACACCTCCAGAGGCCAAGGTGTGATTATCGCCACTTCTAACCACTCAGGATGGGAAATCAGCCTCTCACTTTATAGGGAGAAAAACTCAAGAGTCGGAGAAAATGCATTCCTGCTCACTTTAGCACTGTCTGAATTAAGGGACAAAAAATGAGATTGAGTTTAAGAAACCCCATGATTGGTTCCCACTCTCGCTCGTTTTTTCCTGACATCAGAAAGAGGTAAGTGGAGAACTGAGGCTAATGACTGGTATTGGATTTATGTGAAAACTGCCATCACTTGAGAAGATTTAAAATCCTTTCCTTTGGTTTTGCCAATTTAGGCTCCAACAGAAGCGACTCTTCCTCCAGAAGCAGTCTCAGCTGCAGGCGTATTTTAATCAGATGCAGATAGCGGAGAGCTCCTACCCACAGCCAAGTCAGCAGCTGCCCCTTGCCCGCCAGGAGAGTCCTCCACCGTCTCAGCAGGCGCCCCCATTCAGCCTGACCCAGCCCCTCAGCCCCGTCCTGGAGCCCTCCTCCGAGCAGATGCAATACAGCCCTTTCCTCAGCCAGTACCAGGAGATGCAGCTGCAGCCCCTGCCCTCCACGCCGGGTCCCCGGGCTCCTCCTCCACTGCCTGCGCAGCTGCAGCAGCAGCCGCCACCGCCGCCGCCGCCACCGCCGCCACAGCAGCCAGGAGCTGCCCCAGCCCCCTTACAATTCTCCTATCAGACTTGTGAGCTGCCAAGCGCCGCTTCCTCCGCGCCAGACTATCCTGCTCCCGGTCAGTACCCTGTGGAGGGAGCCCAGCTAAGCGGCCTGGCGGGGCCGGACTGCCCCAGGAGCTCAGGACTGCAGGAGGCCACCTCGAGCTACGACCCGCTGGCCCTCTCTGAGTTACCCGGACTCTTTGACTGTGAAATGCTGGACGCTGTGGATCCACAACACAGTGGGTGTGTCCTGGTGAATTAACCTCAGCACAGGAAGTGAGGCGGGTCAAGTGAAGGAAGACTGTGTATTTCTATTTTTATTCCAGCCTTTAAATTTGAAGCTTATTTTCTTGCCCTCTCCCTAATGGGAAGAAATCAAGTCGCCCAACTGGAATCCGAGGGCCTGGCTGGGGTGGATGTCGCTTCCTCCTGCCTCTGTCCCACCACGAAGTTTTCTGTGGCAAGTGCTGGGACATAGTTGTAGGCTACAGCTCATGCCCTTAGGTTGAGGGGAGCAAGCTCTCGAGGGAGGCACCAACTGTTTCCATAAGAAGACGACTTTCAGACCTAGGTTTTTGCGGAATTACACCAGTCATCATCAAGGGAAACCTTGGTGAAAGCAGGAAAAACGTGTGCCGTTGCATATATATGGGCAAACAAAAAAGGCAATATATTTTTCACTGAAGCTGAGCAACAACACGTTGCTTCAAGGCCAATCAAGAATACATAATGAAATTCGATGCACAGGAAATAAAGGAAAGTTGTACTTTGTCATTGAATCATAAGTTCTTAGCTGCTGATGCAAGTTGTCCCCAAAGCTGTCGCAAAGCAGTGGAGCGTGAGCTGTTTCAGGGGCCACTAAATAACAGCTGGTACTGACCCCTGAGACCGGCTGTCGTCTCCATCTGGGAGCGAACAACACACGTCGTGAGAAGGTACCCCTGGGTTGCTGAGTGTCAGAATATACTCAGGGCTCCAAAGATGTCACCTGTAGAATCGACAGGAGACCCACTAATGGAGGCGGGGGGCGAGAAACTCGAGAAGGCGTCAGGAGCACCAGCCCCGGGCCAGGGAAGACAGGCTCTTTCTGCACTGTCTCTTGTGGAGACTTCTGGTTTGGGGGCAGTTGGTCTCCGGAGGCCCTGTCGTCTCTTTTACAGTGTAACAGCTACTCCGACTCACACCATATGTTGCTAGTAGTCTATTGAGCTTTGTGTATTTGGACAGTTTCATATAGGGCTTAGGAATTTTAAGGACACAGAAAATGAACTCTTATGTCCCATGTGAAGTGGTAGTGCTGTGCCTTTCCCCCCGGATCATGCTTTAATTCTTTCTTTTCTGTAGAAACCAACAGTTTTCCATTTATGTCAATGCTAAATCCAAAGTCACTTCAGAGTTTGTTTTCCACCATGTGGGAATCAGCATTCTTAATTTCCTTAAAGTTTTGACTTGTAATGAAACATTCACGTATAACAGCAATAGTCAAAGAACCACAGATGTGTTAACCATTTAAGCAGATCATCTGCCAAACGCGTTATATTACTAGCAAAACTTAACCAACCCTTACAATTCATTCATCAAAGTAAGTGAAAAATAGATGCTAAAGCTACTTAACTATAAACCTAGAAGTAATGAGTAATCTGTCATTTGGACAGTAACATCCAGGTGTTACAAATTCAGTATTATTTATAAAGATTATAATTTCTGTCCTTTAGAATGGCTTGTCCTATCAGCAGATGAATGCGTTAAGCACAAAGCATCTTCCTTAAAGCACAAAGAAGAGAGATACTACACTGATGCTGCATCTAGAAAACACCTTTAAGTTGCCTTTCCTCTTTGTAGTAAGTGTCCAGACAGGCGAGGGGAAGCATGGAAAACCTAGGGAGTTCCATTCTGGCCCTGCAGCCCCGCCCCTAGCAGTGCTGGTAACTTGCAGCTCTTGTCGCTGGCCAGAGTCTGCCCAGTCGCTGGGGCTCCACGTCGGTGCCAGCATGCTGTGCAGAGGCCCCGTGCTTGGGGTTGGACTCTGGGTGTCAGCAGGAAAGGGTAGTGTAGGGGCTGTCATTTCTGTGATTTAATAACACAGTGACAGTCCAGGAAGAGTGAATTAAGTTCCTTCTGTGGATTGCTTTTTCCTCCTCGTGCTTAAGATTGATGATTTCGTGAAATAAAGAACATCATTTCATTTAAGAGATCATTTCATTAAGATCTCTAATCTGTTTTAAGCCTTTGCAAAATAAGCTAGTTATAAAACAGGACTTGATTTGTTTAGACTGAAGGAGGATGTTTTCCCAAAATATACTACAGGAGTGCTGTAATATTTACGAAATTAAAATGCCTTCCATATTGAAACTGGGGGCCCCTCATTTCAGAACTGCAGGAATGGTCCAGTTACAGATTGGCGTAAACTCCTGCCCCCCGACAAGGCTGTGAGCCGCTTAGCCCAAGAGACCTAGGAGCTATGGCAGGACAGTGAGGCCGACAGATGAGGGACTGCGGAGAGGCTGCGGGTTGGAAGGTTAAGGGACCCAGGGAGAAATGGGGAGGCAGCCAGCAGCAGCCAGGCCCAACGGGAACCGACAGACATGGCGGCAGCTGGACACTTGCCTGGTGAAGAGCACGACCCCTCCTGCTGGAACCTGTGTTGTAAGCTCTATTTGCTTATCTCATTTATTTCAAGCAGAAATCAATAAATCCCATAACCATCTGTATTTACTGAAATGTAAGCTGGTGAGAGGAGACTGGTTCTGTTGGTCAGTGAGGTGTTTGCTCAGCCCTGTCTGATCATCTCTGTTGTTCTGTTCCCTAACGAGTGGCCGATGGAAGCTTCTCTCTTCATAAATACTAAAGTAACACTACGATGGCTTAGCACCACTCTTTTTAGGAGAGGCTACTTCGAAGTACCGACTTACTGTCCAGTCTGTTTCGCATTAGCGGTGTGTACACTACTGTATGATAATCGTTAGCTTTATTATCTTGTAAACCAGGCTCCTCTGAAGAGACTTTGGTGAGATGAACATGAGGTAAAAATTTCATTTGGCAAAAAGTGCAATATGTGTGGTACTTTCTTTATTTTTTATGTTCTTTTTTTAATCCAGGGGTATTAGTCTCTGCTTTGGGAAAAATGCACTAGTTCTGCAATTTCCAGTTGGGCGAGTGTGTCTCTAGTATTTACACGCAACTGATACGCTGGTCCCTGTAAAGCAAATAGAGCACGTTAACACAACAGAAAGACGGTGGATGTCCTGGTAGTTCCCAGTGAGCTACACTGACCAGCCCCAGCCACCCCCATAGCACCTCTGCCCCACCAGGCCTGCGCTGCCCCTTGCCGCCTTGGGAACAGGGACGGAGGCAGACAGTTCTCTCTACCAACAGCCTCCAGAACCCACCGGACGGGGGACTGTGGCCCGCCAGGATGACCAGAGATGGGACTCGAGGATTATTAGTGCAGATATGAGCAAAACTACTTTTCTGTATCCAGTTTGCCTTCTAAGAAAGTCACGGCCCTTTTCCCCTCCAAAGTAAAGAACTTCCAGATGTTTAGACTGTGGCCTGGAGTCAGCTGAGGTGAGACAGCAGGAGCCTGGGACGAAACTCAGCCCTCGCCTCTTGTGCTCCTCCCTGACTCTGGCCCCTGGAGTAATAGGGGGCCCTGTGCTCTGATGGGGAGGGAGGACCACCCTGTGGGAGTGTCGCCCTGTACCCTGTGCCCCACCGCCAGCAGACTAACGGCCCCAGCAGAAGGGATTTGTCAGGGCACTGACCGATCTCTCCGACCACACTCTGGGTGTCACTAGTACCTAAAGGCAGGGAACTGCTTAAAGAATTCTGTCCAGGTGTTAGACTCGGGAAGAGGGTACACTCGCAGCTAGAGAGTGATCAGGTGATCAGCCAGGTGAACAGCAGCAGCTTCTAGTCCTAGCTGGTCAGGCTCCCAGGCGTGTGCATCAGAGCCGCCTCTGATGAGGCGCAGGCACGAGGACGTCGTGAGTGTGTGATGTGTCCTTTGCGTGGGTCCTGCAGCCTCTAGTCCAGCCCCAGGTTCATAAATATATTGGGGTCAGAGTTTTTCTACTCTGGATTACATTTAAAAGCCTCTGTTGACAGTTACACCTAAGCTCCCTACTGGTTTAAAGAAAATTCATATTCCAGATAACTTTTTCACATTCGACCTCCTTCAGAGACAATACTTAGTGTCGTTGCCAACACTGGTCTCAGTGAACAGTTGCTGAATCCCTGTGCCGGGGCTGACCTTGGCTGCGTCTGTACCCCTAAACTGGGCTGCCTCTACTGCCTCCTCGGAAGCCACCCGAGCCGCTCGGTCTCTTTGTGCCTAGACATCAAAGGTAAAAACTGGAGAACAAGCAGTAAGTCGGAGTCATTGTATAGGCAGAGAACTTTGATCATTTTGTTACTTCTGGAAATTTTTTACAGAACTTATCTTCAGAATCGTGTGGAAGACAAGAACGGTATCATCTGCCTCTGTTCTAAGCTGGACAAAAAACCATTTTAAAAATTTATCTATCCCTCTGACAGGTTCCATAGTACAGTCCTCCCTGGCCTGTGGCCCAGGGAAGCGACTGTAATTACAGAGCTCTTCGTCTGCCCCTTGTCAGCAGCAGGGTGAACTCCAGGCTGCTTTTGGCCCTGGAGTCTCTGCTCTCCCAGTACCCTCTCGCATACTCATTTTACCATTTTTTCCCAATCAAGTAGCCTGGCTGCTTCTGGAAGACTCACAGCCATCCTAGTTGCACCACCATCTTTTGTCCACACCTTCTCCAGGCAGATTTCAACACATGGGCAGATTGGGGCACATAGTAGTGCATAGATTGAGAAACAGGCCGCAGGACAGCCCATAGACTTAGAGTTTCGATGGGTCCTACCCAACGGCTTGCCTGTCCACAAGGAGCAATAGCTTATATTTAAATGTGAGTTTACCAAGCACTTTCACAAGTAATCTCTTCGAATCCTCACAACAACTCCATGAAATTAGTTGGAAAGTTATCATCCTTATTTTTTACAGCTGAGGAAACCAAAGCTCTTGGGAGTTTGTGTGACTTATCGGAGGTCACAGAGCTAGTGCGTGGAGGAGCCCAGGACAAGGTCTTGGGTTGGCTTCTGGTTTTGGTTCTCTAGCTTCTCATTGTGTGAGAAGCCCTCTCTTTCCCCGTCCATCTGACTCTTTTCATAAGCGAACAGCTGTATAAACAAAGCCCCCATTTTGGTCAAGCGCAGGGTGAATGTGACATTGTTCCCACAACCTCATTCTCCACTTGACAGCTGCCTGGCTTTATGGGTGGAGGTGCCCTTCAGGTGACATTGCAGTTGTCCAGGTGGCCCTGCACGGAACAAGGCTGAGGGAGACACAGACCCCACAGATTGGCCATCCTTTCAGTGTCCAGTTAACTACAGAAGTTTAGGCTCACATCAAAGATGTCTAGTTTTTCCAAGTTACACAAAACAATTTCCTATAGAATTATATGACGGAAGGACACATCCCTCCTCAATTGCCAAGGAGGTGAATTGCATGCTATCAGGCCACCAGATTCAACCCCAGGAAAAGGGGCTGCTCAGAGAAGAGTCACAAACTCAGCCTTTGTCCTGAGGAGGGAAGTAAGATTTCTTTAAGTCAATCCCATCAAGTAGAAGTGCTTATTAGACACTTTTAGGATTAAAAAAATAACATACTTTATTGAGTACTTTGTCTTTTCAGAGCCAAAGTGGGTAGGTAGGGGGGAGCTTTAAAAATAGAAGTACAAAACAACATCCTGGAAAAATATGACCCCAAATGGAATAATGTTACATTAGTAAATACAGATAACTAGGCCTCGCCGCTGGCTGCGTGATGCCTATCTGCTCAAGATTTGCTCAGTCAAGGAAATTTAAGTGGTGAGATCTTCCCACTACTACTGGTAAAAGAAATCTGCCTTCACCAAAATCTCTAAAGGGGAAAGAAGCAGAGAGAACAGGAAGTCTGCTTCACTTCGGGGACTGCAGTTTAAGAAACAAAAGGGATACAGAGATATTTGCACTTTGTAGAAAAGGCAAGATTATTGCTTATTTCTGAAGGGAGGAGGGTGGTTTTGCTGGATGTTTGGTCTGTGAAAGAGTTACTTTTGATAAAGTTAACCTAATTGTAGTTATTTTTTCTGTGTTTTTTTTTAAATTACTAAGAAAAAAATTGGTGAGTTCAATAGCTTTGGTATTTTGAGTGCAAATCATAATAGCTCCAATATGAAAAAAATCAAAGTGTAACCTGTCACTCGATGTTAGAAAATTGCCTAAAATGCAGTGTAATAAATGATCTTTGTACCAAATGGTAATTTAAATGGGGTAATTTTCTGCAAGGAAAATGTACTGTTTTTATGTTTCCAACCCTCTTGAATTAAAATAAAAACAACTTGTTTTCTAAGAGCCTGGGTGATATGAATGTCAGGTTAATGAGATAGGGCCTTGGGTGGAATTTTAAAAGTGTGGAAGGTGGCTGTGTTCTCTGAGCTCTGGTGCTCATTTCAGGCTGCAGAAAAGGACAGTGGATAATATATTCTCATTGACGTCAGCAGGGTAAATAATACCTTGCTCTGAATCGCCTGAGTACACGTTGGCCACTGCAGATCGCTGACGGAAGCGCTGCTAACCACAGCCTGCACGGGGACAGGGCCCCGCTGGGCACTGCCTAATGACTGTTCCTTGCTTTCCAGAGTCTCAGGGCAAAGCCCGTCAGCCCAGGTAGCCTGGGAAAGGCCCTTGTGCCACCACAGGAGGAGGAGGCTCTTGTCCGGGCCCCCTAGGACAGGCAAGCTGTAGGCCAGTGGTGGGGAGGGGCTCCGGGCTGCCAAGAAGGCCAGCAAAAGAAAGACACTGCAACTTAGTCACAATGTCACATCCTCTCCGGGGTCTGCCAGGCCTCCACGCTGTGCCCACACACACCGTGGACTCCCTCACAGAGACAGGCACCCTTTTGAGACCCAACTCCACGCCCTCAGGGTGCCAGAGAATCCATCTGCTGAGAAGAGCTGCTCTCCGACTCCGGGCGTTTCAGTGCCAGACCCTGAGTGAAAGGGCAGTGTTAAATCCTGCTTTCTGGCAGCAGGAGCTCAGCTGGGATTTGGCTTCCCTCAAACTATTCCAGTTGAGCCCGTGCTATAGAACCGAGCCGGTTCCGACCCAGGGGATGGGCTGCTGGCTGCGGGGCAAGGGTGCAGGAGGCAGAGCTGACTTGCTGCTGCCCCAGCCCCAGGGGCGCTCAGTCCTGCCTGAAGTCGGCGGTGTACCCCTTGACTACCCAAGAATTCAGTGTCACGGAGCTTCAGTTTTTTTTAAAGGAAAAACACTACATTTCAGTAATGATATTTCGCAAACTTTTCCCTTTCCCACCAAATTTCTCCATTCTTTTTATTCTATGTTACCAAAAACAGCCCCAACGCCCAGGGTATGGGCAAAAATAACAGACTGGCCAGAACCTCAGCAGCCGGTCAGGTCTCCAGCGCCCCAGGACATCCTGCAGGGCTGCACCCTGTGGGAGCCGCAGGCCCTGCACCCCACACCCGGGCCAGGCTCAGGGACAGAACCGGCCGGCATTGCCCACACTTCCCAAGTCGTCCAGAGCCCTCCGTCTCCACCCAGGGCGTGTGCGAACAGGGCCGGAGGCTGCTCCTTTCTGCCCCACCAGATCTGGAGGGAGCCCAGTCCCTCTGACACGCTGACAAAAGCACTGGGCTCTCTTCCCCAAAATCACGTACATAGACACACAACTTGGGACACAGTATTTCAGGAGAGGTGTTGATCCCTGGATCCCGTGAGGCCCACCCATGGACCAAGGTTAAGGACCCCCGACTCAGCCTCCGCGCTTTTCAGAGCTGAAGTTCTTACAGGGACCTGTCCTGAGGGGGTTCCAATCCCTCCCTGGGGGGATCCAGGTGAGAGGGAGCCTCGTGCTCTGCCCGCACCCCGAGCACTTTGAGAGGAAGTTCCGGGCTTTGTGTACTAAATTCTGGGTGCTACGTGGCGACAAAGGAAATGCCACCGGCACAGACCAGAGCTGCCCTGCCCTAGAGGCTGACGACAGCACAGCTCTGCCCTTCTCAGCCGGTGACTTCAGAGGCCGCACAGCTCTCAGGGGATGGAATATGGTGCATGGACTATCCTAAGTAATGTCCCTTAGGAGACAGATGTGGGTCTTGACTGAAGCCAAGCGGTTGGGCCCTCACCTTGGACGTGGAGCCATCGCTGGCATAGCTGCCTCCACCCGGGTGTGACGCTGTGACCACAGATCACTGAGGCCAGACCTCGGGCAGAGCAGGGAGCTTCCTAGGTGCCTCCAGCCACTGGGCTTTGTCACAAGCCTTCCTGCTGACGCCTCACTTTGAACAGGCTTCTAGGGGGCTTTCCTAGGGATGACTGACTCAGAGCCTGTCAGAAATTGGCAAAGAGAACGGGTTCCAAGCCCAGGCGGAGCACGTGCTGGGCTGAGCGGCCAAGTGCAGTGCCTGGAAAGGAGGAGGGAAGACACCGCGCCACGGAACGCCAGCTTCCCTGGAGCTGAGCCCCCAAGACCTAGCCGGGCAGAAAGTTCAGAAAATTTGGGCCTGGAGGAAATGAGGCATTAGGGATTCAGCCTCTTGAAGGGAAAACTGAGTCACTCCCTCAGGTAGGTTTAGAGAACTCTCCCTCGATCTCCCTCCTCACTCCCCAAAGACAAGAAATAAGGGGGCCTGAGATGCACACAGAGGGGCCGGACTGAGAACTCTAGACCTGAGGAGCTGGCCGTTACCACCCCAGGGCCACCCGCACAGTTGGCAATGGGACGCGACTGAACTGAGGAACAGCCACCGAGGCCTTTCCTCCAAGCCACCACGCAAGGGACCCCGAGTTCACGGCCTCCCTGGCTCTCCGATCTGGGACCCAGTAGAACTGCTTTCTGCTCACTGGAGAAGCCAAAGTGTTTAGCAGGGTCCCTGTGCCAGCAAAGTAAGGGCCAAAGGGCAGGCAGGCAGTGGGGGGGACCCCAGGGCCGAAAGGGCCAGGCAAGGAGCAAGGCTGGGGAGCACAGGCACCCACCCCTGGGAGAAGCCACGCTGGCCAGGAAGGCCCTCCAGGGAGGGGGGTGCCCACCCCTTCTCTGTCTGGGAGGCAGCGAAGAACCTCTGACCAAGTCCTCAGCCTCTGGAAGCGCTCCCAGCCCTGTCACTAACCCGGGCAAATCACTGTAAAGGCTTGTTAGCACCAGCGGCAACTTGAAACACTGGCTGGCTGACTTAACTCTCAAGTTTTTGTTTTGTTTTGTTTTTTAGAGACAGGGTCTTGCTCTGTTACCCAGGCTGGAGTGCAGTGGCAAGATCATAGCTCACTGCAGCCTCCAACTCCTGGGCTCAAGTGATCCTCCTGCCTCAGCCTCCCGAGTAGCTGGGACTACAGGTGAGAGCCACCGTGCCCAGCTCTTAGCTCCCACGTTTATCATGAGGTCCAAATGCAGCCTGGCATGGCACAAGCTCTCTAACATGAAGACTCCCCCAGTGCCCCCAGATGGCTTGTCATAGTATCTCATCCTGCCCGTCTTGCTTTAACTCTTGACTGTCCCAACATTGGACATAGAAAATGGCTGCTTGCTGCCTGGGAAATCTCTCTTCACAGATGTAACGATGGTTGTCCTATTCTGACCACCTGCTCCAGGTTACGAACCAAGAACTTTGACCCAGGATTTCTGAATTTTCAGAAATGAGTTATGGTACCCAGGGCTGGGTACCATAAACACAAGAACATCCTTAAGAATCTATGTCCCATCCAGGAGGCCTTTCTCATCTCCAACTTTTAGGTCAACCTCCTGGGTGGAAAAGGGTTGGAAGGCCCGGGGGAGCCTCCCTGTGCAGACGGCTGCTCAGTCTGCAAGCCCCTCAATGGGAAAGGCACTGAAAGGAGGCCAGAGCCTGAGGACACTGCTCCAGCAGGTCCTGTGAGCAGCCTACTTCTGACGTGTTGGTGACTTCGGGATCCAATTCTCTTAGCTGGAGGCCACTGGGGATGGGATCAAGTGTCCCTGGGGCTTTGGTTTTTGTTGTCAGTCCTCAGGCTGGACTCGGCCTCCTGCAGTATTTCTGGGTTCGAGAGAACTAATCCTCTGGCCCAGAGTTCGGGCCCTTGAGGAGCCCTCAGATTGCCCTGAGACTCTCAGGGCGGCACCCGCGCCCCCCAACCTGCTACATCTGGAAGGACACAGACAAGCAGCCCCTTCCCTGCTCCTGGAAGCTGGCTCCAGTACGGGCCAAGGTAGCTGAGCCGCAGGACGGTCCCCACTTCAGGCTGGCCGTAACAGCCTGGTTCACCAGCGAGAGTGGGTTTAGATGCAGAGAAGAAACAGATGCCAGAAGGCACAGGCCAGAGACCCTGAGGGCCCAAGTGACTCTCTGAGTTTGGGGAAAATAAAGAAAACAGAGCCAGACGCAGTGGTGTGCGCCTGTACTCCCAGCCACTCCGGAGGCTGAGACGGGAAGATCACTGGAGCTCAGGAGTTCAAGGCAGCAGTGAGCTATGACCGCACCACCGCACCCCAACCAGGGTGACAGAGCAAGATCCTGTGTCAAAAAAAAAAAAAGGAAAAGAGGAAAAATCAGAAGTAGAAGAAACAAGGAGGAACAAGGGATGCAGAAGGTGAGGTCTGGGCTGAGACTCGGGGTGCAGGGGCTGCCGCTGGTCAGCGTGTGTGCAGGACAAACCGTCTGGACGGAGAGCGAAGAAAAGGAAGGGAAGGAAGAGGAGGGTGGATTCAGCAAGTCAGTGTCTGCAACCATTATTTATGGATGCTTCACTTGATTTTAGTCTCCAAACCTGGGCTCGGCATGGAGACTGAATGTCCCTCACAGCTGCTCCTTCCTGCAATAACAAGACTGACATCACTGTTGTCAGGGAAATGGTGTTTTGATTAAAATCATGTGACAGCTACTTCGTGATTCAATAAACAAATCCCCTGTTAACCCTTGTCTGACGGAGGCCTGCCAGCAACTCTGCCAGAAAGCAACCCGCGGCAGAGCGGGGCGTGGGAGGTGGCCCACGGCGCTCCCTGAAAGGTCCCGCACGGGGGGAGCATGCGACACCCAGCACGCAGACACCTCTGCGGACTGCAAGGGTGCCGAGGAGGGACCCTTCACCGAGAGGAACAGGTTCTCACCCCTTGGGTCGTTTTCGCTTGGACCTAGTGGTGGCAGGCCCAGCCTGGAGCGTCAAATGGCTCCCCGAGGGCCCTGAGTCTACCTGAGGACTGAGGAGAGTTCCCAGGGCTCTCCACAGCTAGGCCTTCACCCTTACCCCATTTGGACGGATTGGCGAGTTTGCTACGCGCCGCAGACAGTGAGGGGTTAAGAACGATTTCTGGTTTGCAATTGGATGACTTCCTGGATCACTCACTTGGCTGCTGGCCCCTGACATGAAGGGCTCTGCCTGGCAACAGCCAATTCCCTTTCCATCTCACCCTCGGGTCATTTTCCTTAAGTGAAACAAATGCAGGGAAGGCTCCCTGAGTCACCAGGCAGGGGATTTTTCTGGATTAAATGAACTGCAGCCTCAGAGGCCTAGTACCACCAGGCCTCCATTCCTGGAAAAGAGTCCCAAGTAGATACAACGTAGCTGGGGGAGATTCACGACCACCTGAAAGACGCAGATGACAGCACCTACCACCTAGGGTTGTTGTGAGGATTAAATGAGATTCGGTCAAGTGCTTGGCAAGGTGCCGCACAGTTACCAAAGCTCAAGGAATGGCAGCTGATACCGTGTCCTCAGCTTGTGGAAGGCCCAGCCGGGGGGCTTCCTCAGAGCTGATCAAGTCAGCCACGGGGAGGCCACCTCAATGTTCCACACTCATGTCAGGTGCATACCATGCGTTTAATGGCATGAGCAGTTGGCCCTGAATTTGTAGGAAAACATAACTCCTTTCCTACCCCCCTTAAGTCTATGGTTTAGGTCTGAAAAATATAACACCATCCTGCTCTTTCAGCCAAGCTCTCTTCCCTAAGCCCAAGTTCTATGAAGTGGACTGAGGATGCAAAGGGCTGGCCACCGCAGGCATCTATCCGTCAGGGTCCCAGGCCCGCCCAGGCTACCAGCAGCAGTCGCCTGCACTTCCTCCCACCACACAGCCACTGCAGGATCGGCTGGAGCTGCTGGGGACAACAGTGTGCAGCCCGGCAGGCAGGTGAGAACATTCTAAGATACATGAGTACAGTTCAGGGCCCGGACAACAGGGCAAATTGTTCTCATGGCCTCGGTTCACGTAAAATGAAAAGCCATGAGATTTAAAAGGCAGACTTTTTGATGTCAGAATTTTTACTAAGCAAACCCACTGGAGTAGGTGTGAGACTGACAAATTCTTCCCAACGAACTAAATGCAGCCTGACATCAGCACGAGGAGGCTGAGCCTCGCCATGCTCCTTTTCTCAATGTATCTGTAAATCATAAATCACCTCCTGATGAATGGCCCTGGGCAGTGGCCAGCACCAACTTTGATTGCTGACCTGAACCTTTTGTACACCTTCTCCCTGCAGAGCGGCATCAAATGGGGCTTATAAAACATTTGAACTATTACATAGAAAAACTTGACAGAAACTATTTTTATCTTGAATAGAAATAACTACCTGAGAAGAACTGTAGCAAATCCCTTTCTATATACTGAGGAAAACGGAAGTAGCCCCTGCCTAGAAGCACCTGTCTGCTGCCTGGGCCTCGCTGTCTCTGACTGGGGCGAGATGAGAGACAGGATAGACCTCAAGCCACAGGAGTGACAGAGGTCTGGATAGCGAGCCCACTCCTCCTGAAGTACTCCCATAATGCAGACAGCAAAACAGAGCAACTGGCTTCAAAAATACACCCTCCTGGCCCTTAAAATGGGCTGCCCCCTTGGGGACAGAGTAAGAGGTACTGCTCCTCTGCCTGTCCCACTGCAACTCCCCGAGCACCAGGCCACTCTGGCTGCCCTCAGCCCTGAGAGGGCAGGACTTGGCCCCAGGCTTCTGAGGCACTTACCTTCCCAGTGTCCTCTCCAGGTACTCTGGGTCTCAGGAAGTGGTTCTTTTCAGCCCCAGGGGCGCTGGGCGCTTCACTGTCCTTCACAGGAAAATCTAGCTTCCTCAGCCTTTGTGCCACCACTGGAGATACAGACAGTGGTGCTGTAACTGTCCCTGACCAGGCACATCCCTCCCCAGCCCACTTGGACCTCCTGACCGGGATACCCTCGGTTGTTCCAGCACCAAGATGGGAAGCCCAGCAACCTCCGAGGACAAGGGCCCCTGGGCAGAGAAAGCTGGTTCAGCTGAGGACCCTACTTAAGGTGCCTTTCCCTCAGGAGCCCCACAAAGTGCTGCCCCACGGGGGCCTCGTGGTGCCCAGCTGGGTGCTTCCCCACATCTTGGTTATGAACGGCCTGCAAAACCCCTACCAGACAAAAAAGACCCAGCTCCTTTCAGAACTAATAATACCAGCTAAGAGAACGACTCTGGAGAAAGAAATGACTTGGCTTTTCTACGCAATGAGTAATTAAACTCTCTTCATCCTCCAGAAGATTTCCATCTCAACTGAACATTATGTAATTTCCTGGAAACAGCAGGCTCGTGGAGGCAAACGGGATAGTCAGACTATTCTAGGTACAGAGAAGACTGGAGACATGTGAGGGAATAGGAAAGAGAGGAGCAAGGAACTGGATGGAAACGAATACTGGAGAATCAAAGGGAAACAATTACATAACATCGGCTGGCAATCACCTCATCTGTTACAGCAAGGAGAACATGAGGTGACAGCGCCTTCTCCTCTACAGTTTTATATCCAAGCAGTGGAGAAACAGGAGGCTTTAAGATAACAGTGTCACAATAAAGAAAAGTCAGAGGAATTGAAGTAAAAGGCAAGAGAAAAGGACAAGCACCCAACTTGTTTGGCTGACCTGCCTGCCATCCCCAGAGGGGATGGAACCAATGTGATTTCTATAGGAAAGTACCAGACTTTCAGCTTAGTGACAACACAGCGGTTAATAAAGGAACAAAATTGCAACAAGAAAGCATTAACGCAGCTTAACCTCAGGGTCAGGAATGACATGTTTGTTTCCCCTGAAGGTCTATGCAAGCAACCTGGATGCTTGCAACTTGGACGGCAACCGGCTGCTGTCTCTGTTGAGTCAGACGTTGTCCAGCAAAGACCCCCAGGGGCCCTGCATCATGGTGGCCACGCTGCGGTATTTCTGTGAGCAGAGGGCTGCCCATTATTTCAACAAGGCCTCATCAGGAACCACATATTAACCTTTTTTTTTTGCTTATGAAACAAGATGTATCTTTAGGTTCACATTTTCTTGGCAGCACAGATGGAGAAACAAGATCTGGTCTCTTAAACCTGTTGGGGTAAACCCCACACAAATTGTAGAAAGAAACACAAAGTGAATTCCACTGTGGCTGAGACATTTTTATTGGCATAGGTTTTGTGTGTGTATGTGTGTGTGTGTGTGTGTGTGTGTGTGTGTGTCTCTGCTTTACTTTCCTATCAACGAAATAATTGATGTAAACTTACTAGGATGAAATACAACAGCAATGTATGCTGAAGGCAATCAGACAAATCCACATAGAACTGTTGCCTAAGCCAGGAGACTGGAGAAGGGCCACATAAAGCTTGTTTCCTAAGAGTAGAAAAATCTTTAATTATGTCGATTAGAAAATGAGACACAATCTGCTACTTTTGATAACTTGTTCCACGCACGCAACACACCAGAGGACAGATTTCAGAAATTCATTCATAGAACACATTTTTATTGAGCACCTATTATGTACACCAGACACTGTTCCAGGTGCTGGTGATACAGAAGACAAAACAGACAAAAATCCCTGCCCTTATGGAGCTCCTAGAGCTTATATTCTAGTGAAATCAAGATAGGAAAACTAATCCATGGATAAAATGAACCAAAGAACAATTCTTAAGAGTTAACAAAAGGGATTCCCTATTGCTTAAGTCAGAAAGAAACAATGAAGCCCCTCACTGTAACCCCCAAAAGACAAGGCCCCAGCTGAGCTCCATGACCCATGCTTGAGCAATCAAGAGCTATTGTCTCTTCCTTAAACAGTCCATGCACAGGGTTCCCCAGGGGGATACACAAGGGCCTCTTAAGTCTATCCCCAAACCAATGAAAATGGCATTTCTAATAAAGAGTAAAGCAATGGTTCCAAGGCAAATTGTTTCAAGCATCAAGACAAAGTCTCTCATATGGGAAATTCAACGAAGAGAAACATAACTTGCAGATCATAAGAAATAAAGAACCATGAAACTAAAATTTAAAATGTTTATAGCATAATAGTTTAAGACATTAAAATGAGAATGTAGAAAAAGATTTTTTCTTAGGAAAATATTTAATCCTTGGCCCAAAATCATAAAATGGAAACTTACTACAAGGTAATTTGGCAGTCTAAAATGCAGGCAGGTAATTTCTGATTTAAAATTTCTGTTTTTCTAAGGTATGACAAACTTAAAAGTATTTAGTAAACTTGGTTTTATGTAACTATTTAATATACAAAGTTTTATAGGAGTCTTTGGACCTTCACAAAACAGAACAGGGCTCCCTAGATTTAACAGGTTGTGGATGAAATCAGCAATTCAAAAACCAAAATGAAAACAAGCAACTACATAACAAGATGCAGAGAAAAATATAAGCTACAGTAAAACCTCGTTAACTAGAATTCATTAGAGATAAGGTCAGTTTGATTAGGTGAAGTATATAATTTTTTTTAAAAAAAATTTAACTTCTCCACAAAATACATACATATATATGAAGGATAAAGAGTAAACTGAATGTATCTTTAAAAAGGTGTGGCCTCCTACAGATTCTCATGGAAGGTCTTAAATGATTAAAAAGACTGGTACTTGGCATATCACATGGCAAATGGGTGCTTTTTAAAGAGGGCTTTCAAACTGTTTAAGTAGTTCAAATGGCTTCCTTAAATGCTATTAATTTGCTTCAGTAAACTCCTCAGGTTAACTCATTATCTTAAATTTCAGAATTAATGAGGTTTTACTGTAAAAGTAGAAAAACAAACACTTCAAATGATAAGATTCCAGCATCATCCACACTAAAAAATTAGCAATGAAACTTCAGTTTGGAAAGCTACTGTACAATGTAGCAACGTAGCAAGGACCAGATGTTAATACTCCTGAAAACAGAACCAAGAGGAGTAGGAAATCTACTAAGTATTATACCTGTGGTTGTTCCTATACTCATTTGAAATATAAAACTGCAATCTTAGAATGAAATAGTAGAACTACTGCTTATTAGGAAGCACTAAAATAAAAGTTTCTTCGGAAAGAGAGAAGTATTTTTGAATACAGTTACAGTGGTAAGCTGTTGAAATTAAGTGTCAACATCACACATTAGCAGCAAGATGTATCCACACCACACTTCTGGTTTCTTAATGACATGATTACAATCAAAATCAAGCAAATAAAAACCCAAACAACTAATACATTAACCCTGAGCTTCCACATTCCTGTTTCATGACACCAATGCAGACCATCATAATCCAGGAAAGTGTGGTTTTCGCTATAGTCAAGTCTCAATGTATCTCCCAAATAGAAAATTTATGAAGTTATTCTAAACATGTACATTTAACTATGGAATGATGGAGAGACACACAGATATATGTAAACATCAAGAGAATCACTCCACTCCACGTCTGGATCCAAACCCATCCAGGCTCTGTCCAGAATATTAAGTGGCCGGGGCCTGATTAAACAGTGAGGATGCAGGAACCCCGATGGTGCCAGATAAAGCATTAGGACACAATCAAGAGATGACTGTACCAAGTGTCAGGAATTGATTAATAAGAATGGCTTTTAAATAATTATCCCAACAAGGAAGATCAGTAAAAAAACAATCCCATTTCATCTTTAAAAGAATCAAGTCACTGAAATTTGATTTCTTCTAAGTTGCTGCCATTTGCTTGGATGAGATCTTGAAGGTTTTCCATATTTTCGCCACCCAGTTTAAGAACAGAATGTCTAGAAATCTGTGATAAGAACTTTGTAAAGGCTTTTTCCTCCCGTTCCTCATTATGCCAACGCAAGAACTGGAAAATTCCAAACAAAAGCAGGTTAGTGGTACAGAAAGTTCATGAACCATCTATGTGAATATTAAGCACGACAACAATGATCCTAAAGCATGAGACTAAGAACTTCTCATTGTAGTCATTTTCTTTACTCTGCCAAACCAAAAGTTAAACTTCAAAAACTGATTAAAATCCAAACTAAAAACTGCTTTTACCAGTAAGAATCATCTTCCTATCCAGTCCTAGACATGAAACTGAGAAAATGGCCTGCTCACTTATGAGAGAATGGTGGGCCGAGAAGGTTCTAACAAAGAGAGCACCAGCATTCCAGGAACTCACCACCCTCCCCCATCTTCCGTAATACTTACCACCCTGCCCACTTAACACCACTCACTTAATAGGGATAAATCTCAGTTAACCAAAACATAAGCTGCAAGGCAGAAAACAGAAATACATACCACTTATAGCTTCCTGTGCAAAGTATTTGACATCCATGTCTTCATCTTGACCTAATTTCTGTAGTACTGGCTTAACTTGCCCCTGCAAAGCACTGAAATTCAAAAGATTACCTGTGACAGACAGTCTAGTGGGCCAGAAAAGCCCTTTATGATGTATGTGCTGTATGGTAATTTCTGAAGTCTAAAATTTTAAAAACACTTATAAACTTGACAAGTATCCAAAATAATTTCTAAAGAAGTTCTCAGCAAAATTAGCTTCAGACAATGATCTACACATATATAGAGCTTAAATAGAAAAGTCAGAGTGGACATCAAAAAAGGTTGCTAAAGTACTTTATTATTTTCTTTAAATAAATCCAGATCTTAAGTGAAAAATCACTGAACTCAATTTTAGCTATTACTCTCCACTACAAAGTAAAATTAAAATATACTTTCAAAACACGAAAAACACTAAAATCTTACTTGGTGTCTAGTATTGGTCCAATTTTTTGTAGAGATTTGGCCACATTGAAACGAACATTTGCTACTTGGTCTCCTGCCATTTTTAATACGATGGGCAGCATTTGCTTAGTGGTTATTTCCTGACCACAG
>NW_012151951.1:11415046-11416841 GCF_000956105.1 Propithecus coquereli
AAAAAAAAAAAAAAAAAAAAAAGTTCCTCAGAATAAAACAGTCTTAATCTAGAATCTAGCTTTCAAAAAAAGTATAGAGTGATTTGCTGGGATGTGACCTTTCCACTAACTATTTATCTGAAATAATATAAACATTTTATTTTTCAAAAAAAGACTTTCTTTACCATGATTTACCAAATTTAAGTTTTATTTAAAATGAAAAAAACAAAAGGACATAAAATGGTAACTTCAGGGAATAAAAAAAGAAAGAAGTCTTCACATTCTAGTTTGAAAACACTGGCAGTATTCACATATATAAGCCCTTGCAGATTTTCACATACTTATTCACACCTTTCCCTTTCACACTCAATCATATTATCTCTCATATGATACAAACAGGCCTTTAACAAAACTACCTGTATGTGTAACCAGACCCGAATATTCTCATTCCTCCCAAATATGCAGGCATAAGCACCCACAGATGAACAAAGACATATACTCAATACATACATAAAGTATATATAAGATATTGTGGAACTGCAACAGGATCCTATTGTATCCACCACCAAAATATGGAACCAATGCTCAAGGACAATGTCACATGAGCCCCCAGGGGCACTCATCAGAACAGGTCCAAGGCTACACTGAAGCTGCCAAGTCTGGACCTGGGACCCGGTGCAGAGGGTTCGTCTTCCACCCACTGCTGGCTGGTATGCAGCTAACTAAGACCTCACCAGAAAGTCACTGCTCATTCCTGCTGTCCTACCTACCTGCCCTGAGCTCGTACCCTCCTAGTATTGTAGCAGTACTCAGGATGCAAGCAGGAAGCCTTCCTTTCACCAAAACCAGAAATCCAGACCCTCTCTATCCTAGGGCACAGCTGGTGTCTCCCACTCCTAAGAATCCTGTACTGCCCCACTGTTATGATCTCTCTGTCACCTCAGAAAAGCCAAGTAGCCATTTCTTCCAACCCAGGCCTTTCATCTGACTCCAATCCCTGTCCAACCTAGTCGACAGTTGAAGACACCAATAACAGCATGGTCAAATAAGATCCTGGAATAAAGAAGGAGTAAGGAGATGCATAAAAGAGATACTGTGAAGATAATGTAATAGAATGAGTAAGAAACAGGGCAAAGAGATTGTTTAACAGAGAAAATAAAGTAAAATTTAAGATAAAACACCTGGTAGAAATGACACATTTGTATTCAGAGGACTGGACTTTAAGGCAAATATCTGGTTGGATTGGGATTCCTTTTGAAAAGGAAATGTATGAACATCATGGGATATAAGCAAAATCATAGGCTTTCCGTAATAGTCTATTTTTAACTTATCTACTCACCGTGGTCCACAAGCCAGGCCATACATAAAGAATTCAGCTTTTCATCAAAGAATTCCACACCCTATGGATACAGAAGATTCTATTAATACACATCTCCAAAGTTTAGAAACCAAGATGATCTAATTATATTACACCAAGGTTACCTGAAGGCTAAAAAAACACTTGTTTCCAAATGAAGCTGACTTCATGAGACAGCCAGAAAAGAAATGTCATTGAATTTACAAACAAACTATAAATCTATTTTATTAGATAGAAATCATATAAACAAAGAAAAGCATAAGCGAGATGGCACAGGCCCTGCTAAGTAGGAAAGAACAGGGTGGCCAGAAGCCAGATGTAATACTGCAGAAGAATAAGAAGAATGCAGTGTGGGTGGTCGGCCAAGTAAAATCTAGATTACTTGTAAAAATGAAAATATCTGTCAATAATATTAATAATTCCCAATTGTGGCCAGGCGCGGTGGCTCACGCCTGTAAT
>NW_012151951.1:11417936-11419169 GCF_000956105.1 Propithecus coquereli
CTTGAGAGAATTTTGTAAATTGACCATCTGATAGAAAAGTCTTTACAGATAAAGAAAAAATAAGGAGAATATATATACTAACAAGAGGTTAAATTGTAAAACAAAATGTTCATGACTGAGGCATGTTACCCCTACCAGATTGGTAGTAAGTCAGCCAAAAGCATCACCTGGTTTGCTCTGTATAGCTAGCAACCCTTGGAGACCTTCCAGGTCTAGAAGGAGCAGAAGTTGAAAGAAATGGTACTAAAATTCACCCTTCCTTCTGGACATTTGTTTCAGTCTTCAGCAAACCAGTTAACCACTACTGCTTTCCACCTAGAGGGTTGCTTCATGACAGTCACTAGTGAAGAGAAGATGATCCACAGCATTTGGGAGTGACAAAGGAAAAGGGTGACAACTAGGTGACCCTATTAGCGATGTACTTTTATCTTTGGCATTCATTTTGAAGAATGGGACACTTCAAATTTTATAAAACATATAATGCCACAGACATCCACAAGACACATGTTTCCTGGCTATTTCTTGAATTAGCAACACAAATTCAGTGGTCCAAGAAAAATAAAGAAATCCCATATGCTGTGATCTGAAAGGAATGGAAGTGGGGGTGAGGCAGGGAAAACAAACTGTAGTATGTCAGCAGTAAAATGACATAGCATGAGCTTTCTCAAAAAATATTCAGGTATTTATTTGTTCAATAATCACAAATGTTAGGTGCCTAATTAAGGCACTATGAGGGACAGTGGAAATAAAACCCTGAACACAGTCCCTGCCCTAAAAGGGATCACTTGTTTGTCTCCCCAACTAGATTGTAACAGATAATTATAAATACTCTGTAATAAGTGCTACCAACAGGGGTAAGGGTATTTCAAACTTAAAAGGGGGCCAGGCACGGTGGCTCATGCCTGTAATCCTAGTAGTCTGGGAGGCCAAGGCTGGAGGATCGCTTGAGCTCAGGAGCTGGGACCAACCTGAGCAAGAGCCAGACCCTGTCTCTACTAAAAGTAGAAAAATTAGCCAGTAATAAAAATAGAAAAATTAGGTGGCCATAGTGGTGCACACCTGTAATCACAGCTAGGGGAGGCTGAGGGAGGACGGCTTGAGCCTAGGAGTTTCAGGTTACAGTGAGCTACTATGACAATGATGCCACTGCACTCTCCCCAGGGTGACAAAGCAAGACTGTCTCAAAAAAAATAAAAAAAATTTCCAATGCTTCACTTGACCAGTAAAAAAAAT
>NW_012151951.1:11419219-11424883 GCF_000956105.1 Propithecus coquereli
AAAAAAAAACAATTGCTTTAATCCCTGAACTTAACAATAACAGCTATGTTATACTTACATTAATGCAGAATAAAGTGGTCATTCTATGCAAGTAATTAGGATCATTTGCCATTACTAACACTTTGGGAACGATGGTATTTTGGGCCCACTCTGTACCAAACTTCTGAACTAGTTTCATGAGGTTGTTGGTGGCAGCTTCTCGGATGGCATATACTGCAGAAGAGGTCAAAAACACAGTCTCATACTGCTTACGACTTTATAAACATAACCTAGTTTATTTACATCAGCATCAAATGTGGACTAAAAACAAAACTTCTCTGCAAACACTCCACATAGACTTATACTGCAATGACAAGCATGCTCAGCCACAACACATAACATACTAATTTGTTGTTGTTATAGTTTCAAAATGTATACATCCAAGGCAAGGGATGCAAGGAGCTCATTATATGCATCATCAATTAATTAACAAATATGTGTGACTTGTTACTTGTTACAAAAAGATAACAGGCCAGGCGCAGTAGCTCACATCTATAATCCCAGCACTTTGGGAGGCCAAGGTAGGAGGATTGCTTGAGGCCAGGAGTTCAAGACCTGCCTGGGCAACATAACAAGACCCCATCTCTATAAAAAATAAGAAAAATTAGCCAGATGTGGTGGCACATGCCTATAGTCCCAGCTACTTGGGAGGCTGAAGGGGTAAGATCTCTTGAGCCCAGGAAATGGAGGTTATAGTGAGATTTGACTGTACCATTGCACCCCAGCCTGGTTAACAGAGCAAGACTTTGTCTCTTAAAAAAAAAAAAAAAAGATACTTGTCCTCAAAGGTCAATGTACTCTTATCAGAGAAATGAAAGCAAATGCACTCTTGAGAAGTCACATGGCGTTAGACCAATTAATAACGTGTAGTGAAGACTGCAGAGAAGAGTGAACAGGGAGGTCTGGCAAGGCTTCAGAAAAGAAACAGACCTTGTACTGGGCAGTGAAGACTAGGGAGGATTTGTGTAAGTAGACAGAAGAGGGGAGTGATTCCTGGAAAGGGTAGAAAAATGTACCCAGGACACAAAGGAAAAAAACTGAAACAAGTGAGACTTTAAGGTTAGACAACTGTCTATGGATCCAGACCACAGAGTATCTTGAAAGCTAAACTTCGACCTGATAAGAAAAACACTGATGGATTTTTAAAGCCAACATGTGACCCAATGGCCAATGTGGTATTTTAGCAAAATTATTCAAGCAGCATCAAGAAGACCAATGAGTCCCAGCTACTCAGGAGGCTGAGGCAGGAGGATTGCTTGAGCCCAGGAGTTTGAGGTTTCTGTGAGCGAGGCTGACACCACAGTAGCCCAGGCAATAGAGCAAGACTCTATCTCCAAAAAAAAGAAAGGAAAAGAAAAAAAGAAGACCAATGAGAGGAGAAAGACATCCAGGAGAATGTGTAGAGGACACTGTGCTCATCTATACAAGGACAAATTAAAACTACAGACCGACCTGCTTCTTCTCCATTAAAACCGTTTAGGCTGAGATAAGACATCAAATGTCTTCTGTGAATAAATGTGCCTTAAGATTTAATAATGCCTTACAAGATCTTTTATCAAAGGCATAATAGATAACAAAGGTCTGAGTTACTATCTTCTCACAATTAGTTGCTATATACAGCAATGAACAAAGACAAGTCTGGAGTCACTTCACAGATCCAGTAAGACTCAAAATCAGGGCTTAGATAAATTGAGGGTGGTAGGTACTGATTCTGTGTTCCCCTTCTCTCACCAGGTGGGCCCAATCCTCCTGGATTATCAACAGGAAGAGCAGGAATAGCTACCCATGCCACAGTCCCAATCCTAGACAATTTATACAAGCCTTCAGACAAGAACTATCCAGCTTTTCCCAGTCCATGGATCCTTCTGGGCAACGATGTTGAGAAGAACAGGCGAGACAGCAGAGATGAGTAACAACACATCTTATCACCAACACTTAAACTGACCAGTCTAAAGAAGAAACAAGCCGTCAGTAATACCCAGAAGCACTCTCTACGGAGCAAGTTAAAGCCAACTGCTTTACCTGTAGCACAGATTCTTTCCCTTCACATCATAGTCTTTGTCTTTGACCCAACTCGCATCCTCTCTCTTCCCCTTAAGATGGAGCTAGCTAAACCATGTGTCCTCTCTAATTAATTACTGTTTTTTAATATGCTTGAGTTTTTTCTTATCATCATGCCATTACCATAGCAAGGGAGCCCACTGCCAGAGTAACCAGAGACTGGGCACACACCTGCTCAGCCTTGACCAAAGCCTTAGCTGCCCTGAACTCTACTTGGCCAGATGCCTACTATGTTCTTGGCTCCTCTCAATTCTGTTGTCAAAAGAATGCAAACCATTCCACAGTTCTGCCTGTTTTCTCTCCTTCTTTTATCTTTCTTTTTCTCTCTCTCTGCCCCCTTCTTCCCTCAAGGTCTGGCTGACTTGCAAGGTTTTTTGAATGTTTACCTCACTCTATGCTCACTAACTTTGATAGTTTCTCCTATAAAAAATAAATTCCCCTTCTAAATTCCTCCCACTGATCAATACTGTCCACTGAACCACAGGAATATAGGTAATACTTTCTTCCTTATATTTCCCTGGATTTTTCACAACATTCTTTTACTAGTTTAACAACCAGGAGAAAAAGTTTCAAAAACTCTGATCAGTGATCACTATATACTGCTTATCTAAAATGCAAAAGCAAAACAACAAGAAGCCCCTGTGATTAATTAAGCATAGAACAATTTCAGAGCTGCCATTTCATTGGTTCAAAGAATGCTTGCAGTCCCCACATCAGCAGTGAAATAAACAAGGGTCTCTCTTGCTCCCAAACTGGAAGAAAAAAAATCAGAAAAGAGGAGGGAGTAATTAAGTTTCATAGAGAGAACAATCCTACAGAGAAAAGGTGTCAGGAATTTAATTCTTTGTGGAATATTTGTACTTTAAAAGTTCCTCAGGGCCGGGCGCGATGGCTCACGCCTGTAATCCCAGCTCTCTGGGAGGCCGAGGCAGGCGGATTGTTTGACCTCAGGAGTTCGAGACCAGCCTGAGCAAGAGCGAGACCCCGTCTCTACCAAAAATAGAAAGAAATTAATTGGACAACTAAAAATACACAGAAAAAATTTGCCAGGCATGGTGGCGCATGCCTGTAGTCCCAGCTACTCGGGAGGCTGAGGCAGGAGGATTGGTTGAGCCCAGGAGTTTGAGGTTGCTGTGAGCTAGGCTGACGCCACGGCACTCTAGCCCGGGCAATAGAGTGAGACTGTGTCTCAAAAAAAAAACAACAAAATACTCAGTTCAAGGTGGGAGTAATACGCATTTAGGCATGAGATAATGACTTAGAAATACAAAAAAGAGCAATCAAAAGTTAGTAAACAACAACAAAAAAATCAGCTGGATTTTAATGTTGAAGACAAGGACAGAATAATTTGAGGTAGCCATGTCTAGAAAAACATGGATATTAGAAATCAGAATTAGAAAAGTATGTGATTAATGAACTCAGCTTTCCAAATGTAAACTGTCATGTGTCAATGTGACACCTGTATGTCCTTTGAGCAAGTGAAAATACACAATTAAGACAAATCAATGTGAAATTAGGAACCAAGATTGTAGATTTGAGAATCACACATATAATGAAGTAGAAACCGAAAACACATAAACATATGAGCACCCAGGAAAAACAGGTAAAAAATTTTAACTCCTCCCTCTTCCATCTCCCAAAGTACTGAGATTACAGGCACGGGCCACTGTGCCAGACTAAAATTTTAATAGTGTGTACAATAACATAGCATGTAGATACACACACATATACTCAAAAAAGAGGTAACAGTGACTCCAACTTTCAAAATATTACAAATTTTAAAAATTGTAGATCAACAACAACTGCCTAAGACACATTCATCCCTCTGTATCCAAATGAAAAGGGTATAAAAAGAACTAGGTTCTTGGTAATGGCTATACAAGTATTTTCAGATTCCAAAAATAATGCCAAATCAAAGCTATTGAAATATAGGCCAATAAATATTTGTTAATCAACTACGTCTTCCAGAACACTCCTGATTTTCTCCCCTACATCTGTTCCTGCTTCCAGAAGCTTCTCCATGTTAGCAATGACAACACCATCTACCCGCAGCTGCTCAAGCCAAAAATCTGGATCTTGACTCTTCTTCCCCTCATGCAATCCAATAGTGCTAAGTTCTATCGACTCCACCATCAAACCTGGTATCTAGAGCCTCTCCATCTTCACAGTGACCACCTTAGTCCACCACCATCATCTCTTCCCTAGGTTTTTTTATGTTTTTGTTTTTGAGAAAGAGTCTCATTCCATTGCCCCAGGTAGAGTGTAGTGTTGCCATCATAGCTCACCGCAACATCAAACTCCTGGGCTCAGGCAATCCTCCTGCCTCAGCTTCCTGAGTAGCTGGGACCACAGGCACATGCCACAATACACGAATAATTTTTCTATTGTTAGTAGAGAAAGGATCTCATCTTACTCAGGCTGGTCTTGAACTGAGCTCAAGCAATCCTCCCTCCTTGGCCTCCCAGAGTGCTAGGATTACAAGTGGGAGCCAGTACACCCTGCCTCTTGCCTATTATCATAAAAGCCTCCTAACTGGTCTTCCTGTTTCTACTCTCACCCTCCTTACAATTTAGTTTCCACCCAGAAGCCAGAATATCTTTTAAAAATGTAAATTACATCATATCATAACCTTGCTCAAAATCTACGTGAAAATCCAAACACCATATTTAAGACCCTCTGTGATCTGGCCCCTGCCTTTCTTCTCCAACCTCATCTCTTACCAGTCTCTTTCAACCAGTATGCTCCAACCTTAGGGCCTTTATACTAGGTGTCCCTTCTTCCTGGAATTCTCTTTTCCAGGAGCTCTAACACTGCATGAAAGGGCATGGCTGGTGTTTTTCTTTCGTGTCTCAGTTTATGCCACCTCTAACTAGCCAGTCTAGAGGAATGCCCAATTTTATTATCTGTTTTTGTTTTTCTCCATTAAAATGTAAACTCCATGAGAACAGGGTCCTTGTATGTCTTGTTAACACTGTATCCCGGCACAGTAACAGTGCCTGATATAAAGTAGGTGCTCAATATTTTTTCAATGAATGAATAAGCCAAGAACAGCTTTTCTAACAGTGGTCAGTGGGAACATACATATACATACTTTAAAACAAAGCACTTAATTTTTTGAGCATCAGTTGCTAATAACACACTACCGCCTATGAAGTGTTCTTATCCCCCCAAAAATATCAAACCTAAATCTGATTAACCCTCTAGATCACGGGTGAGGAAACACTGGCCAAATGCAAGAGGAAACTAGTTTTCATAAATAAGTTGTTATTTTAACACAGCCATGCCTATTAGTTTATGTATTGTCTACGGGTGCTTTTGTATTGTAACAGCAGAACTGACCAGGGACAATAGAAACTGGTCCACACAAAAGAAGTTTGCTAACTTCAGTTCTGGATTCAAATATTATTTTGTGGGAAATATAGAGGACAAAAGTAAATGTTAAATTATACCATGGGAAATGCAATCAACAAAATTCCAAATGAGGATTCTAAACATGAGCTGTCCAATGTGGCAACCACTAGCCACATGTGGCTTCTAAGACTTGAAATGTGGCTACTGCCACAT
>NW_012151951.1:11424933-11427178 GCF_000956105.1 Propithecus coquereli
AACCAGGGAATATGAAGCAAAAATCAGGCAGAGAAGATGGATAGACATTTTTAGGTTTGCTTCAATGGCTCCTTGTGCCTATTTTCTGGTAAATGCATAGCCCATACCCAAACTTAGGGATTGCCACTAGTTTAAAATCAGTTATGATATTTTTATCTACTTCCATGTTTTGGTCCTATTTTAGTGAAACTCCAAACCAAAATCAAATCACACCGCCAACTATCAAAGACAACAAAATTTATAGCCAGACTCACCTCATCCTTTAACTGAGCTAAAAAAAGAGGTAGAAGATGTTCAATGGTATTTTCTTTGCCCAAAATGGTAGATAATCCCATAATTACAGAAGCTAGAGACGATTTGACATGTTGATTGGTATCAGATACTAATTCCTGAAAGAAAATCAAAATTAAAAGCTCTTCTTTCTTGCAAGGTAACACAAACTTCCATACCATCTCCCAAAGAATTTAAAGACGGCACTATTTCAATTGTGATTAGTTGATGCTTCCTCAGGCCAGTTGTTAGGTATCATAAACCTATGCACTAAAAAGCATTTTACAATTATAACAGGCACTAATAAGTAATAAATAACAACGTCACACATTAACATATCTGTCTCATTCATCCCTTGTTCACCTTTAAACTCGAAGAGCTTTAAACTAAAGCAAAAAAAAAAAAATGAGGTAAGGTTTACCTTCATATTGGGCAAAGGGAAACAAAATAAAACTGAAGTTAGGTTTACCTTTATATAGGGCAGAATTTGATTCATAATTATGGTCTCTCTACCTTCAATAGGCAAGTTCTCACAAAGTTCTAAAAGAGAGAAATAGAAAAAATAATGCTTTCATAGAGCTGTTTAAGAAGTGCTAAATGAGGAAATTTCACCAGGTGTATCAACAGTTGCAAGTTAAATCAAATCATATGTTTAAGCAAATAAGCTCTAAGGGGGAAATGGCTCTTACTCTAAATGCAATTTTTCATCAATCTTTATGCCACTGCATATTATAGCAATCCAACTTGAAAAAGCATTTTTTAACAAAAATAACAAAAAGTGGTTGTTTGGTTTTAAATATAAAGGGGGCAGGCTTTATATGACAATGTAACATTTCCACATATTAAAATCATCTCTATATATTTGAAAAACATATTCTAGAACAGAAAAACGCACAAAAAAATACACCAAAATGAATGACACATGTTATAACATAAATGAACTCCTTAACCTTTTACTTTGTGGGCAGCAGCTGCTCGAACTTCAGCTTCACAGTCTTTAAGTAGGTTCTGAAAGGCGGGGATGAGGTCATTTAGGGTGATTTTAGGACCCACAGCTTTCTGGAGCTATAAAAGAAATGTGTACAGGTTTTAATGTATACTAACAAAATAATTAACAACACAAAATAGTGCAATCTTCAAGTATATATTTTTGCCACACACTTTATATTCAAAAGAATTAATTCAGAAACGTTTGGTGCAATGGCAAATCTGTGGTTTTTTGGTTTTTCTTTAGTACTTAAAATGCAATAATTTTACCTCTGAAAATTTGTCAGCTACCATATAGCGAACTCGCCAAGATTTATCCTCTGCTGCTTGTCGAAGTCTAGGCATCACCAAGGCCTCAAGGTCATCCTGAGACAATAACTGGGCAATACTGACACAAGCTTCCACAGCTAGAAGGCGCACTGAATCCTAAAAGAACACAATTTCTCTAAGTCAGACAATATTTACGGAGAACTGTGGGGCACTGTGTGTGGTATGAGGTGGTGTTGCTGTGGGTGTTGTTTAAAAAAGGAAAAAAAAAAACAAAACCACCACACCATATGCAGTTTCATGTCTTTACATCCTGAAATAGCTGCTGCCTTTGCCTGGGATGGCATGCCAAAGCCACAAAGATAGAAATGACTTTGTCCTAAGAGTCAACAGCAAAGTAATTTGCCTTGGCTAGAGTGCAGAGTTTTTATTAAGAAAATGAAATGTAAATGTAAAGATTAAGTGGAAAAAAAAAAAAAAAGAACATTTTAATGATGTCCTCAAAGCCTTACTATAATAGGAAGTTGAGGGATAAAAACGAAAAGTATACTTGAACAAGTTATTTACAAATAGATTAGAACAAAGAGAATAGGGTAGGGGAAATCACTTTAGGAAGTTTAGTTTCCAAAATACTCAGTTCAAAGCCGGGTGTAGTGGCTCACGCCTGTAATCCTAGCACTCTGGGAGGCTGAGGCGGGTGGATCGTTTGAGCTCAGGAGTT
>NW_012151951.1:11427228-11428884 GCF_000956105.1 Propithecus coquereli
AAAAAAGAAAAAAAAGGACATGGCTATAAACCCCATCTTTGAAATTTCAATCAACGTGGTATCAGAGTAAAACTAATCATGAAACTCATATAGATAATGTAATAATGTGGACTTTGGTCAAAACACTAACATTATAAGCTTTAATACTCCTTTTCTATATGGTGATTCTTCAATTCCATTTAATCAGAATATAGGAATATTCTAGGGACATTTTTATTCAGAATATAGGCAAAAAGAGAAGCTGCTTTAAGCAAAAATCAAAGCAGTCTTCTCTTTTTTTTTTTTTTTTTTATTTTAGCATATTATGGGGGTACAGATGTTTAGGTTACATATGTTGCCCTTACCCCGCCCCCCAAGTCCGAGTTTCAAATATGTCCATCCTTTGGGTGGTGCGCATTGCACTCTTTGTGTAAAGCAGTCTTCTCTTGAAACCATACTTCCTTTCCTTTTCAGTTAAATATTCCTTAAGTCACAGAAACATTAAATATTACAAAAACTATGTTATATATACCAAGAAACTGATCATATTCTTCTATGGCTTTGTTTTTAGGTGGTGGTGAGATGAAATGTGTTTCTATTACACAGGTTGAACATCCCAAATCCAAAAATCCGAAATCTGAAATGCTCCAAAATCCAAAACTTTCTGGGTGCTGACATGGAGTTCAAAAGAAATACTCAATGGAGCATTTTGGATTTTAGATCTTCGGATTTCGGATGCTTCACCAGTAAGTATATATATAATGCAAATATTCCAAAATCCGAAATCCAAAACACTTCTACTCCCAAGCTTTTCAGATAAGGGAAACCCAACTTATACCTTTTTGTTAGATGTTTATGTACTTACAAAAATAAAAACCATCGTACAGGCAATAAGGACAAGACCATACTTTCACACATCTAAACAAACATAACCATTCAGGCTAGTTGGCCTCCTAACTTGCCATGGTGAAACTGCACTATTTGACGCTACCCTGCAATTCATGGAGCACACACACTTACCAGCTGGCCTGCCAGCAGCGGCATATACTCAATGATGGCCAACCGGACCCTCCACTTGGCATCTTCAGCCAGCTCCACTATGGCAGGAAGGAGAGACTGAGAGAGCTGACGGATTCCAATCACTTCATTTACACAATCCAAATTGGAGATGATATTCAAACGAACTTCAGGACACTGTAAGTACACAAGCCCCAAAAGACCACATGTAAAAGTCAAGTCCTCGCCCAATATTCTCCTGTCAAGATAAGGTCAAAAACTGCTAACTAAATTTTAAGATGAGAAAGTACTCTCAAGCTGAGAGTACCCAAATAATCCAAGGCACATAAATGTCAGTAATCTTAACCAGAACTTTCAATGAAAAGTTTGTAAGGTGGTAAAGAGCATAAACTCTGGAATTAAGTTAGATGCACTCAAATCCCAGATCTGCAATTGCTAAGAGACCTTAGGCAAGCTGTTTCATCTCTCTGTGCCTCAGCATCCTCAGCTGTAAAATGGGGATAACAAGATCTACCTCATAAGATTGTTGTGAGGATTACATGTAACAATAGGAGCAAAGCAATTAGGATTATGCCCAGTACATAGTAATGACTAAATAAATGTTAGCTATCATTGTAATTTTTTATACTATATTTAAACTTAAATAAAAGAACCTTTGGG
>NW_012151951.1:11440919-11469939 GCF_000956105.1 Propithecus coquereli
ACTGCCTAGATTGAAATTCCAACCCTACCACTATTAACTATGCAACCTTTAGTAAGTTACTCAAACTTTCTATGCCTCTGTCTCCTAATATGTAAAACTGGGTATCTATCTCATGTGGCTGTTGCTGAGAACTGAATTACTTAACACATGTAACCACTTAAAACAGGCTGAGAAATATTAAGCACTTTATTTAGGTGTTTGCTATTTTTATTGCTATTTCTACACCAAAGAGATCTCAGTTCCTTGGATTTAAAATTGCTATTATGCAACGTACTCTCAGATACTAGTACAGAGGAAGCACTGGGTCAAACAGCTTTCCTAACATGTTCTATGCTTATTTATCTTAAAGTTAAAAATAACAGGAAACATTACTCCCTCATACTATAATACAGCTGACAATTCCCAGAGATATGTTACCCCTTGATGCAGCTTAGTCTTCCTAATTATGGCTCCCATTTAATCCCTGACTCCCGTTTCTTTTACCAGTTGCTAATGTGAGAGAGAAAATCATGGTCTGCTTAAGAAAGAAACATAAGAACACTGAGGTGAGTCATATTACACTTTATCCAGGTCAGAATTAAGTATTAATTTTACAAAAAGGATCCTAACATGAAGACCAAACCTCCTCAAAGAAATTCTTAAAATAAAAAAATTAAATTGAAAAAAACAAAAAATACAAGAAATTCCTAAAATTTAGAAGAGAGTAGCATATCTGTGGCCCTTAAATGCTAAGAGTTAACTTACCTGTTCATCTGAAGCTAGATTAGTGAACAATGGAACAATTTCACTTTTCACACTGTCTAATTCCAAAACTTTTGCAAATTCCCCCAATTTGGAAGCAGCAGCACGTCGTACCATTGGTGTGTCATCTGAGCACAAGGAACGGAAATGCCTGTAGCATAAAATAATGAAGATATTTTGCATCAGATACCATGATTAAACCTGCCCCAACACCCACAGACATTTTAGAGGTTTCCTCTTACAAACATCAGTGATTAGGCTTTCACTCACAAAAGTAACAAAAATAAAACACTAGTATATTCAACTGCATAATCAAAAATTATGACATCGATCTTATTATCCTGGTATCAGCCACTCAGTGGTAACAGGGTACTGTGTAAATTGTCGCCTATGAATCCCCAATAATACCAAATAACTAAAAAAAACACAAAAAAACAAAAACTATCTTACTGTCTGATTTCTGCCTTGACAGCATGTGAGGCCCTGGGATAGCAAACACTGAACAAACCACATGCAGATGTGCGAGAAGTGAACCAATCACCACTCGCTAAGCGCTTCACCAGAGGTACAAAATGAGCTTCCAGAGCAATAGGCGTATGCTCCTGAGAGATCTGCCTCAGGGACTCCACAGCCTTGTCTCGAACAACAGTCTCTTCCACAGTTGCCAGACTTTCCAAAGGAGGCTGAAAAGATCAAAAAGGAAAATCATAGAAGAACTTAATGAATCAGGTTAGATACAGATTATCACTTTTTAAAGTGACTGAAGGGAGGTGGTACACATAACCAGAATGTTAGCTACATCATACCAAATGGTTACTTTCAGTTCCCACAGGGATAACATACGGTACAGCCAACCTGAAGACACGACTTCTGTAGAAAAGCCAAGATCTCATGTCCCAGATGGCAATTCCCAGATGGTGTCTACAAATGACACAGTGGAAAAGACTTGACACAATATTAATATTACTGTGAGCTGAATCACTAGGTTTGAAAGATATGTAGCCAAATTCAGACAGGATCATATATATTTCCTCAAGATTAAGTACAAAAATACGATCAACATCAGGCACCACAATTACAATAATAGTCAAAAGGCTATGACGTCACTGAGTCCACAGCCTTTTGAATATTATTCTGCCATTCTCAGAGGTGCAAGCAAGCCTTGTCCACCAGTTCCACATCATAAATTTATCCAACTTGCAAACGGCTGAGTACAAAGTCACTTTTTTCAGAACACATTCAGAATCTTCCCATGAGCCATAGAGCCGGAGTTTCTGCCAGAACAATCAAGTGAAGAGTACAGAGACGGTAGGAGACCCTGTTTGCAGCTTTAGAAATAGAAGAAATCAAAGGGGCTGATGGTCTGGACTAGGATTAGTAACTGATTATGACATGGCCCAGTAAAAAGTGAAAACAGGCTGGTTCTCTGAACCTCTGCCTGTGTTTGCATTTGGGACAGGGAGATTCAGATTTAACTGACCAACAGAATGAAAGACAAGGATAGAGTCAACGGAAATAAGGGTGCCTGCCTAATAATACACTTTGAAAATTGTTTGATACACAAAGCTAGACAGTACTCAACTTCCCTAGCAGTATTTCAGAAGCCAATTGAAAAGATACTGTTTCTCACTTGCCAAGGCCTTTCATGATCTGTTCCCTGCCTACCACGACCTCCTGTCATGCAGGACCACTGGATAATCTCTATTAAGACAGGATAAAGTCTGATGAGCTGTCTCTTGAGTTGAGCTCTGCCCACTTCTCCAATGCCCTTTTCCTACTGGCCTTTGGTGGCCACTCCTGCCTATTCCAGCCAACACTTCACACTCCGGCAGTCTGAAACCCAACGTGCTTGATGCTTCCAAGCCTCTGAAACTCATTCTTTCAATAAATGATTATTGTTGTATTCTAGCATTGAGTTTACAAAGGAAAGAAGCAGACAAGGTTCCTTGCTCTAATGGTATTTACATTTTAATGGAGGAAGATAAGCATCAGTCAAAAAAACAAGCAGATGGTGATAAGTACTTTGTAGAAGAATAAAATAGGATGATGTGATAAGGGGTGACTGGAAGGCTATTTCAAGTTGAGGGGTCAGGGGAGATCTCTCTAAGGAGATACATTGAAATTGATACCTGAATGACAAGGAGCCAGCCACAGGAAGCTCAAAGGAGAATTTTATTAGAGGGAAGACCTAGGGTAAAGGTCTTAAGGGAATAATGAGCTTGGTTTATTCAAAGAACAGAAAGAAAACCAGTATGAGTGGAAGGAGGTTATCAAGAGGGAGCACCATATATGATAAGCCTACAGAAGCAGGTCATAAAAGGTCTTGCACAGAGTTTGAATTTTCTAAGCATCATGGCAGGGAGTGATTTACCTGCTGGGTGAAGAGTGAACTGTAGGGGTGGGGTGCAAGGCAAAAGTGGAAGGCAACTAGTTAGGAAGCTACTGCAGTAATCTAGAGGAAAGATGGTGGTGGTCTGGACTATGGTGGCAGTAGGAGGGATGGAAGAAAGTGGATTGATTTTGTAATACATGCAGACTCTATAGGAGTTACTAAGATTAGATTTGGGGGACAAGGGAAAGAAGATTCCAGAATACCTTCTAAAAGGCTGCTCCACCATGTAGTCCAGTAATTGAAGAACACCTTCTAGGTTTTAGCTTATGTAACAGGGTAGATGGTGATACAACTGGGTAGATGGAATAACAAAATAAGAGGCATCTTTTGGGGACGAGTTCTGTTTTAGGTATGTTAAATTTGAAATATCTGTTTGACATCCAAGTAGAAAAATCATAGGTAGATATACATATCTAAATCTACCTCTATATATCTGTATCTATCTATCTATCTATGCAGTTCCATGGAAAAGTCAGAGGTAGAGGTAGGCATCACAAGAGTCAGTATCACCTAAACAGTATTTTAAAGCCCTGAAGCAGACACCCCTACCTTGTTCAACTACTGAATTCCTAGTTATCCTTTAAAACCTAATTCAGACATCATCTCCCAAGACGTCTTCCCTGAGCACCCTGAGTTAATCTTTCACCTATTATTTGAATACTTTATAAGTGCTTATATTTTTCCATTTAAGATTGCAATTATTTGTTGACACACAAAGACAGAGACCTCATTCCATTCACCATTGATTAGTCTTCTTTAACATTAACATTGTTGACTTACAATTTGCCTGACATAGTAGACTCTCAATAAATGTCAACTAAATTGAACTGAACTCATCAAACTCAAAAAGTCAGAAGCAAAACTTATGCTAATAATTAGTGACAAGACATTCCCAGATGAGAATTAAGACTTCTAATTTCAGGGGGGGTAAAAAAACCATAAAAACTATCAAATCTTTTTTTCTCCCTACCTCTAAATTGTTAAGTCTACAGAGGCAGAAAAAGAGGAAGAAGTTCTTTTATTCATAGTTGGACAAATGAGAAGGGTTGAGTCCAAAGAACCTACATTACTTGTTCTGTCAATGGCTAACATTATGACTATCTGTCCATAAAGAGATCTGCATAAAAAATGCTGCTGTGTGCCTATCACCAAACAATGTATCATTCATACTGCAAAAATTCTAGGAGGAAGGCAGGCAAATACTCACCAGCAGACAGTGGGCAAAGTCAGCACCTCCCACCAAGCCAGTGAAATTTCCCAGCTGCTCAGCAAGGGCTAACAGTACCTCATCTTCATCATAAATAGTATCTGGAAATGACATCAACCAAATACTCATCAACTCCTCAACAAGTATAGCTGGCCCAGAGCTGGGCATTCACACAAAACTAGGAATAGTCTCAGTATGTAGCCAGTAAGATGGCTCAGTTAGAATCCTAACAGCATTTTCTTTCTTCTCCTCAGTCAAGAGTCTTCCTGGATCTGTTTTACAGAATGAATTAGAAATTCATACTCCCATATCAATTACTTTCCCATTAGCTAAATAGTTAATGTTTAAATATATATGGTCACAACCTTACAATATGCTTTGTTCTGTTTCTTTTGCACAGAAAGCACCTGGCTCAGTGTAGTACTTAATGATACTGTAGGTAACAAACTCTAAAAAACAAAGTTTTGAAAGACACTGGAAAATGGAACGTCCATGCCTTTCTTTAATGAAGATTCACAAACCTGTGAGGAATGGCAGCAGTTCAGTTCTCGTCCTTTCTACTCCAAGTGCTAGAGCAATTGTTGATAACTTCTTAATACTGTTGAGACGGAGCTTTAAAAAAGAAAGGAGAAAAAAGTAAAGAAATGGTTGCAATTTAGACCAAAAGACAAAAGGTGCAAACAGGTGAAATAATGATATAGGGGCAAGAAAGGATAAACTTTCATTTAGATTTTATTCATAGAACCTCATAAGGACCTCAGGAGCAGTGTAACTCGGCCTCATTAGCCAGAGGAAGATTTCCTAGGAGAAACAATTTAAAGGGCCCAGAAGAGAAATGAATGAAAGAGAATACAATACTCAGAAAGTAAAATAATTTTTAAGAGAGAGAACTTTGGCAATGGTGAAGCAGGCGAAATGGTTGAACACAACTCCTGCCTTTTCAAAGACAAGTTCCATCAGAGCTGATACACCGACTCCATCTAGGTTAATGAAGCCATCCACTCTCTTCCTACCCAACAAGCCCAGACAGTTTCCAGGCCGAGAGGAAGGCACCGGGCTGCACTGCAAAAGGGCCCCTTGGCATCCTATGATCCACAGTCCGCTCCAACCCCCTCGCGGCCCGGCACCGCGCTCCTCCCTCCGGCTCATCTACCAGGGCTGCCCGGCCGGCCCCGGGCGGGACCCGGCGTGGCCACCGTGAAGGGGAGCCCAGGTGCGAAGCCGGTTCTCAGACGCCCGATGGGGCGCCGGGCCGACGTCTCAGGGGATCGGGAGGAGGGGCGCTGGAGAGGTCCCGGGGAGGATACGGCGTGACACCACAGCCCCTCAGGAGTCTTTCTCGCCTCCCCTTCAAGTTTCTGCTGCGAGTTCGGCTCGTTCAATCCCCGGGCCTTCCCCACAGCGGCTCCGGCCTTATCTCTTCCCTATCATGCACCCGGCCGGGCCCGCCTCGAGTCTCCGGCCTCAGTCCAGTACCTGCACGTCCTCATTGCGGAGCTCGTCGATTAAAACCGCGATCGGGTACAGCGAATCGTCTCCATCTCCGCCCGCTGCCGCTGGGCCAGCCCCGGGCCCCGCCGCGCCCGCCATGTTCTTCCTCCTCCTGCTGGTCGCCGCCGTCTGCTCCGTGCCCAGGCCCCGCCCCGCGCTCAGGCCCCGCCCCGCTCCCAGAGAGGCGGGGCTGAGGCCGGCGCGCGGGCTCAGCCGAGGTGGGGGAGCAAAGTTTCTGCCTCGCTTAAGGAGGGTCCCTTCCCACCCCCATTGCAAGATTTGTAGGTCTAAACTCCACAAGAAGGGTGAGATGAGAAAGCGCATGGGACCCCCGCGTCCTTTCCCCAGCCGAAGTAAACAGGGGCAGGGATTCATCCTGCTCGTTGTGGTCTGAACGGGCCAGGAACCTAACAGAGTGAGCCGTGCTGCGCCTTCTTAGGACTCGGACTGGCTGAAGAGGATGCCCAAAGCCAGTAGGAAAAAGGCTTTAGCACCTCCCCTGGCTTCATCCTGACCCCGAGCCACTGGGTCTCCAGCTTTAATTTCTCCGCTCAGCCTCATGCTTCCACAGAGCCCCTCCACCTCTTCGGCTTGTTCTCCAGAATTTTATCTGGCTCTTGCTCCGTAAGACAAATAACGCGGGCGGTGAGAGAAAATGAACAGTTCTGTCCAAACTCCCCAGTCAATATTTTTTCCACGCAAGCTGTTAGAAACATGCTGCTCTCTTGTTTTTGTGTTTCTTTTCAGTTTGGTACTGGAATGGTGCCTTCTGTTGTATTTTCTTCCTCCCATTTTTTAGCTCTTTAGCATGCTAGAAGTACAACAATGAAGCAAAACTAGGACAAGCTTTAATCCTTCCAAATTGGGTGGAGTGGCTACTTGGCTTGTACAAAAAAGCCTAAACTGGTCTCCCTAGACCTCCAAGAGTCCTCAAAGGCAGCAGTGGGAGGAGGTGGAGGTCTGGGAGTTCTTTCTTACAAAACTGAATGGAAAGTTTTCACTTATCCTGGTTAGGACAGCATAGGTCCTTCCTGTCTTTTTGTTTGTTTAGGACTGGAATTTAAGCAACTTAGAGTGATAACTACATATGACGATCTCAAACTCTGAAATGGTAATTTTATGTGTGTGATTAATAAAAAATGTAAAATTATTAATAAATGCAATTTAGGAGACAAATTTTTTTAAATACTTGGGGTTCTTGGAATTAAGCACGGTAGATAGAGCTTTTGGTAGTAATGAACGTTGGGGACCCAATAATAGACCTGAAGAGTTTTTCTCAAATTAGGTCTGTGGATATATTCTTTAGGGTTTTAATTTTGTTTTCATTTGTTTATTTTTTTAGGTTTGCCTAGCATATTCTGGATTATTTGAATGACCACTTTAACTTAGTATTGCCACACAATTTCAGCATCTGCATTTGTGGGTGTCTTTCAGTGCTGCTTTTGTTGTTTGGGGATAATGAAAAAAGGACAGAAGTGGTTTCAAAATGAAAATGATGCTTTCATGCACAAAATGAAAGCCAAATGACATCATGGGACTGCACTGAGTAGTTCAAACAGAGAAAAGTAGTGAGAAAATTAAAATATCATAGATCACTTGGTATATAGGAATACTGAACTCAAAAGCAGCTGAGCTTTCAGCAGGCAATACCATAATCGCAATATAAGGGATGATTTAGTTTTAGCAAAATACATCATTTGTCATGTTAAATTACTACAGTCTTATTAACTTGAATAGTATTAGTTTTGTGATTTCATTTGTATTTAATTTGTAAATTTTTTTAGCTAAGAGTTATAAATAAAAACATATAGTCATAGTTTATATTTGTAAATTTAAGTAACATTATGATAAAAATAATTTAAGTTGACTGAGAGTTTTCAGTATTTTTTATTTCTTTAAAAATGGATCCATACACTACGCAAGTTTGAGAGAAAGGGCTAAGAGGTTCTTAATTTAATACTTTACCAGTTGGAAGATCAGATGGAGTTCCTATTGGCATGGAGAAGACTTTATGTAAAAAGTTTTCAGAAATGATAAAGGAAGCAAGGACAGAGAAGTGGATTCAGTTCCACACATATTATCATTTGGATATTAGCTTAAGCTCAGAAGAGCTTCAATATGCTAACAAAAATTGGGACACTGATGCTAAACTATTTTGTTTAAAACGCAAATATGCTTTGCTTACCCAAGCACAGTGAATTGGAGATCTAAGGAATAACTATGATTAAATATGAAATCACAAGCTGAGAAAATAGGCCCGAGAAAATTGCCTGGTTTGAGAGTCATCAATTCTGGACTTCAATTCCCATCACTGTTTCTGATTCATTATAACCTACCTCTCCCTATGCCTCAGTCCCACCTTTCACCCCCTCACCCCCAATAAAATGGAGCTAACCATCCATCATCTCTGGTACCCGATCTAGTTACTATGATGCTGTGAGAATGAAACAGGTAATAAACATGGAAATGCTAATAAATCCTTCAATAAAGAAAGTGATTAAAACAGCAGCAGAAAGAGGCTATTTCAAAAACTGGGCCAAATTCTAAGGCTGACTATCTCAATCACCTAAGTTGCCTGTTAAAAATGCAGATTCCTGGCCTCCAACCCAGACCTACTGAATCAGAGTCCCTGAGAAGGGGGCCAGACATTTTATGGTACCCACTGGGTGTTTCTGATGTGCACTGACATTTGAAAGTCACTGATTTAAAAAGTTCATCTGGAAAAATAATTTCCGTGTCGATAAACAAGCATCTATCTGTGCAGGTAGAGTCTGAAAAGTCTTTGGAGGCCATCTCTGTCCAGAGAAAGCAAATGACAACTATAACTGCTTATCGATAAGCAATTCTATCTCTGTAGGCTGTGGGTTTTGCCAGATTAAAAGGGTGATCCCTCTTTTGCTGGATTCCTGGACGTTAGCCAAGCACTCGCAATACAGTACTGTGGTGTTGAGCTATTTCCATATCCTCCTCTCCCCTCTATTCCTCCCTCAGGCCTCTCCACTTCCCACACACACCACAAGAAATTAATAACCAGGGAATGCCAGAGGCAGCAGCTGAGATTAGATTGAGGATTTAAGGCAGCCCTTAGAAACAACGTGACATTCTCAGCATAAAAGCACTGAGTTCTGACTCCCACATACAGTTCACTCATCCAGTGTGAATCAAGGGAAGACTGGGTTAGACTTGCCCAGTTCCTGTACGACAAAGCATCAAGAATATGGGGAAGTACAGGCAGATGGGATCAGCTTGTAACAGCTCTCAATGTTACATCAGAAAAGGGTAGTCCTGAAGAAGTCTGAATGACATCATGATCATCATTCTGGCCCTTTGCCTCCCCTTTACTAAGCTCAGACCACAGAGCTTCACAAATAGGCACTTATTCAAATGCTGATCTGCCCCAGAGTCACCCCATTGCCAGGGAGAAGGCATGTTCAGGAGACCTGAAGGTAGTTCTCTCAGGGCAGACCCAGACTGTGGTCCCACTGAAAGGGCCATCGGGAGAGTGGTGGTTGGCCCAGTGCATGCACAGAAAACCCAAAGTGCACAAAGGCATTTTCCAAATATCTTTATTTAGCAAGATGACCCTGGTAAACCCCTTCCCAGGTCTGTATTTACTTCATTATATTATCATCATAGCGTTAATGACATCTTAAATTTGTATTTATGCAAAGAATGTCATCATTCTGTGGAACTCAAATATTTTCCCCTCAATTTCACCTCAATATTTTGCTTCTTTCTCTTCTCTGGTTTCTCTGTGGCAAATTTTTAATCCCATTTTTATGGATAAGAATACTGACAGGCCAGGCCAGGGGGCTCATGCCTGTAATCCTAGCACTCTGGGAGACCGAGGTGGGAAGATCGCTTGAGGTCAGGGCTTCGACACCAGCCTGAGCAAGATAACACCCCCATCTCTACTAAAAATAGAAAAAATTAGCTGGGTAACTAAAAATAGAAAAAATTAGCCGGGCATGGTGGTACACACCTGTAGTCCCAGCTACTCGGGAGGCTGAGGCAGGAGGATCACTTGAGCACAGGAGTTTGAGGTTGCTGTGAGCTAGGCTGATGCTAGGGTACTCTAGCCCAGGCAACAGAGTGAGAATCTGTCTCAAAAAAAAAAAAAAAAAAAAATACTCTGACAAAAAAGAAACAGGCTCTACCTGAAGTGACACAGTAAATCAGAAGCAGCTATGGAACTCATGATCAGGGATTATTGCTAACCCCTGCTTCACCCCCTACCTCCCTTCCACAGCTTCTCACTATATATAAAAAAGGTATTGGATTTCCAAGGCAAAACTTTGCTTGCATTCTTGGGAAGAGCAAATCAAACAAACAGGACAGTCAATTCTGGTTCAGAACAGTACACATAATGGTTAAGAGAGGAGAGTATGCTCTGGAGTCAGGAAGATGTAGACTGAAATCCCACCTCTACCAATTATTAGCCGTGTCACTTTGGGCAAATAACTTATCCTCTCTGAATCTTGGTTTCGACATCTACAGAGTAGGGCTGTCAAGCTTACCTCATGTGGTTGTCAAGAAGATTAAATAATTCATATAATGTGCTTAGTTATTGCCTGGCAAAAGACAGCCCTCAAATGTAAGCCATGATGAGTTATTATCTACTAAGGAAGTAGGAGCAGATAAGAAAACATTCCAATCAATTGAGCTTTGGCAACAGTGAGGACCAGTGTGAAAGAATGAAAGGAGTACACGATTTAGAGCCAGAAGACCTGACTCCAGAAGATTTTTTCCCACTGGTAAAATAGGGGTTTTACGTCTCAGAGTTGTGAGGAGTTAAGATCCATCATGTAAAGTGCTTTGTTAATGAAAAGCCCTATGCAAATGTTAGAAGTTGTATTATTTATTATCAAGGACTCACATAATCTGGTGTCCATGTCAAACACAAAAAGAAAATATCTGAAGATCTCTGCTCAAAGTATACAAGCCCCCAGTTCCCCAAGAACAGCAGTCAGAATTAGTACTTCCTCTAGCCACAGGGGTAGATTTAAATTATGGCAAACCTGAAGATCAAACAGGCATGGTGACTTCTCTCAAAAGTCTGAGGCCTTCGAGTCCTATTATGGGCTCTAATGTTCTCAGGACAGAACCCCTGGTTATCTTGCCAGATGCTATACACCACTCAACAAAAACCCTTTGTTACAGTGTTAAGTGAAAGAGCAAGGTACATAGTGTTATTAAAGTTGCAGATGTACTTAAAGCTGAAAATGTTCAGAAATAATAGATTGTTTCCAAATGGCTAATATTAAAATTCTCTTAAAATTTTTTTAAAAAGGGCCAGAACAGAAAAGGAAGTGGGAAGGAATACCATCTTCAACGTACCATTTGTGTAAAATATAATGCATACACATGTGCTTGGATATGTATTAAAAAATCTCTAGAAGGACACTCACGACTAATAACATTGGTCATTGGCAAGGTAACTGGGTACCTGGAGAACAGAGATGGAAGGGAGATTTTTTAATGTACAGTATATCCATTTGTGCTTTCTTTTGGTTTTTTTTTTTTTTACTATTTGTTCAACTCCAAATTTTACTCAAATTTTTCCATTAATATACTTTTGCTGTTGTAGGAACCACTCCAGGATAATACATTGCATTTAGGCTTTTTGAATTTTGAACGATGAAGATTATTATCTATTGAAATGAACTGTACTCTGCCTCCTCCTGGCTGGCCTTTCCTGTGGCATCCATAAATGTGTATAATAGGCTCCTCTTGCCCAGCTATTCTCTGTCTAGCCTTGCTATGTCCACGGGGTCTATAGAGTCCAGATATCCTTCCTCTCTCTTATTTTTGTAAGCCTCTTATCACCATGTCTTGTACTAGACCCAGCCAACACAAGTAGTAGCTTTTAGCAGCTGAGCACACTGCCCCCGGGATCCAGCTAGACAGAGGCTTGATTTTGCAAAAGCAAGTCTTACTTAAAATATTCCTGCTCCCCTGAAAGCTTTTTTCTGTGGTCTCCCTTGAAGATGGTATTATTCTTTCCTACTTCTTTTCTGATCTGCCCAGCAGAAGAACTGTCAGGAGAAAAGTCACAGGAGTAAGAAAGGACCAGTGCCAAGATCCCCTGGACATGCCATTCACATCAGGCAGAAATCCAGCTGGGACTGTAATCAGAAACCGGAATTTCCACTAACTTCTAGGACTTCAGGAAATCAGCTCCCTCTCTGATCTAGCTATGTGATTAAAATTAGCTGGGAGCCCACAGTGTTCATGAAAAGCTCCTACAAAGACCGAATGTACTATCTGTACACTTTGTCCTACTAGGACAACCTCCAGGCTATGGTTACTGGAAGCAGATTAAGAAGGTGATTAAAAAAGAAAAAAAGTGAAACGACTTTGACTAGATCCTGTTCTCATCTGTGCCGATAAAATCCTTCTAGATCCCCCAACGTAACATCCAAAAAAGGAGGTTAATGACTGTGGACTTCAAAGAGGTCATGAAATAGGGAATGTAAGGTCATGGTTGAAGAGAGGCTCTGAAGTCACTGCTTAGCTTTGCATCCTAGGTCAACAGCTTCAGATTCAGATGACCTTGGGCAAGACACTTAATAATATCTCCAAGCCTCAGTTTCCCCATTTATAAAAAGAGGTTAATAATAGTTATCAACCTCACAAGGTTGTTGTGAGGACTATGAAGAAAAAGCGATTTAAAACATTTCTGACCTATAATAAATACTTAATAAGCATTAGCTATTATTCATATTATTTCTCCACAAAGCAAATCTGACAATGTAGATGTTATATAAACAAAACAAAACAAAACCAACAGAAAAAGACACCAATGCAAAATCCATACAGTCCCATGTGTTTCTAAGACTGAGCTCAAAGGAGGGTATCAGGTGTTAAACACATGGAGAAGGGAATCCTCTTCTATATCTGATAGAGCAGATCTTGGCTGTTCCTTAAGGCCCAAATCTGCCTAGGTGGTTATCTTATACTTTTAAAATGCAAATTCTACTTCCTTCTGCAAATGTTTACTTTTCACCCCAAGGGCAGTCAAAGGCATTCTAAAGCCTTTTACTTTACAAGGCTCAGGCCCTGCTAAATGCTATTGCTGTCCCTTGGGCTACAGTGCTGTGGATAATGTGTTAGCATTTGAAGGAGAGAACCCTGGACGTTCATATTTTGGGGAGGTTGGCTTTGACAATATCAATAAGTTAGCAGAGGTAAAGTTAGCACTGTGCGTGTGATGTGGTTTGCACATATTTAGAATCCTGAAAATGGACAAAGGGCAGGTAATTGCCCCTAAGAGTAGCTGCTTCCTCCTCTCACTCAAACACATATTTATTACCTAAGAATACAATGAAAGTCCTACCAAATAGAACTGAAATCAACTGAGAATTGACTTGTGAATCGTCTACCAATCAGGGAATCACTGTTGTGATGGACAGGTCATGCCCTGGTAGTTATGGACATAGTTTTTACCAGGAAATTTTTGCAATTATAGTAATAGGAGAGTGCAGTATGGGATACAGATTCTAAAGAAATGCAACTAAGATATTTCAACTTACACTGGAATTACACCAAGCACACAACAAATTCTGAAATGAACTAAGCCGCTGGAGGGACAAGAGCTCTGAAATATTTAATGAGAATAGGATGCCCTCTGCTGGGCATGAGAGAAGCCTCTAGAACGGTATGGCAGATCAGGTTGCCTTAAGTTGTAAGAGATCGTGATACCAGGGAGTAAAACAAAACCAAAACGAAAAAAAACATGGCAACAAATTTAAACTTTGGTGCTATTTTCTAGACTATCTCCAGTAATTACAGACTGTGAGAACATAAATATAGAAAAAGACCCAAGGGAAGGGCTGAGTTAAAAAAAATTCCTAAGATTCTTTTATAAATGTAGCACCGGAAAAACCAGCCTCCTTTTCTACATATCTTCGCAAATACTTCACTGGCAAGAAAAAAATGGGAACACGTTATAGGAAATACCAGGGAGGCTTAGAGACATATTGTTAACAGGGAAACAAGAAAGAAGTGAGACCAACTCCTGAACCGGCACGTGGTGTCTTCTTGTTAGTTGACTGAGTACATTTCAGGTCATTTCTCTCAAAATGAGATTAACCTTTGCTCTCATGTCTGAGGGTGGTGGCAGCAGCTCCAGAGAGGCTCTGTCTGCAGAAGGCAGAGGTAGAATAACAAAGGTGAAGTAGGGTCTTCACTTTGCTTATCTCAAATAAACAGTTAAATATATTTTTTAAAACTCACAAAGCAGGCTCCCCCATTGTGTCCTGCAGCAGGAGGGCTTAATACCCACACATATTTTCTTTTCCATTGTCCTACTCAACACACACAGGTCCTTACCTGAGTAGGCCAAGCAGTACCAAGCAGTAGCACTGAATTTGAAGATCAGGCTCTTCTTGAAGGTTGGGTCTGCCTGCTCAAACTCTCTCCTCCCACCTAATAAATATATCAATAAATTGGCACTGAGTAGGTCTGAAATTGCCAAAATTATAGTCACTTATTCTTTTTTCCCCATATGTGTTATCCCTCAATTTACTGAGTTGAGAGAATCAATGGGAAGAGAACTACAGTAAATTATTAACATCCATTAGTGTACTTCAGTACCGTATTAGTTAATCGTTTCCCAGAAAGCAGGGCCCAAAGGAAATGGGAGATAGGGCAGGTGAGATTTGATAGGCCCAAGTAAGCAGAAAAAAGGGTATATAAAGGAGAAGAGGACTGGCTGAAGGCCTGGATAACCACAGGTCATAATTACAAAAAGATAGTAAACATTTTGCCTGCTTAATTGTCTTTGATCTTTGGTATGACTGTTTGCCTCTCAGTCTTTATCAAGAGCAGTGGTGTTTAACTCTAGCTACATATCAGGTAAATCACCTAGAGAGTTTTTAAAAAATAATGATGCCTGGGTCTTTCCTGGGCTACTAACTCAGAATTCCTGAAGGGTTAAATACACAGTGGCAATTTTCCAAGGGTCCCCAAATGACTGCCTTGTGTAGCTCTGTTTGAGAATTGCTGCTTTATAGCTTACAACTTCTTCAGCATTTAGTGCAATGCTGCTGAAGAGGCTAGCAAACAAACCAAAAAGCACACCCTTCTCATTTGGCAACTTGGGATTTGTGATTTAAAGTGACGAATCAAAGGCTAAGGGTGCCAATTGCTGAATACTGTTTCCACATGCAAATGAAGGCCAAAGAGAGTCCTCATAAGGCAGGTAATGTCTGGAATCCGTGGTTGTAGGTCTGCAAAAGAAACTTTGTCATGTTTGTCTTAAATCACCCAATCTTTTGGCTGTTAGGACCACCAAAAGTCACCTGGTTTATACTTGTATCTCCAGACATGTAATAACAGAAAAAGCCCACAAACTAGAGACAAAACCAAAAAACCCCGAAAAGTCCTACTACCACCTTGACATATTTTATGAGGATGCCTGAAGAGTCACTTTAAAAAAAAAAAAGAGCTCATACTCAAGTAAAATGCTATTTAAACTCAACTGTTAATTTAAACACAGACTATTTATTCTATGAAGCTACAACAGGAAATTCCCAGTCTGTCTTTGTCACTACAATTCCATTTCCCTGATTTCATTTATCAAATTTGTTAGTTCTAATTTGCTTAGACATCAGGTCTATGCTGAACTCCACAGCAGAAGAGAGCCAAAACTGCTCTCAGTTTTAAAATACCACTTGCTAACTTAATATTACTCAGTCTGAGTGTATCACTACAAGGTCATCTTGTAGTCAGACTGCCTTTTCCTAGCAGGGAATGCAGCTGATAGGACGCGAGCACCTCCTGGAAGGAGAGGCTTTCTAACCCAAACTCCTGGGTCAGAAGGTCTCCTGGGCTATGTTTGACCCTCCAAAATCAAGTAAAGATAGAAATAGTCAATAAAGCTACCCTCTCTCTCTTTTTAGAAGCTACAGGGGGAATCTGCTTTTGTGCAGAAGCCTGTGTACTTCAGGAGAATTACTAAAATATACACATTCACATCTTTCAAATTGCCCTTTGAGTACTGCAGGACTTATGACTTGCTGTATTTTCTGTGGTCTAAAAATCCATGCCAAATTGAGAGCAACAGCTGTATATATGTTAGTTCCAGGTTTCTTTCTTCGTTGTCATTAAACATGTACGGTATCAAAATGTCCAGGGAACCATGTTGAGCACTGGAAATACAACAAGGTGTGACATAGTCTTTGCCTCTAGCATGCCAATAATATTTTTGGGAGACAGGTTTACAAGGTTTATATGGTAAGGTTCTATGCCATTAGTTAAGGCACTAGGTACTCAAGAGGGTTCAGAAAAGGAGGTCATCACAGGACTCTCCTTCTTAGAAGAGGGAGACAGCCCTAAAAGTAAGAGAAGCAAATAAACAGAGAAAAGGATGACATTCTAGACAAGGGAAAAGAAATTAAGGCTGTGGACTTCACCCTTCTGGAATTATGTTATTATAATAAAAGCATCATTCCTTAAAACAAGAGAAATAAATCAAACCAAGTTTCAAGGGAATTTTGGGTCCTATGGGAAGAAAAATGACAACCAATGGTACAAAACCAGATGGCTACTGGAAATTATTGGGTATAAAGTGCAAGGTACAGCAAGGATGTTAGGAATTCATTTACAAAAAAAGTTTTATTCCAGCTGGGCACAGTGGCACATGCACCTATAGTCCCAGAGGTTGGGGCACCAAGATCACTTGAGCCCAGGAGTTCCAGGCCAACCTGGGCAATACAATGAGCACCTGTTCCTAAAAAATAAAATAAAATAAAAAATTAAAAAGTTTTGTTCCTTTTGACAACTCCAACAAGGGGGTAAATTGCCTAAATGTTAGATATAATTAGAGCAGGATTTCTATGAAAATTAGATTCTCACAGTCCAGAGATTCTCAATCCAAAAACTTAAGAGGGATCCAGGAACTTCATTTCTTTCAGGCACAATGTTCAAACATTGAGTAATTCCTACTATGCTTGGTTTTTCCATAGGTAAAATAAAAATAACCCTCCCTGGCTTTCCCAAAGTCTTCTCCCTCAAGTTTTTGGGATAAACATTCTGAGCTATTTGGCCTATAGAAGGCAGGTCTATACTCTGAGGGGCAGGGCTGGAGGGAAGACAGATAGAGTTGAGCTCCTTCAGTTTCCATTTCCAACAAAGATTTAAAAGCAAAAGAGAAAATGTCACATGAAGAAAAGGAAAATCAAAGTGCCATGATTTATTTATTTTTCACAGAAAATACAATACGTTATGTAAACACTGACACATGAAATAAAGTACAAGGATCAGGAAGACAAGTGAACTGGAGAATACTCCTGTTTCAACACTGTACTGCTTCCTGATTTCATTTGCAGCATGAATCACATGGTTATGTAGATTGGAAAAATTAAAGGCAACATTCAGATTTACGGATACACCAGAGAGCCTCTGAAATTCAGCAATGCCATACAGAAGTCTGATCTTTCTGTTGTAAAAAAATTAAAGCTGGGCACATGCCCATTTATCCATTTACACAAGGCATTTAATGTAGTAGCATAAGAATGGATTAACATATGACCTTTAATATGTCTGTGGAGGCAAAGATTAAATTGTGCCTCTTTTCCCTCTTCAGAGAAAATAAAATTAACCAAATTAAAAGCAGAGCTGCCTGATACTGGCCAGAAGATGACATAATCACAGTGAATTCTTATTTCAATAAATCCCAGGAAATGCAAAACACAATAAATGATTGCCATTGGTGCTTTGCCCAAATGGTCACCCCAGATCTCATGTCACAGAATTACACAGGGTTTTCCAGGTTCTTTCCCAGTATTCCAAACTAGGGAAAATGACCCAAATAAATGGTTGGGGTCAAGAACCATCATGGTTTAAAACAAAGTGTCTGTTTCTAAACTTGAATTCTGTAATAAAGAGTATGGGCTGCAATTTTCTGTGATTATCCCAAGAGATTAAAATGACCTGTCTTCTTTCTTATCAGACGACACCCACCAGGTAAGAGGTAAATTTTGATAATGGATGCCTACCATACAGACTGGCTCAGTAATGGTACTTAGTGTCACAAGATTTGGGGTTCAGATAAAGCTGCTTTAGAGTTAGAGATCAGAGAACACTGGATTTGCTAAGTATATGCACTCCCTCACTCAACCCACAATCAAAAGCTATTAGGAATAATCTATAGTTCCTCATTCCTCAATACCCAACAATCTATGGAGAAATAAGTACCCTAGATACTTGTCCTTACAGCAAGCACAGCAGTTAGCTCATGCCGAACATCGATTCCTTGGAGGAGAAATGCTACTCTGAACAGGTGTTTTGAAACTTTTTTCCCAGGCAAAGTTCCATCCCTTGCTATGAGATGGAGATTTTTTTAATATGTTTATAAAATATCACATGAAAAACACCTTTACAAAAAAACCATTCACTTCTCAATTCCTTACCTACAACATGTGGCACAGTGTTCTGCAATTTTTTTTTTTTTGTAGTCTCACTAAAGAGATACATAGAACAAAGAGAACCAAAATCAGCTTTTAAAAGGAATAGGAACTGATATTTCCAAAGAACCCCTGTATCAATCCTGGCCCCTTTCTGTGCTATCTTATAATTAAGGTCTTACTCAGAAGACCTATTTTTTTTTAAACAATCAAGATGATAAAACATCAGCTTTGTACCACTTTGATTAGAAAAAAGCCACTTACTATGGCTCTCCATTACTGGACTCTTTTACTTACCCCTGCAGACAGGCAGACTGGAGGCTTCAAAGAACTCAAACAAATACAGATAAAATTCTTCCTTAAAATAGAGGGTTAGAATACCAATCAGGTCTCTGGTCAACCTCATCCTCCTTTCAAGTACAAAAAGTAGAGGACCTGAGCTACCATGAAGGACGGCTACTACTGCAAGTAAGGCAAGATGTTTCACTTACAATTCTCTGTCCTGTAGTCAGATCATATGTGCCAATCTTGTTCTTTCACTCAGGCTGGAGTGCAGTAGCGCAATCATAGTTCACTGCAGCCTCAAACTCCTGGGCTCAAGCAATCCTCCTGCCTCTGCCTCCCAAGTAGCTGGGACTATATAAGTATATGACATCATGCCTAACTAATTTTTCTTTTCTTCTTTTTTTTTTTTAGAGATGGGGCCTTGCTATGTTGCCCAGGCTGGTCCTGAACTCCTGGCCTCAAGCAATCCTCTTGCCTCAACCTCCCGAGCCACTGGGATTACAGGATTACAGGCATGAACCACTGTGCCCAGCTGCCAGAGATCTTTAGCCAGTGGTACCCTAGTCTATCTTCACTCACTCTCCAGTTATCATTCTATACTGTGCAGACCTTTACCTCTCCAGTAGTAACTTCATCTCAGATATTCCTTTAGAAGGGATCTCAAAGAGGAATCTTTTATATGATAACTAGCCATTTCTTCCATTATCACCTCTTTTCTTCTCTGTTCTTGGGATCAATTCCTACGAAAGTCCTTCTGTTTGAAAAATAAAAGACGGAAAAACTCTCAAAAACAGAATCATTCTATTTGCAGATACTAGAAACAATTACTCTTAGGGAAATAAGGCACCTATAATATCACCCCCAGATTGACTTAAGAACAGTACTGATGTTTGGATCCTGTGTGGCTGCAAAGGAACATGACTTCCAAATATAAGCACTATTTTCCTGCCACAGGCCAGGCTGCATCACACAGCACTGCTGTGCTGGTCTAACACACAGGCAGACTGGAGGCTCCAAAGAACTCAAAGAAATACAGATAAAATTCTTCCTTAAAATAGAGGGTTACAATACCAATCAGGTATCTGGTCAACCTCATCCTCCTTTCAAGTAATGTTTTCATAGAAGAGCACTAGATGAGAAGTTAGACAACCTAGGTTCTAGTCTCAGCTCTGCTACTTACTGGCTGTGTGATCTTGGGCAAGTCACTTTACCTACCCCAGAAAATCTGTTTCCTTATCCATAAAATGGGGATAAAATCACCTGCCTTGTCTACCACACATTGTAACTGTGAGGATCAAATGAGATGCTATGAAAGTGCCTTGTAAACTGAAATACTGCACATACAGGTAAAGTAATAGTATATACTTAGTACATTTTAATTAGGTCATTATCATTACCTACTTGACTAGAAGTATCCCATGCAGGATGTGCCTTACAGTAGATAGAACTAAAAAATAGGTGCTATCAATATACACGAGTCATTTTTACTAGGGTTGTTTAAAAAAGAGAAATTCTTAATTTCCTCAGCAGTGGCCTCAGAATATATTATTACACTTAAAATGTGATGTCAACCCAATCTACCAATTGATAGGATTAATTTTCTCCAAATATGCCCTAAACAGAGTTTGGTCTGTTGATACCTTTATACAGAGGAGTCTATAATTCAAGAAATAGCATGCTAAAACTTAAAAACACACAAACACAAAACCACTACATGGTTACAGCTGGTTGTAAAGGAAATAAAATGAAAATTAGAGGCATTATATATAATAAAATTAAGTCACAGTTCCTCAAATGGTCACCTTTTTCCTGAGATAGCTCCAGGACAGGGTCCTAGTCCTGTGAAGTACTTTACAGACACTTAGTCTTGCTGGAGGTGAAAAGGACATGTGGGTTGGCAACTACACTGTGTTCTTTTTCAGCATGAGGGTCTGAACAAGAAGGTCTGCTAGGAGCTGCCAAACAGCTTTGGTGGAGAAGCTCATATGGCCTAAGAGAGCTTTGCTAATTCTCGGATGCCAGGCCAGAGTATGGAGCACAGCTTAATAAAACCATCCAGTCCAGGGATTTTCAATTCTTCTTGTAAGTTGGTTCTGCTCTTCTCCAGTCTAGTAAATAATTGAACAGAAGAAAAACAGTGAGATGTGAAGCAATATATCTACCTGTGCTTTAGGACTTTTGTCTGTCTAGCTGCAAAAAGTTTACATGCAGAACAGAGACACAGACAAGAGGTGAATGTGACTTCGACTGGACTCTGAAATAGATTTTGACTAGCCCAAAGCACCCAGATTCCAGCATTCATGTCAGGAGACCTTTATTATAAATGTTACAGGCGATGACTTGGAGGGAGTCAGATCAGCTGAATCCCTAGTTAACCAGCTGGTTGTCCTTTGGGGCCACAGGTGTGTTGCTAACCTCCACTTTTCTTCCTTATTTGCTTTGCTTTCCGGGGCTTGAGGATGGAGTAGTTTGCATACACTGTATACTGATCTGACAGGAAGGGAACATAGAATGCCCGCAGCAGCTTTGAAGATCTGAAAAACATGGGGGGAAAAACAAAAGACAGAATTTTATCATTTGGGAGAATTTACTAATGGTAGTGAAAGTGATGAAAGGAAACGAACTAAGTGCTGTGGTAAACAATATTTTATGTAAGTAGCATACAAAAACCTATTACTTCGGTATTACATCATGACAAAAGATTTAATCAAGAATAAGTACTTTGTTACCTATGCCAAAGTGTATTATTGTCCCTAATAAGCCACAGTCTATCCTTCAGAATAGCTCTGGGTTTACATTTTGCCTTAGAATGTGCTATAGAAAAGTTCCAAGTCAATCAAAGGACTGCTATTACTGAAATGAATTCTTAACATCCAAATGGTTTCTGCATCCAAGAAACTGTAGAGATGCCAAATACTCAAATGACCCTGACTTCAGCTCTAAATTTTCCTAGAGAGAAGAAGAAAACTATGTCCTGGATACCCATCCATGGCGTTCAGTAATGTCTAAGTCAAGGAAAGGGTCTACATACAAGTTCATGCTGTGACATGTCCCTGGCAAATTATAATATATCTACTTATTACTGAAATTTGAGAACTGAAAACCTGAATTTCTTATAAGTTCCTGAAGAATGTGAAAAGTGCTTATACTTTTAAATATATTATTTAATCTATCTGATAATCATATGATGTAGGTGAGATTATTATCCCAACTTTATATATGGGAAACTGAGGCTTAAACTTGCACAGAGTCACACAGTGAGTGACAGAACCCTCACTCAAACCCAGGTTTCATTCCAGAGCCGCACTCTCAACCATTATGGTTTATCCTGTATCCCAGGAACAGGATTTATCATTTCCTAGAGAAAGTTGCTATGATAGTTTTAAATTCTATATAAAGTATTACTTCCTGTGATTTCTGAGTCTGAAAATCAAAAGTTAGCCTAGTTACTGCCACCCTAAATGAGGTAGCTGAGGGGTGTTCCACTGCCAGTCCTTTTCCAAATTCTAAACTTGTAAATGTCATGTCAACGTGGCATTTGTACTGGCAGCCTAGCCCTGGGTTTGGCAGACTCCTGCAATGCCTGCACACAATGATATCGTGCTTGGCATATACACCTCCTAGAGATTCTCCCCAACTGGGACCCTGTGCTCAACAGAGATGCACTCCACTTCAAAAGCTAACAGCTCAAGGGCTTTGACAGAGAAAAGAGGCTTAGAGGAGAGACACACAGACAAAGTAGGGCTCCTGAAAAAAAATGAACAGGAGGAGGAAGCACTCACTCCAGTCAAAAAGAAGTTAATTTACTATTCTATGCTGCACAGATAAGGTGAAGTTCAGGACAGAAAGACGCAACCTGGAGCAAATTCCTGCAAGCTTAAGTTTAGTAAAGAAAGGCTAAAACTAATTAAGTGTCATTTCCTTGACTCACAATAAAGGCTTCATTCATTAATATAGTCATTATATATTTCTGGTCAACTCAGCCCTTGGTGTAACAGCAGGGTTCGCTGGACCCAATTTTAGTTTATGACTTTCTTTTTGAAATAATTCCTTACTATTTGGGAGGATTGCTAGTCCATATGGTCCCACAGTACCTTTTTATAAATCTAAGGTACATTATAGGATCTTGTCAGTCTTCTTTTTTTCTATATCTTGAATTATTTACAACTATGCTTTTTAAAAAAATTAAAATACTAAAAAAAGAATGATGAAATCACTGAAAAGGATAATGCAATAATGATAAATCATCACTTTGCATAATCCCTCAATTTTCTTATTGCATTGCCCAAAATATTGCATCACCCAAAATACTGCATCATCTTTCAATAAGGTATAAATGATTAGAGACACTATATTTGTAACGTGCTTTTAGCTTTCATTGAATACAGTTAAGAATCCAAAAATTTAAAATTTCCCCTCCATAATGACAATAAAAAGTAAATTGACAGAGAAGACATTTCACAATTCTTAGACAAATCAGAAGGTAAGTGCAAAGAGATAAATAGCAGCACTCTAGACTCTAATGATAATGGTCAGATTGATTGTACAAGCAAAATTCAGACTATGAATCTTCAGATGGCAATATACTAAAAGAATTTCCTCAAACTTAAGAATTAATGAGTGAACTATATATTTCTAAGGACAAGAAGGAAATAAGTTATTCTTGTCCAGTTAGTCATTCAACAGGAAAGACTTCATCACACAATATTTTACAAGAACCTGGACCGTTCTGTTATACTACAAAGACATGTGACCATATTCTTTCATCTTTTATGATATTTGTGTGTCAAATTGTATTTGATATAGTTCATAAGTTGACAATGCTGAAGGCAAGTATGCAAAGGTGACTGGAAGAGTAACAGTGACAAATAAATAAAAAATCATTGGATAGTCATTCTAATTGGTATCTATAAATCTAAAAATAGAAATACTTGAATTATGGAGCAAAGGAGATAGCTGTCCTCTCTTCCACAAAATTATGAACCATCAGAGATTTCAAAAAATTATTCAAGTATTACATTTTGATGATGCAAGTGCAAGAAGAACCAGAAGTAATGACAAGCTAGAATTTATTGGAGATATATCTGAAATCTGGAATCAGTATTTTCAAGATGATATATTCCAAATTCATGCATGACAGCTAGTGAGTAGTTAGTTGCATTTCAGGTATATATACACATTCAAAATCAGAAGATATGGAATAAAAATTTGAGATTGCTACATTTAAATTATTATGATGATGATGAAGTCTTTCCTATTAAATTAGTCATTCAATCTATCTGGACAAGAATAGTTTATTTCCTTTTTATCCTTAGAAATATATAGTTCACTCATCAATTCTTAAGTTTGAGGAAATTATTTTCCACTAGTCTTTTCTTATTTTTGTAAGTAATTTATAAAATAACTCAAAAATAAAAAAATAAAAAGGGTCCACTGGACTGAGACAGTAAATGGTGATGACTTTCCTGGTTTGTTGATGGATGATGTCAAAAGATCATTTGAATAGGCAGGAGGATTGCTTGAGCCCAAGGAGTTCAAGCCTAGGCTTGAGCACTCCAGCCTGGGCAACAGAGCAAGATTCTGTCTCTTAAAAAAAAAAAAAAAATCACTTCAAAAACTATCTTGGGCTGCACACAGTGTATATCATCACCAAAAATACTGACTGGCTGGGTGTGGTGGCTCACACCTGTAATCCTAGCACTTTGGGAAGCCAAGGCAGGAGGATTGCTTGAGGCCAGGAGTTCAAGAACAACCTGAACAAAAGTGAGACCCCTTCTCTACAAAAAATAGAAACATTAGCCAGGCATGGTGGTGCATGCCTATAGTCCCAGCTACTTAGGAAGCTAAAGTATGAGAATTGCCTGAGCCCAGGAATTTGAGGCGACAGTGAGCTATGATGAGGCCACTGCATTCTAGCCTGGGTGATGGAAAGAGACCTGTTTCAAAAAAAAAAAAAAAAAAAAATACCGACTAGACTGAAATGGAAAAAGGACCACTATACATTATTGTTGAGTACAAAACCAAGCAAAAACAAAGGTAAAAGACAAAGGAGATTAGGACAAAATATTTGCAATATATGTAACAGAGGATCAGTAGCCAGACTATATAAACTGTTCCTGCAATCAATAAGAAGACAAATAGCTCAAGAAGAAAAAATGACAAAAAATATGAATAAAGAAGAGAAATGCAAATGGCCAATAAACATGAAATAATGTTCAATCTTACCTGTCATCAGGGAAATACAAAACTTGATACGATTTTCAACAATCAGGTTTGCAAAAGTTAAAAAGTTTGACAGTATGAAATGCTGACGAAAAATTAGGAAACAGATATTACCAGTGAAAGTATAAACCTGCATAGCTATTTGGAAAGGCAATTTTAGCACTATCAATTAAAACAAAAATTATGCAGTCCCTATGATATAGCAAAGGATTTTTATTTTGTACTTTACACCATCTCGTTTGTTTATTTTCTTGTTTTACCAACAACCTAGTTTGCTTTCCATTTGTTATAACAGAAAATTTCAAATATATACAAAAGTAAGTGAAATGTATTACTTATAGTAATTTTTGAACACCAGTAGATAAATTTTTAAATAAAGGAAACCCCAAATTCTTCAAAAACAAAAACCAGCCAAACCAAAAAAAAAAACCTATGTGCCTATAATATGTAAGGATTTGTGTGTTGGCCCTGAAGTCACAAAGGTCTCTGTTCTCAAAGGGCTAATAATCTAGTTGGGAAAAACAGAATATGAATGATATATAATCATAACTTACCATATACTAAATATTAAATAGCTGATACAGAAGTTCAAAGTAGTGATATGCACATTCAGAAGAAAGGTCAAATGCAAAGGGCTGAGTAGGTGTAGAGGCAGCATTTCATATAGAGCACATCATTTTGTTTTATCCATTTAATATTCTAAGGTATACTCAGCATGAAAAGCAACTTGTCTACCCATAACCAAACCCATAGGCATTTCTCTGTCTACTCAGCAGCAACTAGAGATGAAGTGAAAAAATTCCGAGCTCTTTCTCATGGCTTATGAAGCCCTAGGGAATCTAGCCCTTGCTTACTTGTCCCTCACCTTGTGTCATTTTCCTCCTTGCCCTCTATACTTCTGCCACACCAGCCTCCTTTCAGCTCCTCAAAAATACAAACTCCTCCTATCCTAGGGCCTTTGCCTACGTGTTCCTTCAACCTGGAACACTATTCACCCTGTTTTTCTTATGACTGAGTCCATGTCATTTTTCATGTCTCAGTTTAAAAGTTATCTCCCTTGAGAGGTCTTCCAACAATCCTAGGAAACCTTAGGTTTCCACTTCTTTGACTCATTCTCTCTTGGCATACCTTGTGTCTTTCTTCATTATGCTCTGTATGATTTGTAACTATTTATTTGTTGTTTACCTTGTTTATTGTCTGTCACCCTATCCCCTCCCCAGAGTTCAGGGACCAAGTCTGTTTTATTTACCAGTATATGCCTGGCATATAATAAATGCTGAAAAACAACTGTTGGATGGATGGATCAAAGGATGGATGGATAGACTGATGAAGAGAGGGAGGAAGGGATATTATATAATACAAATGAAATAAGAGTTTAATTCAATTTAGTTCAATCACAAGTGACTGAGCAACATGTCAAGCAACGGATTAGATGCCAGGAACACAATGATGAACAAGAAAGGGTTCCTTCTACTCTCAATAAGGAATTCAAAGTCCACCTGAATTTATGGTTTGGAGTAACCGTCTTTTTGAGGACAAATATGGGTCTGACTTAGCTACAGCAAGAGATCTCAGAAATACCTTGATTTTCTAGGCTCCCTCAGTATATAATCACATGAAATTCAGCATAAAATTCAAATAATGTGTTCAGAAAACAAGGAGGCATTTCTGTTAAGCATGAACACAAAAGAACCTCCTTTTCTCCTGCAGATTCTGGTTGTAATCTTTTATAGCATTATCTATCTATGACATACAAAGCCATTAACTAATTCCTTCTAGAAGATGAAGTGAGGCAACAGTCAATATGCGCTTTGGTCCCTTCTTACCTCTGAGCTGGGATGGGAAGAGTCTGTGATTTTTTTTAACCAAAAGAAAAAGTTGGCTTGAATTCTTCATTTCTAACACTACACAGTTGCTGTTCTAGATTAATTTCTTTACCATCAATAGCTTCAATATGTTAAGCATGACTAGGGCACTTTGAATTTGTTACATTGTATTGTTGCTGAAAAAAAGAGCAGTTGAACATTGGAATAATGTGTGTGCACACATTTATATACATGGAAACAAAGATCAGACTGAATCACAGAACGAAACCAATGCCTATCAAAACTCATACAACAATGTCTGTAATACAGTGAAATGCCCAAGTATTGCTCTAGGGCAGCACAGGCAGCATAATTCAGGAAGACATAAAATGTGCACCCCACCATGGAAACTGAAATACTTCCCCTCCCAGTGAGAAAGTCAAGCGATTCAAGGATGAAACAGACCTGGACAAAGCAATTGCCTGAACAGCATAATTAGCTGATGGCTCAGAATGTTTTCTAATTCAATTACCAGCCCTATTTATTAGGGCTGGGGAGGATTGTGCTGTGGAGATTTAAATCTGTTCTTGCTGACGTCAATGGACAACTGGCTGCCAGTCCCTGATGTCACCAGTTCAGCAGGCACAAATGGAAATGCTGGGTCAATTTTTCATTTTAAAAGGAAAATATTCTAGTATTCAGATTTTCTCTTTTATTTTTATCCATCTATCTATCTATCTATCTAATCCATCCATCCATGCATATAATCATCTACCCAAACATCCCCTATATAAACCTGTAATCTAAACCCACTGCCAGTTGTCCTTCCAGTTGGGGCTTTTTAAAGCTGGTCACCCCACCCCACCCTGGCCCCACTCTTCCTCTTGCACCTGGTTCACATTTCAGTGACAGACTTTCTATAACCCTCAGTGCAGAAGTGGCCTTTTGCAGCTATCTTCAATTCTGAAGAGAATCTCAGAATTCCTTCAAGATTTAGCCTTAGTAATAATCAACCTATAGTTTCATATCAAGCAATTTAAGAACTGCTCAAAAAGCTAGTATGGAGCAAAAAATGTGACTGTTCTTTAACACTGTGGACCCCAACCCCTGGTCCGCAGCCTATTAGAGACCGGGCCGCAGAGCTACGCCCTCTGCCCCTACCCCCACCGCCCCCAATCCATGGAAAAATTGTCTTCCAAGAAACTTAGGAATTGGGGGGAGCCCCCACACAGCAGGAGGTGAGTGGTTGGTGAGCAAGCCAAGATTCATCTGTATTTACAGCTGCTCCCCTCACCATGGCTGGCATCACTGCCTGAGCTTTGTGGCCATCCCCCACCCAACATTTGTGGAAAATTTGTCTTCCATGAAACCAGTCCCTGGTGCCAAAAAGGTTGCGGACCACTGCTTTAACAGTCTTTTAACAGTAAATGGGGGGAGAGACATTACTCTAATGGTCAGTAACTAATGCAGAGGAGACTTACAACCCTATTGCACAAAAGAGAATGGACACAGGAGTTACATGTTATGTCATACTCCACTAGGACATCAGTCCCTTGAGGAGAGAATTTTATTTAACTGTATTATCTCTGGATTTTAGGACAGTGCCACAGAAAGTGCTCAATAAATACTCCGTGAATGAATGAATGACTATTCCCTGACTCTTTTATTTATTTATTTTTTTGAGACAGAGTCTCACTCTGTTGCCCGGGCTAGAGTGCCATGGTGTCAGGCTAGCTCACAAGAACCTCAAACTCTTGGGCTCAAGCAATCCTTCTGCCTCAGCCTCCCGCGTAGCTGGGACTACAGGCATGCGCCACCATGCCCGGCTAGTTTTTTCTATACATTTTTAGTTGTCCAGCTAATTTTCTTTCTATTTTTAGTAGAGACAGGGTCTCGCTCTTGCTCAGGCTGGTCTCGAACTCCTGAGCTCAAATGGTCCACCTGCCTTGGCCTCCCAGAGTGCCAGGATTATAGGCGTGAGCCACCGCACCTGGCCTATTCCCTGACTCTTAAATCAGACCATCTAGTTTACCTCCATCCCTTCTTGCAAATATTCACCTTCCATGAGGAAATATCAAAAATTATATGAAGTTCTTCCTTCTGTTCTCTTACCAAGCAACTCAGTCCTAAAGCCATTAGGTGGAGCAGAGCAAGTAGGAGCCTGCAGTGGGGTGGTGGGTTGGGGAGAAGAAGGGGAGCTGCGGAGGCACATGGGATGTTAGAGTGCAAGTGAGACACAGAAGGCCCCCATGTTAGCAAAGAAAATATATCACAAAAGGACACCTAGCCTCTCTGGGTGTCAGTTTACATAGCATTTGCTGAATCAGCATTATCCATGTGTCCAGTACGATACTTTATTTTAAGCAGGCATGTATAACAGATCGTTGCCATTCAACATTCAATGAATAATTTATGTTCTTCTTCTTCTTTTTTTTTTTTTTTTTTTTAAGAGACAGGGTCTTACCCTGTT
>NW_012151951.1:11471829-11497193 GCF_000956105.1 Propithecus coquereli
GACTATGAAGTGTACTGAGGCACAGACTGGAATAGTGGCACTGTGAGACCAGTGTACAGAGTGAATCATTCTGCTGAGCTATGGCCTGGTCAACATCTGGCATAACATCATAACCTCTTAACCAGTCACCTTTAGCTGACATTCAGAATGAAGAAACTGACAAAGAAATGCTGTTAGGCAACTGGCTATTTTCTGGCCTTAGTCCTGTCAAGGTTGCTGGCAAAATGCTCTTTACTAGTCTCTTTCCCCATCTGATAGCTATTTAGGTATCTAGGTACTATCTGTTCTGGTCACTATTCCTGTGGAGAAGATGTCAAACAGCATTCATGTAGGTTTTTGTCCCTGCTCTTTGGACCCTCATTCAGGCTACTTCTATGTGACAAATAGAAGGAGGATTGGAGGCCACATAAGGTAGATGATTCTGGCTAGCTTTATAGAGATGAAATAAACAATGAATATACTTTAAAATAATTCAGTGATCTATCTTTATTTTACCAAAAAAGGGCATTGGAAGCTTCTGAAGAAATCATATCATCTTTTTTTCTTTTTACTCTAGCATAAAACCAGTTTTAAGAATGTGAAATACATCAAATAAGCAATAAATATTTTCAAAGACTCTATAACATGCTAGGAGTTGTAGAAAATCAACATGCAATGTGGTTCTAACTCTCAAGGAACTTAGAACAAAGACCTTTGATGATGCCAGCTGTTTAGTCTAAACTAGCTATTAAATAAAAGTAGTGATGTTGCCAGAACACTGTATATGCTCTTCAAACTTGAGGGTCTCTATGGCATGGACTTAGAGCACAGATGGTTTGTAAATGGTCTCTTATGAGAACTAATTTCACAACAATAGAAAGCAGACTTTCTGAGCAGACTTTCAGAAAAATGAGAAAATGTTTACTCTTCTTAAAATGTCAGCAGATCTTAATGATTAAGCATCTGAATGATATAATGAGCAAAACACCAATGTGTTTTGAAGCCAAACCGGGCCTGAGGTAACTCTGACGGATGAAGGGTCTCAGGAAAGTATCTGGGGAGAAGAAAAGTAGGAAAAGCCCAAAAATGATAAAGAATGAAACAAAAAGTGTAAGAGAGTAATAAACTGACGAAGAAGTACAAAATTGTAGAAACTGTGATCTCTTCTTCCTTACTGTTTCTCAATATTCTTGGCATCATTAATGGAGCTAAGGGCACCACCATGATTGGCATATAGAGAAAAGACAAAAAAAGCATTTCAATTACTGCTTAGGAGGGAACTAATTCTACCCAAAGGACTGGAGCTCCATCTGAAACATGTCAAACTGTTGGCATGCAACCAAATTCTGCCATGGGGTGGAGTCTCCCTTTCCACCTGGGTAATAAGAAGCTGCAGATGGAAACGGCCTGCTGGACTATTGTGTGCACCATATGTCTCTTCTGTAAGAAATCTCCTTTAAAAAGAAAAATAAATTATCCAATTTGGATGGAGAATGGCATTAAAAGAGCTGTGGAGGTTTTAAAACATGTCCATAAATTCTTTGACACTCTTCCTATCAATGGGGAAGTCTAATTCCTTTCCCCGTGAGCACAGGCTATTCAAGTGACTTGCTTCCAATCTAGAGAATAAGGTGGAAGTGCTACTGCATGACCCCCAAGGCTAGGTAAGAAGAAAACTATACAGCTCTTGAGATGCTTACCCTTGGAAGTCAACCACCATGCTGTAAGAAAGGCCAGGCCATACCGAGAAGCCACATGTAGGTGTTCTGGCCAATAGCCTCAGCTAACATCTAGCTCACAGCCAGCACCAACTACCAGACACATGAGTGAGAAAGGTTTTGAGGTGCCTCCAGCCCCGGCCACCATCTGATGGCCAATACATAAGAAACCCTGAGCAAGAACTGGCTAGTTGAGCCCAGTCAACCCCCAGATCCATGAGAGAAAACAATAATAAATTGTTGTCATTTTACACTACTAAGTATGAGTGACTGTTACACAGCAATAACTGGAAAAAAAGCTTCCAACTAATTTGCTCTTTACAGTGATTACTCCAATGATCTTATTATATTCCGGAAATAAACAGCTCTGCTTATGTTGGAGCTAGGGGCTGGAGGAGACACTGGCTCCCACCAATCAGACTACTCTATTACATAGGGCAAAAATGAATACGGGTGCCATGAACTCTTTAAGCCTCGTAGGTGCTGAGTTCACTTCTTCTTGGAGACTAAAAGGAAAGCCATGGTCTTATAAAAACTCTCCAGAGCAGCTAAAGTTCAGTGGCCACTGAGAATCCTATGCTAGCCTCTAAAAGGACACAGGCAGCACACGTTATCAGCACAGTCCCCAACCTGCTGCTGCAGAGGTCCTTTGACTAGAAAAGGCCCCTCTCCTACCACACCAGCTGAAGGTTTTAACTTCTAACTCCTTATTTGCATCTACTCTTCATCTATAATTATAAATTTGCAGGGCTTTGAAATCCAGCCGTATCTAAGTCCCCCTAAGTTGTCTTGAGCCCCTAATTAGGCAATCCTAAAATCAAGTCAGAGGAGGCTAACATGCTCCAAAATAGAGAAGAAAATCTCACAATCCAAAAACCAAAGGAGAAAGCAAAGCAAGAAAGACAAAAGGGACCTATAATGCAGGAGGAAGCAGTGGGAGGAAAGTGGCTATGCAAAGCCGTGGCAGGGCCGCCCAACTTTGGTTTCCAAAGCTACAAACAGGCCCTGCTGCTCGGGAGGCCAACTCCAACATCCTGGAGAGGCATTTCCCACCAGGCTCCCACAACCAAGCGTTCTCACCACACTTAGAAAGGAACCCGCCACTGAGCTGGTAATTTACTGCAACACTGTCCCTTCACTCCTCCCTGGGGACTCTCAAGAGTAGGCATTCCATCCGCCCACTTGTTGAGCTATTTTATTCAAGTAGCGATTATATCATGCTTCAAAGAAAGAAAAAAAATCCTCTCTTATTTTACAAAGTATGTAATATGAGATGGCCATAGAGTAACAGTAGTGTTGGGTCTAAAAAGTGATACTGTGAAACAGTTTAGACCTCCGTAGCTTGGGAGTCTGATAAACCTTTATAAAATTAGCTGGACGCAGACGCAGCAAACTCAGGGAGGGGAAGCTGCAGCTCTGGTGCCAGCTTTGTGTGAGGAGAGACTAGAACATGGTTATTAAGATCTTATGCCTGTATCCTCTCTCAAATTAATAGGGCCAGAGGTCTCTGGGCCTCTGATAAAGAAGTGAATGAGCATCTGGGCTACCATTCTCCCAAATGGGCTAACACCATTCAGTCCTATTTAGTAAGTACTTCTCTATTAGTCCAACAGTAGAGGCCTTGCTTATCTTGCAACAATTTTTTTTTATTTTTTTATTTCAGCATATTATGGGGGTACAAATGTTTAGGTTATGTATATTGCCCTTGCCCCCCCCACCCCCGAGTCAGAGCTTCAAGCGTGTCCATCCCCCAGACAGTGTGCATCGCACTCATTATGTATGTATATACCCACCCCTTCCTCCCACCTCCCATCTGCCTAACGCCCAATGAATGTTATTCCTATATGTGCACTTAGGTGTTGATCAGTTAAAATCAATTTGATGGTGAGTACATGTGGTGCTTATTTTTCCATTCTTGGGATACTTCGCTTAGTAGAGTGGGTTCCAGCTCTATCCAGGTAATACAAGAGGTGCTATATCACCATTGTTTCTTGTAGCTGAATAGTACTCCATGGTACACGTATATCACATTTTATTAATCCACTAATGTATTGATGGGCACTTGGGCTGCTTCCACATCTTTATCTTGCAACAATTTCAACAGAAAACAGGCTTATTCACATATTTACAGATGTTCAGAATCCCTAAATTTGCTCCAATCACAAAATTGTCCTAATAATCTTTAGGTTGCTTCTCCTTGGAGTGGAATCCCCAATGTCACATACCTCATAGTATAATATTTTTAAAAAAATTGCTAGTACTGTATTCAAACATCCTGATTGCGTCCCTTTCAGCTGAGGCCCAATGTAGGATATAATAAAAGCGGATGTCAGCAAATTAAATCAAATATATAAACTATGGGCAAATCCACACAGTAAACATGGACTATGGGGCAAAGGAACTATATCTACATGCTTCACTTTCCCATCCTGTTTTTTGGAACAAGCCTCTTATTCTGGTCACATTAAAGCAAGATGACCATATATCTCGATTTGCCCAAGGCAGGGTCCCTTTTACTTTCAAAAGAACTCTGCTGTGGATGATATATTATAGATTACCTTACATAAAAGCAATTTCAAACCAGCCAAAGAGGTAAATTAAACTTTTTGATATTGATTCTTGGGCCCCTCATCCAACAGCCTTCTTCTTATCCCTCCACTTGTACTCCTGATTGCTTCTTGAATTAAATAAGCGATTCTTCCCTCTTTATCACCAGCACTTATTTAATCCTACTTCTCCTTTAAGCCTCAACTCAAGCCCCACCTCCTGCAGGAAACCTTTCCAGTGTACTCTACTGTCCATGGTTCTCTCCTTTCTTTAAAGTTCAAGCACATAACTTGGCACCTCTATGGTCTTCACACTATTTTTAAGTTGTTTTCATATGTGTAGGTCTTCCTACAAAAGTTGTATGTTATTCAAGAGCAAAGCCTGTGTCTAATTACTTCTTTTATACTTTTATGTGAGAAGGACATAATAGATATTCAAAGACTTCTTGATTTCCAAACCTACTTAACCAGCTGGCTTAAGGACATAACAAGACTCCAGGTACCTCTCTGCTGCGCACTCCTCTTGCAGCGCTCTGTACTTTTCGTTTAAAGCACTTAACACATTTTGTAATTGCATATTGACTTGTGTGGCTATTTGTTTAATAGCAGCCTTCCCAATATACTGTAAAGTCCGAGAAGACAGGGGTACACTATTGTTCATCACTATCCACTTAAAATCCACCACAGTGCCTGGCAGTGTGCTTAGTAAATATTTTCAGATTGCACAGATGGCGGGTGGACAGACAGACAATGGAAGAAAGAAGAAATGATTTCATAGAAATGAACTGCAAGGAAAGCAGATTTAGACTTGAGAAATTAGCCTGCTTACATTTCTAAATAGATCATGTAGCTATGTGTCACAGACTTATTAAAACCTTCTCCTTTCCTCAGAAAGACCTAGAGAATAGTTAGACCTGCAGCCCCATCTGATCTAGGGTCTAAGACATGAGAGACCACTCCATCCAGATGATCCAGATGGTACCATTATTTCTCCTTGTTATATAAATTGCTAAAGCACAAAAACCATTGTTTCAAGAAGACGGGAAATTTAGCAGTCCCAGTAAATACACTTGAAGGCATTTTAGGATCATGCTCATAAAAGTATCTCACGCATCACCTCAGAGTGACAGCTCTGAGGCACACAGGCTCTGACAGTACAGTCTAACTTAATTGGCCCAAAGTCAGCAACATCAGATGTCGTAGTGCTGACAGACATAAATTGCTGTGGCAAAGTGGGCTGTAGGATCCTGCTGTTTTTGCAGTTAGATCAGTTCATACTAGGAGATGCTGAGAAACATAAATATAAAGAAAATCAGCATAATTTTGGAACCCTAGGCTACCTGCAAATTAACTGAAAGCCCTTAACATTTCTATAATACTTCAGAATTTAAAAGTACTTCCACATATGCCTGCTCTCATTTAATCCTTATAACGACCCCATACAATAGACAAAATAGTTAACTCTGTTTTACTGATGTGGAAATTTGGGAATCAGAAGGATACTATGAGCAAGTGGCTAGGATTCAAATGTATAGATCTTCAAACCCAACTCACTCTTCACTAGACTTTGTACAACTTCACATGAACTGTACCTGTTCAGTTCTTAACCCAACTAGTTTCTTTCTTTCTCAGCATATGATCATCAAAATAATGCCCTGAGCACAACTTACCGAAAATGAAAATCCTCTGAAGGCATTTCTCAATTAACAGGAAGGCTGTTTGGGATCTGCTGCCCCCTCAGAGCTGGGGATCTTTTCAGGCCCAGGTCTCATGTTGTCACAGTTTTTTCAACTCAAAAATGAAGACACAATAGAACCCTACCCCAAGTACTACACCAAATAACAAGACAGGCACCAAAGAATACGTGTGAGGTGAACTTCATGCCATCACTGCTGCTTCTATCTTTCCAGCTCGCTCCTATTACTACCCCAGTTCTGGCAATATTTGAAAATCCATCCACGATCCTACCACCTTTCATTCTCTCTCACTCCCTCAATGCCCTGCCCCCATGACCCTCCTTACAAATGTAAGGTCATGGTCACTCATTTTAGCACGTTCCTGCAAATACCTTCAACTCCCTTACCCCTCTCATGCTTTGTTGAACTTTCTTAACTAAAACCCAACCTCACACATAAAGATGTGCACATGATTGTTCACAGTAGCACTATTCACAACAGTCAAAAAGTGGAAACCACCAAAATGCCCATCAATTAGTGAAGGAATAAACAATGGAATAGTATTCAGCAATAAAAAGGGATACTACCAAAATATGCTATAACATGAATGAACCTTAAAAACATGCTGAGTAAAGAAATTAGAGACAAAATTCCACATATTATATAATTCCACTCATACGAAATGTCCAGAAAAGGCAAATCTATAGAAACAAATAGCAGATTAGTGGGTCCCTGAAGTTGGGGATGAGAATGAAGGATCTTAATAGGGTGAAGCAAATGTTCTAAAATTGATTTGTGGGAATGGCTGTACAACTTGGTAAATTTACTAATAATCATCTAATTGTACACTTAAAATGGATGAATTGCATGTTATGTAAATTACACGTGAATAAAGTTGTTTAAAAAAAAAAATCAACCCTGGTTAAATTTACCTATTTTGTGCCTCACCAGTAAAGCTAAAGCTAGACATAGCTGGAGATTAAAAAAAAAAAAGCAACCACAGTGGCCCCATTTAAAACGCAAACAGGTTCTAGATCCTGTCCTTCAATCACACTATATTGCTACAGCTCCTTTTCTCTTTCATTCTCCTCAATTATTTCACACCTACTTCTCTCTCCTCAGATCTCTAACACCCCATCCTTTACATTCCTTTCTCAGCTGATAATCCCACTTCCTATTTCAATTGAGAAAATTGAGGCCATCAGAAGAGAATGCCCAGATTCCTATCATCACACCTACCTGCTGCCTGTTACTCTTCTGTGCTGTCCAGTACAGTGGCCACTAGCTGTGCATGGCTGTTTAAGTTTAAATTAAGATGAAATAAAATTAAAAATCCAGCTCCTTAGTCATACTAGACACATTCTGAATGCTTAATAGCCACATGTGGCTTGTGGCTACTATATTATATAGTACAGATATAAAACATTTCCATCATTGCAGAAAGTTCTACTGGATAGGGTTGTACATAGATGATCTATATATCTACCTAAAGCCAATCCTTTACTTACTTGTGCATCTCCTCTTATCTAACTCAAGGGCATTGCTCCAGTAATTCTTTTCCTTCTCCTACATCATCAGCTTTTAGCTCTACAAAAGATCATTTTCATCAGTATACAAATATGCCTTTTATTTCCCTCATCTTTGTTTGGGGTAACAAAAAAGTTTCAGAAATTCCTGCAACTACTTAGCAATTATAGTAAGGCAGCAAGATACAAGGTTAATATACAAAAGTCGATCACTTCCTTACATACCAACAATGAACAATTGAAATTTGAAATTAAAAACACAATACCATTTACATTAGCACTCCCCACAAAATGGAATACTTAGGTATGAATGTAACAAAAAATATATAAGATCTATACAAGGAAAACTATAAAGCTCTAATGAAAGAAATCAAAGAAGAACTAATAAATGGAGAGCTATTCCATATTCATGGATAGGATGACTCGCTACAGTCAAGATGTCAGTTTTTCCCAATTTGACCTCTAGATTCAATATAATTCCAATCAAAATCCCAGCAAGCTAAGTCGTGGATATTCACAAACTGATTCTAAAGTTATATGGAGAGGGAAAAGACCCAGAATAGCCAATACAATATTGAAAGAGAAGAAAGTTGCAGGATTGACACTACCCAATTTCAAGACATTATTATATAAAGCTATGGTAATCAAGACAGTGTAGTACTGGTGAAAGAACAGACAAATAGGTCAGTGGAATAGAACAAAGAGCCCAGGAATAGATCCACATAAATACAGTCAACTATAAACCTCTGACAAAGGAGCAAAGGCAATATAAACAAATAGTGCTGGAACAACTGCACATGCTCATACAAAAAAATAAATCTAGACATGGATTTACACATTTCACAAAAATTAACTTGAAATGGATCACAGACTTAAATGTAAAAACAATATATAAAACTCCTAGAGGATAACATAGGAAATCTAGATGACTTTTTATAATACCAAAAGCATGATCCATGAAAAAAAGAATTGATGAGGCTGGGCGCAGTGGCTCATGCCTGTAATCCTAGCACTCTGGGAGGCCAACGTGGGAGGATTGCTTGAGGTCAGGAATTCGAGACCAGCCTGAGCAAGAGTGAGACCCCATCTCTACTAAAAATAGAAAAAATTAGCCAGGCGTGGTGGTATGTGCCTGTAGTCCCAGCTACTCAGGAGGCTGAGGCAGGAGGATCACTTGAGCACAGGAGTTTGGGGTTGCTATGAACTAGGCTGATGTTATAGCATTCTAGTCTGGGCCAACAAAGTGAGACTCTGTCTCAAACGAAAAAAAATTGGTAAGATGAACTTCATTACAATTAAAAATTTCTGCTGTGTGAAAGACACTATCAAGAGCATGAGAAGACAAGCCACAGACTGGGAGGAAATACTTGCAAAAGAGATAACAAAGGAATGTTATCCAAAATACAGAAAGAACCCTTATAACTCAACAATAAGAAAATGAACAACTCAATTAAAAAATAGGTCAAATACCTTAACAAACACTTCACCAAAGAAGATACACAGATGGCAAATAAACATTTGAAAAGATGTTCCACATCATATTGGAGAAACATAAATTAAAACAACGAGATACCACTACACACTTATTAGAATGCCCCGAATCCAGAACACTGACAACCCCAAATGCTCTCAAGGATGTAGAGCAACAGGAACTCTGATTCATTGCTGGTGGGAATGCAAAATGGTACAGCTACTTTGGAAGACAACTTGGCAGCTTCTTGCAAAACTAAAAGTACTCTTACCATACAATCGAGCAATCATACTCCTTGGTATTTCCACAAAGGAGTTGAAAATGTATGTTCACACAAAAATCTGCACACAAATATTTATAGCAGCTTTATTCATAATTGTTGCTATGGACTGAATGTTTGTGTTCCTCAAAATTCATATGTTGAAATCTAATTCCCAATGTGATGGTATTTGTAGGTGGGCCTTTGGGAGGTAATTAGGTCATGCGGGTGGAGCAATTTAGAATGGGATTAGTGTCTTAACAAGGAGAGGACAGAGAGCTAGCTCATCCTCTTTTTGCCACATAAGGATACAAGAAGGTGGCTGTCTGCAACCTGGAAGAAGGCCCTCACCACAGCCTAACTATGCTGCCACCCTGATCTTGAACTTCCAGACTCCAGAATTGTGAGAAATAAATGTTTGTTGTTTAAGCCACCCAGTCTATGGCAATTTGTTATAGCAGTCTGACTAAGACAATTGCCAAAACTTGGAAGCAACCAAGATGTCCCTTAGTAGGTGAATAGATAAACAAACTGTGGTACATCCAGACAATGGAATATTATTCAGAGCCAAAAAGAAATGAGGTATTGGCCGGGCGCGGTGGCTCACGCCTGTAATCCTAGCTCTCTGGGAGGCCGAGGCAGGCGGATTGTTTGAGCTCAGGAGTTCGAAACCAGCCTGAGCAAGAGCGAGACCCCGTCTCTACTAAAAAGAGAAAGAAATTAATTGGACAACTAAAAATATATAGAAAAAAAATTAGCCAGGCATGGTGGCGCATGCCTGTAGTCCCAGCTACTCGGGAGGCTGAGGCAGGAGGATTGCTTGAGCCTAGGAGTTTGAGGTTGCTGTGAGCTAGGCTGACGCCACGACACTCTAGCTAGCCAGGGCAACACAGTGAGACTCTGTCTCAAAAAAAAAAAAAAAAAAAAAAAAGAAATGAGGTATTGAGCCATGAAAAGACTCAACAAAACATAAATGCATATTGCTAAGTGAAAGAAGCCAATGTGAAAAGCTTACATACTATATGATTCCAACTATGTGACATTCTAGAAAAGGCAAAACTATGGAGACAGTAAAAAGATTAGTGGTTATCAGGGGCTGTAGAGAGGGAACAACAGGTAGAGCACGAGGGATTTTTAGAGCAGTGAAACTATTGTGTATGATACTGTAATGGTGGATATGTGACATTATGCCATCGAACTGTATACCAAGAGTGAACCCTAATGTAAACTATGGGCTTTGGGTGATAATGACGTGTCAATGTAGGTTCATCAGTTGTAAGAAATGTATCACTTTGGTGGCTGACATTGATAATGGAGGAGGATGTGCACGTGTGGTGGCAGGTGGTGTATGTGCCTTCTGCTCAACTTTTGCTGTGAACCTAAAACTGCTCTAGAAAATAAAGTCTATGAAAAAATTTTTAAAAATTTTTTAGGTTTTGCAAATAGTGGTAATGGTTGCATGACACTGTAAATGCAATTCATGCCATTGAAATGGTATACTTAAAATGGTTAAAATGGCAAATTTTGTTACATATATGTTATCATAATAAAAAATTTTTTTACAAAGGTCAAAAATCTTTAGCTATCACTTCCCTGACACCTACCACCAGCTACAGCCCTATCTCTGCTTCCCTATATTGCAAAACTCTTCAAAAGACTTGTCTATATTTGCTATCCCAATTCTTCTACTATTCTTGCTTTAAATCCCCTAATATATCAAGGCCCTATTCCCCTGTCACTCTGCCCAAATTACCTTTGCCAGCTGCCAAATCTAATGGACAGCTGTTACTCTTCATCCTACTTGATTTATCACCAGCTTCTGACACAGCTGACCACTCCTTCCTTCCGAAAACACTTTCTTCCCTTAGCTTTCAGGGTACTATCCTCTCCTGGTTTTCCTACTGCCTTACTGGTCACTCCTTCTCAGTCACCTTTGCTGGTTCCTCCTCTTCTTCCTAACCTTTTAACGCTGGAGTTCCCCCAGCCTCTTCTTGTCCCTAACTTCGTTCAATCCTTTGGTTATCTCACCCCATTTCATGTTTTTAAATATCATCTAAATGCCAAAATTCTATTATAAATGTCTATCTCTAGCTCAGAGCTCCTCATTGACCTCTAGACTTGTGTATCTAACTACCTACTCAATAATTCTCTTTGCTTGGCACCTGATGTGTCAGACCTAACCAAAGTTGATCTCCTCTCACTGGCCCCCTAAAACCTGCTACACTTGCAGTCTTCCCCGTCTCAGCTAACAGCAATTTCATTGTTCCAGTTGCTCAGATCAAAATCCCTGGGATCACCTTTGATTCCTTTCTTTCTCTCACACTTCGAATTCAGTGCGTTTCCATATATCCTGAATCTAACCACTTCTCGCTATCTTCACTGCCCTCTCCCTGAATTGAACAACCCTCATCTCTTTCCTGGACTACTGCAATAGTCACCTAACTGGTCTCCCTGCTTCTATTCTCACTCCCTACCATTTATTCTTAGCACAGAACTGAAAATGATTCTTTTAAGACAGAAGTTACATCAAGCCTTGCTCAAAACCCTACAGTGGCTCCCCATTGAATTGAGAGTAAAAGCCTTTCAACAGCCTACAAAGCTTTTCATAGCCTGCACTCTCACCCCACCACTCTGACCACACTGCCTGCTATTCTCCACTCTTGCTCAGCTCCAGCCTCACTCGCCTCCTGTTTCTTTCTAATGCCAGAGCCTTTTCACTAGCCGTTCTCCTGGTCATCTAACCCCTTACCTCTTTCAAATCTTTGTTCAAATATCATTTTTCATTGACCACCCTAGCTAAAAGTATAACTCTCAGCTCTAGTGGAACTCTCAATCCTCCTCTTAACCTGCTATTTTTTTCCTTAGCATTTATCATCTTCTAATATACCATATAATCTATTCCCTCATTTATTATGCTTTTTGAATTATATGTCTCCCCTACCCACGTCCAAACAATAAGCTCCATGAGGACAGGGATCTTTGTTTTATTTACTGATATGTATAAAGCACCTAGAACATTGCAAGCTCTCAAAAAATATTTGTTGAAAAGCAGCACTATTTCCCACTACGTGAAAATGGAACACCTAGAAATTATGTATCAGATATTTAAAGGGATGGCTTCAGGCTACAGAAAGACTTACAGGATGACAGTGTGGTTTGAGATCCTATATTTAAGAATTGTTCTAGAACTCAGATGCCTCCTGATTGCCCTCCTCTCTTCAACCATCCCCTCCATCCTTCCCAATTGTAACTGCCGATAAAGTCACTGAAGAGACTCAGTCTAAAAGCACAGTGACCTGCCCAGCTCCTGCAGCTCTCCAAACTCAGTTCCAGCCTCACTTCTAAGACCAACCTAGTGGCCTGGTATCCAGGTCAGCATCTCAGCCTTCCTGCTAGTCCAGCTTTAACTGAACCAACTTAGAATAACTGCACTCTTGCCTACTTACGAAGAATCAGTCTTATACCTCAGTTCCAGTAATTAGGGACCCTTGCTTTTCCCTCTGTATTTTATTTCCTGTCTTGATATCCTGATCTATATTCTGGTTGCTCAGACTTGAATCCAGCACCTCTGCTCATTTATTCTTTCTAGCTGGAGTCCTGTCCTAGGCCCAGTCCCAGCTTCTGAGCCTCAGACCTACCTTTCAGGACCGAGGCCTCCACCTTTTGCTTTCTTCTAGACCTCTTGGATCCTGAGCTCTGCCCACCAGGCCTCCCTAAACCTCCTTAACTCCAACTGTCTGTTTACCTGGACCTGTGCCCACAGACACCTTGATCCCTCCAACTTACCCTCCCCATTATTCCTTCACCTGAATGTCCTGATCACTTCTTATCATTAATTCTGAGACCTTTCTGAAGAGCCAGATAAGCCCTGGTCTATTTAGTGTTCCTATTTGAGATCTAATAAGGCCTATACCAACCTTGGCCTAGGCTTGGGCCTGAAAATAACGGACATGAACTTCTAGCTCCTCAAAGGACATAGTTAATCTTCCTAACAGTGTCAGAATATTCTTGGTTAAAGCTGAAGTTAGCTGCCCAAAATAATCAATGCAAAACACTTATTTGAGTCTTCTTCAGTAGACTTATCTGTTTTACTTAGATCCTTTCATTTGGATGATATGAGAATACACTTTGCATTCTGGTGACTTGAAAAAGAAATCTTTCAGTTGTCTTAGGAAATTGGACAAAAACAGAAGATGCGTTGGGCCCACACAAAAAGAAAATGATGGCTACTAACATCAGCCCAGGACTGGAAGTTATTCAATCCAAGAATCTAATGTTCACCCTTACTAGCCCTAGTACATCTCATAGGATTAAACTACATACCTAGAAGCATCAAGGAATGGTCTGTAGGCCAAGCTGATCCATTCTTCTCTATTGGATGAATAGTTTGGCTCCAAGGGTGTTTCTCTCATGGTATCCAAATCCACTAAATAATGGCATTTACTGATGTTGATCTGAAAAAGAGAAAGTCCAACTCTTCATTAGTAATTGTGAAGGTCCTTCAGGGTAGGGAACATCAATTGCAATCTTAAGAATTCCCACAGGGTTTTAGAGAAACAAATATCTTAAGTGCTCAGACAATGTTGCTTGTGCTCTTTCCACTCAGATAAGAGTGTGAGGGTGTTATTTAGGCTACTGGGGGGGTGGGGTTTGCACTCACTTGGTCAAACATATCCGTAAGCTTTGGGTGGTCTGACTCTAGTTTGAGTTCTTAAATCTTTCTTAAGACTTAAGACACTTCCGAAGCCACCATGAGTCCACAGTCTACCTCTGGAAAACCTATCTTCTGCTCACTATTATTACTCCCCTCCAGCCTATCACCTCTTTTTCCAGAGTCTGAAAGGTAATGGCAAACACAGATGCTAATGTGTGAGGATGCCCCTGACTCTCCTTACAGAGCCACAGGAGGATACGCTATATCCCACAGGTGGAACAGAAATATCATGCATATCATCTCTTTAAAAAATTCAACAGAATTGACAGAGACTCCCTGCAGCAAAAGAATGAAGATGATTACAAAAAATATATAGTATTAACAAAACTAGAGTCATCCAGTTGCTGATAACATGGATACACCACAACATTGCAGGTGCTTATAGGAGACTGTTAATACATTCCATTTAAAACCATGTTAGTTTTCTGGAGAGTAGGTTAAGAAATAAACAAATAAATAAATAAAACCACGGTAGCACTGTGCTTCTCACAAAATTGATTAATTCAATGGAACATTGCTACACTGTCTGTAGGGTCCTTCTGCAATTAAAAAGCTCATTTCAAACTATAGTCACACTTTCTCCGTCATCTCAAGCCATCAGAATATTTTGTAGCCATAGGGAAAATTTTTAAGCCTTTTTAATTTTTTTTTTTTTTTTTTGAGACAGAGTATTGCTCTATTGCCCAGGCTAGATGCTGTGGCATCAGCCTACCTCACAGCAACCTCAAATTCCTGGGCTCAAGTGATCCTCCTGCCTCAGCCTCCCGAGTCACTGGGACTACAGGCATGTGCCACCATGCCCGGGTGGCATGCTTTTAGCAGAGACAGGGTCTAGCTCTTGCTCAGGCTGGTCTTGAACTCCTGAATTCAAGCAATCCTCCCACCTCGGCCTCCCAGAGTGCTATAATAACACACTTGAGCCATCACGCCTGGCCAGCCTTTTTAATTTTTAAAAGTTTTAGGCCGGGAGCTGTGGCTCACATCTGTAACCCCAGCACTTTGGGAGGCTGAGGTGGGAGGACTCCTTGAGGCCAGGAATTCGAGACCAGCCTGGGCAATAAGAAGACCCCATCTCTACAAAAAATGAAAAAAATTAGCTGTGTGTGGAGGCAGGTGCCAGGCATGGTGACGCATGCCTGTGGTCCCAGCTACTTGGGAGGCTGAGGCAGGAGGATCACTTGTGCCCAGGAGTTTGAGGTTACAGTGAGCTATGATCATGCCACTGCACACTAGCCTGGGCAACAGAGCAAGACGCTGTCTCAAAAATAAAAAATTTTTAACTTCTTTAAAATATATGAAAAAAAGACACTACACAAGTTTCCATGAAGTTACATAAAACCCAGAGATGAAAAACAGATCAGTAATATTTATTTTTCAGCTAAAGAAAAATAAATCTCAAGGGAAAGAAATTTTTCAATGCTTTTTACATGCCAACTATGTTACACATATTATTTTAAAAATCATCATAACAAAGCCTATAAGGAATTATTACCCCTATTTTATAAATGAGGAAGTCAAGACTCAGACAAATTAAATATCTTCATTTTTCAATATACACATATTAAGCCCCTATGATGTACTATGCATTAAGTTAGAGTTAAGGATATAGAAGCAAATAAATAAGACACAGTTGCTACCCTAAAAGGATTTACAGTCCTGACCAAAATCACGCGAGTATATAATATAGCAGAGCTATATTTGGAAACAGGTCAATGTGACTTCCAAAGTCATACCTCAAGATTGCCAAAAATGACTGAATAGAGACAAAGTACTCTCAGGAGCTCATCTAATTGTTTCTCAAAAATTAAAACAAAAGAGTCCTCTTATATTATCAGGCTTCAGCTAGACAAAGATCATTTGAAATATGTGTAGATCTGTAGCAAATCTCACATTTAATGGTGAAGGATTAAAAGCTTTTCCTTTCGGATCAGGAATAAGTCATGGCTACTTGCTATCACTACTCTGTTCAACATTAGGAGAGGTTCAACAGTACTAGAGGTTCTAATCAGCAGGGTAAGATAAGATAAGGAAAAAGAAATGGAAAGGAAGAAATGAAACTCATTCATTATAATGATATGACTGGTATATATAAAGTCCAAAAGAATCTGTAGAAAAATTTTTAGAATTATTAAGAGATTTTACAAAACTTTTTTTTTTTTTTTTTTGAGACAGAGTCTCACTCTTTTGCCCGGGTTAAGAGTGAGTGCCGTGGCGTCAGCCTAGCTCACAGCAACCTCACACTCCTGGGCTCAAGCGATCCTACTGCCTCAGCCTCCCGAGTAGCTGGGACCACAGGCATGCGTCACCACGCCTGGCTAATTTTTTCTATATATTTTTAGTTGTCCAATTAATTTCTCTCTAATTTTAGTAGAGACGGGGTCTCGCTCTTGCTCAGGCTGGTTTCGAACTCCTGAGCTCAGACAATCCGCCCGCCTCGGCCTCCCAGAGAGCTAGGATTACAGGCGTGAGCCACTGCGCCCGGCCCGAGATTTTACAAAACTTTAGACTTAATGGATATATTAAAATCATTGTTATATATTCTTATTTAACAGCAGTAAACAAAATGAAATTTTATAAAAATATAATTTACAAGCTTTGAAAACATTTACCTTGGAATAAATATAACAAAAGATAAAAGAGTACTCTATAAAAAATTATACAATTTTATTAACAAATGTCCATCAACTGATAAATTTATAATATGGTATATCCATATAATTAAAATGTGGTATAGCCATACAATAGAATAGCATTCACCCATAAAAGGAATAAAGTTCCGATACATGTTACATCATGGATGAACTTTAAAAACATTGGTGTAACTGAAAGAAGCCAGACACCAACGCCATATATTATAGGATTCCATTTATATGAAATGTTCAGAATAGGCAAATCCTCTAAGACAGAAAGCAGAGGTTGCTAGGGACTTGGGGAGTGACTGCTTAATGGGTATGGGGCTTTTTTTTGGCGGGGGAGAGAGAATAAAAATGTTCTAAAATTAGATATTGGTGATAGTTGCATAACATTTTGAATGTACTAAAAGCCACTGAACTGTACGACTTTAAAATGGCTTGAATGGTAAATTTTGTTATGTATATTTTACCTCAATAAAAAAAAAAAATCACTGAAATGGTGAATTTTATCTCAAAAAATTTTTTGATAGACAATAAAGTAGACTTTATTAATGGAGTGATATACCTTGTTCCTAGATGAAAAACTTAACAATTATAAAGATGTCAATTCTAAGCAAATTGATTGACAGATTAAATATAATCCCAACCAAAATCCCAACAAACTTACAAAACTTGACAAGTTGATTCTAAAATGTACGTGGAAATATAGGACAAGAATAGCCGAGGCACTCTTAAAAAAAGAAGAACAAGGTGGGAGGCTCACTTACCATAAAGTTATAGTAATTAAGACAGTGAAGTATTAGGACGGGAAGAGATCAACAGACCAATGAAACAGAACAGAGAACCTAGAACAGATGCAGGCACATATAGACCCTGAGTTATGACAGAAGTGACACTACAAAGCAGCAGATGGTCTTTTCACTAACTGGTCCTGGGACAATTGGATATCCATTAGGGGGAAAAATGAAACTGAACCTCAATTTCACGCCACATGCAAAAATCAACTTCAGATGGATTATAGACCTAAAAGTGAAAAGCAAAACAATAAAGCTCTTAGAAGATAATATAGAAGATTATCTTCAAGATCTTAGGGTAAAGGAGTTTTTAGACAACACACAAAAAACATTAACTATAAAAAGAAATGATGGATACATTTGACAACATTAAAACTGAGAACACCTGTTCATCAAAAGACACCTTTTTCTGAGAGAGGGTCTCACTCTGTTGCCCAGACTAGAGTGTAGTGGTATAATCATAGCTCACTGCAACCTCTAACTCCTGAGCTCAAGTGATCATCCTGCCTCAGTCTCCCAAGTAGCTGGGACTACAGGCATGTAACACCACTCCTAGCTAATTTTTAAATTTTTTTTGTAGAGATGGGGTCTCACTATGTTGCTCAGGCTGAACTCCTGGGCTCAAATGATCCTCCTGCCTCAGTCTCCCAAAGTGCTAGGATTACAGGCGTGAGCCACTGTGCTCAGTCAGAAAAACACCATTAAGAGAGTGAAAAGCTGAGCTGTAGAATGGGAGAAGACATATGCACACATTTACCCATCAAGGATTCAGATCTAGACTATATCTAGAACTCCTGCTAATTGAGACAAAGATAAACCACCCAATAGAAAAATGGGCAAATGACACAGAATAGTTACTTCACAAGAAGAAATCAATGGCTCAAACAAATGAAAAAGTGCTCAAAACCTCATTAGTAACCAGGAAATGCAAATTAAAACCACAATGAGAAATTATAATATCAAGCATTGGCCAGAATGTAGAACAACAATTATACATTGTTTGCAGGAGATTAAGTTGGTACAAGATCTTCAGAAAACTATTTGGCAGGATCTACTATAATTGAACATACGTACATCCTATGATGCAACAATTCTCCTAGGGATTAGATTGAACCATATGAAATCACTAATATTTGATGTTTGATCCACACAAATGGTAATTTCATATGGTTCAACCTAATGTATATCTAACAGAAATGCCTGCCCCCATAGACAAGTTCAAGAATGTACAAAGTAGCATTATTTGTAGTCAGCCTAGACTAGAAACAACCAAACATCCATCAACAGTAAAATAATAAATTGTGGTAAAGTCATATAATGAAATACTATACACTAATACCAAGAACAAAGTACAGCTACATGCAATAACGTCATTATTACAAGCAAAATGTTGAAAGGATCAAGACACAAAAGAATAAATGCAGTATGATTCAGGCAAAACTAACCTAAATCACTTAGGGGTGCATGTAAAATGGTAAATCTAAAGAGAAAAACAAGAAAATTATTGCCATAAAAGTCAGGAGACTCCCTCTAAAAGGGGGTGTTGGTAATGATCAAAAGGAATTACTGGGGGAGCTTCTGGGTGCTGGCAATGCTCTATTATTTGGGCTGGGTAATGGTTACACAGGTACTTGCTCTATTATTATGAAATTATTATTAACTTACTGTACACTTGTATTTCGTACACATTTAGGCTTATAAGTTATACATGATTGACAATTTTTATAAAGTGCATATAAGAACAAACTGGTCATCTCTGGCTTACACTAAACTCTGTTCTTCCCCAACCTCCACCTCACAGCAATGTTCTCACTCTCTCCCAGCATTATTTATATGTAAAAAAGATTTCAGTCTCACATCTGTCTCTACATATGGCCTATTCCTCCAGGGGAGAGAAAGCGCACTGAGAATTGACGTCAGCCCCAATTCCATTCCACATAACTCTCTAAAAATGATCCTTTGCATAAACACTTCAGGAAGTAGCCTTTTTGGTCTGAACACCCACTCTGTAGCTCCCAAGGATTGTAAGAACATGAAACAAGCGCTATGCCTCTGTAATCAAACAGAACCAGCGAGAGACAGAGACTCTCATGGTCTCATGCTTAGACCTCCTTCGGTCAGGGAGCCCTCAGTTTGATGTTTCAGTGTTTGACCTCAGCCTGGCTTTTTCTGGTGAGGCACACACAGAAAGGTGTAACTAATTAATACCCGACCATACCAGTCAGCTTAGGCTTCACCCATCACACCATCAGTAAGCAAATTCCATTTAAAGTAAAGGTCTTAGAAAGATACCAAGGCAAAATCATATCAATTGAGACACTAATCCATTAAAAAATTAACTTCTTTTACATCCCTTCCAGAAAGCAGCTGATAAATAACTAAAACACACAAGGACAAAGGCCTCCAGCAGAAAATGGTGAGGTATGATCAAGGGCAGATTCTTCGTGAAAGAAAAAATAAAGTTATGAGAAAAGGAATTTTACGTCAAGCAGGCCTAGATTCAGGTCTGGGCTCTACCACAAATTACCTGGGTGATCCATAAATTTAAGTTTCTTCTTCTCTAAAATAAAGATAATACCACTTGCCTCAAAAAGCTGTAATGAGCATTATATGAGATGAACAAATAAAACTTGCAGATCACAAGGGACTACAGAAATTGCTGGAATATTAGAAGGAATCCTTGACTAGCTCTGTAAAATGTGAGAATTCGACTGCTAGCAAAGACTCCCGAAACATTAGAGCCAATTAAAATGAATTAGTCTTATTGGACACCTAGGTTGCTATCTATTGTCAATTCAAGTTAAATCCAACATACAGGATATTAGGATACAACATTAACCACGCACAGTTCCTGATTAGCAATGAATCAGCAGCATCCACTAAATGATATCAAAACGAATCTTCTGGGTATCCTCAAAGCATTTATTAAGTACCTATTTGGTGAATCCTAAATAAGAATATATAAACTTGCTATAAGACATGTCCCTGTTCTTAACCTAAAGGTCAGGAAATGGCATTAGCATTTCTGAAATATAAAAAGTAAGTGTTATTATAAGAGTAATCAGAGTTCGGAGAGAAAGAGATCACTGGGGACTACAGTAGTCAAAAAGATTTCTTGGGCCGGGCGCAGTGGCTCACGCCTGTAATCCTAGCTCTCTGGGAGGCCGAGGCGGGCGGATTGTTTGACCTCAAGAGTTCGAAACCAGCCTGAGCAAGAGTGAGACCCCATCTCTACTAAAAATAGAAAGAAATTAATTGGACAACTAAAAACATATAGAAAAAATTAGCCGGGCATGGTGGCGCATGCCTGTAGTCCCAGCTACTCGGGAGGCTGAGGCAGGAGGATTGCTTGAGCCTAGGAGTTTGAGGTTGCTGTGAGCTAGGCTGACGCCACGGCACTCTAGCCAAGTGCAACACAGTGAGACTCTGTCTCAGAAAAAAAAAAAGAGTCCTTGGAGATAGTAATAAAAATTAAAGAGAAAACAGAGGGGGAAAGGCAGAAATAAGCATGGTATACAGGGGGAATGGGAGGAATATTTGCCTGTCCCAACAGGTGTATGTTGAGAAACAAAACTGGAGAGAGAGAGTCTGAGAACTGATAATGGAGGACCCAAAGGAGGAGAATCTGGATTTTGTGCATCAGGAATCTACTCCAGGTTTTTCAGCCAAGGAGTCAGATGATAAAAACTGGGTCTTAAAAAGAGAGGTCTATACTGGGGAAAGTGGGGCAAGGAAGCAGTGGAGAAAAACCTGAAGCAAGGACTCCAGTTATTAATGTAGTATCCAGTTGTGAAGTGGTAATGCCTTCAGTGGAGATGAAGGAAAACTGAGAGCAAATCTCAGGTCTACTTCAAACGAAATCAACACCACCAAAATTTCTAATCCAGGGATGGAGTGCGGAGGGAAGAGGAGGTCACAGTGAAGAATCAGTTTGGGTGAGATTGAGGAAAGACGGTAAGTTTCATCTTTCACTTAGTGAGGTGGGATGAAGCATGTGTATTCAAGTGCAGTCATGTGTCGCTTAACTACGAGGGTTGGAGTGGTACATTCTGAGAAATGTGACCTTAGGCGATTTTGTCCTTATGCAAACATCATAGGTTTTGTACTTACACAAACCTAGATGGTACAGCCTACTATACATCTAGGCTACATGGTATGGCCATTATAATCTTATGGAACCACCATCATACACACCACTTGTTGTTGACCAAGCCATCGTTATATTACACATAACTATAACGGAAAGAAGGCCACTGTGACTAGAATACTGAGAGTCAGAGAACTGTTTTCTGTTCCTACTGCTTGGAACACACCCTACTGCCACCTCGTAAATTCCTATTCATCCTTCAGACTTCCGTTAAAAATTATTTACTTAATAACTTCACTGACCACTTAAACTAAGACAGGTCCCCAAATTACACGTTCTCAAAGCAACCAGTACTTCTCAAAACATTTCACAATTATTAACATAATCTATGAATTAATTGGGAAATTCATTGTAATGTCTATAAAAGCTGAGACTATGTCTATCTCATTTACTCCTGTATTTCAAAAATCTAGTAGTCCAAAACATACAGTAGCTGCTACTTAAATGTATATTTAACAAATGTACATGAATGCATGAAAAAAAGTGAAAGGAAATGAAGGAAGGAAGAAAAGGTGATAAGGTAGAAGAGAGAGAAGAAAGGAACAGAGAGGAACAGAAGACCACAGATAAAGCTCAGGAAGATGCCTGTAGTACTGGGCAGAAGGGACAAATGCTTGAAGAAGCAAGGGACAGAAGGAACCATTAGAGGATGTAGGAGAAGAATCAAAGAAGCACACAGTTTTGAAAATCAGTGTGGATTTCAAATACCACAGAAAGACTGTAAGGAGGCTGAAGACAGAGAAAAGGTAATAACAGGAGTGGGTTTAACAGTGTACCAAATAAATTTATTGAAGTTTGGAATGCTGTGTGGGGACAAGGAAAGAACTAATAGTCCAAGCTCCTATTCTCAGTGACCTTCCCTGCTGTCTATTTGGCTGCCTGAGTCAAGCTCCACAAGTCCTAAGACAGGAAGGATGTGAAGTTGCATTCAGGCGTCTATCAGCTGGAAATGACAATGACGCACGTAGCTGTAAAAATAGAGATCTCTGGCAAGGGCCAACATGCAGTTCAGGGAACATCAGAGAGAAATCATCTCCACATATAAGACAGATCTTATTTCTCAAATGTCACTGAAAATTCTCTGGTAAACAACTGTAGTAGAGAATCCTCTAAGACTCTAAGGGGATAATTTGAGAGATCAATCAAAATAATTGTCCTGTAACCTCCAGAGCAAGTGGGAGTTTTAAAGCTGAAAAAAAATGTTTAGACACTTTGTGCACAGCTAAGTAAAATTTGGTCATAACTGAGGCTATCCAACAGCAACAATAGCTGACATCTGCTATTAATTTAATACTTAACTTTTAAACAGTATTCGGAATGTCTTGTTTCCAAATACACAATAAATTCTGACTCATCATGTTCCCTCATATTCCTGTGAGTAACTGTAGGCAAGGTCCAGGCCTTCTTTTAGCTGAGTGTATAATCTCTGTGAAGGAAGGGATTGAGTCTGTCTTAATCAGCACTGTATCCCTCATGCCTGGTACAGTACCTGGCATATCTCAGGCAGTCAAAAAGTATTTGTGGAAGGAAAGAATGGTTACCAGCGGTACAGGATGCTGGACAACTTCAAATAGCAAGCTGTTTAAAACTATGGTCAGCTATCTGTAAGTGCCAAGAATTTCTTCCCTAGGTTTTAGCCCCTGGAGGACAATCTATTTCCTCGATAATATCATACAATAAGATCAAATCATATTATAATAAATCTACTAAATATCTCTAATTAGCAAAATGCTTTCAAGTTCCAGCAAACTGATTACTAATTGTAAGCCTAGAAAATTCGCCAAACAAGATTTGACTTAACTTGGGTAGTTTACAGAATGGGAAATTAAAGTATGTGAGTTCCCTATAGATATCAATTTAAACAATTATTTCTGGATCCACTACTGTGATCAGAATATACAACTCCATTCAGATCTCTGAGTGTGCTCCTGCTACTGGGAAGAGGGTTAGAGAACCCAAAGGAAACAGAAAATAAACAGAAGAATCACATTTAAGAGTAACTGTCTTAATCCATTTTCTGCTATGAATGCATTAAGGTATAACAGAATACCTAACACTAGGTAATTTATAAAAAACAGAAATTTATTTCCTCACAGTTCTGGAAGCTGAGAAGTCCAAGATCAAGCTGCTGGTGTCTGGTAAGGGCTTTCATACTGTGTCGGGCCATAGCAAAGGCAAAGAGAGGGCAAGAGAGAGCAAGAGAGGGCTGAACTCATCCTTTTATAAGGAACTCACTCCTGCGATAATGACATTAATCCACTGATGAGGGCCCCCATTAGGCCCCACCTCCCAACACTGCCACAGTGAGGATTAAGTTCCCAACACGAACTTTGGGAGACACATGAAACCACAGCATTAACACAAATTCCAAATGGATATTCTAGTCTAGTTCTGTAACCTTCCAGAACTTTCTGCATATAAAGAAGTTCTCTGAGAAGATATCTTTAGAGTCCATTTTAGTCACAATTTTTTATTTATAAAAAATACAAATGTAAAAGGAAACCCTATTGTATATGCCCTACCACTGTGGTCCCCAGCCTCTGGGCCATCAACTGGTACTGGTCCATGGCCTGCTAGGGACTGGGCCACAGAGCTCCCCACCAACCCCCGCTGGAAAAATTGTCTGCCATGAAACTTAGGAAGGGGGAGTGCACAGCAGGAGGTGAGCAGTGGGGGAGCAAGGGAAGCTTCATCTGCATTTACTGTATTTACAGCTGCTCTCCATTGGCTGGTATCACTGCCTAGCTCCGCCTCCCTCCCCCAACACCCCGCCCCTAGTTGAAAAATTGTCTTCCATATAACTAGTCCCTAGTGCCAAAATGGTTGGGGTCCACTGCCCTACCATATCTGAAAATGAATTATTATTATTTTTCTATGAAATCCCATTTTCACAGTCTATACTCACACTGCAAATCAAGACCAAGGGAGCTTTTTGCCTTTCTGCTCCACAGGAGGTTTGTGTCGTCCTAGAGCTTGACTAAGGACACCTGTGTTACTATTTGACAGGTGTAATGCCCCAAACTCTTCACCTGGCAAGGTCCCCAGAGTGGGGCCAGAAGTCAAAGCCCCTTGGGGCTCACCCCCACCCCTCAGGGCCACCCACCTTTCTACACTTCTCACATCTCGTCACCGTGCCAGACTAGAGTCAAGTTCAACAGGGTCTTCCCTCTCTGATTCTGCCAAAGCCCATTCCCTTGGCTGTGGTTTTGCTGGATCGTAGGTAGGGACAGTGGGAATCTCATTCATGCATTCATATGCGTCACTAATTAGATGACGAAGCATTTGGCTACCTTAAGAGAGTCACAGTTACTTCCACTGTTTCCCTCACTTCATTGAGTTCCTTCAGTTTTGACATTCAGAGCACTGGGTAGAAATCACATTGTCTCAACACCTGATGCAGGCTTTTGAGATGGATATAGACTACATCAGAAAGCAACCAGAAAACAAACAAGTATTTAAAGGAGCTAACTCAAAAATGGCTTCGATAGAAAAGCAGAATATAATAATGCTTTGTATTCCCTGCCTCCAACTAAGTGCTCGTCTTATTTAAATCTAGCTAATATTTCCATTTGCATCAGGAAATGGGACCTCTAAATACTCTGCTTCTAGCTCTGTGATTTGGAGAAGTCACTTAACCTAGCCTCAGAGATTTTACCATCTCTCCAAAAAGGTTTAGACTAGAAACCACTACAATTCCTCTCACCTCTAAGAAAGGATCAATGTAGAGAAAATAATTTCATCACAATTATAAATATACTCCACATTGTTGATTCTACTCTCCTCTAAACTACTGCTGCTCACGCTTAGATATATTTCTTTTTTTTTTTTTTTTGAGACAGAGTCTCACTGTGTTGCCCGGGCTAGAGTGCCGTGGCGTCAGCCTAGCTCACAGCAACCTCAA